>NC_056630.2:196265645-196959826 GCF_002870075.4 Lactuca sativa | reverse complement strand
GCTCTGGCGCCGGTGAGGGATCGGGCTCGGGCTCTGGAGCCGAGCAGCTCGATGATCAGATGAGGGAGTTCATCTCATCTGAGATTACGTGTAATATCATTGATCAGACTCCTATGATCTTCGGCAGGGTCAAGGAGGACATTCTGAAGATTCTAGATGAGAGGTTGGGTGCATTCCGCACCGAGATGGCGGCCATGTTGTGGGCGTACATGATGACTTTCAGGGAGTTCTGAGCTTGTGGAGCTCAAGAATATCATGGGGCTCAGGACCCCATTGTTAGCAACAGGTGGTTGGTTAATGTCGCCAACGCCTTTTGCACCAGCCGTTGTCCCGAGGGGGACAAGGTCCCACTTGCTTCCTGCCTTTTGAAGGACAAGGCACATGATTGGTGAGAGGAGGTTGGGCATGCTATTGGTGATGTTGCCGTTAATACTATGACCTAGAGCGACTTCTCAACCAGGTTCAGGGCCGAGTTCGCACCTGTGATTGAGGTGCAGAAGCTTTCATGAGAGTTCTAGGATCTCCGGAAAATGACTGAGACGGTTACAGAGATCACCGCTATTTTCAAGGAGAGGGACCTTCTTGTTCTACAGTATGTGGCAGACGAGGAGATGAAAAAAGGCTGGTACCATGAGATGTTGAGGAGCGATATTCGGTAGTTTGTGAGCTGATCCAGCTGCAAGATGTTGGAGGATATGATTGCGAGGGATCGAGAGATATAGATTGATTTAGAGATGGAGAGGAAGAGGAAACCAAATGTGGCATCTGGTGTGGAGGGTTCGGACAAGAAGCCCAAGGTAGATTCTCGAGGGAAGGGCCAGCAGGGCCAAGGCCGAGGCCGCTGCAGTAAGTGTGGTAGGACGCACGAGGGGACGTGCAGGGCGGGTAGTTCGGGCTGCTTCAAGTGTGGCCGAACTGGTCATGTCAGCAGGGATTGTACTACTACCTCCACCACCACGATAGTATCTGACCTGATTTGCTTTTAGAGCAATCAGAGGGGCCACAAAAGGTCCTAGTGCCCGAGTTTAGCAACAACAGGACATGTGGCGGCACCCACTCCCGCTACATTGATGATTACTGATGGACGTCAAGGCCAGGCTGAGGCGCCAGTGGTGAAGAGTAGAGCCTTCCAGTTGACCACAGAGGAGGCTCGTGCAACACCTGATGTTGTGACAGGTATGTGTCTTCTCCTTATCTCTTTATTTATATTGATTTATTGCTTATGTTTATGTGTTTCATTATACGATCGTTCCTTGTGAACGATATATCTGCTTTGGTATTATTTGATTTGGGAGCTACCCGGTCTTTTGTATCGCTCGCGCTTAACAAGCGATTTGTTGGAGCTCCAGGGGAGCTAGATTGTCCACTTGATGTAGAGATAGCGGATGATAGGACCGTTCGGGTTGCGAGGGTTCATCGGGGTTGTACACTACAGTTGTTTAACGAGCAGTTTCCCGTGTATTTAGTCCATATTCCCCTGCGAGGGAATAGGGTTATCATGGGTATGGACTGCTTGAGCCCAAATGGGGCGGTAATCGACTACAAGCAACAACTAGTACGGGTTCTGACCCTAAGTGGGGGAGGTTTAGTGATTCAGGGCGAGAGGCCACAGGGTGGATCGACTTTATGTTCAACACCGAGGGTGAGACGCTACCTACAATAGGGTTGCGCAGGTTATGTCACCTATGTTATGGATACCTGAGATAAGGGTAATGCGACCGTGTATGACGTACCGATCATATAGGAGTACCCATATGTGTTCCCAGAGGAGTTGCCTGGGGTACCTCTGGAGAGGCAGGTAGAGTTCAGGATTGACCTAGTCCTTGGTGTGGCTCCAATAGCCAAGGCACTATATTGGTTGGCTCGTCTCGAGATGTATGAGTTGTCTACACAGCTGCAGGAGCTGTTAGACATGGGATTTATCAGGTCGAGCAGTTCGCCGAGGGGAGCCCTGATCCTGTTTGTGAAGAAGAAGGACGGGTCACATCAGATATGTATAGATTACCGGGAGCTGAATAAGGTAACAGTGAAGAACCGTTATCCCCTCCCGATGATTGATGATTTATTTGACTAGCTTCAGGGTGCATCTTGGTTCTCTAAGATTGATCTGCGATCAAGTTATCATAATATGTGATTCAGGGATGATGATGTGCAGAAGATAGCCTTTCAGACTCGTTATGGTCACTATGAGTTCGTGGTGATGCCGCTTGGGATCACTAATGCTCCTGCCGCATTCATGGACCTCATGAACCGCGTGTGCATACCGATGTTGGATCAGTCTGTAATAGTCTTCATCAACGATATCTTGGATTATTCCAAGATTTAGGAGAAGCATAAGGAGCACATGAGGGAGGTGCTGGAGACACTGAGGAGGGAGAGACTTTTCACAAATTTCTCCAAGTGTGAGTTCTGGTTCGCGAGGTGTAGTTTCTGGGGCACCTTGTCAACCAGAACGGTATTCTGGTCGGTCCGGCCAATATAGAGGCCATGATGCGGTGGGAGGTTCTGAGGTCTCCATCTGAGATTCGGAGTATTCTTGGTTTGGAGGGTTATTATCGGAGATTAATCTAGGAATTCTCCAAGATTGATGTTCCATTGACCCGACTGAACAAGAAATCGATGACATTCTGCTGGGGGGGCTGAGCCGCAAGCAGCCTTCAAGACTCTCAGACAGCAGTTATGTGAGGCACCGATTCTTAATTTTCCGGAGGGATTCGATGATTTCGTGGTTTACTGTGACGCTTTGATCACAGGTATCGGTGCAGTACTGGTGCAACGAGGTCATGTGATTGCGTACGCTTCGAGGCAGTTGAAGCCTTATGAGGCGAATTACTCGCCGTACCATTTGGAGCTGGGGGCCATGGTTTTCTCCCTCAAGATTTAGAGGCACTACCTCTATGGGGTTTGTTGTAGCATTTACATGGACCACAAGAGCCTAAGGTATCTGATGCACCAACGAATCTGAACTTGAGGCAGCATCAGTGGTTTGATGTGGTGAAGGATTATAACTTTGAGATCCTTTATCACCCTGGAAAGGCCAATCAGTGGTAGCTCCGATTAAAGACATATGTCTGACGATGATAATAATTACTCCGTTGTTGGAGCAGATCCGGGAGGCACAGGTCGAGGGTATGAAGGAAGAGCACCAGAAGTGTGAGCAAATCGTAGGCCAGGTGGCCTCATTTGATTACGACAACGGTGGGTTGTTGACCCTGCATCGGAGGGTCTAGGTTCCTTACTGGGGCGGAGTGCACAAAGTTCTTATGGAGGAGGCGCACAAGTCGAGATTCTCCATCCATCCCTGGGCGACGAAGATTTATCAGGATCTTCGCCCTGACTATTGTAGGCCCTGCATGAAGTAGGAGATATCATGGTATGTGGAGTGGTGCTTGACTTGCAAGAAAGTCAAGGCCGAGCACCACCAACCTCACGGCAAGATGCAGCCATTGGATATTCCCATGTGGAAATGGGAAGATATCACTATGTATTTCATCACGAAGCTTCCCAGGACCGCACGTGGAGTAGATTCGATTTGGATCATCGTGGATCGGTTGACCAAGAGTGTTGATTTAATCCCGATCTAGGAGAGTTTATCGGTTGAGAAGCTAGCCAAGATCTATGTTCGCAAGGTGGTGACACGTCACGGAGTGTCGATTTCGGTTGTTTCAGACCGAGATGTTCACTTTGTTGGGTTTTTTGCATAAGAACAATCCTATTTGCTCATACAAACCCTAATGCTTGGATCTAGGTTTCTCTATTGTACGTGCTTTGAATCCAAGACTTGAAACCCTAGATCTACCATATATAATTCGAAATTAACATCATGAGAACAGATCTAAGTGTTTTACCTCTTTCAAGTAGGTCGAAATCCTTGTAGTCTTCTTGATCTTGGGCTTAGAGTCACAATTGTAACTCCTTTAATGGTTCACAAACCGCACAAGCAAGAAGACAATATGAGAGAGGGTGAGAGATGCTAAAATCGGCCCTTGGGTTCTCTTGGAATCAAGTGTAGCTGATTTTCATAGCCTAGGGGTCTTATTTATACTGCAGGCTGCTAGGGTTTAAGTCTAAACCCTAATGGACAGCTTAATCACCAAGCAGCCTTAGGAACCTTCTAGATTAGGGCCTTGGACGAAAATATGATGGATCCCAATCATAATTTTGTTCCCCCGTTAGTCCATTAGGTTTCCCAGCCCAAAACTCAACTATCATACATTTGACAGTTTATGCCCCTTTATTCAATTAATCTCTTTTAGTCACCAAATTAATTCCTAATTAATTTATGACTAATACTAATTAAATAAATATGATTTCTCCTTTAATATATTATTCTTATAATATATTAATAAACCATAATATTCTCTCTCTCTGTCTCCTTAAATTACCTTGTCAAGTTGCTTTGGTGAAGGCAACCCAAAAGGACCATGCACAACCGGGTCAAGTACATACCAAATATAGTTACGGGCTTAGACACTAATCCAATAGTCTCCCACTTGGATAAGTTTAGTAACTATATCTCACATACGACTTTAGAATCCGGTCAACAATCTTAGCTCTTATACTTCGCTGTCAACTCTGATCAGCAAATTGTCCTTCAGATAAGGGATCGTATAATCCTCTGTTCTAGATATCATGTTGACAATGCAATGCTTATTGTCCAACATTTGTTCTTCGATTCCTAATTTGTTTAACACAGAATTTAGTTGAACACATCAACTTCATTTTGACCGGGCCCGACACATAGGTCAAACCAAATCATCGAGTGGCCAAGATATCACCTTTATTCTCATAGAATAAAAGGAACATATTAACTTCGACTCATATGCATCTATTATTTACTAATTAAATCATGCACAACAATGTGTTTTATAACATCAAGTTACTAATGCGTTTACACATCATCAATACATAACTAACCACCAAACAACAACCATATCTCTATGTTTTAAGACTATATGATATTATCGCTTTGCGATCACTTAAGGCAAAACACCACGAAGTGATACAGCAAACGCGAGTTTATTCCAATGCTCAAATCATATTCATAAGCACTCATGAACTTTGTAGCAAACTTTTCCTATGCCCAAAACCTTTTGGACAATCTACAAACAATTCATGACAGTCTTCATTCATATCTACTTCCAAAAGATGAACGACTGTGGACTGTTCGAATAATTCTATCATTCAGGAAGGGAAAACATGCAAAATTGAAACAATAGATAAATAACCAACAGAAGATAGTAGCTTTACTCATAAATAACACAAGTTTATTTATTCATCAAATGTTAAGTACAAAATATCTCATACACGTTTCCTATCTAATCCAAACTTATATCATCCTTCAGCCCAATGCTCGTAGCGTGCTGCAAATGTTTGATCCTACTCGGTCCCCTCGTAAGGGGATTTGCTGGGTTTTATTCTGATGATACCCTCTTCACAACGAGGAGTCCCTCTTCTACCCAATATCTGATAAAATGGTATTTTCTGTCGATATGTCGAGATCTACCATGATCTCTTGGTTCCTTGGTTAAGGAAACTGTTGCTTCATTATCACAGAGAATTTCCATTGGCTCCTTTATGGATGGCATAACTCCAAGGTCTCGAATGAAGTTCTTCAACCATATAGCCTCCTTTGACGCTTCGCTCTCCGCAATGTACTCTGATTCACAAGTTGAATTAGCTACGGTCTCCTGCTTTGAACTTTTCCAAGTCACTGCTCCTCCGTTTAGGGTAAAGACCCAACCCGACTGCGATCGGTAATTATCCCGATCCGTCTGAAAACTAGCGTCATACCCTCGTACCCTTATGTCATCACTCCCACCGAGGACTAGAGACCATTCCTTGGTCCTTCGTAGGTACTTAAGAATATTCTTAACTGCAATCCAATGAGCTCTACTAGGGCTCCCTTGATATCTATTCACCATGCTCAAAGAGAAGGCCACATCAGGGCGAGTACAATTCATAGCGTACATGATAGAGCATACTGAGGAAGCGTAAGGTACTCGGCTCATATCAGTTATCTCTGCCTCTGTACTCGGGTTCTGAGACTTACTCAGCTTGGTATTGCTTTGGATTGGCAACTCCCTTTTCTTGGAATTTTCCATACTAAAACGCTTTACTACCTTATCCAAGTATGTATCCTGACTGAGTCCTATCAATCTATTTTCTCTATTTCTTACTATCCTTATTCCCAGAATATAAGCAGCTTCTCCGAGGTCCTCCATAGCGAAATATTTCCCAAGCCAGGACTTGACCTCCTGCAAGGTTGGGACGTCGTTTCCTATGAGCAGCATGTCATCGACATACAATACGAGGAAGCTTACTATGCTCCCACTGGCTTTGACATATACATAAGATTCATCTTTTCTTCACAGAAAGCCAAACTCTTTAACTTTCTCGTCAAAACAAAGATTCCATCTGCGAGACGATTGTTTCAATCCATAAATGGCTTTCTCAAGCTTGCACACTCTATTTGGATGCTTCGCATCGACAAAACCCTCTGGCTGATTCATGTAAACATCCTCAGCCAAATTTCCATTAAGGAAAGCGGTTTTCACGTCCATCTGCCATATTTCATGATCATGAAACGCAGCTATCGCGAGCATTACCCTAATAGACTTTATTTTCGCAACTGGTGAGAAGGTCTCATGATAGTCAACTCCGGGAGTTTGAGTAAAGCCCTTCGCAACCAATCGCGCTTTATAAGTATGCACTTTCCCATCCATGTCCGTCTTCTTCTTGAAGATCCACTTGCACCCGACTGTCTTACGACCCGGTACATTGTCAACCAAATTCCAAACTTGGTTGTCGTACATGGACTGAATCTTGCTGTCCATCACCTCTTTCCATTTAGCAGACTCCGGGCCTGCCATGGCTTCCTTGTAGCTGCTAGGTTCGTCAAAATTCATTAGTGTTTCATCACTAATAAACTTATCCCCTTCACTAGTAATATGAAAACCATAAAATTGGGGTTGAACACTAACCCTACTAGTACGTCTAAGAGGTAAGGACTCGTCAACGGGCTCAACAGGAATTTCCTCCTCGGGTTGAGTGCCAGTGTTAGAGGTTCCTTCATCGCTTTGCTCTTGAAGCTCTTCAAGTTCAATTTGCCTCCCAGTGTCTTCTTGGCTTATCAATTCCCTTTCTCGGAAAACTCCTCTTTTAGAAACAAAGACAACATTGTCACTCGGTCTATATAAAATATAGCCAAAAGACTTCTGCGGATAGCCAATGAAATAACACTTCTCACTACGAGGTTTGAGCTTGTCGTGAGTCTCTCGTCTTACGAAAGCCTCGCAACCCCAACCTTAATATGTGCCAACGAGGGAGCTTTCCCTGTCCACATCTCGTGAGGAGTCTGGGTAACCTTCTTGGTGGCAACTAAGTTAAGGATATGGGCGGCAATCTCTAAGGCTTACCCCTAAAAAGCTATTGGTAACGAAGTCCGACTCATCATAGAACGAACCATGTCTAATAAGGTCCGATTACGTCTCTCAGCCACATCGTTCAATTGTGGCGTTCTCAGAGGCGTCAATTGCGAATCAATTCCGCATTCTTTTAGGTAGTCGTGAAATTCAAGACTTAGGTACTATCCTCCTCGGTCTAACCGAAGCATCTTGATTTTCCTACCCAGCTGATTCCCCACTTCATTCTTAAACTCTTTGAACTTTTCAAAGGTTTCCGACTTTTGCTTGATTAAGTAGATATATCCATATCTGCTATAATCATCTGTAAAAGTCACGTAAAAGCGGAAAACATCCCTTGTGGTGGATCTAAATGGCCCACACACATCGGTGTGTATGAGATCCAATAGACCCTCACCCCTTTCACAAGTGCCAGTAAAGGGTGACTTGGTCATCTTCCCAAGTAAACAAGATTCACACATGTCATTGTCCCTAAGGTCGAATGAATCCAACACTCCATCCTTTTGGAGTTGGGTTATGCGTTTCTTGTTGACATGGCCAAGGCGACAATTCCACAAGCATGCTTTGTCTAGACTAGTAGACGAATCAATATTCAAAACATCATTTCCTAAATTATCAACAACCATCACTACTAGAAAAAAGGCCTTTTACGACGCTCATTGCGCGTCGTAAAACGCTCAGACCACGCGCAAATGCGTGTCAAGGAAGGCCCTGTCATAAAGAGAGACGACGCGCATTTACGACGCGCATTTATGACGCGCATTTACGACGCGCGGTTATGACACGCAATGCGTATCAAGGAAGGCCCTGTCATAAAGGAAGACGACATGCATTTGCGTGTCGTAACCTTACGACGCCCATGTTTATGACACGCAATGCATATCAAGGAAGCCCCTGTCAAGAAAGGCCATGTCATAAATGAAGATGACACACATTTTTGCGTATCATAATTTTAAATGTTCTAAAAAAAATATTTACAATATCTAAATTTGATGTCATACAATTCATAATAGAAATAAAATATCATATACAAAAAATACAATCCATTGCATAAAATTTAATGTCATACAATTCTATTTTTTACAATATCTAAATTTGCATCTAATCTACTCTCTACATCAAATTCCAACTAAATAAAGTTGCATCTTGCCTTTCATAATTCTTTAAGACTAATGCTCCAAACAGCTGTTATATGGATAAGAAGTTGTACATTGGCCCATCTCACTCAAGAAAGACTTAGCCAAATTCAACTCCAAGTCTTTACTGCATCTTGCTGATAATGCTGCAAGATTTGAATCATGCAAGTGGCTTCATATTCTTTTCTTCCACCAACTTTACCTGATGCACAAAATACACAGAAACAAAAAAACATTGTATAGGACAATCCAAAAATACATTATAAGCATAACAGTCAGTCCATGGACTTACTGTGGATCAATAATTGCAAACACCAAAGTTTGTTTGTGTGAACTTCACTTTTCTCATATAAAAACCTCTAATTCAGTTGATTGCATAGCCTTTGTGGACAACTGTTGGGGTTTCTCTTTGGGTTCTACTGAGGACTATGTCTGCAAAGTCTTTTCCAGTGGGTACCCTTGTGATTTTCTTGAAATTGTATTGCACCATGTTTGAATATTTAAGCAAAAACTGCATCAACACAAGTCATTATATCAGAAATCTACTGAATATTTGTTTCTTGGTATATATTGTTTTGAGTTTTGAGTGATTTCAGTGTTTACAAGACCAATGCCCTATGGGTTTTGAGTTAAATTTAATAAGATAATTGTGTTTATTTAGTTAAATGTAGTTGAAGAGACAAGAATAACATAGCTCTCGCTCTGTAGTCTATATAAGAACCGTTTATTTTGACATCCCACCATCAAAAAAGAAAATAACCCAATGACACCATACAAGAATTATAAGAAGCTTAACCTAAAACTTGGATTGCAAGTGTCGATTCATTACCATGGATGCAGATACATTAATAATAACCTCCTAAAGGGCTCAACTAATTAAGGTTAGAATAAGCCTAAAAATCAAGGAAAAGATACCTTTAGTCCCTGGTCGTTAAGGTCTTTCAAAGTATAATGAGTTGTTCCACTAAACTCACCGAGTCAACACAGTCCAAATCTGGAAATGTTTCTCGCCTTGGAAACACCTAGATATAAACAAAATGTATACAATTTAACCGCATTATTATAGAGAAAAGTGTCCCCACTCTTGTACTAAAGAAGTTGCTTTCGGCTCATTAGTTGCCCATCACTTACACCATCCCTGCAAATAAAAAACGAAGTGAAGATTTAGTTTTTTTTCTTTAATTGTACCACTTGAAATTATATTTATATATATACCTATAGAATATGATCCCCAGTGGTTTTTTCCCTGTTGCCTTCTCAAAAGATAGTAAAAGATCCCTGCATTTTCAAATATTCGAGTTACTACATTACCCAACTTATTAACATCCATAACATATACTATCTTTTGACCAGTCAACGAGACAAAATGCACCTTTGTTGATTTGCAAAAAATTGGATCAAACTTCTACAACGTTTTGCCTTGTCCAGACTCTAATTTTTGCGTGCAGCTATTTTGACTTGTCCAGACTCTAATTTCTCTTCTACCTGCATATATTTTGTAATAGAATCAGATTTTTGGATTGTTTTTTGGGTATTTAATAATGAGGTAAAGCCTAAATTTATATAAAAACTATAACCCTTAATGGGGAAAAAGAAAACATACTTGCTCCATCTCCTTTTTTTGAGATGCTTTTGAATCTGATCTCCAAGCAATATAGAGCAAACACAGCCCAAAGAAGGCATAAAGAACTGCATTGTAGAAAAAAACAATTTAGATGTCTCACAATCCTCATATTTTAAATTGAATTTTAATATATATATATATATATATATATATATATATATATATATATATATATATATATATATATATATATATAATATATATACTCAATACATACCTGTAGCAACACTGTTTGTGTGTGATATTAGATTTGGAACAATCCTACCAAGCCCTGTAGAAAGTATCTACATACCAAATAAAACCAAACTAAACTTAGAAGCAAACTAAAATATATGTTTTTCATTTATGTTCACTAAAATATGAAAAGGGTAAAAAAGAAAAGTAGCAAACTTACAGTCATTACAAACAAAGCACTGAGTGCACCTGATAGAACAATTGACTTTGGATGATGCATTGCCATAAGAGCTGCTATAATAAAAGTTTCATCTCCAATCTAGATGGAAGCAATAAATGGAATATTGGGTAATGTAATTTTGAGAAATAAACATTTGTGGAAACTTATGTGTGCCTATAAAAAAAGATAGGGAAAGAACATACCTCACTGACAAGAATCATTGACAAATTGGCAAAAAATGCATCCAAAACACCAAGACCAGGATCCAAATTTAGTACAGCTTTTGGATCAATCTTGTCACCTATGACATTGTTTTTAATTCTTTCCACAACAACCTGTTTCAAGTAAATACACGCATTAAGATGTATGATGAATAATAAGTAGAATCTTATTCAAACCTCAACATAGACTAGCATATAGTATTTAAATATCTAAAACTTTCTATAGCATAAAGAAACAAAAATTTGAAATCCAACTATAAAGTATAAACACAGGAAAGAGGAAACTTATAAATTAGTATTGAAAGTTCATATGTGTCTAAATGCTCATCCTCAACAGAAGGGTTTCCAATGTATAAGGGTTTTAATAGTTTCAAGTTTGTTCACAAATCACAATATTATAGCTATATCACTAAACCTTCTTCTTTTGCTCCTCTGGTGAATCAAGAATAACCCCACTTTTCTGCAATACCTGTTGGATAACCTAGAGAAATTGGGACAATTTTAGCCCAGGGGTATTTTAGGAATTTTTTAGTAAACTTGCATTTTTTATGTGGTATTTGAATTAGACTACGTTTCATTTGTGTTTAGTATAAAATAGGACTTGCATTACATTGTAATTTCATTCAAAATCATGTTTTTAATAAGTAGTTTTACCTTTGGCAAGAAGTAAACATTATTCCTCTGTTTTTTGGTTCATTCCCATGTTCATCTTTTTTTCTTCTACACTTCCTATTTCTCTTTTTTTCTTTTGCCTTGGTGAACAAGATGCAAACTAAAATCTGCCCCTACGTAATAGCAATTCTCTGATGACACTTGGTATTTAGGTCGCCACTTCCCCTGTTCATCTATTATTATTTTCCATTTAGCAAGAATCAAAGTCAAACAGTTCATGTTGCTGAAATCCATCTCCATTCCAACAATGGCATATTGCTTTTGTATTTGTATTCTAAGGAGAATTAGGTGCCCTACCCTCACCCTCAACCTAAAACAAATGCATATCTCAACAATTAGGCATATAATTTTATAAACTGGGGGATGATTTTCATGAAAAAAAACACAAGATTTAAGAAGGTGAAGTGATTCATGTTTAGAAATTAACATGAACATATATAAAATAAAAAACGAAAATAGAATAAATTGTAAAGGGATCGTAGAATTACCAGAAAAAGGAACATATAGAGCACTGCTTTATAGAAATTGGTCCCCCCTTCAGCTCTTCGACAATCTTCATCTGGTGGAGGAGAGATATCTTCTGGCTCCAATGATTGCGTTTTTATCACCCAAATCTTCTGGCTCCATCCCTTATGTGGAATTAACCTTCTCTATTACGTGCAAAGTTTTTTTTGGAATGGAAGGCCTGTTGTATACTCACTGTTGCTTTCGTTTCCAACTATCAAACACCACCGAGACTACCTGCAATAAGGAAGCACGAACAAAGGAGAAAGGAAAATATTCATCTATGGAGGAGAGAGATGAGAGAAAACCCGGTGGAGGGGGAGAGACGAGAATGTGGATGCATCGATTAGGGAGAGAACAAACTCAGAGTGTGAATTGAAGTCGGATTTAGGAGAAGTTGTACCAGTTTTAGGGAGAAATCGAACCGGTTGGTGTTTGTTGTTGATCTTCTTTGCTGATTACTGGCTCGTGAATAGAGAGAAAGGTTAGGGTTTCTTGATTGAGAAAAAAAAGGAAGGCGGGATTTTTAATTTTTTCAGAATTTCATTTCCCCCTACTGTTAAAGGATGGAACGCGCGTTCCATTAAAAATTATAAAGCGACATCCTTAGACGACGCGCATTTTATTATAGGTGCCCTCCGTGTTTTTTTAGACACTAATTTAAGGGCGCGCAATAATGCGTGTCTTCTATCCTTAAATTTTTTGAAGAGATGACATTTTTCTAATGTCACTCTCCTTTGCGTAACATAGATCAATGAGCGTCGTATTTTGCGCGTCGTAAAAGGCCTTTTTTCTAGTAGTGCATCACAGATTCATGAATCCCATTACAAGGTAATGCATTGAAATAAAAGACACCATTCAAATAAACATTAATAGAACCATTACTATTATCAAAAGAATATCTGAAACCTTTTCTAAACAATCCATGAAGTGAAATAATGTTTCTTGCTACATCTGGCGAATAACAACAATTATTTAAATCTAGCCCTAACCCATTACTCAACACTAAATAATAAACTCCGACTTTGGTTACAGGCGACGATCTTCTGTTTCCCATAATCAGGTTCATCTTTCCATGTTCCACTCCTCTACTTCTTTTTAGGCCCTGCATATAAGAACAAATGTGCAATCCACACCCTGTATCAAGAACCCATGGAGTAGCAAATGATGAGTTGTTAGATTTAATAGAATACATACCTGTAAAAGTGGGCTTAATCTTCCCATCCCTTATATGTTGCAGATACTTAGGGCAGCTTCGTTTCCAGTGGCCCTTTTCGTGACGATAGAAGCACTATGCTTCCTTGGGATCGGAGGAGAGTTTAGCGGGGCCTGCTTTGGTCCCACATGAGGATGAACCATCACGAGGCTTCCCCTTTTGGTGGCTCTTACATGGAGCCTAACTATTTTTACCCTTTACTTGACCTATTGCCATCATAGGAGCGGCCACAGCAGGGGATGATGCAACGGATTTGTCTTTGAGGTTGCTCTCAGCAGTCCTCAAGAGTCCTTGGAGCTTGCTCAAGGAGACCTTCTCCTTGTTCATGTGGTAGGTCATTCTGAACTGGTTGTAGCAGGAGAGCAAGGAGTGGAGGATTATGCCGATAGCCAAATCCTCATCAAACTTAACATTAAGTTTGAGAAGACGATCAACATACCTCTGCATTTTCTGCAAATAAGAGGTTAGGGATTCTCCACTCCCCATCTTAGCAGTTATCATGTTAGTAATGATCTCATAGCGCTCTTGCCTCGCACTCTGGTGATACCTTTCCAATAAATCTTGATGCATTTCATATGGACACATGTCCTCATAGGACTTTTGGAGTTCGAGGTTCATGGAGGACAGCATGACGCAATGAACTTTCGTAGCATCACGCTCATGGGCCTCAAAGGCGACCAACTCTTCCGGAGTAGCTACATCTGGGATGATCTTCTCAAGCTTTTCATCGAGGACATATTCTTTGTCCTCGTAGCGTGTGATCATGCGAATGTACCTTATCCACTCATTGAAGTTTGACCCATCAAATGTCACCTTTTGACACAGGTTCATTAATGAGAATGACCCAGAAGCGTTGTTGTTGTTGTTTGCAGACTTTTGAAAAAGAGAGGAACAAAGTTTGATTAGAAATGAATCCACAATTATACACCCAAATGAGAAATTAGGGCTAGGATCCAACAACAATATTTACAACTTAGAAAGGGATGCCGTACTCTAAAAGTAAATAATTTGAAGGTAAGTGAATGACGATTCACTAATTCTTACCATGAAAAATGAAAAAGAGGTTTAGGTTTTAAATGTATTGAAAACTCCTAGATATTTGAGATTCATTGAACTTTTCAATGGCATGTTTAAATCTCGATATGCACTTCAAATTTGCGACTGGAATACCGAGGATCGCAAACAAGTTGTGAATAACCATGAGAATCAACATGGTGCACTCAATGTCTCTATCACCTAATCAATGTGCCGGTAAACCACACACGCTCCATTGATCTATGACAAACATTGAGTCACCCTTCGCTAGCAATGTCATCTCCAAATTAGTGTGTCGGTTAACCGCATGCGCTCCACCAACGTTTGACAAGGGTACAAATTGTAATTTCATGGATTAGCATCATTTTCACATTTTACCCTTGATATTGCCATATTTATACTTATTTTTAGGCAATGTTTAAGTACATTTTTATTAATAAGTTGGTAATTTGTTTAGAATAATGGTACTTATGAGCTTAAATGTTATTTGCAGCCAAAAGGAAGACATTTTGAAGAAAAGGGACTAAAAGCGTTAAAGAAAGAAACTTTGGGAATTAAAAGATTAAAAGAGAAGAAAATCTGGAAAAAAACGTTCTCACGACGTGAGACTTAAAGAATTCACGACGTGAAGAGTTGGTTCTAGAAGATATGTACGCGGGTGAAGGAATCCTTGACGAGCAAGGTTATCTGAAATTCATGACGTGAATACCTTATTATTCACGACATGAATTTGTGAAAATCAACAACTATATAAATCCTTGACCATTACGAATTGAAAAAACTTTTGGGAAGAGAAAGGAGTTCCAGAAGACGATTTTGAGCAGAGAAAAGTTCTGGGAAAAGGCTTCCAACACCAAAAGAGTGAAGGTCCATAATTTAGTTTATTTTTGTTAATTAAGAACATGTTTCATATCACTTTAATTTGTGTTAGTGTGTTAGTTGCTATGATGAGCAGCTGAATCTAGCTACTCTTGTTTAGCTAGATGAAGCTTTTAACTTATGAATAACTCAATTTTATGGATTTATTTAGTTGGTAAAATTGCTTGTGTTTGATTTGTATTACCTAGAATGCTTGTGTTTGTTTCTCTAATTGCTTGATTGCATGTTCTGTGTAACTTAGTGACCATTAACTGCATGAACTTGTTTACCTAATGATTTAGTGAACATTGAATTGTTAGAGCTAGGATTGACCAATCTTAGTTAGTAATTAGAGTAAATAAACTTAGCTGTGTTAGAGAACGTGTATTGTGACTATAATTGCGTTTACATAATAAACCTTACATAGCATATTTACATTCATAATTAATTATGTGTTTAATTGTGTGTGAACATACATAGTTTGACATGAATTAGTTAATTATTGGTAAAGTTAGAACTAAATTACTAATACAATTAAAACCAACTTAATAATCCATAATCATTAGCTAGCCATAAGGAAGAAGTGGATTCAAACTAAACAAGAGTGTGTTTTTACTTATTGAATTTGAGTTAAGTTTGTCTGGTCTTGTAAAATCAGATAAAACCCCCTTTTAAACTTGTTAATAATTAGGTTACTTTAATAGTAAGTAAATTAATTAGTAGCACCGTTCCTTGTGATCGACACCCGACTTACCCAAGCTATACTGTAATCCGACTAGGTACACTGCCTATAAGTGCATAGTTAGTTTAAGTTTGTTAGGTTATAAATATTAAAATTAGTGGGTACTTTTGTGCACATCAAGTTTCTGGTGCCGTTGCCAGGGAATGACTTAGTTTATTAGTTTATTTAGTTGCATTAGATTAATCGACCCCTTTTTGTGGAATACAATCTGCAAAAAGGTTAATTTGTTATTTATTTTTGTTTATTAGCTTAGCTTATTTGATTAGCATATTAAAAAAAAGATTTTGTTTTCTGTCTCTGTCACAGAATTCACGAAGTGAGTTTTAATAAACTCACGACGTGAAAGCTGCAATTTCAGTTTTTAGTATTTTCTTATTTTAGTTCAGTTTTACGTTTTTAGTTTAGCAAGTTGCAGGAGTTCATGACCAGAGGCTCAAACACACCCTTGGTGCCACCACTTGATGATCCCGAGTCTGTAATTCACAAGAAAAAGACGCCCTTACAAGAATTAAAGTCAGCTTTTTCAAGGAAGTCGGGAAAGAAGACAGGAGAGTCAAGTTCATCCGCGAGGCACAAGAGCAATTTTGAGCACTTGGATCAAATACCCGTCCAAACCGAATCCGAATATGATACCGAGCCGGAATTTGAAGAACATACGAGCGAACCCGAGAACGAGCCAAGGAACAAGATGGCAACAATTGAAGAGATGTCCATGGGAGCTTACAAGAAGCGGATCCGAGAAGATATGGGTCTCGGTTTAGTCCAACCCGCAATACCTGCCACTGCCACATTCGAGTTGAAGGGGCACATCTTGACTGCACTGAAGGATATCCCATTTTTTGGGAAAGATCATGAGGATGCTTTTAAGCATCTAGATGAAGTCAACAACATTGCAGATTACTTTAATGTCCCAAATGTCAACAGAAACACCGTCTTGCTTAGGATGCTTCCCATCACTTTCAAAGGAGCTGCTAAGGAGTAGTTAAAGACACTTCCACGGGGTACAATTACCACTTGGGCTCAAATGCATGAGCAATTCCTGGACCAGTTTTTCCCGCCATCCAAGATAGCCAAACTCAAGAAGGCAATAGCCAACTTTGAGCAACAGCCGGGGGAGTCATTGTACGAAGCATGGGAGCGGTACAAGGGCTTGCTCAGAAATTTCCCTCAGCATGATCTAAATGTGCAACAAGAGATGTCGATCTTCTATGATGGGGTCAACGTTATGATGAGACAACTCCTTGACTCTCAAGGACCTTTGACAAAGAAAAATCCAAGGGAGGTTAAGGCGCTGATTGAAGAATTTGCGATGCACTCTCGTGAATACCACAACCCTAGGCAAGATGGAATCAAAGGTGGTGGAGGGGCCCAAACTGAAGAAATAGCAGCTGTGATGGCTATGCTGAATAATTTGGATCGAAGGATAACACAAATGGACCAGTCAATACATGCCATAAGAGTGGGTTGCGAGAGATGTAGTGGTCCACACTTGACCAAGGACTGCAATTTAGATGAGTTTGGGAACAGAAAAGCTCAAGTGTGCTACTCGAGTGGGGATAAGTTTGATGAGGACTGGAAGAAACCGAAGAAGGAGTGGCTGCCATATGAAGAGTATAAGAAGCAAAAAGAAGAGAAGTATAGTCAGACAGGTCGAGGCTTTTATCAAAAGGAGCAGCCACCAGCCGAGAAGAAACCCGATCTAGAGACTATGTTGATGAAGTTTATGGAAGCTTCGGAAAAGAGACACGATGCCACTGATTCTGCTATTATGGAACAAAAAACTATAATAAAGAATCTGCAAGCCTCCATCCATAACCTTGAAGTACAAGTTGGTCAACTAGCCACTCTAGTTCATGAGAAGTTATCCCCGAAAAATACCGAAACGAAAACTCAATCTCATGTAATGGCCATAGACACTGAAGAAGAAGCCATCTCTGAGTTCCTGGAGGCATTGGAAGAGGAACCACAGTAGCCCGATCCAAAACTGAAGAAGACCAAGCTCGAAAATCATGAAGCTGCTGAATTCCAGAATTCACGACGTGAACCATATAAGTTCACGACGTGGGCCCGTCATGAACAGAAAAATTATGTACTTGGTTCGGTTTATCAGCCGCCCTTGCCTTTTCCTTCCCAAGCTACCCTTAGTCCACTGGCAAGAGAGCATAGAGAGTTTGTTAAGCATGTGAAGGGGATCCCGATTAATACTGCCTTTGTCGAGTCCTTATCCAAAATTCCCGAGCATCAGAAATTACTGCAAGATTTGATAGACACTCGCAAGCAATTAAAGAAGCATTCTAAGGTGGTTCTAAGTGAACAAAGCTCAAAAGCTGTGTTGGGAGAGACACTGAAGAAGATGGGAGATCCTGGACGCCTCACTCTTCCGTGTGAATTTGGCAACAAAATGAAGGTTAATGCTTTAGCCAATTCTGGGGCTAGCATTAATTTGATGCCTTATTCATTTTATCAGAAGTTAGAAATTCAGAAGATGAAGGCTACAAGAATGACTATTCACATGGCGAACCGTTCAGTGACACAACCCCAGGGCATCACGGAGGATATTTTGGTGAAAATTGGAAAATTTGTTTTTCCAATAGATTTTGTAGTTTTGGATATGAAGGAAGATCCCGATGTTCCAATTATCCTTGGTCGTCCATTGCTTAACACTGCTGGAGCTTTGGTTGATATTCGCGAGTCTAAGCTCACCTTGAAGGTTGGTGATGAAAAAGAAGTTTTTGGGATAGAAGATGGCTTTCCAAAGGAACATGTTCAAGAAGAGGTGTTCACAATCAATGAAGATAATGAACTAGAAGAACTGGAAAAGCTTATGGAAGAAGAGATCAAGGCAGTTCATCAAGTCAAAAGAACAAAACCAAGAGCATCTGTTCCATTTTTGGTTGAAATCATAGCTTACAAGAGCCCACCTTCTTGGGTGAGCAAAGAAGATGATGAGATGACAAGTGATGAAGAGGAGATCACTTCAAGAGTGACAAATCCGGTGGTGAAAGAGGAGGAGGATGCTATGGAGTGCAAGGAACAAACTAAAGGGACCAAACGCAAGATTGAAGAAGAGGTCAAAGCTAAAAAAGAGAATTCAAAGAAGGCATACAAAAGGAGAGTTCAAGCTTACAAGAGGCGATTCAAGGAACAAAAGATCCTAGTGGTGGATTCTTTCGAGGACTCAACGTAGGAGGCACGGAGTCCAGCTCAACACTCCAAGAAAAAAAAAGCGCTTCTCGGGAGGCAACCCGAGTTTGGTTTGCAAATTTTTTTCTTTTCTTTTTGCATTTTAGTTTTAAAAACTTAAATCATGTCATCCAACTCTATTAGAACATAATTAAGTACTGAATGTAGGGACCTTAAAATGGAAGTAGTAATAATTGAGAATTTAGTTTAAAGTCAAAATTGATTTTTCCTTCCAGATCACATTCACGACGTGAAGTTTAGAAATTCACGACGTGAATAGTGAATGAACCAGGATAGATACTCCATGATATAGTTTAGCCCATTAGACTAACAAGCCCAAGATCAGTCGGTGAGTACATGACCCAATATTAGCCAGATGCAATTCACGACGAGAATCATTCAGAATTCACGACGTGAATTTTTGAAAACACGTGACCACAGAATAAAGCCCTAGAAACCAGTAAACCCTCATTTCTTTATTCTTCACGAAATGGAAGCGAAAATTGGTCCCCCCCTTGGTCCCCATTGCTGTGATTTTAGCCGACAAATCTACACGTTTTCTTTGTGCTTACATACTACTTCCATCAAAGGTAACAATTTCTAATTATTAACCTTCATTTATCTTTAATAGTTGAAATTAGGGCTAGGGTTTGTTAATATGTTAAAT
Source organism: Lactuca sativa (assembly GCF_002870075.4). Lineage (NCBI taxonomy): Eukaryota > Viridiplantae > Streptophyta > Magnoliopsida > Asterales > Asteraceae > Lactuca > Lactuca sativa. The sequence continues at coordinate 196,940,150 of NC_056630.2, read as the reverse complement.
TGTATGAAATAGCTCTAAGATTCGTAAATTACCCTTGGAATGTAGTTGATTAATGGTTGAAAATGATTTAGGCATAAATCACATGACAAAATAGCAACTAAATCCCGAAATATCCTCTGCCTGATGCATAGAGTCGCCGAGTCAGACCTGGACTCGCCAAGTAGGGCCAACTCGCCGAGTCCAAATACTGAATCGCCGAGTTGAGTCGGGCAAAGGCAAGAAACACTAATTTTGGCAAGCAAACAGTCAAAGCATCACATACAATTGAAACCAATCATGTCTATGATACCATTGATGGGTTTTATGCATAAGAACAATCCTATGTGCTCATACAAACCCTAATGCTTGGATCTAGGTTTCTCTATTGTACATGCTTTGAATCCAAGACTTGCAACCCTAGATCTATCATATATAATTCGAAATTAACATCATGAGAACATATCTAAGTGTTTTACCTCTTTCATGTAGCTTGAAATCCTTGTAGTCTTCTTAATCTTGAGCTTAGAGCCACAATTATAACTCCTCTAATGGTTCACAAACCCCACAAGCAAGAAGGCAATATGAGAGAGGGTGAGAGATGCTAAAATCGGCCCTAGGGTTCTCTTGGAATCAAGTGTGGCCGATTTTCATAGCCTAGGGGTCTTATTTATACTGCGGGCTGCTAGGGTTTCAGTCTAAACCCTAATGGATAGCTTAATCACCAAGCAGCCCATGGAACCTTCTAGATTAGGGCCTTGGACGAAAATATGATGGATCCCCATCATAATTTCGTTCCCCCCTTAGTCCATTAGGTTTCCCAGCCCAAAACTCAACTATCATACAATTGACAGTTTATGCCCCTTTATTCAATTAATCTCTTTTAGTCACCAAATTAATTCCTAATTAATTTATGACTAATACTAATTAAATAAATATGATTTCTCCTTTAATATATTATTCTTATAATATATTAATAAACCATAATATTCTCTCTCTCTCTCTCTCTCTCTCTCTCTCTCTCTCTCCTTAAATTACCTTGTCAAGTTGCTTTGGTGAAGGCAACCCAAAAGGACCATGCACAACCGGGTCAAGTACATACCAAATATAGTTACGGGCTTAGACACTAATCCAACACACTTCACTTCCAGGTTTTTGAAGCGGTTTCATGATGATATGGGTACTCGACTTCACTTTAGCACAACCTTTCACCCTCAGACTGATGGGTAGAGTGAGAGGACGATCCAGACTCTCAAGGATATGCTATACGCATGTGTATTGAATTTCGACGGTAATTGGGATATATATCTTCCGTTAGCGGAATTTTCCTCTAACAATAGTTATCACGCTAGCATAGATCGACCTCCCTTTGAGACGCTCTATGGGAGAAAGTGTAAGATCCCAATCTGTTGGGGCGACGTCGGTCAGAGAGTCATGGGGAGTACTGAGGTGGTACTCAAGACCACGAAGAAGATCCAGCAAGTCCAGAGCATGCTCCAGACTGCTTAGAGTCGGCGGAAAAGCTATGCCGACAAGCGTCGTTTAGACCTAGAGTTTCAGGTAGGGGATATGGTCCTCCTGAAGGTGTTACCTTGGAAAGGTGTCATCCGGTTCAGAAAGCGGGTCAAGCTAGGCCCTATGTACATCGGTCCTTTTAGAGTTACGGGCGGGGTGGGCCGTGTGGCCTACCATTTGGATCTTCTAGCAGAGCTCAACTAGATCCATAACACTTTTCATGTCTCCCAGATGTAGAAGTGCTTAGTGGATGACTCTGTAGTTGTGCATTTAGAGGATATCCAAGTGAATGACAACCTAAACTACATTGAGAGGCCAGTGGTGATTCTGTATCGCAAGACGAAAACCTTGAGGAATAAGGTTGTACAGTTAGTGAAGGTGTAGTGGATGTACCGCAAGGTGTCAGAGTGGACTTGGGAGCTGGAGGAGGAGATGATAGAGCATTACCCTAGAGTTATTTAAGGCAGCAGACTTCGGGGACGAAGTTTGAGACAAGTGGGGGAGAATTGTAACTCCTGGTTCCTAATATGCATTTAATTTATAATTCTTTTCATGTTTACAGAGCAACTCAACAAGTTGGAAGCCCCAAAATCGTGGAGTAGAGATCATCAGGACCGCATGATTTAAGTAATCTACTCGACGAGTTGAGAGGCCTCAACTCGACGAGTTGACTGGCTGGGATGAGACCCTAATTTCCAGGGTTTTGCACTCTATTTAAAGGATGTAATCTCTTCCCACTAGCCCTCATCAGCTTCCCTAAAACCCTAAATGTAACTACCCAAATTTTCAAAATAAAATTTTGATTTTTAATTAACCAAAAATTTCCATAAAGTGTGAAGTAACATTAACCATTGTTTTCAAAATTCATAACATTAACATTTTATTCAAAACATCAGAGTGTCCCATCCAAAACAAATTTCTGAGAATGCACGCCGTGCCATCAAGCCTTGCCCTTGCCCTTAGGCTCAGATGTACCTAAAACAAATCAACAACTGTAAGCTAATGCTTAGTGAGTTCCCTAGAGCATACCACACACATAATCCACATAAACACATATCATATCAGCTATAAAGGCTACATATACCACATAATCCATGCATATAGACATATAAGGATACCGTGGAAACCTTCCAAGGTCTTACACCAGTTGCCACGGGAAACCCCCACGTGGTCTTTACTAGCCGCCACTGGAACCCCCATGTGGTCTTGGCTAATTGCCGCGGGAACCCCCACATGGTCTACACAAGTCATGAAAATATCATACGAGCTAAACAAGTAACATACTAAGAATCCATGGAAACCCTCTAAGGACTTATAGATGCCATGGGAACCTCCTTATGGTCTTCATATACTGCCATGGGAACCTCTCGGGGTATTTCATACAAATATCCTAGTGACATATCACATAACCAACTATCAATCTATATAACAAGAAATGGGCCAGCCTTGGTGCCTTAGACCCATGGGTATGGTGAGAAGACTCCCCTATCAAATGTTGAACCGATAAGCTAAGATCGGATAAATCCCACGCACTGCTCTAACTCAACCGCCTATAATCATGATTTGATTAACTTGTCACAATCCTGAAATACCATAAATACCTTCAAGGTCAACCCTGATCAAAGTCAAGGTCAACAGTCCATGTTGACCTCAACTCGTCGAGTGCATCGAGCAACTCGTCGAGTTACCCGAGTAACTCTTCAACTCGACGAGTCACCTACGTGACTCGTCGAGTTCCTCAATGTCCAGAAGACCAAAAACCCAAGCAGACCGAAAATTCTAATCTTTCACCGAAATCACCTCGACTCTCAAAAACGAGTAAACCCTACCCGATTTGTCGAGTCAGCTAAGGGAATCGACGAGTTCCTTCAATCTCTTTCAAGTTCAGCCCTTTTAGTGGGATCTAAGGTCCGAAACTCCATATCCAAACTATCCTAGTGCAGATACCACATAAAGTTGCAAACTTTACATGCATGCACGACCCTTCAAGGACATAACATCAAAACTAGGCTTCATACATGGTTTTTATGCATGGGAAGAGGCTAAAATATATAAAGTGAGCAACTTTATGTCATTGGGGACCTAGAGGGGTCCAGATCTGGAACCATATCCTTGTGATAGGTCCAGATCCGAGTTTAACTCCGTTTTGCCCAAAAATGGTCATTTACTTGCAAGAGAAGGGATCTAATCAACTACAGATCAAGGTGACAACTTTATACCTCAAGATGATGGCCGATACATAGTAGATGTCAGATCTACTACTTCTCTCCATGCTCCTTCCTCTTCAAGCTCTAGAATCCTTCACAAATACCCAAAAATTGCTAATGAAAGCTCTTACTCTTACTCAAGAAAGTACAAGGCCGAATTAGGGTTTTCTATGGCTAATAGGGTGATAAGGGAGGCTACAAGATGCGGATTATGTTCTTTACGTAGGGTGCAAACCCTAAAATTAGGGTTTCTCTTTACAAATCCTACTCGTCAAGTCGGGGCCTTCTGACTCGTCGACTAGATCTCGGATCCCGCATCCTCATAATAGTCTCTACTCGATGAGTTGGAGCATCCAAACTCGCTGAGTCTATGCACAAAACCCTAAAAATCATATAAATAAATCAATACCTGGAACAAGTGTTACACGAAATTGTATTGTGAGCTCCTTGGTGAGAAACTTGAGGTTTTGAGTGGATTTTTGCGTGTTTTTATGCTTGGTGAAGGACTTGGAAGAATTAGAAGGTCATTTAGCTCGAGGGGAAGAACTAGATCTGGGATCTCGTCCATCTATGGCAACAATCTAAGGTAAAAACTCCCTAACTTGATGATTAATAGCTTAAATCTCTCTTAGCCTTGTTTTATTGGTCGTTTTGACCCCATTGTTGGAAATATGATAACCTTCATAGTTCTGATGCTACAAACTCCTCTTCTTAGTGTTATATTTTTTCCTTAGATTCATAAAAAAGGGTCCTAAACCCATTCTTGTCCAAGGAAGGGGCATGCACATAGATGTAGGTTGCTATATCTCGAGATTGGGTCCATTTGAGGTATACAAAGCCATCAAGTTGTTGACTTTACAGAAATACGCCATGGAAACAATATAGATCTATATTCTGGAACCTTAGATCTGAGGAAAGGGCTGAATAGACTAGAAATGCGAGGAACTCGGCAAGTTTATAGAGGAACTAGACGAGTTGGGACGTACATCCCCGATTCTGTTAATGGAACTTGACGAGTCCACTAGGGAACTCGACGACTTGTACAAGGAAAGTCCCATTTCTGGTGAGAAGGAGGAACTCGGCGAGTTAGAGGAAAACTCGACAAGTTAGATCAAGATTTCACAATTCTTTTATTTATTAGAACTCGACAAGTTAAAGGGTAAACTAGACAAGTTGAGTCAACTCGGAGCGTTGACTTTGACTTGACCAGAGTTGACCCTTAAGGGTTATGAGTATGGAATGGAATCTAAAGGGTTGTTTTGGTTCAGGGAGTGAGTAGAGTTCATTTTGGGTAGAGACATTTCAGCTATCATCCGACAGTGAGGTGAGTTTCCTCCTGGTTTGAACGGGTCGAAGGCACCAAGGCTGACCCGTATATATTATGTGTATTGATTAGTAGTTGAGTGTGGCCGAGGCCCATATCTCATAGATAGAGGAGTGTGGGCAAGGCCCACACCTCATATCATTATTTGAGTATAGATATAGAATTAATTGATAGATTTGGTTATACGTGTTGTCTGTGTGATACTTGTATGTATGATTAGTAGCTGAGTGTGGGAGAGACCCGTATCTCATAGATAGTTGAGTGTCGGCGAGACCCATATCTCATATTTAGCAGAATGTGGGCGAGGCCCGTATCTCCTAGTTAGCAGAGTGTGGGCAAGGCTCATATCTCCTAGCTAGCCGAGTGTGGGTGGGGCTCGTATCTCCTAGTAGCATGATTATGTGTATGGTATGTGGTAGTTTGGGTGAAAATCACTAAGCATCATGCTTGCAATTTTCAGTTTTGGTTTTAGGTAGTTCCGGTAGCAAAGGGAAGAGCTCGGGATGATTGCATTGCACACCACGATGTTTTACCTAGGATGTTTACTCTGATGTTTTGATATGATACTCTAATTTGAGACTATGACTTATGTTTTTGAGATGGAACGATTTTGATAATTATGGTTTATTTGATAAATAAAAATGAAATTTTTGGTCTTATATTTTCGGATGTTATAATAGTGGTTGATTTGATAGATCTAGTATGCTCAAGAATCATATTAAAGTGATATTGCTAAGTAACATATGATACTAATGGGTCACTAACAACAACTTAATATAATTGATTATTTATTAAAAATTGCTTTTAATAAATATTCAATAAACTCTTATTATTAAATAGGAAATTATTTATTTCTAGGAAATAATAATTTCCATTAACAAGTAACATTATATATAATTCATATTGTATGAATTAATAAGTTATGCACAACATTTTGGACTAGATAAACTCTTTTGTCTTTTACCAAAAAGTTAAAGTTTACATTTTATAAACTTTGTTTATACAATATAAAGCTTTTGTCTTCTTCCTTTTATTATTTTTATAAAATAAGAGTCAAAAGACAAGAGTATGGCTTTCATGTTTGTTTAATAAAAAATAATAAGAAGCATGTGAGACATGTAAGCTTTAGGGACATGCTTGTCTAAAGTGGAAGGACATAATGGTTAAAGACTTCACTTTAAGACAATATAAATATGAGGCTTCCACTCTTGAATTGGGGACTTCATTCTTGCTTCCCAAAACTGAAACCTCCTTAAAGGAGGTTACTCTCTCTCTCTCTCTCTCTCTCTCTCTCTCTCTCTCTTTTCTTCATCTCTTCTTGAAGATTACTTGCATTTTCATGACCTCTTAAAGTTCATATTGGTTCTGAACTTAAAGCTTAAGGAATTAAGAGTTTATGGACTAGCATCTACATCAAGTTGAGTCATTGTTGGTGTCTCAAAGGTTCCACATTCTTCATAAATTTTCAATCCTCCCAAGAGGACCCATAGAACTACAAAGGTTGCCATTTCTTCACCTCTTCTTTGGTTGGTGTTTAAATCTTTGTACAACTTGCTCGGAGATTCTTGGTGGGTATAAAATATTATGTTATGTTCAAAATTTTAAGTCGTCCGTTGCCATATTTTTCTAATTTATGAAACTACTTTTGAACTAAAACCCAACAATTGGTATCAGAGCCACGTTGCAAGTTTAGTTAGATTTTTTAATTTTTAGAAATCTTAGTTTTTTGGAAAAAATGGATAACTTGTTTTTGTATAAAAATAAGTTTATACATATTTTCTATGCCAACTTTATATTTGTTATTTTATATGACAAAAGTTCCATGCATCTTTTGTCATTTAAAATTGTCTTAGAAAAACAAATGTTGTTTTATGTGTATGTTGATGTATATATGATGTGCATAAACTAGCCAATGACTATTGTGTTTTTTGTGTTGGTTGTTTTATAAAAATGGTTGTAATAATTTATTTGCTCATATGGTATGTAATAATGTAACATCCCAAAAATCAAAACCAAAAATTTATTTAAAAAAAAACATTACTATTCCATAGTATTAAGTCATTCAAACATACAAAAAGAGGCTATATGACAAATCAGAATATCTTTTCCAAAATACTTATTCATTTTATCAGAGTAAACATCCCAGGCTAAACTTCTTGGTGTGTGCCATGCGATCATCCCGAGCTCTTCATTCCGCTATCGAAAATACTTGAAACCAAAACTGAAAACCATAAGAACGAAGCTTAGTGAGTTCCCCAACCTACCACATACCATACATATCTACTGATCCAAACATGCCATTGATGTGCACAAAAGTACCCACTAATTTTAATATTTATAACCTAACAAACTTAGACTATCTATGCACTTATAGACAGTGTACCTAGTCAGATTACAGTATAGCTTAGGTAAGTCGGGTGTCGATCACAGGGAACGGTGAATTAATTTAATATATTTGATTATAGGTTACATGTCACACGAAAATAATAAAGAAAATGGTTTAATAAATCTCAAACTAGCAATTAACAACTCTCGATAAACTAACAGGAAAACAAATCTCTTCAGGTACTTTGATTTAGATACATTACACCTTAAAAACATAGATAATTGCATACATAAATTCATTTATTTATGTTCAACGATTCCTAAAATGATTAGATTCGCTTACGTTCTAGGAGCTTGGATGATCGTTTTTGGCGGATTTGATGGGATGAACTTATGATAGTTGAGAGGATTTCTTGAGTGTTCTTGAGGTGGGAGTTGGAAAAATGAGAGAATATGACTAAGTGTCATATTTATACTCTCGGGGGTTCGCGGTAAAAAACTCTGAGTTTTCGTCCGTAATTTCCAAATTTTGGAGTTCCGCGACTTACACTAAAAACAACAACTCTAAATTTTACTTTCTTATTTTTGGTTCGTTTGACGAATATTATTTAAAATATTCCAACGGGCTTAAATCCGACCAAAAATATTTTGGGATAAATTTGGATAATTTTTTTTGACGTGCTTAATTACGGAGTTAAAACAAACGGAAATTTCGGGTTGTCACATATGGTTCTGGGGAATACTCTAATATTTAAACTATTGTGAAAACAAATGTATGAACTTAATGGTTTATGAATAAAATAAAATGTTTTAAATTGGCTCAAATTTTTGATTGTTACAAAAGGAGGCGAAGTTAATTAGGGCTTGGGATGAAAGTATTTATTTGCAAAGAGACAATTTAAAATTTTTAAAACAAAGGAATGTTTTTTGTTTAATTGCTAAGCGTTTATACACTAATATTGCTCAATTACATTTAAGATGTGAGATAGGAAAGAAGATTCATAAGATGATTTTACCCTTCTTTGAATTTAAGGAGGATGAGGTCATATCAGAATGTGAATCAGTAGTGTCATCAGAAGAGACATCCATGTCTTACAAAATTGGACTGGACAAGATAGAAACTTTCATTGATTCTAAGGAACACAAATGTATGCTAAAAGATATTTTAGGTGAAAACGATAAGTTGAAAATTAAGACAGACACTATTTAATCATTTGACATGTCTAATGTCAAATTAACTCCAGAAAATAAAATGAACTTAGAAAATACGTCTGAATTTGATGAGGAAAGTGATATGAGTGAAATCTCAATAGAAGACGTAGTTGATTGCTCTAAGTTTATGAAGAGCGAAACTGAGAATGAGAAACCCCTCATTTCTGAAAATTCAGTTGAATTTGCTCGCATGTTAAAAGACAAGCAACAAAAACTCAAAGAAAAAGCTATGGTTTATCAAAAGGTTCAAACTGTGCCAAATCAGGTTTATGCAGTTACAGGGGTCACTATAAAACAAACGGCAAAATTAAGAGTCTTGGTTGACAAAGACAATGCTGAAGGGTGCGACGACTACTTCTGGTCTTCCCCTATCGACAACGCAGACGCAACCGTAGGCTTATCTGAGCAAACTTCATGGAGGGTTAAAGGAAGATATGTTGCTGAACCCATCAACAAACCCTCAAGTTTCGACAAACCAAGCACAAGTGGAACTAAAGAAATCCCTGAAGAAACGATGACCGAACCAAATGTCCCAACAAATACAACCGAAAGTCAAAAGCAGAAGCCAAATGCTAGCTTCAATATCCACAAATCACAGAAGGAGTTAGCGGAACAGAAACACTTAAGAAATCAAAGATACGCAAAGAACCTGAATGAGCGAAAACGTCACTGGGAGTCTCAAAATCCCAATTACGTACCTCCTAAGAAAGAATCAACGGATAACGGAAAAGGAAAAGAAAATTTCAGACCAAATTCCTACTATTCCAAATGTACGAACCGAACATCTACTCTCGGTTCCCAAACTAGCGTACCAAACCGAAAGTCAAGTTTCGGTCCCTACATCGGCTCTCAGAACCGAAAGTCAAGTTTCGGTCCCAAGACTGGTTTCGGTCCATCTAACTCACAATGCAAAATAAATTCTGTGAGGAAAGGGAAAGCTAGCATCAGATTCTGAGTTCCATAATAAGAAAAAGTCAGCTAACTCTAGGATTCAAAAGAAAAATCCTAAACCATCTAACAACACACCAACTAATGCACCAAACATTAAACAAGATAAAACTAAAATCAAGGTGTATACCATTAAAAGAAAAGATAAAACCACTCTAGTAAAAAGAACATATTTGGTTGATATTTCTTTTTTAATTCTTTTTTTTGTGAAAGACTCACCAGGACCCAAGAAACTTTGGGTTCCTAAATCTGCTTGAATTTGTAGGTAATTAGTGACGAGCAGTTCGATGATGAATGGTATATAGACAGTGGCTGCTCGCGTCACATGACAAGAAGGAAGGAAGAGTTAAAGGGAGTTTCGGTCCCTAAAAGATGGTGGGTGTGTAAAGTATGGAAATAACTCCTACAGAAAAATCAAGGGGTACGGTATGATAACCAATGGAGATTTCTCGATTCGAAAATTGGCGTATGTGGAAGGATTGCAGCATAACCACATCAGCGTGTCACAATTAGTTGTGGGAACTGGTTTGAAAGTATCATTTGATGATGAGGGCTCTTAACTAATTGAAAAGCAATCGAAAAAGGTTCTGCTAAAATCTGAACGCAAGGGAGAGATGTATCCTTTAAATCTCAACCCAATACGAGGAAAACTAGCAATATGTCTGCTGTCAAAAGGAAACACAGATGAAAGCTGATTGTGGCATCGATGTCTATTGCATCTGAACTTCAAAGATATTAATAAGTTGGTGCTTGGTGATCATGTTCGAGGCCTCCCTCTTCTCAAGTTTGACAAGGAACATCTGTGTGCAGCGTGTGAGATGGGAAAACAGAGCAAAAAGAGCCACCCTACACGAATCAATACAAACATTATTGAAGCTCTTGAACTATTGCACATTGACTTATGTGGACCTTCGGCTATCGAGAGCATCGGCAATAGTAAGTACATTCTTGTCATTGTAGATGATTTTTCATGCTTCACCTGGGTTTTCTTTCTTAAACAGAAATCATACGCAACTCCCAAATTGAAGACATTTATTAAGCTAGTGGAAGTTCAGCTGAGAAAGACGGTGAGGAATATCAGGAGTGACAATGGGCTGGAATTCAAGAATACAGATTTTGAGGACTTTTTGGATGATAAGGGGATAACTCACAACTTTTCAGCCCCTTATACACCACAACAGAATGGGATTGTTGAAAGACAAAACCGTTCTTAATGTGAGGCAGCTAGAAATATGCTCAATTTCGCTTCTCTTCCGTTATACTTCTGGGCTGATGCAGTTGCAACCGCATGCTACACTCAGAACCATTCCTTCCTTAACAAAAGATTCTCAAACACTCCATATTAGATCTTAAATAATCGAAAGCCCAATGTTAAATTTTTCCACGTGTTCGGTTCAAGATGTTTCATCTTTAACTCAAAGGAGAACCGAAACAAGTTTGACGTCAAAGCAGATGAGGGAATCTTTCTTGGTTATTCACTCTCTTCAAAAGCTTACAGAGTTTTGAATAAACGATCCAAACGGATTGAAGAAACATATTACGTAACCTTTGACGATAATTACATGAAGAAAGTTCAAAGGAGCGAAAGTGACTTAGGGGAAATTTTTCCTGCATCAGGACAAGTCTCGGTTCCCATATCCAACTTGTTCGAAGAGTACATTCAGTTATTTGATGAACCAGAGAAAGCAACACACTCAGAGGCGAAAGCAGCAGATAACAAAATTGATAATCTCAAAAAGATCATCGATGAAGCTGCATAAGAAATGGAAAGTGAACCTCCTAAAACTACAGGCATTGAACCCTCAACTAACTCTCCAATCAATGGCTCAATGTTCAAGGGGGAGAGTTCATCAGCACCAAAGATAACCGAAGTATCTTTCGAGGGGGAGAATTCAATACCGTCCCCAACTCATAAAGGTCCAGTCGAGGGGGAGAATCCAACTCCCACAGAGGATGAAAAATTTGATGCTGCCACAAGTTACACTTCGCCAATCGAGGGGGAGAAAGAAAATGCAACTGACAAAGGCGAGGGTGATCAATCAGAATTTGAAGAGGAAGTGGACGCTGAATTGGATCCAGCTTATGACCCAAATTATCCTCCGTTAGTGAAATGGACCAAGGACCATCCCAAAGTACAAATTATTGGTGAATCTTCTGAGAAATTTCTTACTCGTTCTCAATTGAAAGCGAAACAAACTGCATTATTCTCTAAAGTTGAATTATGTATGTTTAACTCGTTCATCTCCAAAATCGAACCGAAAATAGTAAAAGCTGCACTTGATCATTCTGATTGGGTTCAAGCAATGCAAGATGAGCTACATGAGTTCGAACATAACCGAGTTTGGAGGATGATTCCCACACCAAAGGATGCTTCTGTGGTCGGCTTGAAACGGGTCTTTAGAAATAAATTGGACAAACAGGGGAACGTCATTCGCAACAAGGCTCGGTTGGTGTTGAAAGGATATTGCCAAGAGGAAGGGAAAGATTATGAGGAAACCTTCGCTCCAGTAGCTAGGCTGGAATTAGTTAGAATCTTCCTGGCATATGCTGCTCATAAAAACTTTGAAGTTTTCCAAATGGATGTCAAATGTGCTTTCTTGAATGGAGAACTAGAAGAAACAGTGTATGTTGAGCAACCTCTTGGGTTTGTGAACGATAAATTTCCTGATCATTGCTATGTGCTGGATAAAGCGGTTTATGGTTTGAAGCAAGCACCGAGAGCCTGGTATGAAACTTTAACTCGTTTTCTGAAAATGTTGAAATTTAAGCAAGGTTCGGTTGTAGTGGTGTTGATTCTGATGGCATGTGCGGAATATGAAAAGATCTAGTGATTCATCATGTAAATTCAAGAACACAAGGAGTAAATAAATCTTTGTAAGCTCTTATTAGATCTAGAAAGATTATACAAATGGGTTTGTATACAAATTCTCTCTCTAGTCTAACACTCCAAAATGGACTCTTACATAATAAGAGTCACTCACTTCCTATTTATAGGAAAGACTCAACCCATTTACACATACAAAGAGGAAAGCCTAAAACATTACATCCAAGCATGACTTTGCACCCTAACATTCTCCCCCTCAAAGTCAGGATTGGATGTCCGGCTTCAATCTCCAACGAGCTAGCGCGATCAAGACCAAAATCCCCCTCGAAGTAACACCGGTCTTCAAATCCGCAAATGAATATTCGACAAACCCGAGAAGCTTCGAATACCCATCATTCTCCCCCTTTTATAATCAAAAAATGATTATAAAACCCACTAAAGATGAGAAGCGCCTGAGGAATAGTCTTCACGATACTCCCCCTTGATGTGTACCAAAAATGAATCACCAAAAATCTTGCACAGAAAAACAATCACGAAAAAGCCACAAAAAATTTTCAATTTATGAAAAATTTTGACTTTTTGGGTGAAAGTTGCAAGATTTTTCAAAATCCGGGTAGAAACTGTCACTTTCTAAAACTTGCAGGGACCCGTTGCATTCAAAACAGCCAAATATGCAAAACTCTCCCCCTTTTTAAAATCTGGGTAGAAAGCGTCAATTTGCACAAACTACAGGGACCAGAAATGAACATTCTTCAATTTTCAGCAAAAAAATAGTCCTTTTTCGAATTTGGGTGCAAACTGCCAAAAATTCGAAGTTTCAGGGACCATCTTCGAAATTCTGCTCTTTGTTCACAATTCATACGAAGATTCCGCAAATATTCGAAGCTCCAAATTTTTTTTTTCGAAATCGGGTGAAAAGTGTCAAATATTCGAAAATTGTGTTAATGTTCGAAGTGCCAAAAATTCGAAGCTTCAGGGGCTGTTTTCGAAACTTTGTCATTTGCTCAATTCTTTCGAATACTCGTTAATGAAAAGACTCATTAATGAACAGTAAAAGTCTTCGTATGAATTTCCAAAATACCCCCTTCGAAAATTCAGTCATTTTCTTTCAATTCACAAACATACGAAGAGTCTCACTTTCTCTCTCCTCTTCGTAACTTCACACCCTTCGAAAAGTACACCCAAAAATATAACCCTTCGCTTTTAGACCCTTCGTTCTTGCCCTTCTTTTTTTTTTTTTATTTATTTACAGGTCTTCGTTCCAGGAACCCTTCGTTTTTCCCAATTATACTCAAAACACACGAATGCGAAGCATACGAAGACTCTGAATGTACAGTAATCTCTTAATCGTACCTCTGAATCAGACTGTCTACAATTGAATCCCGATGCAAACAACATCAAAATCAAATTATCCAATTGTTCGATTTTTCGTCATCTATTCCCAATCAATCATCGACAATACCAATATCAATAATCGATCCATTGATCATCGATCCAGACCTTCGAAGCTACATCATCAACTGTGACTCACCAACCCTTCGAAAATCGACTTCAAAATCGATCGTATGCCCCAATTCCAAAATCACAGATCTCATTTTACAAGACTTCTCTTCCCAAATCGATTCTTAACCCTTCGAATCTAAAATCAACCTTCGATTTCCAGATCATTTGTTCTCACAGCCTTTATCCTTCGAGATGAAAATCATATTCATACACTTCTTCACTCTTCGTACATTCAACCATATCATCAATTTCTAAATCTTCGTTCATAGACTACCCTGTAAACCGTTCATCATTACAGTTCTTCATTCCAGTTCACCAAACCATCGATTCCCAAATCTTCGAAGAAATCGATCGTTAACCCTTCGAATCTGAAATAAAAAACAAACACAGACTTCGTTCAAATGCTAAACACCCCTTTGATTCATTCCAATTCCTGTTCGTTCCTAAACCAAATATGGTTGTCATCAATCATCAACCTCAATTAAAAATCAAATCCTCAAAAACTCGTTCCCATTTCATTTCCTTCGAACATCGACTTTATTTTTGACATTGAACACATGATTTCAATTTTTCAAAACGATTACAGGTAACTTAGTTGAAATCGACTTCAACTGCAATCAACGCTAATCGATTTTGACTTATCACTCCAACATCACAAATCGATTTCTTGACTTCAAGCAATATCATTCAATTTCGCAATCAGTTCTTCAACTCAAGCCATTAAATTGATTTGAAGACAAGAACAACAGCAGATCGACTCAATCACATCATATACTCAATTTTGACTTTAATAGAAACTTGATTGACTTTCAATCGAATTGATTATTGACATCTTGATCATAATCGAATTCTATGAATGAAAACAATATCTAGAATCGATTCACAAGAACTGAGAAACAAGAAAATTCTAATCGATTTGAAGAAATATGAACTGATGGTACATGTACATAAAGCATGTGTACAAGTCAGAATACGAACATCAATTTACGATTGAATGATTTTTAAAGATCTGTGGGCTTATTCCATTGTAAACTCGGATATGAATATAGATTGGGCTTGAAAACAATTAACAAAAAGATTGAAGATAGGCTGGGCTTCGAAATCAAGATGAACAGTAAATGTGTTTGGACATTGGACTCAGTTATACACACAAATGAATCAATGAACAGTACATGATACAATTAATTTGACTGGATCATTGAATAAACGAACTGGACTGATTTTTAAATATGTTTTGGGCTTGATGTTCGGATCATTTGAACAGTAACAGATGCTTCAAAATTAAAACAAATTTGTGAATATGATTTTGATTTTAAGTTGACCTAAACAAAAAATAATTGGATCAACAAAGGGATTGAAACGGATTAGATCCAATGAGGCAAATCGATCAAAAATTGAAAAACGCAAAATACGAATCGAAATCATGGACGTTTTGGAACCATTTGAGAATTTAAGATACCTTTTTGGCGAATCGAGTTCCGTTTTCAACAAACGAATCAAATTTGGAAGATCTTGGTTCTTTTGTCGGAATGAGAAAATCTCCAAATCGAACATTGTACCACCCACCATGCGAGATGTACAACTCGTTCTTCGTGTTCTTCAACGATCCAAGAACATCTTCAATAGAACCACCAACATATTTGGGTTTTGACTTCAAATTCAATGCAACATTTGGAGATTGTTGCTTTGGAACCCAAATTTGTTTCATGAATTTTGGCTTCACAACATATGACGATTTTTGTGAGTAAACCCGCTTGTTCTTCCGATTCATCTTCTTCTTCTTTTTCTTTCTCATCTTTTTGCATCTTGAAAACTTGACTTCATGAACAAACCCACTTTCAACAACATGAACATTTTGAGTTTGAATCAAATCTTTTGGAGATTGATATTTGTGAATTTCTTGAATCACCGGCTTTCGATAAGGAATCATTCCTTCAAACGAATCACAAGAACACAAAATATCATCTGTTTGAACTCCAATTGAGCAAAAAACTTTTTCATCTTGAGAATCAACTTGAACTCCTTTTTCTTGAACATCAAGAACATCACATTGAACTCCTTTTTCTTGAACATCATCATCATCAAGAAAACCATCCCGAGCTTCACAACAATTTGCATAATATTCAAGTTTATTGCTTCCATATTTGCATTCGGCACGAGAAATTCCTTTTATGACTTCTCCATCTCTTCTATTTCTTCGTCTCTTTTGATATGTTGTAGTCAAACGATCAAACAAATGTTTGGTTCGAAAAATTGGACAACTAATTAATTCTCCAACTTCATTCTTTTCTCCATTTACAACAATATCACATTCACTTATCAATCCAACAGTTAAGCTATAAAGAAGATATTCAAATGAGCATTCACTTTGAAAATCATTCCTACGTATCATCCATTTCTCCATGATTACAAGAACTTGAAATTTTCTAGAGAGAGAAAGTGATTTTGAATGGGTTTTCTAGAGAGATAAAGTGATACAAACAAGTATTCTAGAGAGAGAAAGTCGAATTATGGATCAAATCAAAGAAAAATTCGACTTCTAGAACAAAAAAAAACACTCTCTAAACACGAAGATCAATGAACAAAAAGAATCACCAAATCAAAATAGCCATCAAGGATCAATTCTTGATGAAAATCAAAAACACCCGCTCTGATACCAATTGTAGTGGTGTTGATTCTGATGGCATGTGCGGAATATGAAAAGATCTAGTGATTCATCATGTAAATTCAAGAACACAAGGAGTAAATAAATCTTTGTAAGCTCTTATGAGATCTAGAAAGATTATACAAATGGGTTTGTATACAAATTCTCTCTCTAGTCTAACACTCCAAAATGAACTCTTACATAATGGGAGTCACTCACTTCCTATTTATAGGAAAGACTCGACCCATTTACACATACAAAGAGGAAAGCCTAAAACATTACATCCAAGCATGACTTTGCACCCTAACATCGGTTGACCCAACCTTCTTCCGAAAGAAAGAAAGCGAACATCTAATGATAATTCAGATTTATGTTGATGATATCATCTTCGGCTCTACGAATCCTAGCTTAACAGCTGAATTCAAAGTTGATGGAGACTAAATTTGAAATGAGCGCAGTGGGTCCAATTAATTTTTTTCCTTGGTTTAAATATTAGACAGGGACCAGAAGGTATCTTTATCAACCAAGAGGTGTACATAAAAAACCTATTAACAAAATTTGGCATGACAGGAGACTCAAAAGTGAAGGTTCCTATGGCATTTGGCACTAAGTGAACACCATCTCTGGAAAAACCTGCTGTTGACATAACATTATATCGTCAAATGATAGGGTCCCTTATGTATCTAACATCTAGTAGACCGGATATTATGTTTTCTGTTTTCTATTGTGCTAGGTTTCAAGCTAATCTAAGAGAATCTCACATGGTGGCAGTGAAGAATATCTTCCGTTACCTAAAGCGAACCTCATCTCTCGGTCTCTGGTATCCGGCTAAATCTAGATTCTTTATTCAAGCTTTTTCTGATGCTAATCTTGGAGGATGTGGTCTGGACCGAAAGAGCACTACATGTGGGTGTCAATTTCTTGACGGAAAACTTGTTAGGTGGCAGTTCAAGAAGCAAACCTATGTGTCACTTTCAACAGCAGAAGTTGAGTACATAGCTGCAACATCTTGTACTTCTCAAGTAATATGGATTCAAAGTCAACTGAGAGATTACGAGCTGAGTATGAAGAAGATTCCTCTCTATTGTGACTCAGAAAGTGCAATAAGGATTTTTCAAAATCCAGTGCAACACTCAAAAACTAAGCACATTACACTTAGATATCATTTCATCAAGGATCATGTAGAAGATGGGAACGTGGAAGTGCATTTTGTTCGATCCTCTGATCAACTGGCTGACATATTCACTAAAGCCTTACTTGAAGCATGTTTCAATAAAATTCTACAAGGCCTGGGAATGATGGAAGCAGAGTCGGTACCGAATCCTCAAATCTTGCACTAAAAATTAGACAGGTGAAATGGAGCGAATGCTCGGTTTATTTCGACTCCAAAAATTTCGAGAACCGAAATGAACCGAACGCTCGGTCTATTTCGGCTCTGGAATTTTAAGGAACCGAAATGAACCGAACGCTCGGTCTATTTCGGCCCCATAATTTCCGGGAACCGAAAAGAACCGACCGTTCGGTCTATTTTGGCTCTGGAATTTTTAAGGAACCGAAATGAACTGAACGATCGGTCTATTTCGCTTCACTCAATAAAGATAAGGTTTCGGTTGTATATTCTATTATCTCTATTCTTTTAACTTCTTTCTGTTTTTATTTATTTTTTTCAGAAAACTTCAAAAATCCAAAAATATTTTCTCTTTCTGATTTTATTATTTTTCAGAAAACTTCAAAAATCCAAAAATATTTTCTCTTTCTGTTTTTATTATTTTTCAGAAAACTTCAAAAATCCAAAAATATTTTCTCTTTCTGTTTTTATTATTTTTTTAGGAAACTTCAAAAATCCAAAAATATTTTGTCTTTATGTTTTTATTTAGAAAATATCAAAACCTCAAAAATATTTTTTGGTTTGTTCGGTTTGTTTGTTTGTTTGTTTTGTTTGTGCGGTGTGTTTGTTTGCTCATTCTTTTAAATAGGTTCCAAGTATACCAGTACAACAGAATTTGGAGCTGAGGCAGGTGTGATTATTCTTTTATGAACTAATTAAGGGCCCCTAGAATCATGCTACTACATGTTGACCAACGTCTCTATGACTTAGAGCAAGGCCTTAATGATTCGATCTATACCTATTGTTTCTTCCCAATCAGGTGTAAAAATCAACTCGGTCTAGAGCTACCTTACTCTTCTCATATGAGTTAAGAGTTTTTCTACTTAGTCACGTCTTTATCGCCGAAGGTACTTTCAGTTCTTTAGCCATCCTCCTTACATTCTCCATCAACTTTTGGTTCACCACTGTAACCCTTGAGACTCTCGGTTATTACCACTGAGGTTTATGGTTGCAAAAAATCTATGTTTGTGATCTTAGATGCGTATACCACGTGCTGAGTGAAACCCAAAATTCAACACCTATAATGAATTGACGGTGAATTATTATATTCAAGATCTTACTGGTTACCTACTGAAATCTCTTTTTTATTTTTGAGTGATCTTTTATGAATTTGTCTAACACCAAGGCTTTCTTCCCATAAAGATCCAGTTTATTTTTGTTTTTGATATTTCTATAACTTCTTTAGTCATTATAAAATATATCCTACCTACTTGTTCAATAGACCACATCGATCTCACAAATACTTCTTCCAATGTTCGGTCTTACATTAAGAATCGACGTTCGGTTGAAGATAAGCCACCTTAAGCATATGACTTAAAACGAAGCCTTTCAATGTTTCTTTACAAATACCTGATCATATTTTTTGGGAAACCACAAAAGCACTTCAATTCTATCTTGACTTTGAAGGAAGCGATTCTTGCTTGGAATCAGTTGTATTCTGTCTTATAATAAGACATCACTCACATTCAATACACAATTGCTTTATTTCTTTATCTTCTGTCACTCTATTGCACGGAAATTTTAATTTTCCAAGATTCTGGTGGCTATAAGTTCGATTTTTGTTTATCTTTTAGCTAAACAGGGGAAATCCTATTTCTTGTAGCGAAACTGAATTTCAAATGATGATTGAGTAACCAACCTATCACATCGCGCTTTTTCAGGCGACTTTTTAGTGATCACGTCATTATCATGATGATTTTTCTCTCTCGTGGCAATAGTATATAAAGGGTTTCTACTTTTATTTGTCTTTTACCAGCAACAAAGTCTCTCAAATTACAAGGCAAGTTCAAACTGTTCATCTTCCTTCTTCGATCAACAATGGCGACTTCTTCATCAGTTCACGATCAGACTACTTCATCCACATTGCTTTTGATCAAGCCAAATCAGAATATGATCATCGAACTCAACCTGTTTCGGTATGATTCATATATGTTGCACGTAGTTGAATGTTTGAAGTATTCACCGCTGGTTCTAGCCCTAACACAGGTGGATGCCGTCCCGATGTCACTCTTATCCCAGGTTTACTCTACTGCCACATATGACAAGAACAAAGAACGAATCTACTTTCAAATCCATTCTAAAAAGGCTTCTATTTCAAAAGGGAGATTTTGTTCGTTGTTACATCTTGCTGTGGATTCCTCTGTCATCTCACCAGACTTCATCACAATTACTCAATTGTTTTCGATGCTCTACGAGATGGGTTATACGGATGTGCTCACCACAGTTACAAAGGTTATGAAGTCGTGTTTACCATCTTAGTGGAATGGATTGCTTACTCTTATCATCAACAGTTTGGCAGAGAGGAGTGTTGGATCTGATGGCACCAGTAAGGGTTTCCTGACCCTTCTGGCCTTCTCGATGGCCTTTACAATGGTCTCAATCTTGATTATAGGACAATTATCTGGTCTCAAGTAGTGCAGAGCCTCAACATTTCTACGAGGCATTCAGAAATTTCATGTGGTCGGTTTTGGACTCTTATTACACGAAGGGCGATTAATACTTTGGATATTCCTCTAATGAAGGATGCCCTAGTCGCGTTAATTGCTACGTTTCACACCAAGAAGATCATCATTTCTGATCCAACAAAGTTCCCTCACAATGGCTCTATTCCTAAGTCTATGTATTGATGTGTCACAATCGAGAGTCATGTTATGGCCGATTACCGTAAACTTACTCCTAAGGAACCGAGAGTCCTATCTCTGGAACAGCAGGCTGCCATGGAGGCTGTAGACAAGCCTGGAAACCGAGGGAAATGGGCTACAACCAAGAAGGAGACAATAGAGGAGGATAAGTCTAAGTCTTCTAAGTTAAAGAAGCGCAAGTCAGAGAAAGGGGATTCTTCTAAACTTAAGAAGATTAAAAAGATGGCAAAAAAGTCCAAGAGTCCTACTCCTCCTAGCTCAGAAAATCACGAGGAAGATGAAGAAGAGGAAATTCGTCATGACTCACCGAGAGGTAATACTCCTCCCTTATCTCCTACTCCAACCGAATCTCCTCATAACAAACTTCCAACCCCACCTCCATCACCGAAACAGATTGTTCCTGTTTCGGTTGTTACTATTCCTCCACCTACCACATCACAAACAATAACTTCTTTTCCACCACCACCACCAGTTTCTTCCATTCCTATTTCTACAACTTCCTTACCACCTCCTATAATTTCCCAATCCACCACCACTACTATTCCTGAACCGACAGTAGGAGTCAACGTATCTGATACGGGGGTAACTACTAAAACTGAACCTCCAGTCATCACTAAACCTCTTTCACCCTCACATTCAACCGATTCTGGTGCCACTCTCGGTGGTGCTAATGATGAGTATGACTCTACATACTTCAGTCCCTATCGGCTTCCTACTGATGAGGATGATGATGCTCCAATCACCAGCCAACACTTGCAGAGCATTCATGAGAAATTGGATAAATTGCTTGATGATAGCAAGTCCTATAGTGGTGTTGTGATAAAAGCCTTTTTGGACACTGCCCAGCAATACACTGGCTCCATTGACAAATCAACTAAGGCTGTTAATGAATCTACTTCTTCCTGTCAAAAGGCCTCTGCTGATGTTGCGGATATTGTTCATACTCCTCAGATTTTTCTCGAGTCTCTTAAAGGGCATGCTGATACAAGTACAGCCAGGGTGCAAGACTCTGTGGATTTTTTTTCCAAGTCCCTTCAAGAAGAGCACACCAAGTTTGAAGATGTTCGTTCTTCCATCCAAGCAGAGAACACTTCACTTCTTAGTTCAGTGTCTTCTGGGATTGAATCTCTTCATGCTGATCTCGCAAAAGAAAGTGCTCTGAAAAAAAAAACTTGCTCTACAAGCCTCCACAATTGAAGTTCAGAAGGTTCGGCTAGCTCAAGTTGAAAAATAAATTGGTTTGTTGAAAACAGAGAGAGTTGTTTTTCGCAGCTGTGCAGGGGATGTGACGGATATGCTCACCAACATTCTTGGTGCTCATGATCCTATCCTCACTATGACCATTCAAAATCATCTCACTACTAAACTTCTTCCTGCCCTTTCCCTGTTACACGAGATGAAGAGTGTTTCGGAGAGATTTATTTCTCCAAAACAAGGGGAGAGGGTGCTCATCAACTGAAGGCTAAAACTGAAACTGATCCTACTCAACTGAAGGATAAAGTTACCACCGAACTGAAGGATAATATAGCTTCAGGTTCTGGTTCACAAGCCAAGCGAAAGGAGATTGAAGATGATAGCGATGATGATGTTGAGGAAACCATTGCTGAGGCTCTCAAAAGAAAGAAGAGAGACCGAGAGTTGGATGAAACTCTAAAAATTACAAGGGAAGCAGAGGAGAGGGAAAGGAGAAACAAGGAAGAAGAAGAAGCCTTGAACTGAAAGAAGACCTTGTTTCCCTTATGGACAAAAGAGGCACTTATCAATCAAGCTATAGAGTTTCCAAGTGTTTATTGGTTAGAACCTATTGCTTCGTTTGACGGTGACAATTCCAAGGACTCATAGTTCGACATTCCGATAACACGAAAGGCATTCACATTTCACTGCTTTGATTCGACTGTCGAGGTTCCTTTTCCTCATCCAAAGGTTGACCGAGAGGTTTTTGATTTCTATCTGAAGTATGGGCAACCTCAGTAATTGACATGGAGCGCATAGAAGATAATCACTGTCAAGGTATTGAAACCTACGCCTGCTGTGAAATTTGTAAATGTCAATTACAAAATCACATGAGGTTCTGCAAACTCGGTGTCGATTCTCTCCCTAGCATATCTTCCAAATCTAAATCCTCACGATTGGATTCTTTTGTTTAATATTCTGCTCACAAATCCGAGTGAATATGAGCCGATATTGGAGCACTTGAAGAGGATGTTGGCTTCTTAAATCTATGAGGTTGCAGCTATGGATCAAGAGATAGCGAGAGTGATGAATAAGAAACCGACCATCAAGCCAACACCAAAACCAGGAAATGTAAATAAGATGAAGATGGGCCAAATAGATTCAACACATCTCACTGTGATGTTTACCAAAGGTGAAGCTCACAGATTCTTATTTGCTCTTGTTGATAAACATTTATTTTCAACTGACTGCTTGGAGCACATCATCAACATTATTCATCGGTGCAAGCAGAACTTAGAAGCAGACAAAAAGAACTTCACGGACATGCTTCGGTGGTACATAACGTTCCGTCATCATCTTTTGGCTATCATTCCGAAGGTGTTCAAAACAATAAGGAAGTCTTCTGGAGCTCAATCGAAGTGAGCTTTCAGTTCCATTGACGCAAAGGGGGAGATTGTTGAGTTTAGTTGTGTTATGTCATGGGCTTTATATTTTGTATCCGGATTGGGCATATCCATCCGTGATTATCTAGTAGGGTTATACTATAAGTATGCATGCATGTATGCATTATACGCTGTCGATCATTACGTTTATTGTTTTGTAACCCTAAACACCTCTACAGTCGAAGTTCTTAATCAAGCTCTTCGGAGGTGTTGAAGTATTAATCATACGACATATTCAAATCCATACTCATGTTCATATATACGTTCATAATTGTTTACTTGCATAGCATCTAACGATCCTAATTGAACTTAGTTCTAACATCCATCTTGTGACATCTCTATTTTGTCGATTAAAGTCCATCCCTACACCTCCAACTCATAAATTTGGACTCCTTATGCTAGCATTGCACATAAAGTTGCTAACTTTATGTGCATGCAAGGTGTTATGGGGCTAAAACACTTAATCCAAGCTTCAAAGAAAACCTAGGTCATGAAATGGGATCTTGGCTGGATAAAGCCAACAACTCGGAGCTCCTAAAGCTCAAGAGTGTCCAGATCTATTGTCCAAATCCATCCTCAAGATTTTAATACTCAGATTAACCTTAGAAATGATCCAAATGTGACCAAAAGCAAACTAGAAAGGGGATATATCAATTGAAGGCTCAAGCTCCAGAATTTTTACCTTCTAACAGTTGCTAAAACGATATGAAGGTTGGATCTACACTTCCTTCCTTGCTTCTTTCTTCCAAGCCTTCAAAATCCACTCCAATTGACCTTAATCTTCACCAAAAGCTCCAAAAATGAAGTTGGGTGGCTAGGGTTTTGGGGTTCTGGACGAGAGAGGCTGTAATGGACCCTATGGAAGAGAATAAGATGCTTAAATAGGGTACCAAGTCCCGGTATTAGGTCTTTCCCAACCCAGACAAGACTCGCCAAGTCCACTCGTCGACTCACCGAGTCGGTCACTTAATCTGCGACACGGAGTCCGCTTCGACTCGCCGAGTCATTCCTTGGACTCGACGAGTTGATTCCCTTTTGACTTAGGGTTTTCCTTCCCGTTCTTGGCCTTTCTGATTCTGGGTGTTATAACTCTCCCCCACTTAAACTAGACTTCGTCCTCGAAGTTCACCACAGTCAACTATCTTACAATCTGCTTACAACTTTACGCACTTCACCCAATTGGTCCATCCCTCGATACATCATCCTCAGAATAATTCGATCTTTACTGCCTTCAAGTACAACCCTTTACCCAACCAGTAGCCTTACCGGTACTCCCAGTGCACTTACACTGATACACAAAGGGGTTTCCCCCCCCCCCCTTTTCCTTGCACTGCCACTGGCCTTTCCTAAGCAACTTTCTATAAGCACCATCTTTCCGATCTCCACCAAGAACAAATCTCCTGCTGAAACCGCAATCCTGGCTGCTCACAGCGCCGACCATCATATCCGCACTCACGAAATATCGCCTCATACGATGCTCCAATACTGAAAAGTCCACCCAGCATGTGAATTCCGACCATCCTCCAAGACTACCTGATTTCCGCAGCGGGCAACTTAGCATTACCCGATCAGCTCACTGCCTTCTGCACCAAACACCTTATCATCATTCCTTCCTGAAGTCTTTTCGGCTCCCATCCGCCTTCCGGATGAACCGAGACCACCCAGGTCCCAACCGATCCACCGTCACCCGAAACACCGATCCCCCACTGGTTACTAAACGCAAGAACATTCCCTTAGTCGCTCCCAGCGACTCATGAAGATACCGCGACTACTTGACTGCTATACCAACCCATCCCACTCTGGCTCTAGAAGATCTAGGATCCCCGATCCCTTACCTTACCTTAAGGTCTCTACTAGGTCCCACCTGTTGTTAAAAGAACACGGGCCTCACCCACGGGTCCCACCCATCTATACTTTGGAGCGGCCTCTCCCACAGGTCTCACCTATCCAGGTATGCAGACCCACTCCTCTTCTGATCTCAACTAGCTAAGCTTTCCCGATTATTATTATGCTAACTCAGAGATATGGGCCCATACCCACACTCCACTAGCTAAGCTGCTAATGAATGTTATGGCTTACCCACAGTCTTACATCACTTCTCTCACTGACTCGCTGATGGGCAATGCTGCGACTACCTCACAACCTTATATCCCGACTAAACTCGCACCTGCCAACGGTTCTACGACCTGGTTTCACCGAACCAGTTATCAACTACTCGCGAAGACGCGAACTCTAGGCTAGGAAGTTTTCCCCCAACTTCCAACCTAACTGCTCCTCAAACCAAACAACCACTTGAGCTGCTTCTTACTTCACCAAAACTGTGGAACCACCTCAGTCTTGCACTTGCTTTTATTTCTGGCCCCCACAAGTGGCTCTCCCCCACTTCAATTCGTCTAGCTCCTTACAGCTTGCAGCTTGAGAGAATTACCAATTCTCCCTACCATCCTCTAGCCACTTCTGCTGAAAACCCGAGCTCACCACAGTTGGGCATCTAACCGATCTATCCCCTAACGACACCTTCCCGAACTAGCGAGACACCACCGAGCCCCACCCATGCATGCTACAGTTACTACATCCAAAGTAACCTGCTCTAAAGGAGGCGACCTCCTACTATTTTTCTAAAATCCAAGGTATGCAGATGGCATATAACTCAATCACAAGCAGGCCACAAAATTCCAAAATATCATTATCAATACCGATGCAGCACCATAACAATAAGATCGTAACATAAGCTGATAGGGAAAAATGAAAGAAGATATGTACCTGATGCATCGAGCTACTCACACCTCATCTTAAACCAACTGATACGCCCTGCTCCTTGCTGTAGGCGCCTCTGCCAGGCCCTGATGGCCATAACACACTTTACAAGTTCTCTGGTTTTATCTTGGCCCCTCTTGAATCGAGTACGGATCCTCTGCTTTCAGTAGTACGGGCCCATACTACCTTCCATATCTATCCGTACTTTCCTCAAGAGTTGACTCAACTCCACCAAGTCCCTTACTACTACTACTACTCCTAGCACTAAACTCATCCTAGGCTTGTCGTAGGGTATCCTCCAACTCACTCCGTCCTCAGCTACTGAAGGCATCATCACAATGCTAGTTAGCCACTACCTAAATACCGTCACATGTGATGAGGCTCATATAATCCTTCGAGTAAAGGACTCGTCCCTACAATGATTGGACTCAGACAAGAGCTGCGCAATAGGGCCAAATCCAACACTCTAAGATTACTCAACCCTAATCAGATGTGACTTAACGCATTCACCTAATGACTAAATCTCATCACTCAGAGTCCCACACAGCAAAAAGCAAGTAGCATTTAGATAAAAGGGAAATCTAACCAGAACATAACCAAGCAATTCTATCCATACAACAAGAATCTACACTAGCATGCAATATAAGCTCATGTAATCAGGCATAACCTAAACAGGCTATCCTACCACTGTCTATTCAATAATATCATATAGCTCAATAAGCACATATAACAGGCACATAAGGCATCTTCCTAGATCCTTAGCCCTAAATCTAGCATGTTGGTCACATATTCATATCACAACATAAACTTGTATGGGTAAATTGGGAGAACTTACTTTGAGCTCGGCTGATTGCATGCTCCACACCCTTTTCTCTTTTCAAAGTTCTTTTCTATTTTCAAAACCCTTTTTGTAAAAATGTTTTTCTTTTGAAAGTTTCTATACCAACTCCTTAGTTTGAGTTCAGACACACTCAAGAGTGTGCCCGAATCCCTCAAACCAAGGCTCTGATACCAACTTGTAACATCCCAAAAATGAAGACCAAAAATTTCTTTAAAAAAAAATAACTATTCCATAGCATTAAGTCATTCAAACATATAAAAAGGGGCTATCTTACAAATCAGAGTATCTTTTCCAAAACACTTATTCATTTTATCAGAGTAAACATCCCAAGATAAACTTCTTGGTGTGTGTGCCATGCGATCATCCCGAGCTCTTCATTCCGCTATCGAAAATACCTGAAACCAAAACTGAAAACCGTAAGCACGAAGCTTAGTGAGTTCCCCAACCTACCACATACCATACATATCTACTGATCCAAACATGCCATATATAACTGTGAGCACATAATCACAAACTAGGCCCCGCCCACTGCATTGGGCATCGCCCGCCATCGGACCTTGTCCGTCATCAGGCCCCGCCTGGCATCAGGCCCTACCTAGCATCGATCCCCGCTCATTATACAGATCTGTTTCCCTTAGGCCCCGCCTATCTCTGGGCCTCGCCCGCCATACACATGCATACGATCAAATAACCTACTGAAACATACATAAACATTCCCTAACTATACCTTGCTCTCAGGCCTCACCTAACTTGGGTCCCCGCCCCTGGTCTACTACTGAAGTAGTGAAGCCCCGTCCACACTCCTACTAGTAGTGAGATACGGGCCCTTGCCTACACTCACATCCTTCCTATCACGGGCCTCGCCCCTGCTCTGCTAATATCGAGATATGGAACCCCTTTCATACTCAGCTAGTGATGAGATACGGGACCTCGCCCACACTCACCTCCTTACCAGGCACATACAAGTATCACGAAAACAACAAGTATAATCTAACGCACAACATAAGAATCTTCCTCGGGAATACCCCGACATCGGACCCCCGGACCGGAAGCATACTATTATCTAACGTACTTCGGGCTTACCCCGACATCGGACCCTCAGTCCGGATCCTATCATACCGACACATGCAAGAATCACAAAGACCTCTAGCATCCTAACATTCCTCGGGCCTCTCTCGACATCAGGTCGTAACCCGGAACATATATCAATAAGAGCCTAGGGCTAACCCCCAGGTCTTCCTTCTATACATAAGCATAAACATGGACATGAACATAAAGGGCCGACATTGTGTTTGTGGCCGTAGACCCATGCACACAGTGAGGAGACTCGCCTGCACTGCCGAACTCTCCTGATAACCCTCTACCTGCCATCTGACAACTCCCCGAACTGCTACTCCTCTAGCTCCCCGAGCTACTAATTCTAATAACAACACTTAGCCTAACTATCCTCAAGAAGTCAACTAAGTCAACTCTGGTCAAGGTCCTTCTCAAGGTCAAGGTCAACGGTCGGAGTCAACTTCCAGTTGACTCAACTCGCCGAGTTGTTCTACCAACTCATCGAATCCATGCTCCTCAAATCCCAAAACAACCTCGACTCTACTCGTCGATTCTAGCAACAACTCGAAGGGTTCTCCTTCAACTAACATTCGGGGCCATCTTCAACTGACTCGCCGAGTTGTAGAACAACTCGTCGAGTCCATCTTCATAAGCTACGGAGATTGCCTAGCACTCGCTGAGTTCCTCCTTGAACTCGCCAAGTACCATGATCTTCATGCCCAATATGGACATAGACTGGTTGAGCCCTTCTCTAACCCCACTCGCTAATCCGACTCATAAACAGAAGGGCTTGGGTTTGCGGCCCGACTCATCGAGTCCATGAACTGACTCGCCGAGTCCATCTTGTGACATCTCTATTTTGTCGATTACAATCCATCCCAACACCTCCAACTCATAGATCTGGACTCCTTATGCTAGCATTGCACATAAAGTTGCTAACTTTACGTGCATGCAAGGTGTTATGGGGCTAAAACACTTAATCCAAGCTTCAAAGAAAACCTAGGTCATGAAATGGGATCTTGGCTGGATAAAGCCAACAACTCTGAGCTCCTAAAGCTCAAGAGTGTCCAGATCTATTGTCCAAATCCATCCTCATGAGTTTAATACTCGCATTAACCTTGGAAATGATCCAAATGTGACCAAAAGCAAACTCGAAAGTGGATCTATCAATTGAAGGCTCAAGGTCCAGACTTTTTACCTTCTAACAGTTGCTAAAACGATATGAAGGCCGGATCTACACTTCCTTCCTTGCTCCTTTCTTCCAAGCCTTCAAAATCCACTCCAGTTGACCTTAATCTTCCCCAAAAGCTCCAAAAATGAAGTTGGGTGGCTAGGGTTTTGGGGTTCTGGACGAGAGAGGCTGTAATGAACCCTATGGAAGAGAATAAGATGCTTAAATAGGGTACCAAGTCCCGGAATTAGGGCTTTCCCAACCCAGACCAGACTCGCTGAGTCCACTCGCCGACTCGCCGAGTCGGTCATTTAATCTGCGACACGGAGTCCGCTTCGACTCGCCGAGTCATTCCTTGGACTCGACGAGTTGATCCCCTTTTGACATAGGGTTTTCCTTCCCTTTCTTGGCCTTTCCGATTCTGGGTGTTACAAATAAATTAAATAGATTAGTTTTCTTGGTTTATTTTTGTAAGTAATAGATTAGTTTTTAAAATTAATTTATTTGTAGAAAAATGTAACAAGAGATAAAGTTGGAACCATTTTTTAAAGACAAAAGAGCAATTTTCGAGTCTAAAAGGAGTGCAAGATTTTCAGTGACATTTTCTGAAAAGTGTCATTAATGTTGTTTACAAAGGGCTATTGGACTATTAGCGACAGTTGTGGAATTTTAGCATTCAAGAAGTTCTTCAAATATTTTGCAAGCAATGGGTCTTTACTCAAGTGAGAGCTTCTACAACAACATTACAAGAAGTTTTTTGGTCCCCTTAAATGTCCCTTTAGGAATGGACTTGACATCTTTTGTGCTGGCTCAAACAAATGTCATTAGTTGGTTATGTTTATGCACATATCTTTTTATGCATGTTTGTGCTGTTTATTTAATGCAATTATTATGTGTGGTTGATAAATTAGTTTTTCACATGCTAAAATAATTTTGGACAAAATAAACATCACATAGAGTTTGGGTTTTCAAAATTGGACATAAGATGTAACAAGTTATTATTTTAAAAATAAAACCCGGTTTCATAAAATCGTTGATAACGACAAATTTAGAAATACTTCAATATAAGTTTTAAAATGGTGATTTTTGTAACTTATACAAGCTCCAAATATATAAATGATAAAATGAAGTTTTACTAAAGATATAAAATGTTCAAATGCACTTAAACTTAATACTGATTTTTAAAATTAAATTGCGTCAAATTATATAAAAACTAGGTTTTATATATAACCTTTAAAAGTGATTTTCTTTTGAAAATTGATACCATGGTTTATTATATGCATGTAATAACCATGATACCATATGTTTTTAAACTGGAATTATAAAACATATAAAGACCCTTTTTACAAACCTCAAATCTATGCAATCCTTTTGAAGAACACTCGCACATCTCTTGTATGCACTAGTGGGATAAAGGATACCTAACCACATAGTGTTGTCTTTTGATGGTCGAGGTGTCTTCGCGATTTCTATAACCAAGTTATAGGTCGATTACACAATTTTTTCAAGTTGGATGATTCGATCGAAAATCTTTTATGATAAAGGATACAGAAGCAATAGAGTTCCGAAGCATAGATGTGATCGAACATATCTAATTAAATTTGTTATTAGAGATCCCATAAATCTAGGAATTATAGAGCAATATATAATTGATAATTGATATCCACCGGGTTGAATTCAAATGGATAGGATAAATGATACCTAACCATTTATTTGTTTTGCAACTTGGATCCTAGACTTTGATAATTAATGTTTTTGGAAACTAAAAGGGCGTTAATTATTAAAGATTAAATATTGAAAATACTAAATGAATTTTGTTAAAAAAATTAGTTATATAATCTATTCTCATTATCATGAATTGTTATTTTCTTTAATGACTTAATGAAACAATAACATTCACTAGATACAACTTCAATGAATGGGTTCATGTCTTAAGAGACAATCTCGTGAGAGATATGAAATTGTATACACTTAAAGGTCCTAGTCCTAAACTATTTGCTTTGAGCAATAATCTGAAAATGATACCTAGTAAAGGCATCACCGTGATGCTAAAGATGCTTCTAACATCAGGATAGGAATAGTTATTCATGACTTCTGGGAAGTCTTGGATAATTTAAACATATATATGATGATATAACAGGTGAAGCAATATTCCAATAAATACAATGCAATTTTATTTAAAGCTAGTTTAAACATTGGAATAATGCAAGACGAAAAGAGTTACCCAGTGTGATCTAAGAGGCCCATGTTCTATGGACTGAACACCTTTAAGCCCAAGAAATCTACTAAAGCCCACATAGATGAATATTATTTGACATATGTGAACCTTATTTATATGTAACGGATTCCTAATGATATTTTCACTAAAGTAGAGAAAATAATTAAGGAAATATACACTTTGGTGTATGACTTCCTTTATAATGAATGTCTGAGATTAAGCACTAGATATCAAATCAACTTTATTAACAACTATAGTAGTTTTATTTATATTTTACGTGGTAAAGCATAATTGGGAAATCTTTATTGAATATTTCAAAAGTTGAGATACAAACCGGTAAGAACCATCTGAGGCCTTAATGATAATACAGGATGAATTAAATCTTACTTGGTAAGATTTACTTTTTAATCGGTAGAAATATCCTCATTTTATTTCCTTGGGATAACACGTATACCACTATTAATTGTACCTTGAGTACAAATACCAACTAATAAGTGGATTAAACACTTTATAAGACTTAGTATGGAAAGCTTCCATCCTCATCTTACTTAATGTTTTATGGATTTGAAGTCGATGTTGGACTAAAACTTCTAAACCCAAAATCTACTAAATACGCATTTGTATATATAATACTCTAAATGTGGCTTAGATTGTTATATGCAAACCCACCAAGAATAGGTCCTTTTATTCTTGTGAAAGCTAGGTTAGTAGAAAGCAAGCTTCTAATGACAAAGCAAGTGAGAGGTACATGGAACTTGAAGCAGCTGAAGAACCATAACCTTATGTAGTAATAGTTGGCACTAGTTTTAAAAAGGATTGTTAAACTTTAATAATAGCTATTCACAAACACAAATTGTTCACATTAATGGTAGAAATCATCTATGACTTGAGAAATATGGAATCTATCATTGATGAGCTTTTATTGATGATTTCTTGAAAATCCATCAAATACCAAGATGTTATGTCAGATCTCGAATCTAATAAATGACTTAGAGTCATGAACATGAGATGTAATCCATGTATGAGAATCAAGTATCGGCTTGATTAAAATTTCTCCCTATAGCAAGGCTAGAAGGAGTAAATAATTATTCTAGAAAGAATAAATTACATAGATAACCATACACATTTAAAGCAAGACTTGTAGTAAAAGGATTTTCTTATATTCATGTCATTGACTATGGTCCTCATCATACTCATGACATTGACTGTGATCAAACCTTTTTTTCACAAATATCTATGATTAGATCAACAAGGATATTATTTGCTATAAATTCATATTCTTAATATGAGATATAGTAAATATATTTCAAGAAAGACCGCTTTTCTTATTAGTTGTCTACTAGAAGATATTTGAATAGATTAGTCTGGAGTTTTCTTAATCCGTGTTATCCTAACAAAATGTGTAGAGCTTGATATCCACTTGTGGATATAAAGTAAACATCTAACTGTTATAATCACCATTTTATATAAAACCACAAGGGTGTTTTTATATCAAAATGAATAGAACATGTGTGTTTACTAAGAACTAGTGGGAGCATAGTGAAATTCCTAATCTTGTGCGAATGAGACATATTTAATCATTTGAAATCACATTCTGACTAAGCAAGGTTATTTTCACCTTAATTTGGAAAGTGTTTCTAGAATGAAAAAGTTAGGAAGGAGAAAATACATTCTTAGAATGTAAAATATATAAGGGATAGATAAAATGAATGTTAATGTAACATCCCGTATATTAAATAAATAAATAGATAAGGGTTAATACGAATAATAATCCTAAAGTAAATAATATTTAGTGGGGTGTTGGTGTTGGGGAGCCAATTGATACAATTTTAGAAGTTGGTAAATGTTTAGGACTTAATTTGAAGAGATTTGTGAGGCTCAGGGGCTGAATGGTAAGTTTTGGATTTATTATGAAAAGAATTATAGAAGTAAGGGCTAAAAGGTATATTTCGGATGTAAAATGAAGAGATTGTGAATGGGAGGGACTGGTTCTGCCATTTTCGCTATCAAGTTTGTGTGGAGCGGGTTTACATCGTGCCTTCCATTTCCGCTGTGATAGAGCACCATTAAACAAACCCTAACCCTAAGGACTAACCAGCCGCCACCACCTTGGAAGTGTTCTTCTGTTGCCGCCCCTGCTGTGATCAAGCACCACCCTACCGCCGCAGCCTCGCCATCAAACATCGCCATTGCAACACCTACTTCCGGAGTTGTAAAGGAAGCTGGAAGAGGCACCGAGACCTACGAAGGAGGCCGTGAACGATTTTGTTTGAGTATGAATGACCGGAGCCACTCGGTAAGTCCACCGCAACCCACCTTCTTTTCTCTCCCTCGTTGTTTCTGTGGGTACGATGCCGGAAGCGTCATGGGCGACGCTGGTGGCCGTGGGGCTGCTGTGTGCATTTTTCCAATGACTCCTACCGCCTAGGCGGCGGCTGTATGGTTGCATATTTGTATAGTTGTTGATTTCTGTGTTTAAGAGGGTTATTCGAGTGAGTTTTGCATGAAAAACCCACCATGGCAACCAACCATGGTGGTTGCCGCCTCCTGCCGCCGCGTCACCACCACCAATCGCCATATGATGGTGGCTATTTGTATTTTTTGTGATGTTATGACTATGTCTTGGGAATAGGACTTGTGTTAGCTTTTTTTTGGTGGAGGGATTGAGGGAAAAACCACCACCACCGTGAGGTGGTGGTCGCCGCCGTGAGCCGACACTGACCACCACTACCTGAGGTGGTAGTGGGTGGTGCTTGGCATAGTGAACCCTAATTGGTCCAAATGCTTGATCTAGACTAGTTGGATGGTTATTGGGTTTGTTGGTTTGGGCCTACTGGGACCCGCGTTTGTACCAGTGAACTGAAGTTATGACTCATGCCGATTCCGTTGTATGATGGCTTAGTGGAAAAATGGACTTAATGGGTTAAGTGAGAAACATTTAACCCTAATCGTCATTTTATGTGAAAACCCTAATTATGCTTTGGCCTTGAGTTGGGCCTATCTATTGGGCTTTGGTGATTGGGCTATTGATGGGCCATACAAGAGCAATCATGTGGACTAGAATATTTATATGGGCTTTAGGGAAAGGCCCATATGAGGGTTTTGGCCCAATTTAGAAAATTAGGCCATAGTTGGGCCATTAGTGGACTTTTATGGACCAATTTGGTATTGGGCCTTGGTGGGCCCATTGGGCTTAGGTTATTTATAGACCGGATTGGTGGACCATATTTAGACCTAATATGTGAAGGTTTGGTCTTAGATCCTAATGGAGTTAATTGTGGGTTTCGCTCGGTGTTAGAAGCTGGAGTACAACAACAACATTTATAGGATCTGTTCGCCACCCTAGGTGAGTCTTCTCACTATACTTACCTGTGTGGGGATTTGTGTGTGACCGGAGGGTCTTATTCGTGTTATTGACCGGAGGGTCTTATTCGCACTATTGACTGGAGGGTCTTAGTACATTATTGACCAGAGGATCTCAGTACATATAGACTGGAGGATCTTAGTACATTATCGACCGGAGGGTCTTATTTGTTTATAATGTGTTATGTGTTATCGTGCATATTGTCTTTGTGACTTATGTTGTTATAGTACTTTGTGTATATGTTGATCTTATGTGTTTATACTGAGATATGTGATATCATGCATTCTGTCTTATGATTTGTGTTGTGTATTATCATGTGCATTGTTGGGATAGGACTAGAGGGTCCACCCATGTTGTGGGACCGGAGGGTCCCATTGAGACACATTGACCGAAGGGTATTATTTAAGCATAGCCATGAGAGGCTAATGAGATATCTGTGATATTTTGGGGAACTCACTAAGCTTCGTGCTTACCATGTTATGTGTTATGTGTTTCAGGTACTTCTCAGGATCACGGGAAGGCGCCGACTTGATTGTACACACAAGATGGAGTTGTGTTCAAGGATCCTGGATTTTATTCAAATAATTATGAACACATGTTTTTGAAAATTTACGGTGTT
Organism: Lactuca sativa; assembly: GCF_002870075.4. Taxonomy (NCBI): domain Eukaryota; kingdom Viridiplantae; phylum Streptophyta; class Magnoliopsida; order Asterales; family Asteraceae; genus Lactuca; species Lactuca sativa. The sequence continues at coordinate 196,905,002 of NC_056630.2, read as the reverse complement.
ACAGTTAAAAGTTTCATATCCTTACACATATTTTGGCAATATCTTGAAAGGGATCAAGACACAAGATTCTTTTGGAGAATTCTTGGCATTTTCATATGGCACCATTTTGAGCTAGCCTCAAAAGTACATAACTCATAGGCTTAAACTAGATGAAATGATTTATATTCTATTTGCTTAGCAAATGAATTCATCAGTTACGCCATATTATGCATTGGACATGATATTTGAACATGTTGTAAGCATACAATAGGATACTAATTGAATACATGGTTAACTCACTGGATGACTAAGAGAGCATTCTAAGAGTACTTTAGAAGAACTAAGAGAATGTATATGAGACAATCAGTTTAGAAAGAATCTGTATAGAAAGAGCTACACAATATGTTGATTTCTAAACAAATATAAATAATTATGAATTATAATTGGATTTTGACTTCACTATGGAATGAAGGGTAAGTCTTGTGGGAATGAGGTCGAAGCAAAACATAATGACACAATCTACTACAAAATAAGAATACACTGCTTTAGAAGTTGAATTCAAATATGATTGGATGAACGGGATAACTGAAAAACTATGTTGATTTGTGCCATTCAAGGATCACATAGAAATCTTTGTGACTTCGAGAATATACTTAATCAAGCTAAGAGACTCTATGTCATGAAAGAACACCAATCATATTCTCCAAGATATTTAACTATACTTAAAGTAAAGTTAAGTATGGAGATGATAAGGTCATTCTTTTGAGCTAAGTATAAATGGTCACACTTCAGCTATAAGACTTTATTATTCTAGAAATGAGTTTTGATTTGGATTTAGTATTTGGATATTGGAACATCATGACAACAACTACTAGATAATGTTTTCATATATTGGGATATAGTCATCACATTAATACTTGTTGTGTTCTATATTAACATCTTTAATCCATAGATAATGCTATTATTCTAAAAGTTCATAGTCGGTTATAATTGTGGGAGCAATTATGAAGTAAGACTAATATGAATTTGATTAGTTGACTCTCACTAGATGAAAGTAGGCAAGTGGTTGTAACCAAGTTTCATATATACTTGTCAAAGAACTAGTATTGAACTGACTCGCATCAAGATCATTTAATGGATCGCTATTATGAATGATACTTGATTAAAAGGTACTATCTTTTTATCCTTAACACCTGAGATACATAGTGGGACTTAAGTGTAGGGAGTACTATGCTTTGATATGGTCAAATGTTGTTCCTTAACCGAGCAGTTATAAAAGCCTTTTTCAGGTATGGTGTGAACTATGCAAGAGGCTTATGTAGTCAAGATGTGATTTGTTCCTCTTATGTTTTGAGAGTTAGACATCTAAGACACCTTACCAAAATTTGAATGACTAATGAGATTGATCACGATCTGTATCTCATGTTCAACATGATGTCTGTAGCAAAGGGCAGTGGCGGAGACAGTACAGGGGCTTGAGAGTGTTCAGCCCCTGCCAACTTGTGTACAGTCCATTATAGCTCATACCATATCAAACATTTTATACCCATTTCCGTATGAAAAAGAAAGGGGACGATGATAATTTTTAAGCATAACACCAGAAAAATAGGAACTAAATAGGAAAAACAAGAACTAAATAGGAAGTGATACATTTTATTTGAAGAATCTGTTAGAAAAAATCAGATCAAATCTATTATAAACTCTTAAATATATCACTTTTGAAATCCAATCCAAAAAGTCTAAAAAGTCCACAAAATAATTGAAGGCATTCAATCATAATACACCACATCTTGATAGATCTATTAAAAAAATAACCTAGAGAAAACTACCACAAATCGTGTTTGATCATCGCAACTATGGTTCACGTCTCCGGTCTCACCCTCTCGACCGAGGCTCTTGGCATCTCCTCCTCCACTTAGCCATTTATAGATCTTTGCATTTGTGGATATTTTCCTTAACTCTTTCTGTCGCCGACCTCGATTCTCTGTAGCTGTCATTGGCCTCCGACGACATCAGTTGTGGAGCTTATTCTCTCACAGCATCTGTGAGTTTCTCTCTCACTCTTCATCCATGGTAGTAACTAGTAATAATTCTAATATGACATTCATTTATCCTCTTATAAACTAATATTTTTTATATTTGTTTTTTATTATAAATTTTCTGCACACCAAGATGATAGCCATCACATGGTGCTCTCTGATGGCTTTTGAATTGATATGCTTTATTGGTATTGATTTTCCATTTATATGTTAATCGTTAATTCATTTTACTTGTGTATTTGTTTTTTTTCTTATATAAAAAATTGTCCCGTTCATGTTTAATGGTATTTCTATTTATAAATTTATTGTTTAGTTCATTTATATGTTAGTTGTTTAAATTTTTATTACTTTTATGTAAGATTACAAATAAACATTTAGTGAATAGATTTAAAAATAAAAATAAAGATTCGTAAAGAACAATATAAAACACCAATCACCTCCATAAATTTGGACACGAGTGAATTGTAATTTTTGATTTACCAACGGATGCATATCACCTAAAGTATATCATCCCAATCTATAACATATAATATAAGATTGTTAAAATCAAACCTAATTTACAACATAACTAATCAAACCATTGTTTCTCCTAACCCAAAATTAAGAAGCCTGTTGTGCCCCCTAATCAAATTTGTTGGCTCCGCCCCTGGCAAAGGAATAACTGATAAACTTACCTTATACACCAATTGTAGCCTTAGGATTATGGAAATTGGGCGTTGATAGAATTGCACAAGTCATATGTTGATTGGGGAAGTGAAATGTTGCTAGACGTTCACCACTTTCTATATCAGTCTAATATGAATCTTTGCAATTGGGAGATTGAAATATCTAGTATGCTCAAGAATCATATTAAAGTGATATTGCTAATTAACATATGATACTAATGGGTCACACTAACAACAACTTGATATAATTGATTATTTATTAGAAAATGATTTTAATAAATATTCAATAAACTCTTATAATTAAATTGGAAATTATTTATTTCTATTAAATAATAATTTTCATTAGCAAGTAACATTATATATAATTCATATGGTATTAATTAATATGTCATACAAAACATTTTGGACTAAATAAACTCTTTTGTCTTTTACCAAAAAGTTAAAGTTTATATTTTATAGAGTTGGTTTATAAACTATAAAGCTTTTGTCTTCTTCCTTTTATTATTTTTATAAAATAAGAGTCAAAAGACAAGAGTATGGCTTTCATGTTTGTTTAATCAAAAGTAATAAGAAGCATGAGAGACATGTAAGCTTTTGGGACATGCTTGTCTAAAGTAGAAGGACCTAATGGTTAAAGACTTCACTTTAACACAATATAAATATGAGGCTTCCACTCTTAAATTGGGGGCTTCATTCTTGCTTCCCAAAACCGTAACCTCCTTAGAGGAGGTTACTCTATCTCTCTCTCTCTCTCTCTCTCTCTCTCTCTCTTCATCTTTTCTTGAAGATTACTTACATTTTCATGCCCTCTTTAAATTCATATTGGTTATGAACTTAAAGCTTAAGGAATTAAGAGCTTATGGACTAGCATCTACAACAAGTTGAGTCATTGTTGGTGTCTCAAAGGTTCCACATTCTTCATCAACTTCCAAGCCTCCCAAGAGGACCCAAAGAACTACAAAGGTTATCATTTATTCACCTCTTCTTTGGTTGGTGTTTAAATCTTTCTACAACTTGCAAGGAGATCCTTGGTGGGTATAAAATGTTATGTTATGTTCAAAATTTTAAGTGTTTTGTTGCCATATTTTTCTAGTTTATGAAACTATTTTTGAACTAAAACCTAACATGATTATGTTAGTGGTGTTGGGCAAGTGGGTGTATGTGTGTGCGTGTGTTTGTGGGTGTGGGTGTGTTTATGTGTGTGTGTGTGTGTTTTTTTTATGGGGGTGGGGGTGGGGGTGTGGGGGTGGGTGTGTGTGTTTGTGAGGGTGGGTGTAGGTGTATATGTGTATATGTGGGTGTGTGGCTGGGTGGATGGGTGTGTGTGGGTGTGGATATGTGTATGGGTGGGTGGGGGTAGGGTGGGTTAGGGAGTGGGTGGGTGTGGGTGTGGGTAGGTAGGGGTGTGGTGGGTTAGGGGTGCTAAGGTGGGGGTGGTCGAGGTGGGTGGGAGTGGGAGTGGGTGTGGGACTGGGTGTGTGTTTATATTTTAAAAAAAAAATTGGAATTAGAAAATTGTGGAAAACAATGATTACGAGTTTTTCAAAAATTTCCAACTTCTTTGTAATTTTAGAAAATGAAAAATTTTCATTTTCAGTGAAAAATTTAGAAAATAGTCGAACTAACGCGTTTTCAAAATTTTCATTTTTCTTGAAAATTTTTTCCGGAAAACGGCCCGTTTTACCATGACTAAATGCAACGTTAGCTTCTCCACTTCCATCGTTCTCTAATGCTTCTCACTTTTTGTTTGCCGACGATTTACAGATGAATCTAGATGTCTATCGCACCCACATTTCTCTTCACACACCCCGTTTTCTGGGGATTCCGTTGCTCTTCGTCGTTGCTTCCCATGGAGCACCATGATCAGTGCACCATCAGTGTCTTTGCCCTGTTTGGCGTAGGTGTTTCCGCGGTCAAAGCGGACTTCTCTTTGGGCGATAATTACCAGGTTTAAGATTTAGGTTCTTTTTTGCACAACCAAGTTTAGGCAGACATGCGACGATGAAGATTGAGACGTTAATTTTTGAAACAAGGAAGCATTGCGATTACAAATGCTATTCTTTTTTAGATTGGTGAAGTTATGAATTTTAATTTTAAAATTAAGTAAAATCGAATAATTACTATTTTATAAGATTATTGATTGATATGAATCCATTTGATGGGTGAAACAACAGATATGCAAAGCGTTGGTTGATGTTCATATGCCAAGAGGACCTAAACTTGACAATTTCTTGAATCTTCATTTGGCTACCAACTCTTCCGTCATTTGGTTAAGCGAATTTTTTAATCCCTATCTCCCCTTCCCTTCTTCTCCCTCCTTTTGTCTTCTCTTGCGAATTAGGTAGTATTTTTATGATTTTAATAACTCGAGTTCGTAAATTTATAATCAAGTGTTAATTAGTTCTTCATTCATGGTTTTCATGACTTTTATTTTCTTCAGTTTCCACTTTTCGATTTAATATACAAGGCTGGATACATGAATACGTGGAGATTAAAAGACCAAAATTACGATTAGCATTCTATATCTCAAGCTCTACACAATGTACATCGCTTTTCACCTTCTGTTATTATATATTTGATAACTTTAGAATCTATTTTATTAATTGTTGTAATGACTATAATAAGTTTGGAGTTTTAGCTAAATTAGATTGGCAATTTTACATAGTGCAATTCACTATGATGTATTAATTAGAGTTTTATTTTTGTTTAATTGTTTTAGTTTTGTGCTTCATTATTGTTTTTTTTTTAAATACAATTTCAACATTAAGAACATAATGTTCTTTTGAAGTTTTTAAGTCAAACTTAAATCATGTTTTTCTTTATTTGTAACATTCAATTTTTATTTAATAGAAGTTGTTAGTTTGGGTTTTTTAATGACTTCTAAAATAGGCAAATTAAAGAAAGTATGGTGTCTTACTTTGCTTTAGTTTTCAAATAATTTATTAAATCTTTGTTATATTCCATGTGATCTTCCCTATATTCAAACTTCTAACAACCATAAATCCACATAAGATGCATGACAAGTTCCAGAGAGAAATTGAATTCAGATTCGAGGCTACTTGTGAAACAACTAAAATTGGATGTAGAAAGAGGTGGAAAGTGGTACCTAGAACCGATATTATATCCAAATCCAATGCATAAAAAATCCATGCATTTAGGTAATTAGATGTTTGTTTATGACTTTGCATAAAAATGAATAGGACTTTAACTGTTACACAACATAGTGGATTTAATCTACAATTTGGTCTCAGAAAACGATTAAGATACGTAAAGAAAACCAATTTGTGACACAAGAATTCATATTAAGTCCACTGTAAGTTGGTTTCTGTTACTGGCGTCCCCATTATTTTTGCATGGGTATGTTATTTCTACACACCATTACTGTAAAAACTGATCCAAATAAATAAATAAGTGGTTTTATATATTTTTTAAAACTTTTTTAGGGAAAACTGAGTCATAGCTCTATTTTCCATTGCACTTGCTGTGTCTACTGATCACATCCTCGCCTTTTGTCTTCGTTTAATCTTCAATTTCCCTTACAGATAAAAGAGTTGGGGCTCATCAATTGTAGCATCTAAACTTTGTAGCCAGTGTTTGAGATCGTGTTTTCTGATCTGCTTGGCTTTACTGGTGTCTCCATAGCATAAGTGCCATCAACTGTGTAAATTTGCTGAGAAGACGAACCTTTCCCCTTTTATTTTCCATTTTTGGAAAAAAATAAAGAAAAATGTACAAATTTTTTTCTTGTTCTCGTCTGGAATCTCATATGGTGTTGATTTAATATTGTAATTACAACAGTTCGTTAATGAAATAGTTTGTAAATATTGTTGCATTTTCCAAACTGTTAATTTCAAGGACACATGCCAAAAATGCCCATGTTGACTTAGTTTTTTGTAATAACTTCCTTGGTTTCTTTTGTCTGGCCATTATATGTTTGTTATATAGCTTGAATATTACTATAGATTTTGGATCACTGATTTGTTAGATAAGCTATATATAACAGTTGTCGCAGTTTTATTTAGGTTTTTTCTGGTTTTAATTATATATATATATATATATATATATATATATATATATATATATATATACACACACACACACACTTAATTACTGATAAAAGTTGGTTGCAATGACTTTTCTTGGAATTAGACTATCGAAAAGCACAAAACTCACACTTCTTTTTGATGCTTCTTGGATCATTAAGCCTTCAAGGTAAATTTGGGTAAAAGAGAAGAAAATAATTAAATGAATTTTTTTAAAAGGTTATGAGTAAATAGGGAAAGTCTCTTTCCTTGATTTTCTCTGTAAAGTCTTTCTATTTTAAGTTGTGTCTTCATTAAGTCAAAAGGTCAAACAAAAACATCTTACTTAGAATTTCGCCTCTCTACAAGATGACACTTCTATTGGGCCCATCCTCCTTTGGAAAGACAATAGTTCTACATGCTTTGGATGGAAAGTTAGATACTAGCTTAAAGGTAAATTTACTTATACATAAGAAATATAAACAACATATGTTAATTTCAAAAGAAAACTTAACAAAAATGCCCTAAAGGGAAGAAATTGCAACTTCCCTTTCATTGATTTGTTTAATATCTTTTCAGTAATATAATTAGGTAGATTTTTCATACTATAATGTCTTAACATGAAAATGAACGGAAGTACAATGACTTAATTAGAAGTAAGTTGTAGGTACGGGGTTATAAATGAAAGAAATGAATGTAGGACGCTATAATACACAAATAAATAAAATTAAGTTGTTATTTCTTTCACTTAGAACTAATTTAGGTCTTCAAAATTGTGCTTGATAAAATCGATGGCACAGGTTGAAGGTCAAGTAACATATAATGGGCATACACTCAAAGAATTTGTACCACAGAGGACATGTGCATATGTCAGCCAACATGATGTTCATGTAGCAGAAATGACAGTAAAAGAAACACTTGACTTTTCTGCAAGGTGCCAAGGAAAATGATCTTATAATGGTGATTCATAAAACTTATCTCATATTTCATGATAAAGAGTAAATGCAAGAAATAACACAGTACTTTCATGGAAATGTTTATTGTATTATCTGGATATGAAACAATTATCACTGCTATATTTAGGTATATTTTTAAAAGTATAATCACATAATAAGAAAGAAAATAAAATTTTAATGCTATAATTAAATATTAGATTATTAGTACGATGCCTTAAGAAGAAGAAAATTTTATATTACAATGTTGCAACAACAACAACAAAAAAAAAAGAACAAACAAACAAAAATAAAAACAAAAACAAGAAAAGTAAGATGTCATAATACAAAAATAAAAGTACTTTTTTCTCCCATTTAATCTTTCTTGCTAATTATTTTCTCTTTTTCTTGGTGATATATAAAACTTATTTTACATTATTATAGGATTGCAAACTGAGCTTGAAAGACAAGAGAATGAGGATGGTATACTTCTTGAAAGTACATTTCCTTAATTGGGTAATACTTTTAAAGTAAAATGTCTTCATAAGAAGAAAATTAATAGAAATAAATGAAAGTAAGATGTTATAATAAACAAATAAATGAAAGTACATTGCTTTTGCATTTAGGTCTTTTGTATGCTTGGAAATTGTTGGGTTTTATAATTTGTGTCCCACTTTTACACTAAAATCTTAACTTTTGATGGATTTGGGGATGAAATTTTTTTCTCAGATTCTTACTGAAGCAGGAGAGAGTTTTGAAGTGGAATTTTCACTATGGACGATTCTTTTGTTCAAAAACCAGAAGACTAAGTAAAAAAATTCAGAAGGTGGGTCACTATCTTTTTGAATATATATATATATATATATATATATATATATATATATATATATATATATATATATATATAAATTTGGTTGCTTTTCTTACAATTTAAATGTGTTTTTTAAATCATATGCAGTGGCTTACAAGTTTTTATCAACGTTTGAGAGAAAGTATTGATTATGCTATCTGCTTGAATAGCCTTGGATCAGGAGAAATGGGTTATGGGTTCATGTTTTTGAACGATGCCTTAAGAAGAAGAAAATTTTATATTACAATGTTGCAACAACAACAAAAAAAAGAACAAAACAAAAATAAAAACAAAAACAAGAAAAGTAAGATGTCATAATACAAAAATAAAAGTAGTTTTTTCTCCCATTTAATCTTTCTTGCTAATTATTTTCCCTTTTTCTTGATGATATATAAAACTTATTTTACATTATTATAGGATTGCAAACTGAGCTTGAAAGACAAGAGAATGAGGATGGTATACTTCCTGAAAGTACATTTCCTTAATTGGGTAATACTTTTAAAGTAAAATGTCTTCATAAGAAGAAAATTAATAGAAAGAAATGAAAGTAAGATGTTATAATAAACAAATAAATGAAAGTACATTGCTTTTGCATTTAGGTCTTTTGTATGTTTGGAAATTGTTGGGTTTTATAATTTGTGTCCCACTTTTACACTAAAATCTTAACTTTTGATGGATTTGGGGATGAATTTTTTTTCTCAGATTCTTACTGAAGTAGGAGAGAGTTTTGAAGTGGAATTTTCACTATGGACGATTCTTTTGTTCAAAAACCAGAAGACTAAGTAAAAAAATTCAGAAGGTGGGTCACTATCTTTTTGAATATATATATATATATATATATATATATATATATATATATATATATATATGGTTGCTTTTCTTACAATTTAAATGTGTTTTTTAAATCATATGCAGTGGCTTACAAGTTTTGATCAGTGTTTGAGAGAAAGTATTGATTATGCTATCTGCTTGAATAGCCTTGGATTAGGAGAAATGGGTTATGGGTTCATGTTTTTGAACCTCTAGAGAACGCATATTTTAAGCAAATGTTTGAAGTAAGACATTGCTGAACTCTTCTTTCCAGGTAATTTAAATAGATAAGAGAGACGAATAAGGTGTTAATTTTGTATGCTTAAACATATATATATATATATATATATATATATATATATATATATATATATATATATATATATATATATAACTTATTATTTTAATCATAGAGTCAACCATTTTAGTTTTGGTTTTTATCAAAAAAAAAAAAAATGAAGTATTAAGCCCCTGATGTTTTTTTGCTAGGTGTTATATGTTGGATCCCGTTATTTTGAAATTGTTAAAGTCAGTGTTCAGCCCTTTGCGTTGGAAAACATGTATGGAAGGAACTAAATTTGGTCTATAGACCTTAACTCATAAATTCTTTAGATAAAATATTGGTTATGTAAAGTTAAATAACTGAATAAAAAGAGAATGTATTTTTGGAATTTCTATTGGAAAAAACTACAAAAGGCAACTCTTTGAATCAGGGAACTCTCACTTTCTTTTGGCACCACTAGCGAGGTCAACTCGGTATTTACTTGAAAGGTTTTTTGTTCTTTCATGTAAAACTACCTATGGCTACAATCTTTCTGACCTCTTTTGCATTTATGGGTTGTTTGTCATTATCCTGAGTCCTAGAAAGAGTTTGATAACAGGAATGATCAAAATGGTTACAATCTTTCATGCTATTTACTAAGTTACTTCTTAACAACAAATTGGTAAAAGATCAAAATGGTCAAAATTGTTGATCTCCAACACTGTTTACTTTTCACAACAAACATCATATTTTGTACTCATCTTTCAAGTTCATAAGGAGATAATGGAAAAGCTCAACCTGATCACACAAAGCTAATCATGAAATTTAAAAATAAAGGAAAAACATATGTAAGCTCAAAATGGTCAAAATGGTCCAAATAGTTGATCTACAACTCTGTTAACTTTTGATAATTTTGTAGTAATGTTTCAAGATCATAAGGAAGTAATTAAAACCTAAACGTTATCAAGCAAAACTAATAATGAAATTTAGGAGTCAAGGAATAGCATATGTTGTAATCAACAATAATACTTATTTTTTTTACTTAGAATGTTAAAGTATATCACTTTTAAAACAAGGGACATTCACTACACATTAGGAACATATCATCTTCATTCTTCTTGGCATGTTACAACATGACGATAAGTAAGTATATGTTATGAATAAACTTTTTTTTTTTTTTTTTTATTTTTTTTTTTATTTTTTTTTTTTTTTACTTTTTATCTTATATGATTTGGTAATCAATTATTCTATTGATATAACTAAATTTGTTTTAACTTGTCGTCACATGTTGCAATTCTTATTAACAAGGGGCTTTTAATGATTTATATAGCAGCCTGGTAGCAACAATTTTTATTTTTAATCGTATGTTTTGTTTCTAATAAGGTTTTGACTTATTTTTTCCACTCGTTTGGTGGTTTGCATTAATTCCTTTGTACCCTCATGTTAATACTAGGGTTATATGTTTAAATGAATGTCCATAATGCATTTTCCCTTTATTATTCTTTTAAGTAAAATTTAAATGTTCAATTTTTTAAGTGCCCTTTGGAATTTGGAAACCTTTAAAATTTGAATTTAACAATAAAATTTTATTTACTAATATTTTACAATAATTTCTTTTATAAGACATCACTTTGATTTTCGCATAAAACGAATATCGGATATTGTTCCGCTTAAAAGAAAATACCAACAATAATCTTTGTTAGATTCTAGAATGAAAGAGATACACTTTCACTTATATGATCGAATTTGGACTTATTATTTTGTTAATTGTAAAGTGTAATTATAACTTATGCGATTATCTTACCCAAGTGTCATTGTTCTAGTAAAGTTCTACTTGTACAAAAATTACGGTTATTCTAATGTTGTCTGTAATGGTTAGTAACAAAATTGAATAACACTAACAACTGTAATATATAAATTTTAAATAACTTATTTTTATGTAATATTAAAATATTTGTTTTTTTTTTTTCTTTTTAGTTTTGCATTGTATAGAGATTTGTTTTTTTATTTCTTCATTGGACGATAAATTATAATTCAGCCCATTATATTTCTTCTATAAGCACTAGAATGTAAACTCATCTTCCAAATATTTTTTATTGATATTTTTGTTTATTGTTAATAAAACATTAGGCATTTTAGCTACAAAATCTAATTGTCTACCATTGTCAAATCTTAAAATTTAAATTTAATTAGATTAGAACTAATGGTTAAGCCCACCAATAGTTATGTCCGCTAACTAGAGCCCAATAAACATTCATGCAAACCCCACGCGAGTATAAGTATAACTATAGTTATAATTTATAAATAGTTCAAGAATCAGGAGTGTCCCAAATGGCCAAACCTCACAAAATCTACTAAACGCAAGGTTTTTTGTCACATGTCCTCAACTTATTCATTTGGACACATGGCATTTTCTAGAAATTTTAAATTTTGTATTTTCCACTTGTCATTTTATTGTATTTTTTATTTTATTAAATTAAAATTTCACATTTAATATAAAAGGTAATATATATGTAAGGTATTTATTAGAAAATGGTTTATATATGTAATATATCCAATGCATTAAAGTCTCATTAATTTTAATAATTCAAAAAATTTCTTATTTTTCTTATAAATTGAAACTTTTCAAATTGTTAAAATTTTATATTTAATTTTTTTTAAATAAACCCACGTAATACATGGGTCTCACACCTAGTAATAATAATAATAACAATAATAATAATATAGCCCCAAACCTCTGGTTAACGATAAAGAGTAGAGTTGTTCTCCTAAACGACCATATTTTAAAACAGTATAGTATATCAACCAACATCCAATTTTTAACAAGTATGTTAACTAAGTGTGATAATCTCACTCAGATACATCTCTTTATATACTAGTTGTCAAGGACTTCTAAAGACTTTCTGTATGAAATTCCGTACATTAACAACGGTAGAAACACTTGATCATATCTATAAGGTTGAAAGGTATCGTGACTTTTTAACCGCCGTTATGCCTATGTGGCATTTTTTATCGGCGTTGAATACATCATTCTTCCTTTTGTTTTACCGGTGATAGGTTACCGGTGGTATGTTTCAACCACTATCTCTTTTGATTTACCGGTGGTAGGTTACATGTGGTATGTTTCAACCACTATCTCTCTCATCATTTGTCGTTGAAACTCATTTTCTCTCCCTCCCTCTTTACCGGTGGTAATCTTCAAGAGTGCACCCTAATAACCAAAATCTTCATAGGCAAAACATTTTTTTTGGAACGGCTGAATTTTTTATAAAAAAACAGAAAGCCTAAGCAAGAAGCTAAAGGCGAAACTATAACACTCATAAAATATGGTCCCTAAAATTTCATTTTTAAATCATAATTAAACCATAGCTATTAAAATCATCTCATCAAAACATAAGTCATAGTATCTCAAAACATCATAAATGGTATATCCGTATCAAAACATGTGTCAAATATATCAGAGTAAACATCTCAGAGTAAACATCATGGTGTGTGCAATGTAATCATCCCAAGCTCTTCCTTTTGCTACCAGAAGTACCTGAAACCAAAACGGAAAACTGTAAGCACGAAACTTAGTGACTCTCCCCAAAGTACCACATAACAAGCAACTAGGAGAAATGGGCCCCACCCACACTCAAAGAGATACAGGCCCCGTCCTATACAATACGGGCCCCACCTACGCTTGGTGAGATATGGTTCTCGCCTACTCAGCTATCTAGGAGATACGGGCCTCGCCCACACTCGGCTACCTAAGAGATATGGGTCCCGCCCACACTCAGCTAACTAAAAAACAGATACAAGTATCATACATACAGAAAGTATAATCAAATCTACCAATCCATTCATAACCATACTCAAATAATACTAAGATACACGCACTGCCCACACTTAGCTACTAATCTGCAAACATAACATACACGGGTCGGCGTTGGTGCCTTCGACCCGTTCAAAGTAGGAGGAAACTCACCTCAAATGTCGGATGCTACCTGAAACGTCTCTGCTCCGAAATCAGCTTTACTTACTCCCCTAATCAGAACAACCCCTTAGATACCGTTTCATACCCATAATCCCTTAGGGTCAACTATGGTCAAAGTTAAGTCTAGGTCAAAGTCAAAGTCAACGCTCCTAGTTGACTAAACTCGTTGAGTTTACCCTTCAATTCGCCGAGTTCTCATGAATCCCAAAATTGTGATTTCGCGAGCCAACTCATCGAGTTCTTCCCTATCACAGAATCGGGACATTTTTGTGCAAATCATCGAGTCTATCCTTAAACTCGTCGAGTTCCCTTATCTGTTAGTCCATGAGGTCTTAGATCTGGACTCTAGGGACAAGAAGATCACATAAAGTCCCAGCTTTCTCTACATGCATGGTCTAAAGGTTGCCTGGGGCTTCCATGGCTATAAAGTTGGCAACTTATGCCATGAAAACCTCTCAAGACCTTAGATCCGAAGTATTCTCTATTTGGGACATCCAAATCCAAGAACCATGTCATTTGGACCAAGAACAAACAAAATAACCCTAAAAGAAGATATAATCAACTAAAACGCAAGGTTCAAGCTTTATACCAGAAAAGTGACGTGGATGAGGCAAGGATTCTGGATCTATATGCTCCTTCTTGTGTCTCTAAGCTCTTCCTTCTTCCAATAGCTTCAAATACACACGAAAACCCTCAAAAATAGCTCATAAACAATCAAATGGCTTTAGTGTTTTCGAGATTTAGGGTTTGGGACTTGGAGGCTGGAAATGAGGCCTACATGAAAGGTCTAAGACGTTTAAATACGATGCAAACCCTGGAAATTAGGGTTTCATATCTGCCAGCCTACCCGTCAAGTTGAGGTCTCTTAACTCGTTGAGTAGGTTTCTCAATCCACAGTGCTAATAATCTTTACTCGACGAGTTTGGGGCTTCCAAATTATCGAGTTGCTTTGTAAACATGAATAAATTATAAGTTTAAATGTGTACCATGAACCAGGCATCACAATTCTTCCCCACTTGTCTCAGACTTCGTCCTCGAAGTCTGCTGTCTTGAATAACTCTAGATAATGCTCTCTCATCTCCTCCTCAGGCTCCCAAGTCCATTGTAACCCCTTGCGGTGCATCCACTGCAACTTCACTAACTGTACAACCTTGTAGCTCAAGATTTTCATCTTCCGATCCAGAATCGCCACTGGCCTCTAAATATAGTTCAGGCGGTCGTCCACCTGGATATCCTCCAAAGGCACAACTGCAAAATCGTCCAATAAGCACTTCCGCAGCTGGGAGACATGAAAAGTATTATGGATATGACTAAGCTCGGATGGCAGATCCAGTCGATACGCAACCCGACCCACCTGAGCCAAAACCTTGAACAGACCGATGTACCTGGGACACAGCTTGCCTCGCTTCCTGTATCAGGTGACACCCTTCAAAGGTGACACCTTCAGGAGAACCATATCGCCTACCTGAAATACTAGGTGCGATCGACACCTATCAGCATAGCTCTTCTGCCGACTTTGAGCTGTCTGAAGTCTGCTCCGGACCTGCAGGATCTTCTCAGTAATCTTGAGTACCACCTCAGTACTCCCCATAACTCTCTGACCGACCTTGCCCCAGCAGATTGGGGTCCTACATTTCCTCTCGTAGAGCATCTCGAAGGGAGGTCGGTCTATGCTGGCATGATAACTATTGTTATACGAAAATTCCGCTAACGGAAGATACGTATCACAATTCCCACCAAAATCTAATACACATGCGCGTACCTTATCCTCCAGAGTCTGAATCATCCTCTCAATCTGCCCATCTGTCTGAGGGTGGAAAGTTGTACTGAAGTGAAGATGAGTACCCATCTCGACGTGAAACCGCTTCCAGAATCTGGAAGTAAAACGAACATCTTGGTCTGACACAACCGACACCAACACTCCATGATATTCCACCACCTTGTGGATGTAGATCTCTGCTAGCTTCTCAGCCGATATACTCTCCTGGATCGGGATGAAATGTGCACTCTTGGTCAACCGATCCACAATGACCCAAATCAAATCTACTCCACATGCAGTCCTGGGAAGCTTTGTGATAAAATCTATGGTGATGTCTTCCCATTTCCACACGAGAATCTCCAACGGTTGCGTCTTGGTGTGAGGTCGCTGGTGCTCGGCCTTAACTTTCCTACAAGTCAATCATCGCTCCACATACCAAGCTATGTCCCGCTTCATTCAGGGCCACCAATAATTAGGACGAAGATCGCGATACATCTTCGTCGCCCCCGGGATGAATGGAGAATCTTGACTTGTGAGCCTCCCCCATCAGAACTAGGCATACACCGCCCCAATAGGGAACCCAGACCCACCGATGCAGGTTCAACAACCCACGACTGTCATAATCAAATGAAGCCACCCAACCTATGATCCGCTCACACTTCTAGCGTTCCTCCTTCATACCTTAGACTTGAGCCTCCTGAATCCGTTCTAGCAACGGAGTAATCACTGTCATCCTCAGACATATATCCTGAATCAGAGCTGCGACCACCTTGCAGCTAAGAGCACCGGCCACCACATTGGCCTTCCCTGGGTGATAAAGGATCACACAGTCATAATCCTTCACCACATCTAACCAACAACGCTGCCTCGTGTTCAGATTCGGCTGGTCCATCAGATACATCAAGCTCTTCTGGTCCGTGTATATGGTACAATGAACCCCGTAGAGGTAGTATCACCAAATCTTGAGGGTGAAAACCACAGCCCCCAGCTCCAAGTCATGCATCGGGTAATTCGCCTCATGAGGCTTCAACTGCCTCAAAGTGTACGCTATCACGCGACCCCACTGCATCAACATTGCATTCATACCTATGATTGAAACGTCACAGTAAACCATAAAATCATTGACGCCTTCTGTCAAAGTCAAAATCGGTGCTTCGTACTACCACTGTCTGAGAGTCTCGAAAGCTGCCTACTGATCATGCCTCCAGTGGAATGCCACCGACATCTTGGTCAGTCAGGTCAATAGAACAACAATCTTGGAGAAATCCTGGATGAATCTCCGATAATAACCCGCCAAACCAAGAAAACTCTGAATCTCAGATGGAGACCTCGGAACCTCCCACTGCATCACGACCTCTACCTTGGCCGGATCGACCGGAATACCCTTCTGGTTGACAAGGTTCCCTAGAAACTGCACCTCGCGTAACCAGAACTCGCACTAGGAGAACTTTGCAAAAAGTCTCTCCCTCCTCAATGTCTCGAGCACCTCTCTCAGGTGCTCCTTGTGCTGCTCCTGAGTCTTAGAGTAAACCAAGATATCATAGAATAAGATTATCACAGACCGGTACAACATCGGTCTGCACACACGGTTCATGAGATCCATGAACGTGTCAGTAGCATTGGTGAGCCCAAACGACATCACCATGAACTTGTAATGACCATAGCGATTCTGAAAGGTTGTCTTCTGCACAGTGTCGTCCCTAACTCGCATCTGATGATAAACTGATCGCAAATCAATCTTGGAGAACCAAGATGCACCCTGAAGCTGGTCAAATAATTCATCAATCCTCGAGAGGGGATAACGGTTCCTCATCGTTACCTTATTCAACTCTCGGTAATTTATACACATCCGATGTGACTCGTCCTTCTTCTTTACTAACAGAATTGGGGCTCCTCATGGCGAACTGCTCGGCCTGACAAACCCCTTATCCAATAGCTCCTGCAGCTATGTAGACAACTCCTACATCTCGGGAGGATCCAACCATTATGGTGCCTTGGCTATCAGAGCCACACCCGGAACTAGGTCAATCATGAACTCTACCTGCCTTTCCGGAGGTACCCCAGGCAAATCCTCTAGGAACACGTCCGGGTACTCCCGTACGGTCAGTATATCATGCACGATTGCCTTACCCTTATCCCGGGTATCCATGGCATAGGCGACATAACCTGCACAACCTTGTTGTAGGTAGCGTCTCACCCTCATTGTCGAACACAAAGTCGATCCACACTGTGGCCTCTCGCCCTGAATCACTAACCCTCCCCCACTTGGGGTCCAAACGTGCACTAGCTGCCGCTCGCAGTCGATCACTTCCCCATTGGGGCTCAACCTGTCCATACCCACGAGAACCTTATTCC
This sequence comes from Lactuca sativa, assembly GCF_002870075.4. Lineage (NCBI taxonomy): Eukaryota > Viridiplantae > Streptophyta > Magnoliopsida > Asterales > Asteraceae > Lactuca > Lactuca sativa. Next base: position 196,887,353 of record NC_056630.2, on the reverse strand, counting down.
CTCGCAGGGGAATGGGGACTAAATCCATGGAATACTGCTCATCGAACAATTGTAATGTACATCCCTGATGAACCCTCGCTACTCGCACGGTCTGATCATCCGCTATCTCTACATCAAGTGGACATTCTAGCTCCCCTGGAGCTCCAACAAATTGCTTGCTAAGCTCGAGTGATACAAAAGATCGGGTAGCCCCTGAATCGAATAAGACCAGAGCAGATATTCTGGTCACTGAGAACGATCCTATAATGAAACATATAAACATAAGCAACAAATAAATATAAATAAAGAGATAAGGAGAAGATACATACACAATATCGGGAGCTGCTCATGCCTCCTATGCAATCAGCTGGAAGGCTATGCTCTTCGCCACATGCGCCTCTGTCCGGACCTGGCGGCCATCGCTAATCAACAATGTAGCAGGAGTGGGTGCCGCCACCTGTCTTGCTTCTGCTAAACTCGGGCACTGGGACCTCTTGTGGCCCCTCTGATTGCAATGGAAGCAAATCAAATTAGATATTATGGTGGTGGTGGTATAAGTATAATCCCTGCTGACATGACCAGTTCGGCCGCACTTAGAGCAGCCCAAACTACCCGCCCTACATGTCCCCTCGTGCGTCCTACCACACTTGTCGCAGTGGCCTCAGCCCTGCTTACTCTTCCCTCGGGAATCTACATTGGGCTTCTTGCCCGAACCCTCCATACCAGACACGGCATTTGGTTTCTTCTTCCTCTCCATCTCTAAATCAATCTCCCTCTCCCGAGCCATCGCTATCATATCCTCCAACGTCTTCCAGCTGGATTGGCTCACAAACTGTCGAATGTAGCTCCTCAACATCTCATGTTATCGGGCCTTTTTCATCTCCTCGTCTACCACATACTACAGAACAAGAAGGGCCCTCTCCCTGAACTTGCTGGTGATCTCAGTCACCGTCTCAGTCATCTGCTGGAGATCCTGGAACTCCCGCGCAAGCTGCTGCACCTCGATCACATGTGCAAACTCGGCCCTAAACTTGGTTGAGAAGTGAATCCTGGTCATGGTATCAAGGGCGACATCACCAATAGCATGCCCAATCTCCTCCTACCAATCTCGTTCCCTGTCCTTCAGGAGACACAAAGCAAGTCGGACCTTATCCCCCTTGGGAAAGCGGCTGGTGCGAAAGGCGGTGGTGACATCCGCCAACCACCTGCTGCTAGCAATGGGGTCCCCAGCCCCATGGTAGTCTGGAGCTCTACAAGCTTAGAACTCCCTGAATGTCATCGTGCATGCCCCCATTATGGCCACCATCTCGATACAGAATGCACCAAACCTCTCATCAAGAATCTCCAATAAGCCCTCCTTGACCGTGCCAGAGATCATAGGAGTCTGATCAATGATACTGCTCGTGATCTCATATGAGATGAACTCCCTCATCTGATCATCGAGCTGCCTGACTCTAGAGCCCGAGCCTGATCCCTCGCCAAGGCTAGAACTATCAACTGGTCTAGTGTCACACCCCCAAACCTAAATGGCGGAAACGTTCAGGGGCGGATGACTTCATGTGGTAACGTAACAAATGAATACATAGTAAAGAAAGCAATACAACCATCATATACATAATTGAAAGTTTACATTTGTCAAGAGTTACATGTTCAAAACCAATTACAATATGATGTCAAAATATGAGATTAAACTGGCGCCGCAGCATCCCTTCATCAAAAGCATAATGATACCTGAAATTTACTGATTCCCTGGGACATACAAGTAATTTTGAAAGAGTAGAGCAGCATTTAAGCTGGTGAGTTTCATAAGCATTTAAATGACAATGTTTGTATGAAATGAAATGTTTTGTCTTTGTTTGTTTGTGTTTAGAAAATCCTATATTTCTACTAGTATAAAAGTAGCCTTCTCTCAAGACCAATGTTTGTTTCTAAAATGTATGTAAGTGTAAAATAACCAATGTGTTTGAAAACCTTGTAAATCAATGCATTTTTAATACCCCATGTGAGTTTTATAACCATACTATTGACTCGGAATGCCTATACACAACGTTCTTCAGGCGTTGGAATGTTATGACGTTTGTCACCCCAAATGGTGGACTGTAGCTAACAGTCAAGGCACGGGTTGTCAAGCCCGTATAGATCTATACACAAACACCATGCTCCCCCTCCAAGGGATTCTGGTATATAATACAGGACTTGAAATGTGTACTCGAACGTACGTGAAGTTAGTGTCTCACAAAAACCGTGGTATAAAAACAGATCTACTTGTTAAAATGTTACGTTTGTTCTTGTATACAAAAGTGAATTCTTGAAATTCATGTTTCTAGTACATAAGAGTTAGGAATTTGTTCGTAAAACTATACCTATTATAGCTTTCTAAAAGTGTGTCTCGTTTGTTTAGAAATACCTAGAAAAGGAATCATTTGTTATGAAAGCATAGATTTTTGTGTAGAGTCTAAGATAGGCAAGTATACATATAATCTAAGAAAATGTTTAGTTTATACATGCATTACAACAATTTATATTTCAAAAGATAGAATGCTATTGTAACATATTTTATATATATGAAAGTTCCCTATAAAGTTTATAAATCACATGTGATTTGGATATATAAAAGCATATAAAATAATTCTTTATGTAACACACGATAATACTCGTGTGTTTTACTTGTATTCCCCCCCCCCCCCTTGAGAGCATATAAAAGCATTTAGAATATTTAAAAAGGTTAATTAAGGGGTATGAACTTACTTGAAAGTTTGAAGATAGCGAGATGGAAAACCGGGTAGAGTTTCGTCACGGGAAACGGATTTTTCTCAGGATTCTCAGGAATCTCGGGAGTAAAATCGACCTTCGGGACTTGAGTAAAAATGACCAGGGATTCGGGTTTGAACGGGCACGGAAAACGAGGCAAAACGCAAGGGAAATGAGAAGAAATGAGCAAGTTTTTCGGAAATCCTCGCATTCTATTTATAGGGGTCTAAGAAGCCTCAGTACGCGAGGCGTACGCTCGTACGCAGCGCGTACGCGTACGTCATGCATGACCGAGTCCTTGACTGCCTCGGCTTCGGATGGGACGGAAAGGGGGTAGCTTCGCATAGGGGCGACGTGGACGGTCTGAGACCAAGGCCCTCGGGTACGCTGGGCGTACGGGGTTACGCGGCGCGTACCTCGGATGAGGACGCTGACTCCTCCTTCGGATATTACCGGATTTTTGATTTATTTTTATATATAATTTATTTAATAAACTTCAAAAAATCATATCTTCTTCATACGAACTCCGTTTTCGATGGTCTTTATATCCACGCGTAGGTGAGACTACGCTCTACAACTTTCGTTTAGATTCCGTTGGCAAATTCCGAAATTATTTTTATTATTTATTTATTAAAATGACGTGATTAAAGAATTTCTTTAAAAATTCATAACTTCTTTATCTGACGTCGGTTTTTGCCAGACTTTTTACCGCTGAAATACCGTTGTCGAGACCTTCGATTCTCGTTTAGGTCATTCCGGCCAAAAGTCGCTCGATCTCTGATTCGAGTTTTTAGTTGTCTGTTGCTAAGCCGAACTTGGAAAAATCATAACTTCAATATACGAAGTCGGGTTTGGGCGTTCTTTTTACGTACGATCATGGTTTAATGACATTTAAACATAGAAGGAATTTAAATAGAAACTTTTTGGATATTTTATTATCAAGTTAATTTTATTAACTCAAAAGTGGTTACAATACTTGACCCTTTTAGGTCATTACAAAGAGTTGAAACATCGGGTTGTCACATCATCCCCCCGTTAGAGGGAATTTCGTCCCGAAATTTAAAGTAGTAAAGATACTAGTGAACATGAAAGAGATGAGGGTATTTTTGTTTCATCTGATCTTCGCGTTCCCATGTGAATTCAGGTCCTCGCTTGGCGTTCCAGCGAACCTTCACGATGGGTATGCGACTTTGTTTTGTTTGTTTGACCTCTTGGTCCATGATTTCTACTGGTTCTTCCACAAAGTTGAGGCTCTCGTTGATCTCGATCTCGTCGAGTGGAATAACAAGAGTCTCATCGGACATACACTTTTTCAAGTTTGAGACGTGGAAGGTTGGATGTATGTTACTAAGTTCACGCGGTAGGTTAAGCTTGTAAGCCATAGGGCCGATTCTGGCAAGAATCTCGAAAGGCCCTATGTATCTTGGATTTAGTTTTCCACGCTTTCCAAAGCGTATTAAACCCTTCCACGGTGAGACCTTTAATAAAACGTGGTCTCCTACCTGGAATTCCAAAGGTTTCCTCCTTTGGTCAGCGTAGCTTTTCTGACGGTCTCTAGAGGCTTTCAATCGTTCACAAATCTGAACGATCTTCTCTGTCATTTCTCGTATGATTTCCGGACCGGTGAGAGTGCTTTCAGGAACTCTTCCTCTAGCTAACTGGGTATCGCCAACTTCAGTCCAGCACAGAGGGGATCTGCACTTTCGACCATAGAGGGCTTCAAACGGAGCAGCCTTTATGCTTGTATGATAACTATTGTTGTATGAAAATTCGACAAGGGGTAAATGGATATCCCATGCCTTTCCAAAGTCAATCACACAGGCTCTCAGCATATCTTCTAAAGTTTGTATCGTTCTCTCACTTTGCCCGTCTGTTTGTGGGTGGTAGGCTGTACTCATGTCTAGCCTAGTCCCCAGGGAATTTTGTAGTGACTGCCAGAATCTTGAAGTGAATCTACTATCTCGATCGGAGATAATGGATATCGGAACACCATGCAGTCGCACTAATTCCCTTAAGTAAGTTCTCGTAAGCTTTTCCATTTTGTCAGTCTCCTTGATGGGTAGGAAATGCGCGGATTTGGTCAATCTGTCGACAATGACACATATGGTATCGAGTCCACTCATCGTCTTGGGTAACTTGGTTATGAAGTCCATAGTAATCCGCTCCCATTTCCATTCTGGTATCTCTGGTTGTTGTAGTAATCCTGACGGTTTCTGATACTCGACCTTAACCTTAGCGCAAGTAAGGCATTTACTTACGAAGGTAGCAATTTCTGCTTTCATGTTAGGCCACCAGTACAGTTTCTTAAGATCCAGATACATTTTATCTGAACCTAGGTGAACGGAATATCTTGAGTTGTGTGCTTCGGTCATGACTACGTCTCTGAAACCACCATGTTTCGGTGTCCAGATTCGGTTCATGAGATAATAGGCTCCGCCACCCTTGACTTCTAGATTCTTTTCCATTCCTCGCAGGGATTCACCCGCCACATTTTCAGGTTGCAAAGCTTCCATTTGTGCTCCTTAATTTGTGTGGATAAGTAGGAATGGATAGTCATAGTCAGAGATTTGACCCTCCGACCTGTGTATTCCTTTCGACTGAGGGCGTCAGCTACCACGTTGGCCTTGCCAGGATGATAACGAATTTCGCATTCGTAGTCATTTAGTAACTCAACCCATCGTCGTTGTCGCATGTTGAGTTCCTTCTGATCGAAAATGTGTTGAAGGCTCTTGTGATCGGTGAAAATAGTACTCTTTGTTCCGTATAAGTAGTGTCTCCAGATCTTCAGAGCAAATATCACTGCTCCTAACTCGAGATCGTGTATCGTATAGTTCACCTCGTGTGTCTTAAGCTGTCGGGAGGCATAAGCAATAACCTTCCCTCTCTGCATAAGAACACAACCTAGTCCTTGATTTGACGCATCGCAATACACTACGAAGTCTTCTATCCCTTCGGGGAGGGATAGTATCGGTGCGGTGCATAAGGCCTGTTTTAGCGTTTGGAACGCCTTCTCTTGTTTCGCTTCCCAGTCAAAGGCCACACCTTTCTGGGTTAATGTAGTGAGAGGTTTCGCAATGCTAGAGAAGTTCTTTATGAATCTGCGATAGTAGCCAGCGAGACCTAGAAATTGACGAATTTCTGTAGGTGTCTTTGGTGCCGACCAGTTCTCAATGGCCTTATTTTTGGAGGGGTCCACGTGTATTCCTTTCTCGCTAACAACGTGGCCCAAAAATTCGACTCTTCGGATCCAAAATTTGCATTTAGAGAACTTCGCATAGAGTTTCTCCGTTCGCAGTGTTTCTAGGACTTTTCGTAGGTGCTGACTATGCTCTTCCTTACTTCGGGAGTAGACAAGTATATCATCGATGCAGACGATGACGAACTGATCCAAGTAAGGACGGCATACCCTATTCATTAGGTCCATAAATACTGCTGGTGCATTGGTTAATCCGAACGGCATCACTACAAATTCGTAGTGTCCATAACGAGTTCGGAAAGCTGTCTTTGGAATATCCCCCTCTAGAACTCGTAATTGGTGATATCCGGATCGTAGATCTATCTTTGAGAAGTAGTTTGCTCCTTGAAGTTGATCGAATAGGTCGTCAATGCGGGTTAGAGGATAACGGTTCTTAACAGTAAGTTTGTTCAGCTCCCTGTAGTCGATGCACATACGGAACGATCCGTCTTTCTTCTTTACAAACAAGACCGGTGCTCCCCAAGGTGAGAAACTTGGTCTTATGAATCCTTTTTGAAGGAGTTCATTAAGTTGACTAGAAAGTTCCTGCATCTTTGCTGGTGCGAGACGATAAGGCGAATTCGCTACTGGGGTAGCCCCTGGAACTAAGTCGATTCTAAATTCGACTTGGCGTTGTGGTGGTAATCCTGGTAGTTCTTCTAGAAAGACATCGGGAAAGTCGCGTACTACTGAAATGTTCTTGATGTCCTTCAGTTCTTGACTTGTATCAACGATGTGCGCTAGGAATGCTCGACAATCCTTCCGCAAGCACTTTCGAGCTTGGATGCACGAAATGATGCGAAGGCTTGTACTTGATTTGTCGCTGTAGATAACTAAAGTTTCGTTGTTAGGGAGATTAAGACGGACTGCTTTCTTAAAGCACATGATGTCGGCGTGAAGAAGACTCAACTAATCCATGCCGACTATGACGTCGAAACTTTTAATTTGGACCGGCATGAGATTGATTGGAAAAGAATAGCCGTCTAAAATTATCGTACAACCCATGTATATGCAGTTAGTATTTTCGGTTTTCCCATTGGCCATCTCTATAGTGAATGATTTTTCTAACGTGCTAGATTTAGGTTTAAGTAAGTGAATAAATTTTTGACTCACGAAGCTTCTCTCCGCTCCACTATCGAATAATATGCATGCATATGAATTATCGAGAAGGAACGTACCAGCAACTATAGTTGGGTTAGCTACTGCTTCGTCGTGGCCTATAGCCAAAACTCGTCGCACACCGCCGGTGCCTGCTGCCTTAGGGCAGTTCCTCTTGTAGTGGCCCACCTCGCCACAACCGTAGCAAGTTTGGCCTACACCCGCGCTAGGGACTTGAGTGATCGGCTTTGCGGGGTCCTTGCAGAAACGGGCTGTGTGTCCCTTTCTGTTGCAGTTGGCGCACTGCATTTCTCGACAAGGTCCATGGTGGTGGTAAGTGCATTTGGTGCACTTTGGAAGGTTACCTACATAAGGCTTTGTGGGGTAGGGATTTGTAGGAGCTGTAGTAGGTACAGTGGCAGCATTCACTGAAACCAGTTGTTTCTTTGCAGATTCTTGGGAAGACCCACCCTTCCCTTTATTCCACACCCTCTTCTTGCTATTGTTGTTGTTGTTGTTGTTGTTGTTGTTGTTGTTGTTGTTGTTGTTGTTGTTGTTTCCTTTCTGTGGTTCTGGTGTAGCAACCGTTGAGTTCTGATGACCTCCATAATCAACAAGAGATTGTGCCAGTTCCTTAGCACTTTCAAAGGTGTCAGGTTTTGAAGCTAACACGCTGGACCTAATTTGGGGAGACAGCCCCCAAATGTATCTCTCTATCTTCTTGCTCTCAGGAGCAGTCATATCTGGGCAAAGGATTGCCAGATCGCAGAACCTGTTGGTATAAGTAGCGATGTCATTACCAACCATTCCAAGAGTCCAGAGCTCGTGTTCGAGTTTTGGAATCTCTCCTCTTGGACAGTATTCTCTCATCAGCATAACCATTAAGCTCTCCCAGCTTATGGAGTTTGCCACAATCAGGGTAAGTACCTTAACATGGCCATTCCACCAAGTTTAATCTTTATCGATAAGGGTGAAAGTTGCAAACTTGACCTTGCTGTGCTCGGGACAGGAGCAGATTTCAAAGACTGCATCCGTCCTTTCAATCCACTGCCTCAGGGCTATCACACCACCAGATCCATAAAACACCCGAGGTTTGGCATTAGTAAAGTCCTTTTAGGTGCATTCTCGGGGTGGTCCATGACTCACGCCATGGTTGGATGGGTGTGTGCCAGACCCCGAGCCATTAGTACTCGAGTTATTGATCTGTGGCATGGCAGCTGCTACCGCTGCGGTGTCTGCTGCTTGGAACATAACAGCATCAAATTGAGGTGGTGGAGGTGGTGGTACAAGTGTTTCCCCACCGTTGTTCCGCCATGGGTTCCTATGCGGAGGCATCCTTCAACTATAGGTTGAAAAGGTAAAGATAAGAATTCCATAGAATAGAAAATGTATGTGTCTCATGAACCAAATTGCTATAGTTCAACAACAGATGATAGTATGAGTCTTAAAATAGAAGAATGAAAGTTATTTGTAAGACTGAAAGTATGAAACAAGTATTTGGTTTCTCAAAGACCTTTCAAGGTTTGAATGAAATACTCAACGTAGTAATAATAGTGTCACTTATATTAATATAAAAGTTGATACAACGATCATGAAAATTTGACCCCTATAAGGGTCTCCGATTACAAAGTTCGAGAAATTTAAAGACTTTTAGCCGAGGTCCTAAGCTATAACAAAATTTGAGTCTTTGACAAGCACTACTTGCGACGTAGGTTGCGCTTGGAGCTTGACTCCGCATCTGATTGCTTCGACTCCATTAGACGCCTATCAAAAGCGGCTTGTTGTTCCCTCAGTTCAGCGAGGGCTGCAATTATTTGTGCTTGGAATGCCTCAGTTTGAAGTTGAGCATTGTCTTGTATCTTGTCCAGCCTACGGATGTTAGAAGTGTGAACCTGCACTTCCACGTTGACATCCCGGAGTCGGCTAGCTTGAACTCCGGACTGATAGGACTGATTGGCTAGCTTACCCACCATTACCGGGAGTGCCCGATCAGCCGAACCTCCACCGCGGACATCATAGAAGTCCTGGCACATGCCGTAGGGAGGGCGTATGCCTTGTTGTTGGCTCCAATGATGGAGGTGACTTCCCCATACGGGAGTCGGTCCTTGAAAGTTCCTTACGAAGACGGGAGGTTGAATGGGTGGTGGATCGATCACTTCCGGCTCTGAGTCGGTACCGGAGTCATCACCCACTTCTATGGGTTCCTCGTCCTCTTCGGGATCATCTTCGATCCATCCTCCGTTGCCTTGGTTGGGAAAGTAGGGGTCGCCAGGGTGGTGAAATCCAGCCATTTGACTGTACGAGAAATAGGGTTATAAGAATTGAATAAAGTTGAAACATGTAAGTTAAACTAGTTTAGGTAGCAAATACTCCTATAGTATTTAAATTCTTGTGTTTGATTCTAGCAACGGTTTGGTAAGTTTTGACTTGTTGCTTACTACGAGTAATCCTCGATATATATTGGTCCGATCTCGGGCAAATATAGTTGATCACGCTATATTTGTCCAAAATCTGATTACATATATCGAGTCTTAATCGTAGTGTCAACTTGTCTAAATACTTGTTGTATAGTTAGATATCATGAAAATAATTTGTTGTATGCATGTAATTGTACTTAAATGAGCTATCAATTTAAGTTAAACGTAACGCTGCTTAAGCGTAAAAAGAAAATGTTTTGTCAGAGAGTATTAGTCCCTTAAGCATTTATAGTTTGTATATCTTATGTGGTTCGATATACTTAGTTCACTATAAACATTGCTCTGATACCAATCTGTCACACCCCCAAACCTGAACGGCGGAAACGTTCGGGGGCGGATGACTTCATGTGGTAACGTAACAAATGAATACATAGTAAAGAAAGCAATACAACCATCATATACATAATTGAAAGTTTACATTTGTCAAGAGTTACATGTTCAAAACCAATTACAATATGATGTCAAAATATGAGATTAAACTGGCGCCGCAACATCCCTTCATCAAAAGCATAATGATACCTGAAATTTACTGATTCCCTGGGACATACAAGTAATTTTGAAAGAGTAGATCAGCATTTAAGCTGGTGAGTTTTATAAGCATTTAAATGACAATGTTTGTATGAAATGAAATGTTTTGTCTTTGTTTGTTTGTGTTTAGAAAATCCTATATTTTCTACTAGTATAAAAGTAGCCTTCTCTCAAGACCAATGTTTGTTTCTAAAATGTATGTAAGTGTAAAATAACCAATGTGTTTGAAAACCTTGTAAATCAATGCATTTTTAATACCCCATGTGAGTTTTATAACCATACTATTGACTCGGAATGCCTATACACAACGTTCTTCAGGCGTTGGAATGTTATGACGTTTGTCACCCCAAATGGTGGACTGTAGCTAACAGTCAAGGCGCGGGTTGTCAAGCCCGTATAGATCTATACACAAACACCATGCTCCCCCTCCAAGGGATTCTGGTATATAATACATGACTTGAAATGTGTACTCGAACGTACGTGAAGTTAGTGTCTCACAAAAACCGGGTATAAAAACAGATCTACTTGTTAAAATATTACGTTTGTTCTTGTATACGAAAGTGACTTCTTGAAATTCATGTTTCTAGTACATAAGAGTTAGGAATTTGTTCGTAAAACTATACCTATTATAGCTTTCTAAAAGTGTGTCTCGTTTGTTTAGAAATACCTAGAAAAGGAATCATTTGTTATGAAAGCATAGATTTTTGTGTAGAGTCTAAGATAGGCAAGTATACATATAATCTAAGAAAATGTTTAGTTTATACATGCATTACAACAATTTATATTTCAAAAGATAGAATGCTATTGTACATATTTTATATATATGAAAGTTCCCTATAAAGTTTATAAATCACATGTGATTTGGATATATAAAAGCATATAAAATAATTCTTTATGTAACACACGATAATACTCGTGTGTTTTACTTGTATTCCCCCCTTGAGAGCATATAAAAGCATTTAGAATATTTAAAAAGGTTAATTAAGGGGTATGAACTCACTTGAAAGTTTGAAGATAGCGAGATGGAAAACCGGGCAGAGTTTCGTCTCGGGAAACGGATTTTTCTCGGGATTCTCGGGAATCTCGGGAGTAAAATCAACCTTTGGGACTTGAGTAAAAATGACCAGGGCTTCGGGTTTGAACGGGCACGGAAAACGAGGCAAAACGCAAGGGAACTGAGAAGAAATGAGCAAGTTTTTCGGAAATCCTCGCATTCTATTTATAGGGGTCTGAGAAGCCTCGGTACGCGGGGCGTACGCTCGTACGCAGCGCGTACGCGTACGTCATGCATGACTGAGTCCTCGACTGCCTTGGGTTCGGATGGGACGAAAAGGGGTTAGCTTCGCATAGGGGCGACGTGGACGGTCCGAGACCAAGGCCCTCGGGTACGCTGGGCGTACGAGGTTACGCGGCGCGTACCTCGGATGAGGACGCTGACTCCTCCTTCGGATATTACCGGATTTTTGATTTATTTTTATATATAATTTATTTAATAAACTTCAAAAAATCATATCTTCTTCATACTGATAAGATTAAAACTTAATCAAGAAGATCGATTAGATCTTAAACAGGCGATATAAAGAACAAACAGCAAAAACACGAAAACAATAAATAACTCAAGAATGAATCAAACGTGTCGAATGATTATAAAACAACCCTTAGAAGAGCTCGACAAAGAACATCAACTGTAGAGGGTTAGAAGGTTTACAGGAACGAAAAAGATAATCAAAGCTATCGTAATTCTCTCTATTGTATTCTAGATCGTTAACCTAATATGCATGCAAGCATATACTTATATAGTAAACCTAACAGCTAACGGTTGGACAGGCCCAAACCGGAGTACAAAACTATTGGACTATTAACCGAGCCCAATGACGCAATACTAAACGAATCTGCAACCCAACAATCTCCCCCTTTGCGTCAATTGGAGCGAGATCTTCACTTCTTACTTGGGCCAGCAGCAGCCGCAGGTACCTTCTTCTTTACAGTCTGAAACAGACGAGAGATAAGAGCGAGTATCGTTTGTCTGAATTTGATGTACCATTGAATCATATCGTTGAAGTATTTGATATCATCCGCTGCATTCTCTTTACACCGATGGATGATCGACAACACATGCTCTAGACAAGCAGTGGTATAAAGATGTTTATCCGCTAAGGCAAAGAGACATTTCTGTCCTTCTGCTCTAGTGAACATGACCGAATTACGCCTCGGGCCAATCTTGCCCATCTTCATCTGATTGAGATCACTGGCCGATCCAACAGGAGAGATCTTCGGTTTCTTCTTGAAGACTGTGGCTATCTCCTGATCCATCAAGGCGACCTCCATGATGTAACAAACTATCATCCTTTTGAGATGGTCTATAATCGGACCATATTCAGCTTCATTCGTCAAAAGGATGTTATGCAGAACGATCCAATCATGGGGGTTGAGGTTCGGTAGATCTGCTAACGATATAAGATGTTCGGTTCTTGCAGACCCTCTGATCACCTTGAACCGAACGTTGATGAATCTCCCTTCGGTATATGGCTTCAAAACCCGAACATTAATGATCTTCTGAGCGCTCCATGTTTGGTACTGTGGTTGAGCGGCCTTCAGATAGAACTCGATTAACTCCCTATCAACCTCAGGATTAGGATGAGGGACTTCAAAAATGTTGGAGAAGGCGTGGAAGATAAACGCCTTTCGGGTCAAGGGCATATCGAACTGCGAATCGACAGAATTGTAGCAGTCGAAGGAGATCACCGGTTTGAGCCATAGGATGCTTGGAGTATCTATGGCCTCCTTTATCATTCTCTCCCGAGTCCAAGCAGGGAAAAGAGTCTTCCTGCTCTCGAGGAGATCGTGGGCTTCTTTCTTCTTGCGTTCGGCTTCTTCAGCTTCTCGCGCCACACGAATGTTGTCATTTTCAACATTGCGACTATTTTTGCGTTTCAGCAAGTCAGCAATGGTTTCTTTATCATCTTCATCCTCTTCCTCAGCTATTTTCTTCCCTTTATCCTTCACACCCGAACCCGAAGTTTGACCAGTAGGAGGAGGTTCGGTTGTGTGAGCAGCTTTTGAGGAAGGAGGTGGTTTCGATCCAAACTTCACTTCTCCCCCTTGTTTCGGAGTGGACACAAAACTAGGAAGCCCTTCAATTTTGCTGAGAAGGTCCAGGGTAGGAGCAAGTTTTTCAACAAGGGTTCGCCTCACCGAATGATTGAGAATCGGATCGTGTGCTTCCAGGATGTTGGATAGGGCAGAGTGTACATCCGAAACACATGTTTTGATAACCTCCCGTTCAGATCGAAGAGCTTCAATCTGTTGCTGAGAGTTGGAAAGCTGAGCGCTCTTGACCTTGAGGGCGGTGGTTTTACTTGCAAGAACGTCCATTAACGAGTTTTCGGCAGCGAGATCCTCTTGAAGTTTAGCGAGGCGCTCGTCAATGGAGGCACGAAGGGCCGAGTTGTCATCGCTGATGGATTGGCGAAGGGTAGCGAACGACTTCAACTCCGTTGAGACGAACGTGGCCAATTGTTGAACGATTGGTTCCAATGTTGCCTTTGTAGCATCAGCGCTCTCCTGTAAGGACTTCAACAGGGAAGAGGCTTCAGAGAATAGTTTATCGACTTTTGCGGTCGTAGCCTCACAAGCTTTTGTGGAGGCGTCTATTGCTGCAGTGGCAGAGGCGACGGAATCATGCTGAGCCCTGAAGAAGGCATCAACAATCTTCTGAAGAGCGGCTTCAGAGAGAGAGGACTGAGTGTTGGAGGATGAAGCAAGAAGCAAGTCAACCTTCTCATTTAGCTCCTTAAGATGCTTCATTGTTACTGGAGCATCGTCCTCGTCGTCGCTTTGGACCTGAAACGGACTAAAGTAGACCGAATCAAAGGTCATATTTTCCCCGCCAAGGAAAGGGTTATCTCTATCAGAGGCATGATCTAGAGATGTTGGGGGTGGGGAAGCTGGGGGTGTGGTGGTTTGTGTAGGTTCAGGTTGAGTGTTGGTGGGGGTAGTTTTGGGTGGTGGTTGAGTGTGGATAGGTTCGGTTGTATGTTGGGTTTCGGTTGTGTGAGGAGGTTCGGTTACAGGTGGTTCGGTTGCATCGGTATGAACCCCCGTATCAGATACGTTGGTTGTAACCTTTGCAGTTGTTGTTGTTGTATCAGTGAAAATGGGTGGTGGTATAGGGAAAGAGGTTTTAGGAATGGTGGTAGAGGGGTTTATGGTGGGAATGGAAGTAAGGATTGTATGAGTAGGAGAGGGAATTGGTGAGACATGGATTTCCATGTCTGTGGTAGGTGATCGGGGTGGGGTGTTGCCTCTGGGAGGGGTTTCGCCTCTTTGAGAGCCGTCCGAATCCGAACTCTCACCGTCTGAATCACTCGAAGAGGAAGCGATTATAAGCTTTCGCTTCGGTTGAGTCTTTCGTTTCTTCGGCTGCGGGGATTATGCAGCTTTGGATGGTTTCCTCTTCCTGGGAGAAGGACCTTTAGCCCCTTTGGTCACTTGCTTCCCTTTATCTGCCTTTTTGCCCCTATTAACAGGCTTATCAGCGTCATGGATGGACTTGAGCATTTCCTGTGTGAGTTCCCTTGGTCCTGACTGCTTGAACTCCTTAATAGTCCTGATGATCCTACTATCAGATGGAACATCGTCGTACATTGTCTCCGGAATTGAGCCAATGAAAGAGAACTTGGATGCATCTGAGACGATGATCATCGTGGTATGAAAAGTACCGATCGAAGACATCGATGCACCGACAGTAGTGGGGACATCGAACTTATCCATCGCCCACTTGGTGATTAGAGTCCAGAACCGTGCATACGACACCTCAGAATGTCGTGAAGAAGAAGAGAGGCTCTGGATGAGTTGTTGCCAGAGAACAAACCCATAGTCAAGATTGACACCGTTGTAGACGCCATACATTATCGACAAGAAGAGTCGACTAGAACCGTCGGATCCTGAGCTCCGTTCAGATAAGCCCTTGAAGAGGACTGTGAACATGCCGTTCCACTGTGGCGGCAAGCAGGATTTTTTAAACTTCGCTACGGAGGTGAGCGCCTCCGTGTACCCCATATTATAAAACATGTTGTAAAGATGCCCAATCGGAATCGTCTCCGGATTAATTCTTGAAAGGTCAGCAGCAAACCCTAGCAATGCGCCAAATCGTTGCCTTGAAATGGAGGTCTTGTGATCAGAAACCTCGAAGAAAACCCTATCGACTGCTTTATCGTAATGTTCAGTTGCATACACCTACGATAGGAGCTCCATGGGCATAGATTCAACCCTAGAAAGTGCAGGAGCGATTTGTGAGTACTTCAGGCACTCAATGACCGGAAACATGTAGGAATCGTACACCTGAGGGGTTAGGTCAATCAACAAACACTGTTGAGGGCGAATGGGAAGGATGTGTGAGGTGGCATGGACTGAGGATGATTCTGCCATTGTTGAAGGTAGGAAGAAGAAGATGAACAGTAAAGGCTTTAGGGATTTTTGCTCTCTTGGGAAGTCGGATGCAGTAAAGAGGTAAATGGGAGAGGAGACTGCCTTTTATAATGGGTGAAAGGAGAGAGAAAAATATGTTCAAATCTTCTATGGAAATACGAAAAGGTTTTCCGGAATGACAGATGCGTGACAGTTAAGGCATGCGATGATCACGTAGGAGAGAGAGTGTCAGATTCCTTGGAACACGCCGCCCAACAAGCGCTGTTTCAGAAGAAACCGTTTCAAATCCACACGCGCCTGTTTAGTGCCAGAGAGGAACCGCTTGAAATTCGCACACGCGCCCATTATGTCAGTTATAGAATGGGCGTTTCAAATTCACATGCGTCCCTTTTTACCGCCGTTTGAAATTCAATCCATTTAACTCCCGCCTGAGTCAGCAACCCTTTCATCTTATCTTTTGAATGGCATCTTTTGAATAAATTTCCCACGTGGATGATTTTTGACCACGTCTTAATAAATATCCACCAATGCAATAAAACAGCCTGTAATTATTAGTACCAGAATTTTGGAAAATCAAAGATTTTCGTGCTAAGAGTGTAAAAAGAAAAGAAATAAAGCAACTCTTTTTAGGAATAAATGTGATGTCAATAATGACACGAAACAAATGATCCCGGGCACGATCTCTTCCTTCAAAGTCAAGAGAGACCTTAAAGTGTTAGTGTGGTTTCCCGTTGAATAACGATCAAACACTTATTAATAAGTGTTGAAAGGCTTCTTTTTAATTAGGCTTCTTAGGGTGGCTTTATCTTTGATTCAACAATTCTAATCTTGAAATAAGATAGAAAGTGAACAAAGTACTTGTGAGACCGGTGTAGTCTGTTGAACAAGTAGGTAGGAATTAACTTTAAATTGG
Organism: Lactuca sativa; assembly: GCF_002870075.4. Taxonomy (NCBI): domain Eukaryota; kingdom Viridiplantae; phylum Streptophyta; class Magnoliopsida; order Asterales; family Asteraceae; genus Lactuca; species Lactuca sativa. The sequence goes on along the minus strand of NC_056630.2, from coordinate 196,870,942 downwards.
CTTGGAAAAAATAAAATCTCAACAAAAAATTAAAAACTGGATCCCAAGGGAAGAAATGTTATGGTGTTTAACAATTTCATAGGAATCACACAAAATAAAATTTGAGATTTCATCATGATACATCCGTCAATTCAGATTTGGTGTTGAATTTTGGGTTTCACTCAGCTCGTAGTGGTAAGTTCTGAGAGTCTCAAGGGTTACGTTGATGAAACGAATGTAATGGAGAAATGTAATGGAGATGGTGTAAGAAATTAAAGTACCTCTGCTGCGAAAATAAGGACCAAGCAGAAAACTCTTATCTCATGTGAGAAGAGAGTGAGGTAGCTCACGATTAGAATAAATGTGATAGCCTAATTGGGAAGACAAGGTTTGTGTATACCAAGTCATTAAGGCTATTATTCAGGATCTTATGAGGCTTGGGACACATACAGCAGCATGCTTCTAGGGACACTTAACTAATCCAACAATTTTATCCCCATAAACGAGTGAACACACAAAAAAAAAATCAAAGATAAAAAATATTTTTGGAGTTTTTGATATATTCAAAAAAATAATAAAATAATAAAAAAAAATTAGCAAGAAAAAAAATAAGACTTAAAAACTATTTAAAAAAACTTTGGAAAAAATTTGTAACCGAACCCGAACGTTCGGTTGGTTTCGGTTGAAAAAATTTTGAAAAATCGAACCCGAGCGTTCGGTTGGTTTCGGTTGAAGAAAATTTTGAAAAACTGAACCCAAGCGTTCGGTTGGTTTCGGGTTAAGAAAATTTTGAAAAACCGAACCCGAGCGTTCGGTTGGTTTCGGGTTAAGAAAATTTTGAAAAACCAAACCCGAGCGTTCGGTTGGTTTCGGTTTTGAAAAATTTTGAAAAACCGAACCCGAACCGTCGGTAGGTTTCGGTTTTGGAAAATTTTGAGAAACTGAACCCGAACCTTCGGTAGGTTTTGGTTTTGGAAAATTTTGAGAAACCGAACCCGAACCTTCGGTAGGTTTCGGTTTTGGAAAATTTTGAGAAACCGAACCCGAACCTTCGATAGGTTTCGGTTTTGAAAAATTTTAGAAAACCATGGAATTTAGGCATGCAATCAGAAAATACTTTTGACAATAAGATAAACAACTTTGAACATGAAATGTACAACCAAGAAAACTACCTTTGTGGTGATGAACGAGTCAGATTATTTAACCGAACCTGAACGTTCGGTCAATTTCACTTCTTACGTTTGAGGTTGAGAGGTAGTTTGAGGTACTGACTCTGATTCCATCATACCTAGCCCTTGTAAAATTCTGTTTAATGATGCTTCAGGAAGAGCTTTGGTAAAGACGTCAGCCAGTTGATCAGTGGTTCTTACAAAGTGCACTTCAACGTTTCCATCTTCCACATGATCTTTGATGAAGTGATACCTCAGTGCTATGTGTTTGGTTTTAGAGTGTTGCACTGGGTTATGACAGATCCTAATTGCACTTTCAGAGTCACAATATAGTGGGATCTTCTTCATATTGAGTCCATAGTCTCGAAGTTGACTCTGGATCCAAATCACTTGAGAGGTGCAGGATGCAGCGGCTATGTATTCAGCTTCGGCAGTAGACAACGACACGCACGTTTGTTTCTTTGATTGCCATCTAACCAACTTCCCGTCAAGGAATTGACAGCCGCCAGTGGTGCTTTTTCTGTCGAGTCCACATCCTCCAAGGACTGCATCTGAGTAGGCTTGAACGAAGAAGCCTGAGTTGGAAGGATACCATAGACCTAAGGAGGCAGTTCACTTGAGATATTGTAAAATGTTCTTCACTGCAAGCATGTGAGGTTCGCGTGGGTTTGCCTAAAATCTAGCACAATAACACATAGAAAACATGATGTCAGGCCTGCTAGCAGTAAGATACATTAGTGAGCCTATCATTTGACGATAGAGCGTGATATCAACAGCCGCTTTGTCCAGGGATGGAGTTAGCTTGGTGCCGAATGCCATTGGGACTTTGACTTTGGAATCTCCCATCATGCCAAATTTTGCTAAGAGAGTCTTCGTGTAAGCTTCCTGATTGATAAAGATGCCTTCGGGTCCCTGTCTAATATTTAAACCAAGGAAAAAATTAATAGGACCCATTGAGCTCATTTCAAATTTAGTCTCCATCAGCTTTCTGAATTCAGTTGTTAGGCTAGGATTCGTTGAGCCAAAGATGATATCATCGACATAAATTTGAACGATCATAAGGTGGTTACCTTCCTTTTTGCGAAAGAAGGTTGGGTCAACCGAACCTTTTTTGAATTTGGACATCTTTAAGAATTTAGTTAGCGTTTCATACCAGGCTCTCGGAGCTTGTTTGAGTCCATACACAACTTTATCCAGAATGTAGCAATGATTGGGATACTTTTCGTTCACGAAACCAGGAGGTTGCTCCACGTACACTGTTTCTTCGAGTTCTCCATTAAGAAATGCACACTTGACGTCCATTTGGAAAACTTCAAAGTTTTTGTGGGCAGCATAAGCTAGAAATATTCTTACAGATTCCAACCTAGCTACAGGAGCGAAAGTCTCTTCATAATCAATCCCTTCCTCCTGACAATATCCTTTTACTACCAGACGAGCTTTGTTCCTTATAACGTTCCCTTCCTTGTCCATTTTATTCCTAAAGACCCATTTGAGACCAACAACCGAGGCATCTTGAGGAGTTGGAATGAGGCGCCAGACTTTGTTCCTCTCGAATTCGTTCAGTTCATCTTGCATCGCTTGAACCCAATCGGAGTGATCGAGAGCAGTGTTAACAGTCTTCGGTTCAACTTTTGATACAAATGAGTTAAACATGCAAAATTCAACTTTGGAAAATAAGGATGTCTGTTTTACCTTTAATTGTGATCGGGTCAGAACCTTTTCAGAGACATCACCAACCACTTGAGAGACAGGATGGTCTCTTGTCTATTTGGTGAGTGGTGGGTAATGAGGATCAAATGTAGGATCTAATTCAGCATTTATCATTTCTTCTGGCTCGGACTGGCTTTCGTAGTCGAATGACATATCAGCTTGCTCCCCCTCGATAGATGAGCTTTCTGGAATGCTTTGAGAAACTTGAGGTTCAGAAGTTTCTTGTGGTGCTGGGCTTTCAGGCGTTGATGCACCTTCGGATGGTGAAGCACTTTCAGTTGGAGAAGTGCTTTCGGGAGCAGTTGGAGACCTTGGCTCCCCCTCGACATGTGAGGTCGACTGAGTTGATGACGGTTGATCCTCCCCCCTCGACTGAAGCATTGTTTGACGGAGGTTCGTTAGAATTCGATCCCCCTTCATTCATTCTCCTGGCAGCTTCTTCGACAATTTGCTTCATATGGTCTACCTTGTTGTCTGCTGCGCCTGCTTCTGAGAGAGTAGCTTTCTCTGGTTCGTCAAATAGTTCCATAAACTTCTCAAATAGATTAGCGATCGAGACTGTGACTTGGCCAGTTTGAGGAAAGATTTCCCCAGTTGTGTCTTCTTTGGCCTGTAGCTTTTTGACATAACTATCATCGAAAGTCACGTAATAAGTCTCTTTGATTTTCCTCGAACGCTTGTTTAATACTCTGTATGCTTTGGAGGTGAGAGAGTAGCCCAGAAAGATTCCCTCGTCGGCTTTGACATCAAACTTGTTGCGGTGTTCTTTAGAGTTAAAGATGAAACACCATGAGCCGAACACATGGAAAAATTTCACATTGGGCTTCCTATTGTTGAGAATCTCATAAGGAGTGAGCGTGAATCGTTTGTTGAGATATGACCTGTTCTGTGTAAAACAAGCAGCAAAAATAGCATCAGCCCAAAAATAAAGAGGTAAGGAAGCGAAACTTAGCATAGTTCGGGCAGCTTCACACAAAGATCGGTTTCGTCTTTCGACAATTCCGTTCTGTTGAGGTGTGTAGGGAGCTGAGAAGTTGTGACTTATTCCCTTTTCTGCAAGGAATTCTTCGAATTCTCTATTTTTGAATTCCAGACCATTGTCGCTCCTGATGTTGCGAACCACCTTCTTCAGCTGTACTTCAATATGCTTGATGAACACTTTCAGCTTATGAGTCACTTCAGATTTAAGCTTTAGAAAGAACACCCATGTAAACCGCGAAAAGTCATCAACAATAACAAGAATATACTTGCTACCACTGATGCTTTTGATAGATGATGGACCACACAAATCAATGTGAAGTAATTCAAGTGGTTCAACAACTTTAGTGTTTATTATAGATGGATGACTTTGACGACTCTGTTTCCCCATTTCGCATGTAGCACACAAATGATCTCTATCATACTTGAGCAATGGAAGACCTCGAACATGACCTCCAGTGACAAGTTTGTTGATGTCTTTAAAGTTGAGATGAGAGAGTCTTCGGTGCCACAACCAGCTTTCGTCAGATTGTGCTTTTGATAACAGGCATATAGCTGGGTTTCCTTTGATGGGTTTGAGGTTTAGAGGAAACATTTCACCCTTACGCTCCGATTTGAGAATAACTTTCTTTGTCTTCTTCTCAATAATTTCAGAACCTTCATCGTCGAATGAGACTTTGAGACCGGTACCTCCAACAAGCTGAGATACACTGATGAGGTTGTGTTGTAGTCCTTCCACGTATGCAGCCTTTCTTATCGTGAAATCACCATTAGTAATCATTCCGTATCCCTTTATGGTGCCGAAGGAGTTGTTTCCAAACTTGACGTTTCCACCATTTGTAAGAGACCTATATTCCCTGAGCTCTTCTTTCCTCCCTGTCATGTGACGCGAGCAGCCACTATCTATGTACCATTCTTCGTCAAACTGCTCGTCACTGATAACCTGCAAAAATTAAGCAGATTTAGGAACCCAAAGTTTCTTGGGTCCACGTGAGCCTTTCATAGGTACAGGAATAGTAAGAGAGATGTCAACAAGATATGTTCGTTTTATTAGTGTTGTTTCATCTTTCTTTTCGATGGTAAAAACTTTGATTTTATTAGGATTAGGTGCGTTCGGTTTAGACTTTGGTTTGGATGTTGAAACCTTCTGTTTGCCTTTTTGTTCAGCTGACGAATGAGATTTTTGAGAATGAACGGAATGGACTTTAGAGCGAGATGAAGATGAATTGGAAGAATTAGAAGAACTAGATGAGTGAGAATGAGAGAGCTTAGATTGGGATGACTTCTTGGCTGAAGACTCTTGGTGGCCTTTTTGCTTTTGATCATTGGTGGGACCGACCTTAGTGTTTTGATCTCTTTTGATTTCAGAACCGAACCTTTGCTTTCGGTTGGTTTTGTTCTCTGAACCGAACTTCTGCTTTCGGTTGGAGTCATTCTCAGAACCGAACCTTTGATTTCGGTTGGAATTATTTTCTGAACCGAACCTTTGCTTTCGGTTGATGTTTTTCTCCGAACCTAACCTCTGCTTTCGGTTGTTGTTGCTCTCTTGCGTTTCAACAGGATTATTCTCAAACTTTAGGTTCTTGTCTTGATGTGAGAAATAAGCATTCTGGGATTGCCAAAATTGTTTTCTTTCAGAGAGATTCTTCCTGTATCTCTGATTCCTTTGACGTTTCTGATTTCTCATCTGCTTCGGTTGATGATGGATGTTGGCTTTTGGTTTCGGTTTTTCTTTGGCTGGTTCACTTTGAACTGAGGAAGTTTCACTAGAGGGAGTGTCTTTTTCACTTTGAACTGAGGAACTAGAGGGAATGTCTTCTTTTGCCGAACTTCCATTTTCTTGAGGAATGTCTTTCGTACCACTGGTACTTGGCACATCAAAATTATCTGGCTTGTTCAAGGGTTCTGGCACATATCTACCTTTACTTTTCCATGAGGTCCTTTCAGATAAGCCAACCGTTTCATCAGCATTATCGATTGGAGCTTACCAGAAGAACTCATCACAGCCATCAGCATTGTCTTCGTTTACAATAGCTGTGAGTTCAGCAGTCTGATGTTCGGTTACTCCTGTGACCTTGTACACTTGATTTGGAGTGGTCCTAACCTTTTGATATACAACAGCCTTCTCTGCTAGGATCGGGGACTTTTGTTGGGACAATCGAGCGAACTCTACTGAATTTTCTGAAATTAGATTCTTGTGGTTTTCAGGTTCGCTTTTCACAAATTCTGAGCAGTCAACCGTGTCCTCTACAGAAATTTCACTCATATTGTCATCCTCATTAAGCTCAGATGCATTTTCAACATCAATTTTGTTTTCTGAGCTCAAGTTGGAGTTTAAAGAGTCAAATTTTTGTATGGTTTCGGTTCTCAGTTTAAGTCTATCATTTTCATCCAAAAGGTTTTTGAGCATGTCCTTATGGTCCTTGGATTTAATGAAAGATTCTATTTTGTCCAGTCCATACATATAAGTCGGATTAACGTCCTCAGATGATATCACACTTTCACAATTATATGCTTCAGCATCAATTTCGTCCCCCTTAAACTCAAGGAAGGGCAAAATCATGCGATGAATCTTTTGTCCTATTTCACAATCCAAATGAAGCTGAGTAATATTAGTGTAAAGACGTTTTGCAATCAAACAAACAACATTTCGCTGTTTTAAAAGCTTTAAATTGTCTCTTTGTAAATAAATGTTTTCATCTTTTATTTTGACTAATTCCGACTCCTTCAATTCGATCCACATGCGCCGTTCCTCACTCTTCGAAGACACCCTGCTTAATTGATCAGTTAGGTTAGAATTGGTGACTCGAGTTTGAGTTAAACTACTATCTAGATGAGAGATTCGAGAGTTAACATTTTTAGTTCTTTTTCATATGAGCATTGTGGAACTTTAAATGAGACAAAAACCGATTGTACCTTCTTGATTAGTTCATCGAGCTCGTTGAACTGTACGCTGAGCGGTTTGACTGTAAAGCACATATCCTGTTGCTCCTTCGGTTCATTGCTCCCACTATCAGTATTGTATCCCCTCATCTGAGATACGTCAGACACCATCAAGCACCTTCCTCCACTGCTTTCCTCTTTTGCCACATAAGCCTTTCCATGAGAAGGCTTCCTCACTTCATCATCTTCAGAGTCGGTTGACCAAACCTCTACGCCACTGAACTCGTCATCAGCAACCGAACCCTGCACAATTAGAGCATTCATAGAAGGGTTAGCGGTAGATTTCTTCTTCCTGATCTCATCAAGCTTTTTCTGCAGCAAAGCTTCTTCATCCTTATCCTCATCCTTTTCAGACATCTTTTTGAGGACACAATCCTTTGCATAGTGGTTTTTCCCTCCGCAGTAGTAGCAGCTTACTCCAGAATCACCTTCGGCCTTCGGTTCCTTCTTAGACTCTTCAACCATCGGTTCATCTTTAACCTTTTCTGAGCTATAACTCCCCTGCCAGTTTTGTTTTTTGTTGTTGGGGAATCTCTTCTTAATGAACCTCTTGGGGTTAGACACCATCATAGCATAATCTTTAGATGTGAGGTCATAATCCTCCAAGTTGAGGTCTTCGTCCTCCATTACAGCTTTACTTTTGGACAGGAGGGCCAACGAACCTAGGCTTGAAACCACATTCTTTTCCTGCAGCACAATCTTCTCCTGAGATTTGAGAATACCCACCAGTTTCGCCAAGGAATATGATTTAAATTGCTCATGGGCTTTAACTGTGGACACAACTGCTCTCCACTCTGGTCTGAGACCATTCAAGAACGTAACCTTCTGTTCAATAAGCTTCCTTTCAATGTCATGTTTGATCATCTTACTGAGAAGATGATTGAAGCGATCAAACGTTTGGGTCACAGTTTCTTCGGCTCCTTGCCTGAATTCTCCAAACTCAGACAAGAGTAAGGTTTGGATAGAGTGTTCAAGATCCTCGTTTGTAGAGTACAATTCACATAGCCTATCCCAAATTTCCTTTGTCGTCGTGCATGAGCTTACCAACCTGAAAGTGTCGGACTGAAGGGCAAATCTGATCAATCTTAACGCCTTGATATTACACTGAAATTGATATTACACTGAAATTTATCTTTTTCATCTTGCGCAATATCTTTAACATCTTTTAGAAGATCATTATACTCCTTTTGAGTTTTAATAATCCTTGAAGTTGCAGAATGGGAAAACGGACCAGAAATAATTGCTTCCCAGATGAGGTATCCATTATCCTCAGATCCTATAACGTAATCTTCAAAGTGATGCGCCCAGACTTCATAATCGTGGGTGTATAGGATGGGAATCTTCGTTGTTGATCCAATGCTGTTTGAAATATTGATGGGATTTGATTGCGACTCGTCCATTATGATCAAATAACCTGTTCAAAGATCAGACTTGTAATAAATCAAATTAGGGCAAAACAATAAATATCAAGATACGTCAATAATGAGATGACGGCTCAATAAATATCAGTAATTGCGGAAAACCCTAATTGAAACCTTTTTCACAGAAAAGAAGTGTATCGATTACACAACCTCCTGCTCTGATACCAATTGATAAGATTAAAACTTAATCTAGAAGATCGATTAGATCTTAAACAGGCGATATAAAGAACAAACAGCAAAAACACGAAAACAATAAATAACTCAAGAATGAATCAAACGTGTCGAATGATTATAAAACAACCCTCAGAAGAGCTCGACAAAGAACATCAACTGTAGAGGGTTAGAAGGTTTACAGGAACGAAAAAGATAATCAAAGCTATCGTAATTCTCTCTATTGTATTCTAGATCGTTAACCTAATATGCATGCAAGCATATACTTATATAGTAAACCTAACAGCTCACGGTTGGACAGGCCCAAACCGGAGTACAAAACTATTGGACTATTAACCGAGCCCAATGACGCAATACTAAACGAATCTGCAACCCAACACATACGAACTCCGTTTTCGATGGTCTTTATATCCACGCGTAGGTGAGACTACGCTCTACAACTTTCGTTTAGATTCCGTTGGCAAATTCCGAAATTATTTTTATTATTTATTTATTAAAATGACGTGATTAAAGAATTTTTTTAAAAATTCATAACTTCTTTATCTGACGTCGGTTTTTGTCAGACTTTTTACCGCTGAAATACCATTGTCGAGACCTTCGATTCTCGTTTAGGTCATTCCGGCCAAAGGTCGCTCGATCTCTGATTCGAGTTTTTAGTTGTCTGTTGCTAAGCCGAACTTGGAAAAATCATAACTTCAATATACGAAGTCGGGTTTGGGCGTTCTTTTTACGTACGATCATGGTTTACTGACATTTAAACATAGAAGGAATTTAAATAGAAACTTTTTGGATATTTTATTATCAAGTTAATTTTATTAACTCAAAAGTGGTTACAATACTTGACCCTTTTAGGTCATTACAAAGAGTTGAAATATCGGGTTGTCACATCTAGTGCGTAGCATCACCATATTGAAAATACACAATAAAATACATCAGAATACTCATCATAACTCGAGGGATCTCACATACATCAAGTTCCCTAGGTTCATCTCAGCCTTCCTTGATTCGAGTACGGATCCTCTGCTTTCAGTAGTACCGGCCCATACTACTTACCACATCTATTCGTACTTTCCTCAAGAACATCCTTGACTCCACCAATTCCCTTCTACTACTACTGCTCTTCGCACTATTCTCATCCTAGGCTTGCCCTAGGGTAATCTCCGTCCCACTCTCCACCATCAGCTGCATAAGAAGTCCCTGCTAACTTTCCCTAAATAGCTCGCGAATACCATTACATATTACTAAGACCATATAATTCTTCAAATAAGAGGCCTCTCCCTACAACGGTTGGACTCAAACAAAAGCTGCAAAATAAGGCTAAATCTAACCTTCTGAAATTATTTAGTCCTCGTAATATGTAACTTAGCGTATTCGTTTACTAGTTAGTTAAAGATAGATAGAAATCCTGAAAGTACAAAGCAAGCAACATTCGAGCATTGAGTAAACAAAACCAAACATATCCTAATCAAGCCATCATATCACTTTCTAATCAGTACTAGCATGCAGTTCAATAAGCTCATACAATAGGAATACAAGGCACCCTTCCTAGATCCTTAGCCCTAATCTAGCATGCGGTTCTCATAATCATATCATAACAAACATGTATGGGTAATTTGAGAGAACTTACTCCAGCTAGGGTGATTGCATGCACCACACCCAATTCTCTTTTGGAAATCCTCTTTATAAAAATGATTTTCTTTGGTAAATTTTCATACCAAGTCCTCAGTTTAAGTTCAAACACACCCGAGAGTGTGCCCGAATCCCTCAAACCAAGGCTCTGATACCAACTTGTAACACTCATAAAATATGGTCCCAAAAATTTGATTTTTAAATCATAAATAAACCATAGTTATTAAAATCATCTCATCAAAACATAATTCATAGTATCTCAAAACATTATAAACGGTATATCCATATCAAAACATGCGTCAAATATATCAGAGTAAATATCCCAGGCTAAACATAATGGTGTGTGCAATGCAGTCATCCCGAGTTCTTCCCTTTGCTACCAGAAGTAATTGCCAAAACTAAAAACTGTATGCACGAAGCTTAGTGAGTCTCCCCAAACTACCACATGCCATACACATAACAAGAAAACTGGGAGATACGGGACCTGTCCACAATCAAAGAGATACGAACCCCGCCCTATACAATACAGGGCCCACCCACGCTTAGTGAGATACAAGCCTCACCCACACTCAGCTATCTAGGAGATATGGGCCCCGCCCACACTCGGCTACCTAAGAGATATGGGCCCCGCCCACACTCAACTAATAGTGAGATTCGGGCCCTACCCACACTCAACTGACTAAGAAACAGATACAAGTATCACACAGACATCAAGTATAATCAAATCTACCAATCCATTCATAACCAAACTCAAATAATTCTAAGATACGGGCCCTACCCACACTTAGCTACTAATCTACACACATAACATACACAGGCCGACATTGGTGCCTTCGACTCGTTCAAATCAGGAGGAAACTCACCTCAAATTTCGGTTGCTAACTGAAACATCTCTACTCCCGAATTAGCTCTACTCACTCCCTGAATTAGAACAACCCCTTAGATACCATTTCATACCCATAACCCCTTAGGTTCAACTATGGTCAAAGTCAAGTCTAGGTCAAAGTCAAAGTCAACTCTCCCAGTTGACTTAACTCGTCGAGTTTGCCCTTCAACTTGCTGAGTTCCCATGAATCACAAAATTGTGATTTCACGAGCCAACTCGTCGAGTTCTTCCATGAACTCATCGACTTCTTCCTTATCCCAAAATCAGGACACTTCCATTGAACTCGTCGAGTTCCTCTATCTGTTAGTCCTTTCTTGCTCATTAAGCCATTACTCTTCAGACCTAGACTCTATACTTCAGATCTTGACTGGAAATGCCTCTGGAAGGGTAAAGTTTCCAAATTTACCAATTAATACCTTTCCTAAATGGGTTAAGCTCAAACCCTAACCTAAAAGGCCAAAGTATTAACACCCCCCCCCCCCCCTCATCACAAAAACTACAAGATAGACAATAAGGTCTTAGATCTGGACTTTAGGGACAAGAAGATCACTTAAATCCCAACTTTCTCCACATACATGGCCATTAAATGCTCCAAAAGGCCAAAATGATGGTTTAAAGGTTGCATGGGGCTTCCATGGCCATAAAATTGGCACCTTTATGCAATGAAAACCTCTCAAGACCCTAGATCTGAAGTATTCTCTATTTGGGACATCCAAATCCCAAGAACCATGTCATTTGGACCAAGAACAAGAAAAATAACCCTAAAAGAAGATCTAATCAACTACAAGGCAAGGTTCAAGATTTATACCAGAAAAGTGACGTGGATGAGGCAAGGATTCTAGATCTATATGCTCCTTCTTGTGTCTCTAGCTCTTCCTTCTTCTAATAGCTTCAAATACACACAAAAACCCTCAAAAATAGCTGACAAACACTCAAATGGCTTTAGAGTTTTCGAGATTTAGGGTTTGGGACTTGGAGGCTGGAAATGAGGCCAACATGAAAGGTTTAAGACTTTTAAATAGGGTATCTCATTTCTGCCAGCCTACTCGTCGATTTGAGGTCTCCCAACTCTTCGAGTAGGTTTCTTAACCCACGGTCCTAATAATCTTTACTTGATGGATTTGGGGCTTCCAACTCGTCTAGTTGCTCTGTAAACATGAATTAATTATAAGTTTAAATGCGTACCAGGAACCATACGTTACAGAAACGGAACTATCACATCATAAAGTTCAAAATGGGGTTTTGAAGCCATAAATTCCACGGAATAGAGAATTTATGCTTCCGATGGACCACCCAATTAAACGAAACAACAACAATATCTTCAAATAACCTATCTTGTCTAGATCTCGAATGGTCAAACACACACTTATTTCGGACGTTTCATATGGACCACCAGTTCGTGTAAATAATAGCTTCCAAGATATCCTTCCTATTCATACATAAATGAATATCGTCCAAAAACAAAGACATCCCATCTACTAAAATTAACTTAAACATGTCAATATCACACCATCGACAGAGTTTCTAAATCAAAGCTTTTGCTAGCATACACTCAAGAAAAAGATGATTATCATTCTCCACTTGATCCATGAAAATAGGACAAAGAGAACTAGGAACATCAATACATTTCGAAATTAAGTTATCTTTAGTAGGAAGGCGATTAAGAATAGCTCTCTAACTAAAAATATTGACTAAACTGCACAAATCGTCCCTGTGGTTTGCTCAAAATTGCCTCTTTGGTCCAAAAATGTTTGGACTAGCACCACAGGTCCAAATTTTCATTTTGTTGCTAGTTTGGTCCAATTTGCTTTGAACTTTTTCATAATGACGATTTTGCCCTTAGTTTTTTATTTATTTAAATATTTTTCTATTTAAAAAAAGAATAAAAAAAATTGCATTTTCTATTTTACTTTTATAATTTTCTTTTATAAAGGAATAAAAAATAATTAAATAAAATATACAATCTCTCTCTCTCTCCCTCTCTTCTCTCTCTCTCTCTCTCTCTCTCTCTCTCTCTCTCTCTCTCTCTCTCTCTCTCTCTCTCTCTCTCCTAAAATACACAACCCCATCTTCTTCCATTCGCATATAAACGCCGATGCATCGCCATAGGTCGGAAGATATAAACGCTAACACGACCATCAGCCGCCACACATTTAAGTTGGAGCGTCATCTCTCTTACATATCCGATAATAGGGAGGTGGTAAGCCGAATCAGAAGATCAGAGACAAATCAAAAGATTGAAGATTCATAATCTGCAAAATTCTGAGTTGGAGCACCTTCTTCACCGTTGACGCCAATTTCTAGGGTTTTGAAGAGAATTATTATCGAGATTAAGAAAACGATTATGATTGAATGATTGAAAAGTAAGAACACAACGAGTAAATATTAATCAGATTTTATATTGATAAAGACTGATTACAAAGCTTTTAAGCAGAAAGAATACTCGAGAGCAAAAGTTGTTTCTACTTTTATCCTCAGTCCCTATTTATAGGAAACCTGAGTGTACAAAAAATATACTAAGTCTATTACAATATGCTTCACATAAAACTGTGACTTAGTAAAATAACTAAAAATGCAAAACTAAACAAACAAACATTTCGACTTTTACAATTCATAACCTCTATAATCTCCCCCTTCGTAAACAGTCGAAGCTATTCAGTCCATAAGCCTCTGAACAGCTGAGTGAATTGTCTTTCGCACTTCTCCATACCAAGAAATCACCTTCTTAAGCTCTCTCTTGTCTCCTTCATTATTCTTCTTGCAGTTGTTCATACGAACAATAAAGTTCGTATATTGCGAAGAAGTATATCTTTCAACCTCCGAGACCTTGAACAAAAATTTCTTGGGCTTCCCCTTCGTATCTCTTCCTGAAAATACCATGCCAATAGGTTTCAGGCATATTTCCCCAACAACATACTTAGATAATGCTGACTGGGTCAAGGTATCTTCCTAAGGAACGTTCACTTCTCTTCCCAAAGTAGTTGCAAGTTCTTCATCAGTTAACAATCGAAGTAATTATCGATATAAGTCTTGACATGTGCGAACCCGATTCTAAACACTTCAGTTTCAGATCCTTTGAGATTATTTTCTTCCATATGTTTCAAAATAAGAGCCACTTGAATAAGATCATTGCAATTCATCAGAGGGAAATCAGCTATTGTGAAATCATACTGCTTGTTATCAGCTCGAATAGCAAAATAACGAAAATTCTGAAGCATGTCTTCAAACATCGTATCCTTCTTGATCGTCAACACCTTTTTGATCTTCATTAAAGACCATACTTCATCTGGATTCTTTCCCAATATAGCATGAAATCTGATTTTCATGTGTATGTAGTCATCAGCATTATCAAACTTCTCGCTAATCTTGTACTGAGCTGTAATGAAAAGCATTTCATTTATCAGAAAATCCAACTGGCATTTGTCCGAATTCACAATATCGTAGCTTCTCTTTGGCTTCTTCTCAAATTCATACATCTCCCTTCCCACCACTTTTGACTCTATAGTTTCATAAGAGTATAGCTTCGCAGGATCTCCTTTATTCATTGAGGGAGGATCATTTTCCCTTTGCCTCATTATGCTTTGAACTTGCCTCATCCTTTCCAACTCAGCCTCTGCTTCAGCTTTCTTCTCCTCCTTCTACTTTTCATACAAAATTCATTTTCCTTTTCCCACATTATCAGTTGGAGGTTTCGCACTAGAACTTCCTTCTTTTGACCCAATAGTTATTCCTTTGGCTATTGGTCTTGTGGTTATTGTTGTTGAGGAAATCAGCATAGTGAATATTGGAAGAGTAGATTTGACCTGAGTAGATATGACTTCCCCCACGGTCTTCGAATCATCCTCTTTATTTGAGTTTGTCTCTCCCCCTTGCACCCCTGTGAAAGCAGGTGGGGCACTCTTCTGTAGTAAAGAGGTGAAGTTCGCAATCAGAGCAAGTGCCTTCTGAATTGCTTGTTCCAAAGTATTGACTTTGAGAGTCAAGAATTCAGGAGTGAGAATAGACGGAGATGAAGATTGCGAAATCAACGCTTTCAACTCAGTCACCATTTGAATCAAGTGATCAAACTTCTTCATGTTTTCTTTGTGATTTGCTTCAAAGATTGGAGTAGCAGTAACTTTGTTGATGTCTGAGACAACTACATCAACCCTCTTCTGTACTTCAATCTGTTGAGAATTAATAGCTTGAAGCTCCTTCGCAACTTTAGTCTTTAATTCTTCAATCTTGAAGTTCACATCCTCCCGAACCTTCTTTACATCCTGCACAAACAAAACATGGCGTTCTTTTGCAATAGTTTGTAAATCCTTAACAACTCCATTAAATGAACTTCCTTGAGCTTTAATGCGAAGCTCATTGTTCTTGTCTGTTTGATCAACCTTATCAAGTGTTCTTTTCTCAGCAGTCTTGGTCATAACATCAACCTCCAATCCTGAGATAGATGACATTCTGCCAGAATCAGTTTGTGACTAAATTATGGCATTCAACTTTTGATTCAGGACTTTGAATTGCTTTCCCGTCATAAGCATATGATCAGGTATATCCTCCTCCTCTGAATCAAAGTGAATATCTTTAAATACTCCTCCAAAAGCTCCTCCTTCGGTTTCATTATCAGACATGGGTTGCGAAGGTTGAGGAGTTTCAGGTGATTGTGATGGAAATAAGGTTGTGAATGGATTTTGTAGAGGATGGTCAAAAATGGATGAGTTTGTGGAAAGTGTAGTAGTTAGAAGTGATATTGGTGGTAATGAAATGGGTAATGTAACTGGTAGGCTAATGGGCAAAGTGGTTTCAACACTTGTGATAGGTGCCCCCATATTAGATACGTTGACAACTGTATCAAAAATAGGTACCTCCTCAGAAACTGATTTGGTAGTGACTATTTCAAGTGGGATGGGTTGTGAAGAAATTTGTGAAACATTTGTAATGGAAACAGGTGGAAGAGAAACGGTTACCGGTGTAGAAACAGGTGGAGTGTCTGGAACCACCTCTTCATCAGACGACTCATTGCGAATAATCAACTTTCGCTTCTTCAATAGAGTTTGTTGCATCTGTTTTGCAACATCCTGAGCTCGTTGCCTCTTTAACCCTGGAGAACCAGGAGTTGGAATACTGCGAACTGTCACCCCCTTACTGCTTACTTCAGTTTTGCGAATCTTTCTCAATACCCCTGATTTTGAGGGTATTGTTTCCTTCTTCGATTTTGATGAGGTCTCCTCTATCTGAACCTCTTCTGGACTTTGCTTCGAAGATTAAACATTTTCATCCTTCTTGGTGACCTTCTTTTTCTTTGGGGTTTTGGCAGTTATTTTTAACAAGATCCCAGTCTGCACAGCTGGATCAAATGTCTTCTTGTATCGTATCAACACTTTGTGAGTGGATGATACTTTGTGAAGCATCGCATCTCGAATGCGAGCAACATGAGTAAAAATGTCATCCTCCACCTCCTTCGGAAATTGATACAATGAAAATTCAGCAACCTCAGCACCCTCTGGAACTTGAATTACCTCTTTGTCATACACCTTTTCCTGAATAAGGCTCCAATACCTTGCACATGAAATACCTTTCTTAGAATTAGTGTTTTCCAAACTTTTTATGAACTCCTTCCACAACTGAGTTCCATAATCAACACTAATATCATAATATAATCCCATCACCATCGCGTAGACTTCCATACGCCCCCTGTCAAGACCTACTGTTCTTCCTGTCAAACATCTGAGGAAAATTCCAAATAGAAAATTCCACATACAGGGTAATCCAGACTTTCTGAAATCACTAATCTTCTCAAGAGCTGGCTAATGACCCATCTCATTGAACATAGAGATTATTTGGGAATTGAGAGGTTTGAAAAAAGGAGGGTTGTTAGGAATGTTCAAGAACTCAATGAACAGTTTCTTGGTGAGTTTGACCCTTTTGTTGTTCATCAAATTGAAGGTAATAACATCAGTGGCATACTGTATGAAGCCGATGATGCTGCCAATGACAACCAAGTCATCGGAACTGAGAAAGAATTGAACATTGCAGTAGACAGAGGAGATCTTTTCAAGGCAACGATTAGCATCTTCAATCCTTCTGGGTATGATGAGACATTGGGATCAACCAGATAGTTGGTGCTTTGGATCTTCATGAGTGATTGTGAGAGAACTTCATCTGTGTTTGATTGAGTACCGGCCATTGATAGGGTTTGAAAGAGATGAAGTTGAAGAAGTTTGAAGAACTTTAGGATTGGGAGAGTTTTGTTCGCTTAACCGTATACAATGATCTTGATCCCCCTTTTATAAGTTACCCAAATCAATTTGAAATTAAAGCGGGATACATTTAATGTTATCCGATGTGCCACCTTGAAAATCGGATCATGACTTAAAAAATAGCCATGCTGCAAAAAGTAACTGTCACATCTCCTAGAAAATCGGACAGAATACCAACCATCTTGAGTACACAGCCTGTCAATTTTCCCGTTAAAGAATTTGAACCGTTAAAACCCTTCGCATAGAGGCAAGGCTCTTTCACTTTTGGGATGTAAAGTGAAGTCATATGCCAGATTTGCGAAATCATCAGCCTGAGTTGGTATTACTCAGAACCTCAAGGATTTCGTGAGTGCAATGTTCCAAAGAAATAAGATGAGAAACAATAAAAAAAAATTTGGAATTCTGTGATGTCAAAAATTCAATTTGACACGAAGGCAGTTAAACGCCAGGCAAAGGTTGCTTCGTTAATCGTCAAGAGAGATGATCAACAGCTTGTGTAGTTTCCCGTGAATTACAATCGAATACTTTTTTGAAAAGTATCAAAGGGCTTCTTTTGAAAGATACTTTTGGGTTGGTTTCAAATTTAATTACATATAAACCTTAACATAAGATGAGAAATTGTAATTGAAATTACTTGTATGACCAGTGTAGTCAGTGACAAGTTGGCTTTTGAAAATATTTATCATGACTAGGATTTGCGAATAAAACTCACATAGAAATCATATTCTTAAAAAAATTTGTACTGGATCTTGTTGGGTAACAAACATCGTGGGTTGCGAATGTTTGATCAAGACCACACATGCGAATTGAATATGATTCGGAGTTTCGAAATTTTGGTACTGAAACAAAAGTTTCGTTAAAATCTAGAACTATGTTCCCCGTCAATTCCTCAAAGTTTATGATGTTTGGGTTTCACTTTCATCACGGACTCGTGATGTCAGATCATAAACACAGAATTTTTGTATATCTAAGTCTCGATGAGTTTGATCAGAGACCTCTTGGACATATGTCTTTGTGTGTGATTTGTGTGAAGAATTTTGAGATGAAAAAGATTGGTTATAAGATCGAATGTACCTCTGTTATTTGTGGACCAAACAGAAAACTCTTAACTCATATGAGAAGAGTAAGGTAGCTCTTTTGACTTATGCGAATACAAGCCTTTTGGGAAGATATTTTCATGTGATAATTTCATTAAGGCTATCTTTTCTCACACATAGAGTCATATGAGGCTTGAGTCAACATGCTGCAACATGCTTCTAGGGACATCCTAACTAGTTCAAATTAAAAAAAAAATGATACCTTCCCATAGAAACATATAAGCATGACCTCTTCGCATTAAGCCCTGGACTAAACTCAAAACACGCTAAAGAATATTTTTGTGATTTTTAAATTTCTCAAAATTAAAAACATAACAAAATAAAATCTTTTTGGATTTTTCAAGTTTTGTTTTTTTAAAAAAAAAAATACAAAATGAATCGTGAACCTAACGTTAGTTGTCATGAGTGCAAATGCGAAGAAATGTGGATGCGAAGCCATGCGAAGCCTCTGGATGAACAGTAACATCTGAACAATTTTGACTCATAACTGCTGAATGAACCTTTCATGCTTGATATTTTGAAATTGAATTCGCATCAATCATCCCCAAACCTGCTAAAATTCTTAGAAATGATTTTTCATCAAGAGGTTTAGTAAAAATATCAGCATGTTGTTCAGTTGTTTTAACAAAATGAATTTCAATATTCCCATCTTCCACATGATCTTTGATAAAATGATATCGAAGAGCAATGTGTTTTGTCTTTGAATGTTGTACTGGATTATGACAAATGCGAATCGCAGTTTGCGAATCACAATACAAGGGAATCTTTTTCATGTTTATTGCATAGTCACGAAGTTGACTCTGAATCCAAATAATTTGCGAAGTGCAAGCAGCTGGTGCAATGTATTCAGCCTCAGCAGTTGATATAGCCACACAAGTTTGCTTCTTCGATTGCCAACTTACCAACTTCCCATCCAATAGTTGACATCCACCACTCGTACTTTTCCTATCCAAAGTACATCCTCCTAGATCAAAATCTGAAAAAGCTTGAATGAAAAATCCCGATTTCGAAGGATACCAAAGTCCTAACGAAACTGTTCCCTTAAGATAGGGAAAAATATTTTTCACTGCAGTCAAATGAGGTTCTCTGGGATTAGCTTGATATCTAGCACAATTACATACCGAAAACATAATATCAGGTCTACTCGCAGTTAAGTACAATAAAGACCCTATCATGCTTCGATAAAGTATTAAGTCAACAGAAGGAGCATCTAACGAAGGAGTTAATCTTGTTCCCACTGCCATTCGTACTCTCAGTTTCGTGCTGTTAGTCATTCCAAACTTTTCAAGCAAGTTCTTCGTGTATTTTTCTTGATTGATTAAAATTCCATCCCTGTTCTGTCTTATGTTCAATCCAAGAAAATTATTAATTTTTCCCATCATACTCATTTCAAATTGACTCTTCATTAGATTTTGAAATTCAATTGACAATGTTGGGTCAGTTAAGCCAAAAATAATATCATCAACATAAATTTGAACAAGCATTAGATGATTCTCAACTTTCTTGCGAAACAATGTAGGGTCAACTGATCCTTGTTTAAATTTAGATTGTTTCAAGAAGTTTGTAAGTGTTGCATACCAGGCTCTTATGTCACACCCCAAAACCGGAATGGCGGAAACGTTCGGGGGCGGATGACTTCATGTGGTAACGTAACAAATGAATACATAGTAAAGAAAGCAATACAACCATCATATATATAATTGAAAGTTTACATTTGTCAAAAGTTACTTGTTCAACACCAATTACAATATGATGCCAAAATGCGAGATTAAACTGGCACCGCAGCGTCCCTTCTTCAAAAGCATATTGTTACCTGTAATTACTGAATCCCTGGGACATACAAGTAATTTTGAAAGAGTAGATGAGCATTTAAGCTGGTGAGTTTCATAAGTATTAAATGACAACGTTTGTATGAAATGAAATGTTTTGTTCTTGTTTGTTTGATTCTAGAAAATCCTATATTTTCTACTAGTATAAAAGTAGCCTTCTCTCAAGACCAATGTTTGTTTCTAAAAATGTATGTAAGTGTAAAAATAACCAATCTGTTTAAAAACCTCGTAAATCAATGTATTTTTAATACCTCATGTAAGTTTTATAACCATACTATTGACTCGGAATGCCTATACACAACGTTCTTCAGGCGTTGGAATGTTATGACGTTTGTCACCCCAAATGGTGGACTGTAGCTAACAGTCAAGGCGCGGGTTGTCAAGCCCGTATAGATCTATACACAAACACCATGCTCCCCCTCCAAGGGATTCTGGTATATAATACAGGACTTGAAATGTGTACTCGAACGTACGTGAAGTTAATGTCTCACAAATCGTGGTATAAAAATAGATTTACATATTAAAATGTTCGTTTATTCTTGTATATGAAAGTGACTTCTTGAAAATCGTGTTTCTAGTATGTAAAAGTTACCAATATTCTCGTAAAACTATACCTATTATAGTTTTCTAAAAGTGTGTATCGTTTGTTTAGAAATACCTAGAAAAGGAATCACTTGTTATGAAAGTATAGATTTTTGTAGAGCCTAAGATAGACACGTATACATTTAATCTAAGAAAATGTTTAGTTTATACATGCATTAGAACAATTTATATTTCAAAAGATAGAACGTTATTGTAATATATTTTATATATACGAGAGTTCCCTATAAAGTTTATAAATCACATATGATTCTATTTGATAAAAGTGTATAATAAAACTTTATATATAACACCCGATAATAATCGTGTGTTTTACTTGTATTCCCCCCCCCCTAGAAAGCATATAAAAGCATTTAGAATATTTAAAAAGGTTAATTAAAGGGGTATGAACTCACTTGAAAGTTTGAAAAAAGCGAGATGGAAACCGGGCAGAATTTCGTCTCGGGAAACGGATTTTTCTCAGGATTCTCGGGAATCTCGGGAGTAAAAACGACCTTCGGGACTTGAGCAAAATGATCGGGGCTTCGGGTTAGCATGGGCACGGAAAACGAGGCAAGAACGCAAAAGAAATGAGAGGAATGGAGCCCTTTCTTCGGAACCCTCGCATCTCTTTTATAGGGGCTGGGAACCGCCTCGGTACGCGGGGCGTATGCGTACGTCATGCATGACCGAGTCCTCGACTGCCTCGGACTTCAGATGGGACAGGGGGTAGCTTCGCATAGGTCGGGACGTGGACGATCCAAGGCCTTGGCCTTGAGTACGCGGGGCGTACGAGGGTACGCAGGGCGTAACTCGGCCCTATCTGATGACTCCTCTTCGGATATTACCAAGAGTTTATAATTAAATTTATAATTAATAAAATAAATAAACTTCTAAAATTCATATCTTCTTCATACGAATTCCGTTTTCAATGTTTTTTATATCCACGCGTAGGTGAGACTACGCTCTACAACTTTCGTTTAGATTCCATCGGCAAATTTCGAAATTATTTTTATTATTTATTTTTAAAATGACATGTTTAAGAGAATTTCGTTATAAATTCATAACTTCTTTATCTGACGTCAGGTTTTGCCAGAGTTTTTACTGCTGAAATACCATTGTCGAGATCTTCGATTCTCGTTTAGGTCATTTCGGCCAAAAGTCGCTCGATCTCCGATTCGAGTTTTTAGCTGTCTGTTGCTAAGCCGAACTTGGAAAAATCTTAACTTCAATATACGAAGTCGGATTTGGGCGTTCTTTTTAAGTACGATCCTGGTTTAATGACATTAACATAGTAGGTAATTAAAATAGAAACTTTTTGGACATTTTATTATTAAAGTTAATTTCATTAACTCAAAAGTGGTTACAATACTTGACTTTTTTAGGTCATTACAAAGAGTTGAAATATCGGGTTGTCACATCTTCGTGCTTGTTTTAATCCATACACTGCCTTGTCTAGAATGTTGTAACAAACCGTTATTTCAAACTTATGTAATAGTGTAGGTCAAATTGTACTTCTTTTTAAATAAATATAGAGAAATTTTGGCAAACTATGTATATTTACATAATTGACCCTCAAAAATATATTATTAAATAATCTCAATTGGGTTGATCCAAGTGATAGAGATTGTAGCAAGGTTTCCAAAAATATAAAGAACACTAAAATCTGAGTTATAACGAAGAAGTTATGACCAATCGAAAATCCGCGACAAAACCCGCAAAACACTGTTCAGTGTAAAAACTGGATTTTTGATAAAAGGATTTCTAGCCTTAACAATCTAAATGAGAGTTATAGTTTATGTTAATCCGAGAACTTTCATAAAAAGAACGCCAAAATCTGACTTCGTATGAGGAAGTTATGATTTTTCTAAGTTTCAGTATAGCAGTGTACAACTAAAAACTCGATATAAAGATCGATTGGTTTTTAGCCGACACAACCTAAACGAGAATTGAAGGTCTCGTCATTAGTAGTACAACAGTAAAATGACAGACAAAAACGGACGTCGTATGAAGAAGTTATGAATTTATAACGGATTCACGTCCCGGTCTGTTTAAAATAATAATATTAAAAATAAAGTCAAGATTAGCCGACGAAGTCTAAATGAAAGTCGTAGAGTATAATTTTAGCTATGCGTGCATATAAAGAAGGTCAAAAACGGAGTTCGTATGCAAAAGTTATGAATTTTACAAGTTTTGGCAAAAAAATAAAGAAAAATACCAAAAACCGGGAAAATTCGAATGAACAGTAACTGCCACGTCACCCTCGCATGCGAGCCTCCACGTGGCATCTTCTGATTGGACCGCAGCCTCGCATGTCACCTTCTAATTCGACCAAATCCGAGGTCCACTTAGAACCAGACAGCCTCGCATGAGACACACCGGAGATGCTCCTCGCACGCCCCTCGCACCATCTTCGGACACCCCCTTCGCACGTGGCTTCTTTTCATTGGACCGAGGGCTAGACCAATCCGAACCATCTAGCAGCGAGTCTCCGATCCGAAGAACAGCCCTAGCCTCGCCATCTGTCAGACGCGTGTCAACCTCGTATTGCTTCGGGTCCGAGCCTTCGGGCTATATATAGCATGCGAGGGTTCCGAAGAAATTACACTTTTTCACCCCAAATTTTACCCTCTTTCACCTTTTCCACTCCCTTAAGCTCATATACAACCCCTAAAGCCCCGGTATCATGACTCGAGCCCGAAGTAAGCCGTGAAGCCCCGAAATTCTCGAGAATTCATCCTCTCTCCGGTCAAAACTTTGCCCGATTTGAGCCGGTTTCTCGACAAATAACACCTTTTCGTGAAACGAAACCCTATCCGAATTACCACCTATCAAGTGAGTTCATACCCCCGTATTTTCATAATTTCTACTGTTTTAAGGGGGAAATACAAGTATAACACAACAACTTTGTGTTATAAATAAATGATTTCAAATCACGATAAAATGATTTTAAGACATCAAAAATACTTCAAATATTGAACTCTTTTATAAACTTATATTTTTCCCAAATATACATATTTGTATATATATAATTTAATATAAATATGATTTAAAAGGCTTAGGACTAATAATTCATTTTAGGTCTTTTTCCTTGTTCGGATGTGGACTTATAGTACCAGTTATTTGTCCGAAGGTCGTTTAAATTTTACCTATATATAAAATTGTATATGTATATAAATATAAAAATCATTTCATCAGTTTAATTAACCTTTGTAATACATTGAGCAAATGATTACATGCAAAAATAGTTATTTACTAGTTCCTAAAGTACGTATAAATTATAATAGGTATAATTTATGAAACATATAGCTATAATTCATATGAATACACTGTTTTACATGCAACAAGGGTTTTTATTCAAAACAAATCAAGGGTTTACACTTATCAAATACATGTCCGGGATACCAAGTCAAGAACATACTGTCAATCATTTATTTCAGAATGATTGGGTTTTCATAACTAATATACATGTAACGTTTATATGCTTTTTATGAGACATTCAATTCAGGTTGTTTAATTCAGTTTAGACAACCAAAGTAAAGCCCTGACATTATAACCAGAATCTCCAGTTTGGGGATCGAAACAAGTTGTGTGTAGATCTATATCAGGATTGACAACCCCGCACTCAGGCTGCTAGCTACAGTCAGGCATACACGCAAATGAGTGGCAATTGTTATCAACAGTTTAAGCGCTCATCAGGCGTTTGTTTCAGGCGTTCATGTCTTAGTATGGTTATAATAACTCATTAAAAAGATATTAACAACACGTTAGTGTATAAACAACTAAACGTAAGTATATCTTCAAAGTACCAGTTTACAAAATGCAAAGTACAATGCTATACTATAGTTTTCAATAACAGCTGGTGAAGCCAGACACACTCTCAAATACAAGTTTTACAAATACAATGGTTTACAAATAAGACGGTTTTTATGGGAATAAAACTATTTTTCACATACCATAGAAAATATGAGATTTTCTAGAAGTGTTTTCATATTCAAAATACAAATACACCCATTCAAACATAAAGACTTATGTACTCACTCAACTTATTCTTGATACTCTCTTTTCAAATTACTTGTATTATCAAGGAAATAATAACAGGTACTCCCCGAGCTTTTTGAGAAGATGGAGCCATTAGGAGTCTTATCTTCTTCTTTTTGTATAACTATTTTGGTTTCAATATACAATGATTGAACACATGTAAATATTATACTTTTAAATACAATGGTTGTTTGTGCTTTGATTACTATGATACATGTGTTGTGATACTACAAATGAAGTCCTCCTCCCCCGGACGTTTCCGCCGTCTGGCTTGGGGGTGTGACAGATTGGTATCAGAGCATTGTTTATAGTGAACTCAGTATATCAATCCATAAAAGATATACAAACTATAAATACATTGGGGCTGAGAGCTCTGACTACAAGTATACTTTTAAGAATTCTAAGTATTTTTAAAAGAAGTATACTAACCCTCATACCTACAAATAAATAGTCATAAGAACTTAAAAGTATTTGAATGTTGAACATCACAGTTAAACCCGGGCAGTTATGTAATCATATCTAGAATTAATATAGCCTGATCAACTATATTGATTTCAGATATGACCAACATGTGTTTGGGAGTAATAGTAGTGTTGTGACATGTCTAAAACTTACCAACTACCGAAGAAACACTAAGAACAGAACATAAAATACTATAAGAACATTATAAACATCGATATGCTTTAGTTTTCTTTTCAGGCATTTCTCATAACCTTATTCTCGTACAGACACAATGGCAGGACATCATCTACCAGGGGACCCTTATTTTCCGAATCATGGCAATCAAGGATGGATAGTCGAAGATCCGGAGAAAGATCCACTACAAGAAAAAAGGCCTTTTACGACGCGCAAAATACGACGCTCATTGATTTATGTTACGCAAGAGAGAGTGACATTAAAAAAATGTCATCTCTTCAAAAAATTTAAGTATATATGTCGCGTTTTATTGAGTGCCCTTAGAGTTAGTGTCTAATGTAAAAAACTTAAAAACACGGAGGGCACTTAATGTAAAATGTGCGCCGTCTCAAAGTGTCGCATTATAATTTTAGTGAAAGGCGCGCATCTGTTCACAAAAATCGAGGTTACTAACAAAATATCTAACACTCACTATTCATCAGTCACTTCACTCTCTACTACGATTCTATCGACGGTGAGACCTCGACTCGCCTTCCCTTGCAGACAACGTCTCCTCCTCCGATCGTTAGGTTACTTCTCTGGCTGATTTCGCCTCGCCGACGACCGTGGGTTCAACTGACATCATTGGAGACTGCTAAAATTTACGTGCCCTAGGTCCGATTAAGGTGTTCCTGTTGAACCGATCATCGACCCAAGTGAGCTTCGCGGTTGGCCATATAACGTTGTAACAGAAGAGAAAGAGCAGAAGAAAGTCGAGACAAGGGGAAGAAGCGCCTGGTAGCCATGAATCTGATGCTAAGTTGAACATATTCAAGGGTTTCTCACCTACTGAAGCTTCTCAAGTCGAACACAAGGTAAAATCTCAAGCTTCTCAAGTTATATGTAATGTTTTTATCCCCTTCTTTCATCTTGTGAACATTTTCTCTACTTTTTATCCCAAACTTTCACCTTGTTCTCAAGGTGAAGAAAGGATTGGCTAACCGTGTATACATAATGACAGTTGCCTAAGAAAAGAGTCGAAAAATCCCTCAAAATACTCTTAATCAAACTCCCCTGTGAGATGTTTCTCTTCAGGTTCTTCGAACCCTGGTCTGGTAGAACATAATTTTTTATGTTTTCTGATTGTACTTATGAAATTATGAAATCATGTTGTATCTTTCATTTTGATTGGGTGTATGTATGGACGATTTGTAATAGGGATTGAGATTATGAAATCATGGTTGAAGCATTCATTAAACCCTAAATGTAGATGTCTGAGTCTAGATTTATTTTTTAACTGTTGAGAAATTCTGCAAGGACACTTGATCTTCTTAAGAACATAGAAAAAAGTTCTAAGTTGTTTCACTTAATTAGTCAAAAAGCATCTTATTCTGGAACCAAAAGACTAGTTAGAGCATATTAAACATTGAAAGTGTATGTATTTATGAAATCAGCCATTGATTCATTTTGCATTTTGATCATCACACAACCTCTTTGATAGAAACCAAAATCCAATAACAGATAAATGAAACTCAAATATGAGATATATAGATCTAGGAAGCTATTTGATTACTAAATGGAAATAAGAACAAATCAGAAAGGAAATCCAAATGATTATCCTCCTGCCCTAATCAGAAAAGTTCTCTCAAGAGAAACTTCCTGCCCAAGCTAAAGTCGATACTCAAAGTTACAAAATACTAAATGATTCAATACTCTTAAGAATTAAAAATCTATAAAAAGCTTGCCTGTTTGTTTAAAGCATCCAAAGTTTCTTCATTGAGGTCATTACCAGCAGTGATTTCAGTCTTTCCAAACCTCGGAACTCCAAATTCCATTCCAATTGTTTCAAAGAACTTTCTTTTGTCACATGAAAGATAAGCAAGATCACCAAAATCCAACCGAATTCCCCTTGCTTTATACCTATACAAATAAATACATCAATTAACATATTAATTATTATCATTAAAGTTTAAACCTTGTGTATCATAAAATAGAAAAAGACAATAATACCCTAGATCATTTAGTGCTAGAAGAACAACACAGAAGTTAGGAACACCATTCTTCATCACTGTGTGTGAAGGTTGGATCTTCCAAAAAAAACCACATATTAAAAACCCACCCAACATTCTTTCTCCGAACTGGGCATCAACTATCAGGTTAGAGCTGCTACTCTTCACCAATACCAACAACCATTGCAATCATCAAGGTGCGTTCATTGGAGAGTGCAACCCAATTGTTTTATCCCTCCGATGCCTTTCAGATATAATATTTGCTAATTTGTTGTCATCATCTAAGCTTCCCAGTCTTCCACGAACACCCTTTCGAATCAAAAGATGTAAAATACCCCGATTACCCTTTCTATCTCTCTTTATCTATGGGTGTGTTTGCAAAAATAGAAATAAACCTCTTTGATTTCGAATTTCATTATCTCACCTCTTCATCACTTCTATAACCGTCCCTCTCCCTCTAAATGAGAAATCTTTGTTGATTAGATCTGAAAAGCGGAGGAAGAGAAAAGACATCATGAACCTCGGAAAAAATTGACCAGGTAATACTTGTCTTATGTTTTACTTCATATATGTTCTTCTGTTACGCCTATTCCACTCCGATCCCAACTTAATTTTCCAACATAGTTAAGGTTTCACATAGTTGCTCTCGACTTGTGTTTTTGTTGGAAATATTTTAATTAAACTACTACGTTTGTTAACATCTTTGATTTTTTTTGGTAGATCCAACCTTCACTCACAATGAAAAAAAAATTATCTGATAAGTGTTTGCTGACATGCAACCTACGTGGCATGTACTTGGCAAATTATTAAAAGGTTAAGGTCATATAATAACTCACGTATTTGTACTTTCTTACATATATTTTTTAGTTAAAATACTTCAGGCCTCAAGTATTTTATGCAAAAAAAATAATCCCTGTCAATTTTCATCACATACAAAAAATTTCAGGAGTGAAAATGTAACACCCAATGCACAAAGACCAAATTACCCTTTGCCTAATGCCTACCTTTTCTTATGACTACCTTCAGCAGTTTGAATATTAGTATACACCAACTTATCTTACTATCTTGTTTTATGAATATTAGTATTAAACCACTTTACAATGTTTATTTACAGCCAAGGGTCAGATTCAAAAACTACATTAAAACATGGGTTCTTAAATAATTATAATTTGTATAAACATGAGCATGCCTAATAAGGCAAGCCTATCTTCAACTTCTTTTCTGTACACCTGTATCAAACCACTGCCATCTGTAACTTGAAGCTTCCCATTTAACATTGTCTTGTATTCATCATCTGTAACTTGAAGCTTCTCATTAAACATTGAAAGTGTATGTATTTATGCTTCTAACTATTTTTGCTTGTAGGACTATTGGCAAGAGGATTAAAAGTGCATTGATCTGGGTGGTAACTACAGCTATATGTGGCTTGGTGCTGTGCATATTATACGGTTAGTATCTCCTCCAATTATTAATTTATTCTTACAAGAAACATTTTCACTTATGGCTTGGTGCGTTGGGCATCAAGACTGAATTACGACCTGAACCAAAAGGGGATCGACATTGGCTTCCGCCTGCCAAGTACACATTGAATTCCGTAGAGAAACATCTATTTTATGAAACCCTGTCTAACATAAAAGTTCCTTATGGGTATTGCTCTAATTTCAAGAATCTCGTGTCGGATGACGTTTCAAAGATGAATGGTTTGAAGTCTAATGATTGCCATATACTAATGCAACAACTTCTTCCATTTTCAATCAAAGGGGTGTTAGATGTGAAGGTGCGGAGAACAATCCTAAGCCTGTGTCATTTTTTCAATGAGTTGTGTAGTAAAGTTGTTGATGTTAGTAAGCTAGGCAAGTTGCAAAGTGACATCGTATTAACATTATGTTTGTTAGAGAAGTACTTTCCTCCTTCATTTTTTGATGTCATGACTCACTTGATGGTGCATTTAGTTAGAGAGGTGAGGTTGTGTGGCCCGGTTCATTTTAGGTGGATGTATCCATTTGAGAGATACATGAAAACAGTTAAAGGGTATGTAAGAAATCATCATCGACCCGAGGGTTGCATTGCAGAGTGTTATGTGGCAGAGGAGGCCTTAGAATTTTGTTCAGACTACTTAAAAAACAAGAAATCAATTGGCAATCCTCATGAGCGTGTTGATGAAAGAATCCGCAGTGGCAAGCCTTTATCAAAGGCTACAATTGATGCTGTAGATGCTCAGTTACTTGATCAAGCTCATCTTTATGTATTACGAAACACTGCTGTTGTGGAGCCGTATATAGAGTAAGAATTACATGAAATCTGTATACTCTTATACCATTATCTATCATATAAAACATTCTTTTAACTTGTAATACACTTCAGGCAACATATGTTGGAATTGAAGGATCTGAACCCCCGTCATGCTCGCAAGAGTACATGGTTGCAGAGCCAACATAGTCGGACATTTATTAGTTGGTTTAAGAAAGAGGTTTGTTTTTAAAATAAGATAGTTAGAATTACAATATTTTTAATTATTTTTTTGAATTACATTAATTATATATTTTTCTATTAGGTTGGAAAACGTTTGGCTAACGGGGAAGATATTTGTGATGATGTTTGTTGGTTGGCCAAAGGGCCTAATTTTGCTGTTTGCCATAAATGAATATCATTTTCATACAACATCTCGAGATGAGTCTAGAACAACTCAATGCAGTGGAGTGTCTTTAGTTGCACATACCATGCAGATTGCTAGTGCAAAAGACTCCAATCCTGTGTATGGTGCTGTAACTTACTTCGGCCGTATAAAGGAGATATGGGATCTTAATTATCACATGTTTAGTATTCCTGTATTCATGTGTGATTGGGTTGATAGTCGTGGAGTAAAAAAGGATGATTTAGGATTCACGGTAGTTAACTTTGATAGGCTTGGTCAAAAGTCTGAACCCTTCGTATTAGCTAGTCAAGTCAAACAGGTTTTTTATGTTCAAGATCAACAAGATGAGAATTTGCATGTTGTTGGATTCACACCTCATAGGATGTACAAGTATGGATCAAATGGTGAAACTGATGATATGTTGGAATTTGATGTTACTTTTGATTTAACACAAGACTCCGCTTTATTAGACCTTGATGATGATTTTTTGTGTACGCGTCCGGATGGCGAGGGCATATTAGTTTAAATATTTTTTTTTGCAGAATAATAAAGTTTTTGGTATGTTTTTATTTCAGATTTTGAATGTGATTAATCAATGTCCAACTGCAACAAATAACAACGTACTTAATTTAATTTGAATCTTGTTGAAACAGGTTGTGTTTTTGTGACATGGAATCAGATTCAGCTTCTGATCACGAGGACTCCAAACAAAGAGGTCCGACAACAAAGACAAAAGCTAATAAAGTGAAGCTTGTAATAACTTACAATAAAAAAGGTGTCCCGGTTGGAAAGGAAGCCACAAAACTGTCTACTTTTGAGGGTTTGGTTGCAAGAACAATGGTTCCCATAACATATGACTCGTGGCTGGAAGTTGGTGAGGAAGTAAGGGAAGGATTATGGCAATATGTTTTGGTAAGTCTCTGTTTTCTTCCTGTTATTACCTTTGTTCAGATATGTTTTTGTCCCTGTTCAGATTTGTTTTTGAACCAACCTTTTTTTTATGTTTCAGGAAAAGTTTGTAGTTGACCCAAAGAGCCGGAAGCAAATTCTCCAATCGATCGGGAAGAAGTGGAGAAACTTCAAGCATTATCTATATGCCAAGTTCATTAAGAACCGAAGTAAAGATCCCAAGGCAAATCTATTCAAACCTCCGAAAGATTATCCGTTTATAAAGAAAGAAGATTGGAAAGTTTTTGTATCCCATAGAGTTACAAAGAAGTGGGAGGTTTGTTAAACTTTTCTTATATGCATTTTTAGTTACAATTTTAATGTTTGTATTTATAATTTTAATGTTTTAATGCAGGAGAAAAGTATGAAAGCTAAAAATACTCGTGTACATCATAAATACAATCATCGTTTGAGCAGAAAAGGATATGCTGGACTCATTAGTGACATTGTATGATTCCCACTGAATATTGATTATTTTATTTGTATATATTTATGTTAATTGATTTTGTTATTCTTGATAATTTAGATGCAAGAAACCGGCAAGACGGAAGAGGAGATTGATAGGACAGCGCTGTGGAAAAAAGCAAGAGAGTTGAAGACAGGAGGATACGATGCAGATGTGAAGACGATTGTTGATAAAATTGTAAGTTTCATTAATTCCCAAATATATATAAAAAAACATAACAATTGTCCCATTTTATTTTTCTAACATTTGTCCCATTTTATTTTTTTACAGGATGAGCTTCAGAAATCGGGAAGCTTTGGAGAGGTTACATGTGGAACACATGATGTGCTTACAGAGGCGTTGGGTACTCAGGAACAACGTGGGCGTGTACGAGGGATGGGTAGATTTATAACGCCACAACAATACTTTTATTTACCCAAGAATGTTAAGTATTACTTGGAGATTGAGAACGAGAGGGTGGATAAACGAATAAACAAACTTGAAGATGACTTGGAGAAACTAAAAAGAGGTGTACTTAATGTTTCTGAAGCTGCAAGTTGCCAAATAGGGGGCGTCATTGAAGATTTTGAAAAACAACCACAGAATGAATCACTTGTAAGTCCTTGAAGACAATTATGAAAAATATATTTAAATAATTTTCTTTTTCTACAAACTAACATACTATATTTTGCAGGATAATTCATGTCTTCTTGCGGTTGAATTTGCTGCAAATGTGGTTGCTAAAGGAACCATACTGAAAGCATCGGGTATTTTGAAATATATTTGCATTATTATTATTTATATATTTTCATTTTTTAGAAGATTGAATCTTAATTAATTTTTTATGTTTATGTAACAGATGAAAACATTGAAGTTATGATTGAAACAATTT
This sequence comes from Lactuca sativa, assembly GCF_002870075.4. Taxonomy (NCBI): domain Eukaryota; kingdom Viridiplantae; phylum Streptophyta; class Magnoliopsida; order Asterales; family Asteraceae; genus Lactuca; species Lactuca sativa. The sequence goes on along the minus strand of NC_056630.2, from coordinate 196,838,721 downwards.
TGCAAGGAGAAGCTTTAGTACCCTTTCCACTTGAAGAGGAGTTCATTGTGAAGGTCAAAGATGCACTGGGACACATACTAAGCTGGCCAAGACACTTAGTTATTCGATGCTCTGACCTGGTAATACTATTTGAACATATTTTCCCTTGGTTATCTTAATTTTTCTGATATTTGAGTGAGTTCTTAATTTTTTTGGTAATATTATTTGTATTTTTGATTGCATTTGTAGGGAAAAGTGGTGGCGAAATCTGTGAAAAAGCATGCAACACCAGTGAAGAAAGCTGCAACACCAGTGAATGAAGATGTAACACCAGTGAAGGAAGATGCAACACCTCCAAAAGAAGAAATAGGAAGTAATAAGAAAGAAAAACAACCATGTGATATGGAAGGAGGGAATGATGTGGAAGAAGGGAATGATGTGGAAGAAGTACTGATTGGGATAGAAAAGAAGATTAAAAAGGAGAAACAAAATGTGACCGTTCAAAGAAGGTGGACCAGAGCACAGATGAAGACAAGGATAAGGATTGAGAACAGTAGTATTTTGAAAATGACTGCAATGATGGCTGATGGACAAGTTACAAAGGTTGATTCTATAAGAGTGCAGAGTGAGAATGATCTTTTTGGGTACGATAGTTACACGTACTTAACTTGGGATGATTTTGAAGCAGTTCTTACAATGGATGAGCTGACTGGTGCTGTTATTGTGTCTTATATGATGTAAGTGCAAGAAATTTAATTTAAATAACAATGTGTCTTAAAAAAAATGTTTAATGAATTTAGTGTTTGTATGATAACAGGGTGTTGTTTAACAAATTGAAGTATGGCTCCCCAGAAAGAGACCATGGAATTTGCTTTGTGAACCCGACAGTAATCTCACCAAGTACGCATAAAGGGAAATCTAAGAATGTTGACGATGCAAGCAGAGGTTTAGCAGATCGATTGTCTAAAAGAAAGGGCAATGACATCATCTTTATGCCCTACAATCCTGGGTATTGTTATTTGACATTTTATTTTTAAAATGACTGCAATTATGTTATTTGACATTTTTTTTTGTGGTTTTTGTAGAAGACATTGGGTATTGGGTGTACTAGACATGAAATCGGATACTTGCTATTATCTTGATTCCTTGAGCTCTGGCAATTTCAATATGCAGTTGAAGCAAATTGTTGATTCATAAGTAATATAAATTATCAAACCACTTGATGTGAGTACAATAAACACATATTTGTTAATGTTTTTTTTATAGGGCAATGGTTTTGTACACTACACAAAGTGGATCCAACAAAAGGGTTAAACTAAATTGGGTTAATGTTACGGTCAGCACTTAATTCCTTATTGAAATTGTAGTTTTAACTTTATTTTTTGGATCAATTGAAATGATCATTTTATATGTAACTTTGTAGTGTCCAGTTCAGCCCGGATCTACCGAATGTGGCTACTACATGCTAAGGTTCATGAAGGAGATAGTGGAAGAAGGAATTGAAGTGTTGGTCAAAGACAATGTAAGGATATAGCATTCTACTTTCATTACTATAATTTATGGCATCCTTACTGTTAAAATATAGCAACTTACTGTTACAGAATATTTTAATATGCTATTTTTTATTAATAAAAACAATATGCAAATGTTTTCACAGATCGGGGATGGCAAAGCTGAGTACACAACTGCTGATATCGATGAGATACGTGAAGAATGGTCAACGTTTGTTACAGGCTTCATTTATCGATGATATGTATGGTCTTTTGACAATGTATCCGCAAAACAATGTTATGGTTAACCACTAATGCTAGGTATGGTCTTTTGACATGTGTAATGCTAGGTAGTCTTTTGAGACACATGTACAATTTTTTGCTAACTTTTAGTAATGTTACTTAAGGTAACATGTAGTTACAACTTAGGTAATTCAACATATATGTAAAGTTTTGGTATATTTGACGTTTAGATGAAAATGAATGTTTTGGTATATTTGTCATTTATTATGTGTATTCACGTTGTAAATGTGTGTTGTAAATGCACGTCGTAAAAACGTCGTAAAGGCGCGTAGTAAAAACGAGAGACGTAAGGTTACGACATGCGAATGAGCGTCGTCTTCCTTTATGACATGGCCTTCCTTGACGCGCATTGCGTATCGTAAGAGCGCGTCGTCTCTAGACGACGCGCATTTGAGCGTCATCTTCGTTTATGACATGGCCTTCCTTGACGCGCATTGCGTATCATAAGGGCGCGTCGTCTCTAGATGACGCGCATTTGCACGTCGTCTATCTTTATGACATGGCCTTCCTTGACGCCCATTGCATATCATAAGGGCGCGTCGTCTCTAGATGACGCGCATTTGCACGTCGTCTATCTTTATGACACGGCCTTCCTTGACGCGCATTGCGTATCATAAGAGAGCGTCGTAAATGCGCGTCGTAAATGCGTGTCGTCTATCTTTATGACATGGCCTTCCTTGACACGCATTTGCACGTCGTCTGAGCCTTTTACGACGCGCAATGAGCGTCGTAAAAGGCCTTTTTTCTAGTAGTGATCCAGAGGAGGATCCAGAAGAAGACTCAGATGAAGAACCATTTGAGGACAGCGAATCAAGCGGTACAGATATAGAGCCACAAGTCTGCAACCCAGGGATACGACCCCCGAGACAAGAGGAAGCAATACCCATACCCGAGTGGGGCCAATACATAAACCATTAGAGTCGACAAGACGGCCAACGCCCTCCCTACGGAATGGCACAAGGTTTCTATAACGTCTCAGAAGGAGAAATAGCCGATAGAGCTCTTCCAGTTATAGTGAACCGAATTGCCCGACAATTCGATCAATCAAGGATGTCAATCAATCGTATCCTAGAAGTGAATGCGGCTGCACAGGCTAACGTTGCTGATATCCTTCGTCTTGACGAGATGCAAGATGATACCCAACACCATACTGAGGCCCTTCAAAGGCAACTTAATGCTGCCGAATCAGAGATCAGAGGACTGAGGGAGCATCAAGATGCCCAAGAAAGGCGCTAGAAATCGCAAGACGAAGCGGAACCCAGTAACCGTCGTAGCAACCGCCGCAAGTAGTGTTACACTACTTTCTAGTTTAATATACTAAATGTATAGACTACTTTCAGGAGATGTATAAATCAAGTATCAATTAAATAATAAGCACTTTACTTCAACAAGAGTTATTACAAGTTACATAAACATTCCATTTCCAAAGTTTTGAGATATTGGATATGTTTCAGTGTTATTTTTCATACTTTTCAAATACGACCGCGAAAATTTTTATTTTCGGTAGGCCGGTTTGATGTCAATACTTTTACAATATTGTGGTTTATTAAAGACCTACTTAGGGTTAAGTATCCAAATTACATAAACTTAATATACCAATACAATTGACATGTACTTTCATACTCTTTGAAAAATAACCACTTCATTTTAATCTATCCAGTTGCAAGTTGTACTTGTAATGGACATCCATTTTCAATTCTTTACAATATTCATGTTGAGTTAAGTGTTTAATTTCAGAGATATCAAATTCATATTCATTCTTGATATCTCACTATCTTTTTATCTATTGACTTTTATATAAAAAGATGCCTCCTCGTAGGAATCCAAGACGTAACAATGAAACGGAAGCACCGACACCACCTCCACCACCACCCCCTCAATTCGATGCTGCCATGTTCCAAGCGGCAGTCACGGCAGCTGTAACGGCTGCCTTATCTCATATCAATACTCCTGGTGCTAGTGGGTCAGGAGCTGATCCACATCCATCTAACCTTGCCGAGGGTCATAAGCACTCGAGAGAGTGCACTTATAAAGACTTCTCGAATGCCAAACCCAGCACCTTTAATGGAACTGGAGGAGTGATGGTTTTAAGGTAGTGGATTGAGAAGATAGAAGCAGTCTTTGAAATCTGCTCCTGTCCAGAGGGTAGCAAAGTTAAATTTGTTGCCTTTACATTCTTAGATAGGGCCCTAACATGGTGGAATGGCCATGTTAAGTCACTAACTTTGGTAGTGGCTAATACTATAAGCTGGGAGAACCTAAAAATCATGTTGATGCGGGAATACTGCCCATGAGGGGAAATTCAGAAATTGGAACAAGAACTCTGGAGTATTACTATGGCCGGTGCCGACATAACAACTTACACGAATCGGTTCTACGACTTGGCGATTCTTTGTCCGGAGATCATTGCTCCAGAGAGCAAAAAGATTGAAAGATATATTTAGGGATTGTCGCCCCAGACACAAGCAAGTGTCAATGCATCTAAACCTGTCACTTTTTACAGTGCCAAGGAAATGGCACAGTCACTTATTGACCACGGAAACCGTCAAAACTCTGTGGTTACTGCCCCAGAACAACCTAGGGAGAACAACAACAACAGCAAGAAGAAGGGTTAGAATAAAAGCAAGGGAAAATCTCCTCTAGAACCTTCAAAGAAGCAACAAATAGTGGCAGTCCATGCTACTACTGTGCCTGCTACCATAACTACTACTGCACCTGCTGTTACCCCTAACTACTCAGCACCAACTAAGCCCTATGTCGGTAGCCTCCCTAAATGCAACAAGTGCAACTTTTACCACACCGGAAATTGCCATGAAATGCAGTGTCGTAACTACAACAGGAAAGGGCATATTGCCCGATTCTGTAGAACACCACCTCAACCCCTTAACCAAGTACCTGCCGCTGGAGTAAGTCGAGCATGCTACCAATGCGGTGATGTGGGGCATTTCAAGAAATATTGTCCAAAAGCTGGAAATGTCAGTGGGGTTGGGAGAATTCTAGCACTAGGTCACGAAGAAGCGGTGGCAGACCCTGCTGTGGTCACGGGTACGTTCCTTCTCAACAATACTTATGCATGCATTCTTTTTTATTGTGGTGCCGAGAGGAGCTTCGTGAGCCATAACTTTAAACATCTACTAAATCAGAACTCCCAACCACTAAATAAAACCTTCACAGTAGAAATGGCTAACGGGAAATCCGAATCCACCAATGATATATACATAGGATGTACCCTTACGTTAAATGAATTGTCTATCCCAATAGACCTTATGCCGGTCTCTATCAAAAGTTTTGACATCATAATAGGTATGGATTGGTTGTGCCCCAACCATGCCGACATCCTATGCTATGAAAGAGCTATTCGTTTGAACTTGCCAACTAACGAAACTCTTATTATCTATGGCGACAAACCCAGAACGAATCTTCAGATCATCTCATGCATCAAGGCACAAAATACCTTCGCAAGGAGTATTGTGCATTCCTAGCTCATGTGGTAGATGAAAAGCAAGAAGTGAAATACATCGCAAGCATTCCTGAGGTCTGCAACTTTCCCGATGATCTTCCAGGGGTGCCTCCCGAGCGACAAGTCAAATTCCAAATCGACTTAATCCCTTGAGCTACCCTTATAGCCAAATCCCCTATCGTCTTGCACCTTCTGAAATGCAAGAATTATCCAGCCAACTTAACAAACTCCTAAGCAAAGGTTTCATAAGACCGAGCTTCTCACCTTGGGGAGCACCGGTTTTGTTCGTAAAGAAGAAGGATGGATCATTCCGCATGTGTATAGACTACCGCGAGCTGAATAAACTTACCATCAAGAATCGATACCCTCTGCCCCGCATTGATGATCTGTTCGACCAACTTCAAGGGGCGAACTACTTCTCGAAGATAGACTTAAGATCCGGGTATCACCAGTTACGAATTTTGGAGGAAGACGTTCCCAAAAACGCGTTCAAAACTCGTTATGGTCATTACGAGTTTATAGTGATGCCATTCGGATTGACGAATGCACCTGCAGTTTTCATGGACCTAATGAACAGAGTGTGTCGTCCATTCTTGGACAAATTCGTTATAGTCTTCATTGACGATATCCTTATCTACTCAAAGAGCAAGGAGGAACATGGACAACATCTTCGTCAAATATTACAAACTCTTAGATCAGAGAAGATCTATGCGAAGTTTTCAAAGTGTGAGTTTTGGATCAGGAAGGTAGATTTCCTAGGTCACGTGGTCAGTTCAGAAGGAATACACGTTGACCCTTCCAAAATAAAGGCAATTGAAAACTGGTCAACACCTAAAACACCTACAGAAATCCGTCAATTCTTAGGTCTTGCTGGCTATTATCGCAGGTTCATTCAAAATTTCTCTAGAATAGCTAAGCCTCTTACTACTCTGACCCAAAAGGGTGTAACTTTTAGCTGGGGAGAAAAGCAAGAAACAGCGTTTCAAATGTTGAAGCGAGCCTTGTGTAGTGCACCGATCCTGTCTCTCCCTGAAGGGATAGAGGATTTCGTAGTGTACTGTGATGATTCTAATCAAGGGCTTGGATGTGTTCTTATGCAAAGAGGAAAGGTTATATCCTATGCCTCAAGACAACTAAAGACACATGAAGTCAATTATACAACACATGACCTTGAACTAGGAGCAGTGGTGTTTGCTCTGAAGATCTGGAGACATTACCTATATGGAACGAAATGCACAATATTCACGGACCATAAAAGTCTCCAACACATCTTCGATCAGAAAGAGCTGAATATGAGACAACGACGATGGGTAGAGCTACTGAACGATTACGAGTGTGAAATTCGTTATCACCCTGGTAAAGCAAACGTAGTAGCTGATGCCCTTAGTAGAAAAGAATACTCGGGACGCCGGGTAAAGTTGTTGACCATGACAATCCATTCACATCTGTCCACGCAGATCAAGGAAGCTCAACTTGAAGCCTTGAAACCCGAAAACGTAGCAGGTGAAACTCTAAGAGGAATCGATAAGAACTTCGAAGTCAGGGATGATGGAGTCTATTATTTCATGAACCGGATCTGGACACCAAAGTTCGGTGGTTACAAAGATGTGGTTATGAATGAAGCACACAAAACCCGATACTCCATCCACCCAGGTTCAGACAAGATGTATCTGGACCTTAAGAAGCTATATTAGTGGCCTAACATGAAGGCCGAAATCGCTACCTTTGTGGGCAAGTGCCTTACTTGCGCCAAAATTAAGGTAGAATACCAGAAACCTTCAGGTTTATTACAACAACCTGAAATCCCTGAATGGAAGTGGGAGCGGATTACAATGGATTTCATAACCAAGTTACCCAAGCCATCAAGTGGTTATGATACTATTTGGGTAATCATCGATAGATTAACCAAATCCGCACACTTCTTACCAATCAAGGAGACCGACAAGATGAAAAAGCTAACCAAAATGTACCTCAAGGAGATTGTTAGACTACATGGTGTACCAATATCTATTATTTCATACCGAGATAGTAGATTCACCTCTCGTTTTTGGCAATCTTTACAAAAACGCTCTGGGAACTAAGCTAGACATGAGCACGGCCTACCATCCGCAAACCGATGGACAAAGTGAAAGGACGATTCAAACGTTAGAAGATATGTTACGAGCTTACATGATAGACTTTGGGAAGGCATGGGATATTCATTTACCCCTTGCTGAGTTCTCTTATAACAATAGCTATCACACTAGCATAAAAGCTGCTCCATTCGAAACCCTCTATGACCGCAAGTGCAGATCCCCTCTGTGTTGGGCTGAAGTGGGTGACACGCAGCTAGCTAGAGGTCAAACTCCTGACAGTGCTCTCACTGCTCCAGAAATTATTCGAGAAACTACCGAAAAGATCGTACAAATTCAGGAACGACTTAAAGCTTCCAGAGATAGACAGAAAAGCTACGCAGACAAAAGGAGAAAACCCTTGGAATTCCAGGTTGGCGACCGAGTTTTGCTAAAGGTCTCACCCTGGAAAGGCATGATACGCTTTGGAAAGCGTGACAAACTGAACCCAAGGTATATAGGACCATTCGAGATTCTTGCCCGAATCGGCCCTGTAGCTTACAAACTTCGATTACCCGAAGAACTAAGTAACATTCATTCTACCTTCCACGTTTCGAACTTGAAAAAGTGTCTTTCCGACGAGACTCTTGTGATACCACTCGAGGAAAACGAGTTAAACGAGAGCCTCAATTTTGTGGAAGAACCCATAGAGATACTAGACAGGTAAGTCAAGAAAACCAAACAAAGCCGCATCCCGATAGTGAAGGTTCGCTGGAATGCAAGACGGGGACCTTAATTCACTTGGGAGCGGGAGGATCAAATCCAACAAAAATACCTACATCTTTTTCCCTAGTCTATCTGTAAAGTAAATTTTGGGACGAAATTCTCTCTAACAGGGGGATAATAGAACAAACCTTTATTTCAAACTTATGTAATAGTGTAGGTCAAATTGTACTTCTTTTTAGTTAAATAAAGAGAAATTTTGGCATACTATGTATATTTACATAATTGACCCTCAAAAATAAATTATTAAATAATCTCAATTGGGTTGAACCAAGTGATAGAGATTGTAACAAGGTTTCCAAAAATATAAAGAACACTAAAATCCGAGTTATAACGAAGAAGTTACGACCAATCGAAAATCCGCGACAAAACCGGCAAAACACTGTTCAGTGTAAAAACTGAATTTTTGATAAAAGGCTTTCTAGCCTTAACAATCTAAATGAGAGTTATAGTTTATGTTAAACCGAGAACTTTCATAAAAAGAATGCCAAAATCTGACTTCGTATGAGGAAGTTATGATTTTCCTAAGTTTCAGTATAGTAGTGTACAGCTAAAAACTCGAAATAAAGATCGATTGGTTTTTAGCCGACACAACCTAAACAAGAATTGAAGGTCTCGTCATTAGTATTACAATAGTAAAAAGATAGACAAAAACGGACGTCGTATGAAGAAGTGATGAATTTATAACGGATTCACGTCCCGGTCTGTTTAAAATAATAATATTAAAAATAAAGTCAAAATTAGCCGACGAAGTCTAAACGAAAGTCGTAGAGTATAATTTTAGCTATGCGTGCATATAAAGAAGGTAAAAAACGGAGTTCGTATGCAAAAGTTATGAATTTTACAAGTTTTGGAAAAAAATAAAGAAAAATACCAAAAACCGGGAAAATTCGCATGAACAGTAACTGCCACGTCACCCTCGCATGCGAGCCTCCACGTGGCATCTTCTAATTGGACCGCAGCCTCGCGTACCACCTTCTAATTCGACCAAATCCGAGGTCCACTTAGAACCGGACAGCCTCGCATGAGACACACCGGAGATGCTCCTCGCACGCCCCTCGCACCATCCTCGGACACCCCCTTCGCACGTGGCTTCTTTTCATTGGACCGAGGGCTAGACCAATCCGAACCATCCAGCAGTGAGCCTCCGGTCTGAAGAACATCCCTCGCCTCGCTATCTGTCAGACGCGTGTCAACCTCGCATTGCTTCGGGTCCGAGCCTTCGGGCTATATATAGCATGCGAGGGTTCCGAAGAAATTACACTTTTTCACCCCATATTTTACCCTCTTTCACCTTTTCCACTACCTTAAGCTCATATACAACCCCTAAAGCCCCGGTATCATGACTCGAGCCCGAAGTAAGCCGTGAAGCCCCGAAATTCTCGAGAATTCATCCTCTCTCCTGTCAAAACTCTGCCCAATTTGAGCCGGTTTCTCAACAAATCAACTCTTTTTCGTGAAACGAAACCCTGTCCGAATTACCACCTATCAAGTGAGTTCATACCCCCGTATTTTCATAATTTCTACTGTTTTAAGGGGGGAAATACAAGTATAACACAACAACTTTGTGTTATAAATAAATGATTTCAAATCACGATAAAATGATTTTAAGGCATCAAAAATACTTCAAATATTGAACTCTTTTATAAACTTATATTTTTCCCAAATATACATATTTGTATATATATATAATTTAATATAAATAAGATTTAAAAGGCTTAGGACTAATAATTCATTCTAGGTCCTTTTCCTTGTTTGGATGTGGACTTATAGTACCGGTTATTTGTCCGAAGGTCGTTTAAATTTTACCTATATATAAAATTGTATGTGTATATAAATATAAAATCATTTCATCAGTTTAATTAACCTTTGTAATATGTTGAGCAAAGGATTACATGCAAAAATAGTTATTTACCAGTTCCTTAAGTACGTATAAATTATAATAGGTATAATTTATGATACATATAGCTATAATTCATATGAATACACTGTTTTACATGCAACAAGGGTTTTTATTCAAAACAAATCAAGGGTTTACACTTATCAAATACATGTCCGGGATACCAAGTCAAGAACATACTGTCAATCATTGATTTCAGAATGATTGGGTTTTCATAACTAATATACATGTAACGTTTATATGCTTTTTATGAGACATTCAATTCAGGTTGTTTAATTCAGTTTAGACAACCAAAGTAAAGCCCTGACATTATAACCAGAATCTCCAGTCTGGGGATCGAAACAAGTTGTGTGTAGATCTATATCGGGATTGACAACCCCACACTCAGGCTGCCAGCTACAGTCAGGCATACACGCCAATGAGTGGCAATTGTTATCAATAGTTTAAGCGCTCATCAGGCGTTTGTTTCAGGCGTTCATGTCTTAGTATGGTTATAATAACTCATTAAAAAGATATTAACAACACGTTAGTGTATAAACAACTAAACGTAAGTATATCTTCAAAGTACCAGTTTACAAAATGCAAAGTACAATGCTATACTATAGTTTTCAATAACAGCTGGTGAAGCCAGGCACACTCTCAAATACAAGTTTTACAAATACAATGGTTTACAAATAAGACGGTTTTTATGGGAATAAAACTATTTTTCACATACCATAGAAAATATGAGATTTTCTAGAAGTGTTTTCATATTCAAAATACAAATACACCCATTCAAACACAAAGACTTATGTACTCACTCAACTTATTGTTGATACTCTCTTTTCAAATTACTTGTATTATCAGGGAAATAATAACATGTACTCCCCGAGCTTTTTGAGAAGATGGAGCCATTAGGAGTCTTATCTTCTTCTTTTTGTATAACTATTTTGGTTTCAATATACAATGATTGAACACATGTAAATATTATACTTTTAAATACAATGGTTGTTTGTGCTTTGATTACAATGATACATGTGTTGTGATACTACAAATAAAGTCCTCCACCCCCGGACGTTTTCGCCGTCTGGTTTGGGGGTGTGACAAATGTAGACATGATCAGGATGTTCATCATTTATAAATCCTGGTGGTTGTTCAACATAGACTGTTTCTTCAAGTTCTCTATTTAAGAATGCACACTTAACATCCATTTGAAAAACATCAAAGTCTTTGTGAACTGCATAAGCTAAAAATATGCGAACTGCTTCGAGTCTTGCAACAGGAGCAAATGTTTCTTCATAGTCTATTCCTTCTTGCTGCGAAAAACCTTTAACAACTAGTCTAGCTTTATTTCGAATAATATTGCCATCTTTGTCGGTTTTATTTTTAAAAATCCATTTTAATCCGACAATAGAAACATCAGAAGGTTTAGGAATTAATCTCCAAACCCTGTTTCGTTCAAATTCAGCCAGTTCAGATTGCATAGCAACAACCCAATATGAGTGTTCCATAGCATCCTTTAATGTCTTTGGCTCTATTTTCGAAATAAAAACATTAAACATACATAGTTCTTGGTTCGCATTCAGTACCTCATTTTTCGCATGAATTTGAGCTCTTGTCAACAAACCATCTTGTGGATTGCCAATTACCTGTTCTTTTGGATGATTTATTGTCCATTTCTCATGTGGTGGATAATCAGGATTATATTCCAATGGTGCATCTTCATACATATCTTCATTTTCAAATCCTACAACAGAAAAATTATCATTTAGTTCATGAAACTCATCATTTTCATCAAGATTAATTGTCTCTGTTTCATCACGCTCCCCCTCAACATGATGTTCATCTTGATGCTCCCCCTCAAAATGATGATCCTGTTGAATTTCCGAATGCTCCCCCTCAACTTGATGATTCAAATTTTCATTCTCCCCCTCGAAAATTTGCTTTCTGTGTTCATTGTTACTTGTATGCTCCCCCTCCATACGAACTTCAGGCACACTTTCGCAAGATATTGAACTTGTAGTGATTGTTGAATCATCAGTATGTTTTGAGGATTCTGATGAGTGATTATCAGGAGCATTAATTTCCACATTAATTGCCCTGTCAAGAATTCCAAAAATTAAGTCATAATCAAAATCATTTATTTCAGAATTATCAATTTGTGTATCTGAGTTAACAGGAATTGATTTATTTTCAAATTTACTATCTGTTTGTTTAAGATAGTAATCATCAAAAGTTAAGTTGAAAGTTTCTTCAACATTTCTTGTTCGCTTGTTTAGCACCCTGTATGCTACTGAATTTTGCAAATATCCTAAGAATATGCCTTCATCGGCTTTAGCTTGGAACTTTGTCAAAGTATCTTTGAGATTCATTATGAAACACCTACAACCAAAAACATGGAAAAATTTGACATTAGGTTTTCGATTGTTGAGTATTTCAAATGGAGTGATATTGAATCTTCGATGAATGAATGATCAATTCTGAGTAAAGCACACAGTTAAAACTGCTTCAGCCCAAAGATATTGAGGTAGATTCGCATATGTTAACATGGTTCTGGCTGCTTCACATAGAGATCGATTTCTTCTTTCAACAACACCATTTTATTGTGGAGTATATAGTGATGAGAAATTATGCGAAATTCCTTTGCCTATGAGAAATGAATCAAGAGTTTGGTTTTTAAACTCAGAACCATTATCACTTTTAATTTTGCGAACATTCTTTTTAAGGCTAATCTCAATCATTTTGATAAAATCAATCATCGTCTGAGCAACTTCAGATTTTAACCTGAGAAAAAATACCCATGTAAATCGAGAAAAATCATCAAAAATAACTAAAATGTACCGCTTTTTATTGATTGTAGCAACAGTCGATGGTCCACATAAGTCAATGAGAAGAAGTTCCAATGGTTCTACGATTTTTAAATCTATCACAATCGGATGACCTTTTCTATGTTATTTTCCTTGTTCGCAAGCTGCACACAGAGAATCATTGTCAAATTTTAGTGCAGGTAAACCTTGAACTAAATCTTCAGTGACAAGTTTGTTAATATTGCGAAAGTTCAAATGTGACAATCTTCTATGCCAAAGCCAGCTGACATCATTAGATGCCTTTGATAGTAAACACACAGCAGGTTTGCCCACGATTGGTTTGATGTCCAGTGTAAACATATCACCATATCTTTTGGATTTGAGAAGTACTTCATTTGTCTTCACATTTGAAATGATACTTCCTTCTTCATTAAACACAACCTGGTTTCCAGTACCCACAACAAGTTGCAAAACACTAATCAAGTTATGTTGAAGACCTTCAACATAAGCAACCCTAATAACAGTGAATTGTCCATTTGTTACTTTTCCATAGCCTTTCACTTGACATTTGTGATTATTTCTGAATTTGACTACTCCTGCATTTTCCAAGCTTCGATAATCTCGCAAGTTTTCCTTTATTCCAGTCATGTGATGAGAGCAAACACTATCAATATACCATTTTGTATCATATTGCTCGTCACACATCACCTGCATTTATTGAAAAAATTTATGAACCCAAGACTTATTGGGTCCTCCATTAGTATTTTTGAACAAATGCTTTGAATTTAAAAACCATGTTTTCACTTTGTCTGTGACACTATCAATTATATCAACATCATCAGATCGAGATATTGAAATATAGTTGTTCAACAGTTTTGGATTTTCATTGAGTTTCATCTCATCTTTCACAACATTCGCAACTTTGATAATTGGTTTCCATTTTTGTACTGGAACTTGCGAATTATAAGATGATGAACTACCAGTGGAAGAGTTATTTGCGAACTTATCAAATGCATTTTTTATTTGTTGCTCTGAAAACTTCCCATTTTCATATTGTCTACCTTTCCCTTCAAGCCAACGATTAATCATACCTACATCAGATTTTCCTTTTGTATACGAAACTTTGGTCGGTTTTGAGACTGAAGGATTTGGAAAATTTGGTTGTTTAGGAGAAAACTTCATTTTTGTTTGAGTTATGACATTCAAAGATGATGAATCATTTGTGAATTTTCCAACTTTTTGAAACTTTGGATTTTTCACAAATTTTTGCGAATTCTCAAATTTTCGATTGTTGTTATATTTGCGAACAAGTTTATCATTATTTTTCATTGGAATGTTGTCAAAAGAATATATTTGTTTATGAAAACTTGTATCCTTTTGTTTATTTATGCTTTGAAATTTTGATGATTTTGACTTTGAAATTTGTTCTTTTTCAACTTTTGATTTATCATTGGACACAACTTGCCAAAAAATTGTTTTTCTTGCTTTTCTTTTTGAAACATTATTTTCTGTTGAACAAATTCCAACCATCAATTTAAATTCATGAGAATTTAATTTCAATTCAACCTTTGGTTTTTCAACTTTTTCAAAAACTTTGTTTGCTTTTTCACCTTTAACTACCCATTTTTGTGATGATTTTTGTCTTTGAAACACATAAGGATTTTGAGTTAAATTGTTTTCTTCTGTTTTTTGATTTGCAAAAAAACCTTCAATAGTTGACCTTTGATTATCTTTTTCAACCATTTTTGTTGAATTCAGGGTGAGTTTTCTCAGCATTCCCAGTAGTGACAAAAACTTGATTTGGAAAAATGGTGTTATCAGTGCATACAAAATTTGGATATACCATAGTGTTGGTTTCCAAATAATGTGCGCCTTTGTCATTTAAAATTTTGTCAAATTCTTTTGTATTTTCAAACACTTGATCAACCACAACTCGTGGAGGTATTTCATGTGAATCCTTCACATCTTCTTTGTTTTCATCAGTGTCATCAGATTTCCAGCTTTCAACTTCCACATTATCAAAATTACAATGTTACGAAGTAGAGGGTTTTTTAATGTCATCTTTGACTATCGAATCAACTATAATTTCTTTACCTTTGATCTTATATGTGATATTATTGATTGACAATTAAGAACAATCAACATCTTCTTCCTCTTCAATCTCACTGATTTCACTCACATTATCTGAATTGTCATCAATATCAGCATAATTGAGTTGAGAATCAAGATTTGAGGTTTCAGTTTTCTTTAAGATTTTCACTTGTTCATTCTTTGTCAAACTTTCATTGACAATACTAACCAACTCATCAGCATTCAAAAATTCATGAATTTTGACAATACCATATGCGAATCTATCATCAGGTATTTTGTCAAATTGAGCAATTGTGTTTTCACAATCATAAGACACAACATCAACTTTTTCACGATAATATTCAAGAAAAGGTAAAAGTTTCCTATGTTGTTCTTTGCTAATGTCAGATGAATGATGTAAAGCTGTTAATTTTGCATACAAGCGCTTAGCAAAGTTACAGTATATATTTCTTTGTGCTAGCAACAACCTAACTTCATTTCCATGATTGTCCCTATCACAATTTACATTTTTGATTTGCAATTCAATTTTTTCTACTCTGCTTCGTTTTATTTCTAACTCTCTTCGTGTCTCAACTAGTTGCATATTTAAATTTTGAGCTTCAGTACTAGCAGACACAATAACATAATCAAAATTAGCAACAGTGTCATCAAAAGAAGTAATTTCAGTATCATAAGCAGATAAAGGAATATTGAAAGATTCAAGAATAGCACGTACCTTGGTGGTCATTGGTGATTTGTCTGTGGATTTGGATACGAAGCACCTACCTGAAACATTCTCTTCGCAATTTTCTTCAAAGCTTGTGAACATTGCTCCATGAGTTGGATGCCTCGTTTCTTCGTCATCGGATCCTGAAGACCATATCTGATATGTTCCACTTTCTTCCTCATCAGACTCACCCTTCGCAACAAGTGACATTCCTTTTGTCTTCGCATGCAACTCTTCAATCTTTTCCAAATAGTAAGCTTCATCTTTCACTTTGTTCTTTTTATCCTCTTTCTTTCGCAGCATGCAATTAGCTGCGAAGTGATTCGCACCATTGCAGTAGTGACAATAGATTCTAGAATCACCTTTCAGTTTCTTCACATCTTTATCATCTTTTTGCTTTTCATCAACTTTTTCCATTTTCTTATTCTCCTCTCCTCCTACTTTTAAGACTCCACTCTTCGCATCATTTGCCTTTCCTTTTGAATTAAAAGGATTTTTGAAAAACTTCTTAACTCTGTTGTTTGAGTAGAATGCCACAGCTTCATCATCAGAGTTCATTAAAAAGCCTTCATTGTCTGAACCATCTGTTTCATTAATTTCAACTTCTGATACCTTTGAAACAAGAGCCAAAGGTCCTCCTATACTTTGTTTTGATTCTTCATACATTTCTGAAACTTCACTTTCATGTGTTTTCAGTTGATTATAAAGATCATTCAAGTTGGTTGTATCAAAACTTTGTTGATTCTTAATCATCATACTCACACTTCGCCATTCCTTGTGAAGGCCCATGATGAAAGTTAAATTGAACTCCATGAGAGACCTAGTGATTCCATACCTATTGCAGCGATACACAAGCTCATTCAGACGATCATAGTAATTTTCAAGAGCTTCAGCATCCTTTTGTCTGAATTCCTTCAGTTCAACTAGACATTGCTTCACAGAGTTGATCTTCGTCTTTTCGCTACCTTGATACTTCTCTTTTAGAGTGATCTAGATCTCCTTGGCTGTTTTACAACTACGTATGTAATTGTAAACCACAGGAGGTAGAGCACCTCTTAGTTCCCTCATGCATCTCTTTTCATTCTTCTTCAAACGGTTTTGTTGTTCAGCAACTTCAGCAGAAGTAGTAGACGGTCCAATTGTTTGAACATTAGCAGGAGCTTGCACTGTTCCATTGATACAATTCCAAAGTTCTTCATCAATTCCATTTAAGTAATCCTCCATTCTATCAGCCCACTGAACATAGTATTCAGGGATTAACATTGGAATTTTAGTTGAGGAACCAAGCAAGTGAGAGAAAGAAGTCATTGTATTGATGTTGAAGTTCACCATTGATGAACATGGAAATTTTCAGAAAGCTTGAAAAAATTGATGAATTTGAGAATTGATCAACTGAAATGATCACAAATTACTAATCGATCACTCGACTAAACAATTCAAAGACAGTATCAATTCAAATCTGATTTTCAAAACCAAAATGCGCGGAAAATTTTGAGTAAAGTTACTACTCAAAAAGCAAATGATTCTAACACGAAAATCAGATCGATGTAGTTTGAATCCTGCTCTGATACCAATTGAAGAGAATTGTTATCGAGATTAAGAAAACGATTATGATTGAATGATTGAAAAGTAAGAACACAACGAGTAAATATTAATCAGATCTTATATTGATGAAGACTGATTACAAAGCTTTTAAGCAGAAAGAATACTCGAGATCAAAAGTTGTTTCTACGTCTATCCTCAGTCCCTATTTATAGGAAACCTGAGTGTACAAAAAAATACTAAGTCTATTACAATACGCTTCGCATAAAACTGTGACTTAGTAAAATAACTAAAAATGCGAAACTAAACAAACAAACATTTCGACTTTTACAATTCATAACCTCTATAGGTTTCTACGCCTTCTTCCTTCGTACAATGGTAAGCTTAATCGTACAGTGGTAATCCCCTTTTCCTCATGTGTGTGATTTAACCAAGGACACACAAAAACCCTCACTTGTGTGGGTTTTTTCAACCGGCGCACAAAAACCCCATCCCGATCTCTGATTCCATGTACTCTTCTCATTTATACCTGAAATCCAAAATCAAAGGGGAAAGGGGGTGATTTTGAAGCCTTTTAGTGTAAATCAATAGAAATTACACATAGGGGTTGCAAAAAAGCAAAGCATACATGTAGATGATGAATCAACGCATGGAAGGGTGGGATTCAGAACATGCTATGGGTTTGTAAGAGAAGAGGGAGGTCGTTGGAAGAAGTTCAAAACCACCTTCATCTGCCTCTCTTCTTGCCGTCGTCATAAACCACATCTTCCCCAATATCCCTTCATTGCAAGGCTGCTACAATACCACCACGATATATCGTCGGCACCATCCTCCTTTCATCTTCTCGATTTCTCTTTTTCTGTATCATCATCCACTATCTCGGTTTAATTTCTGGTTTGGTTTATATGTTTGATTTGTGGATTTGATTTATGGGTTTGAATGGGTTTTGATCCATGAGTTTGTGTTTTTGATTTCCTGTGGTAGAGTTTGTTGAAGTCTTGTCTAGTGGATGAAGGAGGGAGAGTTTCAGACCTAGTGAACTGATGAAGGTGAAAACTGAACGAAAATAGTGAAGATGAATTTTTTTCTTGAACATAAGCCCCATTTGGATTATATATTTGATCTAATATGAAGATTTGCTTAGGAAGATCAATTGATGCAGATATATATATATATATATATATATATATATATATATATATATATATATATATATATATATATAGAGAGAGAGAGAGAGAGAGAGAGAGATTGTATATTTTATTGATTTATATTTATTCCTTTATAAAAAAATTATAAAAATAAAATAGAAAATGCAATTTTTTTAATTTTCTTTTAAAAAGTGAAATATTTAAATAAATAAAAAACTAAGGGCAAAATCGTCATTATGAAAAGTTCAAAGCAAATTGGACCAAACTATCAACAAAATAAAAATTTTTGACCTGTGGTGCTAGTCCAAACATTTTTGAAACAAAGTGGTAATTTTGAGCAAACCACAGGGACCATTTTTGCAATTTAATAAAAAATATTCACTTTGATCGGCTCCAATCTATTCCATCTAGTTTGAACCATGCCATGAAGCAAAATATTAAATCCTTTGTGGAATCTAGGTGGCATCGGTAAACCCTTTACGACACCCCACAACCTCTACTATGGGGAATAATAGCATGTGATAAGCTTTGTCGCATCATATTTTTGTATGTCAACTAAGTTCAGCGTGATGTTAAAGAGTGGTGATGAGTTTGGTATTGATTTTGGAAGAAAAAAGAATAAAAGTGAGTCAATCACACCCCACCAAACACACACCCACACATTCTCTCTCTCTCTCTCTCTCTCTCTCTCTCTCTCTCTTTCTCTCTCTTTCTCTTCCTCTTTCTCTCTCTCCCTCTCTCTCATGAACAAGTTTGGCATCACATGCCTCCTTAGCATGTGCTAAGGGGTGGGGTTTGGATAGTATAGCACGGGTGTCATGGGGCTTGGCGCACCACACTTTTCATAACCTAATAGCTCATAAAGAGACTCCAACTCATAAAAAATATATAACACTACTTACATGAATACTATTTTGTCTGCCTTTTGGTTATAAAAAGAGAGAGATAACATTTTTCCCAACTCAATCAATTCACTCAATTAAAAAACATACAAAACAACTAAGGTACAAGTCTTAAATCACATGATGCAAGAGAGAGAGGGAGAGAGAGAGAGAGAGTTTGTGTGTGTGTGTGTATGTGAGTGAATGGAGAGATATGTAAAAAACGGGTTAAGGAACTCGCTCAATGAAACAGTTGAGCAGCTCATGAGCGGTACCACTCTTGGAGGGGCAATCCCACCAGCGGTACTGCCAAGACTGCCAGCCTAAATCTAATTAAAAGATTTTATTAAATTTCATCTAATATATATATATATATATATATATATATATATATATATATAATCTATAATTTAACTTTTATCTATCTTAGACTTTTATCTTAAACTTTTATTAGGCTTCCTTATATAATTTATAATTTTACTAACACATGTTATAATTTTGTTGGGTATTTTTTTCCTTAACCATAAAATATTATAAAAACTTATGTATATATACTCATAAAAATACATAAAAATATTATGTAAAATATATTCGTTCATTTTGTTTATTAAACGAATTAAGTAAGTAATAAAAAAATCGAATATTTAAATATAAGTAAGATATAAAATAAAATGTTATCATATTTAATCAAATATTAACAAAGCTTATAAGAAAACTTAAAAGGTTAGAAAATAATATAAGTGTTTAGAG
Source organism: Lactuca sativa (assembly GCF_002870075.4). Taxonomy (NCBI): domain Eukaryota; kingdom Viridiplantae; phylum Streptophyta; class Magnoliopsida; order Asterales; family Asteraceae; genus Lactuca; species Lactuca sativa. The sequence continues at coordinate 196,818,848 of NC_056630.2, read as the reverse complement.
TGACCACTTAAAAAACTTTATTTACTAATAGTAAAAGGTTTTCTAAAAAATTATTAAAATAATAAAAAAAACTTTAGAAAAAACTACTATTGAAAATGTTATTTTAAGCTACTTCGAGAAGAAGTTATTTCAAATAACTTATTATTAAAACTAGCTTATAAGATATTTTATAAGTTATATATATACACACACACACACACACTATGTTATAACCTATGGACACACGGCTGTAAAAATAATAAAAGTTTTATGGTAAAGATTCATAATTATTAATCAATTATTTTAAATAAATTATTAATTAAGAGATTTAATCAGATATATTTTTATTACTAAGGAATGATTTGTATTGCAAAGAGGTTATCCATATACCTACACCCTTTGAAGAAATTCTTTATTCTTTGACTGTTGGATTCATTAAAGAATATATACTCATTTCTTCTGGTGAAAATGACAAGTATGGAGAATTAATGAGTTATCCTCTTGATCACAAAAACCATTAAGTTTTGCTTGATCGATTGATTGTTACTTACATTGAGAGAAGAATGTGAAGTCATAAAAGGAATTCGTCTTGATGCATCTACATATGATTTCATTGTGCTTGGAATTTATGTTGGTGTTCATGAAGCTCATAATGATGTTCAAGAAGACGTTCTTGGTGTTCTTGATGTTCTTGATGACGATCATGATGTTCTTCACGTTTCAGAGACAAATGTGACTTCAGATGCCGTGACAACCCGAAATTCCCGTTTGTTTTAACGGCGTAATTAAGCATGTCAAAAATTAACCAAATTTATCCCAAAATATTTTTGGCCAGATTTAAGCCCATTGGAATATTATATATAATATTCGTCAAGCGAACCAAAATTAAGGAAATAAATTTCAGAACTTGTCGTGTTTAGCGTAAGTCGCGGAACTCCAAAAATTTGGAATTTACGGACAAAAACTCAGAGTTTTTGACCGCGAACCCCCGAGAGTATAAATATGACACTTAGTCATTTTCTCTCATTTTTCCGACTCCCACCTCAAGAACACTCAAGAAATTCTCTCAACTATCATAAGTTCATCCCATCAAATCCGCCAAAAATGATAATCCAAGCTCCTAGAACGTAAGAGCGCTTACCCTAGCTTCTTGTGTGCTTAATAGAAACTTGGTTACACTTGAAATCATCAAAGAACACCAAGAACAAGGTGTTTACGGTCCAAGAACATTCTTGGACCGTAAACCCTTAAATGGGTGCCAAAGTGTGCCTTGATTCATCCTAAGCCTTGATAACTAGCATAGATCCCTTCCTAGATGAGTTTAGCACTCAAAAATCATCATTTCCCCATGTCCATATGAGTTTATGGTTTGGGGAGTTCATCCCAAAAACGTAAACACCTCCAAAAGGTGTTTAGATGCCCCTAATGCCTTCTAATGTTTGTATAAAGGAGTAGAACCCTAGATGCATGAACTAGGAACCGCAAAATCATGAAAGGAAGGGATAAACATGATTTTACGGTTTTAGAGCATCTCCCAAAACCGTAAACACCTTTTCAAGGTGTTTAAGTGCCCTTAACACCTTCCTATGCTTGTTTAAGTGTCTAGAAACTTGCATGCATGAGTTAGAACCACACAAAACACAAAAGAAATGGACAAACATGGGTTTACGGCTGTAAACCCATGTGTTTATGACCGTAAACACCCAAGGGGTGGTCCAAGGACCGTAAACTCCCTAATGGTGTTCATTTTGAGCCCCAATCACTTCCTTAGCCCTTGATTCGAGTCTAGCATAATTCCTTGAGTGATATAAGACCTTCAAAAACCCAATGGCACCACAACCATGATTTTACGGTCGTAGAATCATGGGGGAAGTAGTATTGAAGCCGTAAACACCCCTAGGCACTACCATTTGAGGAGTAAACTCCAAAGTGAGACTATACTCTCTTTATATGCAACCCTTGGTACTCCTAGCACTTGTAGCAAAGTGTCTCATGCTTTAGGGCGTCCTAATTTGCATAATTAATTTTTAAATGACTAATTGGATACTTAAATGTATCATTACATGTTAAATAGGATTCGCGTGTGTGTTCAAGTCCTCACTTGACACTTCGCATCCTATACCGTCCATTCATCCGAATCGCCACAACAGGTGAGTTCACACCACTGAATTAACCTATTAAATGATTTTAACTGCTTTTATAGGGGGGAATACAAGTTGAACTATACATTTATTAGATAAATCACATGTGATTAATAACTGTATAGCAAAATAGATTTTGCATGTTAAACTATTTATCTAGATTAAAGATTTCCAAATCTCATTTTCGAATCTTTTTAAAGTATGAATATCCCTTTTTAGATCATTAAAGGTTATCCAAAGTTTTTCAAAGTTTGTTTACTTAAGAGACATCCAGTCGTGATTTCTTATCAAAGGTTTTCTTCACTTAAACCGTTTTATACAAATCATTTTTCAAAGTTGTTTATGAAAGGTGTTTGAAAGGATTTCCAAAGGTTTTTCAAAGCTTGTTTTACAAAATGACATCAAGTCGTAAATTCTTATTTTTAAAGGTTTTACCAAAGTTCTTCTATGCTTCTATTTCGTTAAATGCATGCCTATATTTGTATAGTTATATAAATAATGTTTAAAGGACTTAGGAAGGCTAGTTCGCCCTATTTCCTTTTCCTCGTTGGGATGTGGTCTGGTGGGTATCGGTTATCCGTCCGAAGGTCGTTTAAAGATTAATTATATATCATGTATACATGTATGGACATAAAACCTCTCTCTCTCAGCCAGTTCATCGCCTTGAGTAGTACAGGCATCCTTCTATTATTCATGTTTCTGGAACCCTAGTAACTATTATAGGAATAGTTAGGAGATTCTATCTCTATCTCTATCTCTAACTCTATCTCTGTCTTTATCTTTATCTCTATTTCTCTCTATCTCTCTCTTTCTCTTTTACTTTAGAATGTGACACACTATTTCCCTCTACGACGCTTCATTGCGCCAACGCTGTGTAACCAGAGTCTTCGGGAAGGAGAGCGAACATCATGTGTATAGAACTATACGGGACTGACACTCCCACACCCAGACTACTAGCTACAGTCCGCGCCGGTAAGGCCCATGGGTGACATAATGCCACTACCTCTATGCGTGACCTGGAGGGTCATCTGATAGTAATCTGGGGTTAGTAATTTGGGGAAAACTACTCCTTAAAACATAAATCGGTTGGGTCTTGGTAGAAGACTGCTTTTCTTTAGAAAATATAGGATTTTCTGGAAAGGACGCTAATACACCGTAGATTCTAAACTACTATCTTTCATAAAGTTATTTTGAATAAAAATTCATATTTATACTAATGACACTAAATACTTATGGACTCACCAGCATTATAAAATGTTGATACTCGCTTTCAAAATAACTTGTATTCTCAGGTCAGCGATAGACATGTACATCCCGGGAGCTTTGCGAAGTCAGTCTAGAACCGAGTTGCATCTATACTATTCCTTGTATTACTTTGATGTTGTTATGAAATGTAAACTATGTAAAATTATTACTATTAATGCAATGGTTGCTGTACTTTGATTACTATAATGCATATGTTATGATACTTGACATGACGTCATCCACCCCGGAACGTTTCCGTCGTTCCAGTTTTGGGGTGTGACAGATGCCTATCAAATTGAATGGTGTAGGAGAAGAAGCACATTGAATCACCAACATTTACACGAAAACTGTTGGTGTTGTTCAATTCTTCGTTTTCATTCCTGTGATGCCCTTAATTTTTTTGTCGCGTGGAAAGATAATAAACTAAAAAGAATAAATAAGAATGTATTTATAATTGAATAAAATAGATGATTTCATTCCTAGTTTCAATTAATTTTGTTCACTGTTAATTAATGATTTGTTGTTGATTTTGAGGATGTGATAGTAATCAAATTGAATGAATCCAATTTGTCGATAAATAGATGTTTGAGCCGGAAATTAGAGCATTAGGCTAGCTAAAGAGATGACACTTGTCAATCACAAAGTGAATGCCTCAACAACTGACATGTGGCAAAGTAAAGTACTCTTATATATATATATATATATATATATATATATATATATATATATATATATATATATATATATATATATATATATATATATATTTATATCGTTGTATACTTATAAATGAAACATTTTTCCTTTCACCACATTCATTTGAAACTCCCATGACTTTTCAATTTCTTTCTAATAATGATTATAAGTTGGTTAATAAGGTTAAATAAATATAAAACCTAAAGTGTAATCGTATATAAACTAAATTTCAATATTAAAATAACATATTTTCTTCTACTTATAAAGTTTTGTTTTTAATTTTTAACATATTATACTTAATTTATTAAGTCTAATATGTTGTTGTATGTAAACCATTATCATTTTAAAGCTACAACTTTTGAACACTTTGTATAAAATACTTAAATTGTTAATTTAAATATAACCTTACAGGATCAGCTTAAATATAAATTTTAGTTCAATCTAAACAACCTAAAGAATATTTTGTAAATAGTTAAAAGTAATAAATTGTAGTCTCTTTCTAATAATGATTATAAGTTGGTTAATTAATAAGGTTAAATAAGTATCAAACCTGAAGTGTAATGATAAATAAACTAAATTTCAATATTTGAATAATATTTTTACTTCTACTTATAAAGTTATTTCTTTAACTTTTAACATATTATACTTAATTTATTAGATTTAATATGTTGTTGTATGTAAACTATTATCGGTTTAAAGCTGCAACTTTTGAACAGTTTGGACAAAATACTTAAAATGTTAGTTTAAATATAACATTACAAGGCCAACTTCAATATAAATTTCAGTTCCACTTAAAAAACTCAAAGAATATTTTGTGAATAGTTGAAAGTGATAAATTTTAGTGCTAAATGCAAAAACTAAATTGTAATATCAATTTAACTAAAATATTTCCTAAAGATAATTTTATAATCGTAAAAAGTTTTCAAATAAGTAGCTTAAAATAACTTACAATAACAATAGTTAAAAATAAATTTATATAAATGATTATTGTTACCTTTAAAATAAAAAAATGTTTGATGTTTTAATAATTTCAATGATAGAAATTAAAACATTAAGCAAATAAATTAAAAAAAATTAATTAATAATAACAACAGCTATAAATAACATTAAACCATATATTATATTTAATTTTATTTATGAGTAACCCGCGGGTAGAGGTCATTCAAAAGATTGAGATCATGAAGTTTTAATAGATGTATATATTATCATATAAAATAGAGTAAATTACATGAATGGTCCCTATGGTTTAGACTAACTTGCGTGTTTGGTCCCTAAATTATTTTTTTAACTCGGAAGGTCCCTACTATTTGTTTTTGTTACGCACTTGGTACCTGTCTTAACTAAAAAGACTATGTTTTCCTTTGATTTTTTAATTTATTTAAATAAACACACCCCAACCCCACCCCCTCACCTTAGCTTACCTACCCCGCCATTTTTCCTTATTTAAATAATAGTATTTTTAGGTAAGACAGGGACCAAACACATAACAAAAACTAACAGTAGGGACCAAGCGCGTAACAAAAACAAATAGTAGGGACCTTCCGAGTTAAAAAATACGTTAGGGACCAAGCGCACAAATTTCCCTAAACCATAGGGACCATTCGTGTAATTTACTCTTCAAAATAATCAATATATATTTATCTCCTTAGTATACGAATTATTATATCAAATTTAACAACAACATTATTGTTATATTTAAAAAAACATATATTTGTAAAGATTTCAGCTATATAGATACTTCTGCGCAACACGCGGGCATTTGTTGTGATACTTGACATGACGTCATCCATCCCATAACGTTTCCGCCGTTCCGGTTTTGGGGTGTGACAGATTGGTATCAGAGCATTGTTTATAGTGAGCTCAGTATATCAATTCATAAAAGATATACAACCTATAAATACTTAGGGATAAAACACTCTGACCAAGAATTATACTTTAAAAGATAAACATATTTTACCAAAGTATAAGAACATTCGGAATCTAAACCCCCGAACAAAGTATCACAAGAAGAACAAGAATAAAAGTCTTCACATATTGAGCATTACCGTCAAACTTGGGCAGTTATGTAATCGTAAGCTGGAATAAATGTAACCTGATCAACTACATTTATTCGAGATGCGATGAACGTGTGCTTGGGTGTTGCAACAGGTCTGAAACTTACCAAATAGGAATGCTAGAGTCAAACATAAAGTTTAAAATACAATGGGAGTATTTTGGAATACTAAAAGACTCACATTAATCCCAGAATCATATTCAGAAGTTAAGAATCAAACAAGTAATTAAAATACCATAGGGGTATTTTAGGATCCATAGATAACCTTGTGTGAAAAACTAAAAAGATCCTTATTGATATACCTATGATTACAGAGGGTATACTTCCAAGGTTATATATAATAAGGATCCCATAGATTATGAATGTGTGGTTTCGCTCTACTTCCTTTTCCTCGTTGGGATGTGGATATAGAGTAGTATCACACATTCGAAGGCCTATCGGATCTAAGCTATATATAATTTGCGTACCCTATGTAATTGTAGCAGGACTCGATATGGATCACCCAGTGAAATGTTAATAATCTCTTAGGATTCTTAGACATTTCCATTCTTGCACGAACCCTGTAGAAGACCCTATCCACTTCAGTGTTCGACCGAAGAGTTGATTCAGACCCAGAAGAAGTTCATTGAGAAGATTTCCAGTTCGAAAATAAATGAACCAGGACGATACTATTGAAACCACCAAGTGCCTATACCTTTTACGGACACCGGTGGGAAATCCACCTGAACTTCCGAGATTTCCAGTCATCCATCATGAAGCGATGACACTCAGAGTCAGGATCGGAAGTAAGACGGAGTAAAAATTCAATATGTCTTCACGAGAAGAGAACCCTAGGTAACTACCCGAAGAAAACCAACGCCGGTCTCAATCAAGGATAAGAGGTAGACAGAGGGAGCCAATACATGGAACCCGAGAAGTGTCTTTTCCTCATATTTGTCGCGCTAATACACCCATAAAATAATACAACTTAGTGAGTTAGTGATTACACTACTCACACTATGTGTTAGGTAGATCGCCTTTCCTGTTGCAAGTAATACGATTAGATCGGATTTCAAAACCTCGATTGAGAGTGTTTAGCCATAAGTCTTCATGAGCCTTTCTCCCCGCGGGCTTCGTTCCGAACTGTCCTCAGATCTCTCCAGAGTCAGAGAGTGAATCTCTCCAGTATAAAGATAACTTAGTAGGAACGACCCCCATCTTATGTTTTTTTTTTCGATACTCATACCCTTACCTTGATACCCGAACTGCATCATAGGGATGTAGGTCAAACCTTCGAGAACATACTCCTACCCCATTGGTGAACGATTGAAATACATCTTGGTCCAAAGACAATCCTTATAGGAATTCTAGTTCAATTATGAAGGGTTAGTGAGAAGGTTATTAGTATGATTTCCTCGCTCATACATTTCCAAGTTATATATAACGAAGACCTGGTAGACAGTAAAATCTGAGGTTGCTGACTTAGTTTCTTTTCCTCGTCGGGATGTGAAACTAAAATAAAATCACACATTTTACTATCCACCTAGTCTTGAATATATCATAACGTGTATAACCTAAGTTCTCATGTATAATAACTCATCTCTTAGTTAGAATCAAATAATCTAGAGTCAACCTTGGTCACTCACGAACCCCTCGCCTTTTGTGTTACAGAATCATGTCGTCATCCAGAGGTAGTCAGCCAAACAACGAAGCCCCTATCCTTCATATCGATGCTTCCACTTTCCAAGCCGCGGTAACAGCTGCCGTGATAACTGTCCTTGCAAACCTCGACGCTAGCAATGCAATCATGAATGGCAAAGGAATGGAAGATTCTGATCGTTGTACCTATACAGGAAGCCAACAAATGGCAATAGTCACGGACATGCAAAGTTGTAAAACCGAGAAGAGGAAATGAAATCACCGAGCTAGAAAGGAGCGCCAACGACTCCAAAGTCTTGCCGCGCAACAGCAGCAAGCGGCAACCCCGGCCCCTTCAGCACCGGCACGACCCATTTCACAAGTCCCTTGCATCGGGACCGACCCTACCTACAAAGGTGGTGATAAATCCGGGCTCTTTAAAAGAAAATTTTCAAAGTGGAGTAACGAGGAGGGCACCCGTGTCCACGTAACTCTGACTAAGCACCTCACTCCCAACACCAATAGTAGTACGAACCAGACATGTCACCAGTGCGGCGAGATCGGACACCTCAAAAAGGACTGTCCAATAATAAAGAACCCCGGCGCAGACGGGAAGAGACTAAGGATCACCGTTGCAGGAGAAACTACTCCAGACCCTCGTTAAAGTATTCTAAGCGATCGTTGTCTCAGACTCGTAAATTGTTTAGAACTAGTGCGACCAGAGTCTTATCTTTTGCGAGATCCCGATAGTAAAGGGACCCTCGTACTGCATATACTTGCTTTTGTAATACACCTAGTTCACAACGTCAATCTTGTAGTAAATCTAATACTGTAACTCTGTTAAAAGTCGCAGCACTGTTGTAAAACTAAAAATTTCATAAGGTAAAGCTATAATGGCTCAGTGTATACGTTAAAGCCATGTATAATTAAGATGGATAGACCTGGAGTGAGTGATGCTGCCTCATTTCCTGTTCCTCGTTTGGTTGTGGATTTAGGGCGGAGTCGCTCAGTCAACAGTCCTCCCCACCTTAATTATACATGACTAGTGTATGCTAGGCAATTATAGAAAGGCCTCGTGAGAATCCGTTCATGAAAGATACACTATTCCGAAACACTCAGGATCCTCTATAGTTCCGCGTCGACTCTATCGGTCCAAGTATCCGCAACACTGATACACGGGATGAAACCCGAGACGCCAAGAACTTGTGTGCCAATTCAGCACATGGCCCTATCGACCCGCATTCTATGTCATGTCGATGTATGCCAACTTCGACGCCTCTATCAATCATGGTTTGACCTAGTGCAACCATGTGTAAATCCCTAGTGTTGTGTAAAAAGAACTTTCACCGTAGCCATTTCGGCAAATAAAAGTTCTTCCTAACCAAATAATAATAAAACCTAATGCAATTCGCCGGTCGTCCCTCTTATCTAAAACCTTCCGAAATACCCAGGAGAAGGGTATCGCGCGCTATTAACCAACCTCTCCTTAGGTAAAGATAGAACCCGAAGCGAAAGACACTGCAGGTGTTCTAGAAGACGATAACCACCCAAAACCTACTCCGTAGATCCCCCAGAAAGACCCTTCACACCTCACAATCAGGTTCGTAAATCAAAAGGATAGAACTCATGGAGACTGACTACTATAACTGAGTATATGCATAAGGGTGGTATATAATTGAGATCAAAAAGATTTAAGATGTGTGCTTCCTCCCTACTCCCTGTTCCTCGTTGGATTGTGGGTCTGGGGTGGAGTCACACAACTTAACATCATGTCGACCTTAATTACATACAGCTTGCATACACCAAGTATTAGTGGTTAAGCCAAGTATGAGCTCTACCACGAACCTCATAGTAAAACCCTTCATCCTATCCCATAGAATAGAAACTAGAGTCAAGAGAACCACTGCGGGTTGAGCTACTAAAATGACCACAAATCCGAAATCTTTTGTCATCCCGGTTAAGCCAATATAGTAGCTAACACCCTCAGTTGGTGAAGAAATCTGAGTCGTAAGAGTCAAGGACATTGACTGCGACCATCAATTCACGCTTGATCCCATGAATTAAGCATCTCAACGGAGACCCCAGAAAACTGGAAGCTGTGATAAGCTAAACCCTGGGAAGAGTGGGTGAGGAAATTAGAAGCTCCGAGTGACGGAACCCTATACTTCTAGACATAATCTAAATCAAGGAAACTCGGAAACACCGGAAGAGTAGTTGCCAAAGATACTCGCACTACTCAGGCACTTCGTCCATCCCGTTACCGACAAGTAGTGCCTAGGACACACCGCCTCCTCATGTGAGAATAGTCACCATCACCCTGTAGACGAAGGACTGCATTCTCCGAAGTGAACACTAAAATGCCAAGAACCACATGATAACCCTCACAACCAAGAAATACTTGAATAAAGTAAAATGGTATGTTGCATCAAGCCTTATAACCCTGATCCCAAAGAGATTATAAACTAGACACCAGTCTAGGTGTTAGTCGATGGGTTATACAAGAGCACGTGCTTTCTGCAACTGAAATAAACTGACGCCTTAGAGAATAGGGCATGTCTTAGAGATTCATTGGACTACTAGGTGTTCCAAGAATACTATCTCACACAGAAATAGTAGAACCACCTCCCGAGATAATCCAACACTTCAGAAAATCTCTAAGGACTGAGTTAGCCCTGAGCAGAGATTGTTATTCATGAAGCAGCTAAGCAAGTAAGAGCATGATTCTTTCCTGTTAGGAATCATATTGTGAAAGAGTCAACTAGACGATGATGAGGAGTTTGAAAACTTTCTAAACAATCATCTGGTAAAACCCTATCTCACCAACTTTGAGAGTTTCCGTTAGAAACACCTCAAGAGTTAGAAGTGCAGGCCCATTTTTGCACTAGGTCGAGATAGATGCCATGCAACCGATAGAGACCAAGTAGTAGCCATTACATCCGATGATCTAGAAAACCTCCGAAAGCCAATCAGTAGGAAACACGAATCCGAAAACGACATGAGCCTTCTAAGAACCAACCCGGGAACCCCACTCCGGTAAGAGAGAACTTTTGGAACTTCGACATGGCGATCACGCCAGTGATGATCTCACCATAGAAGTAAATTATGTTCTAGGTACTAAAAAGCTCTATCTTTCCGAGAGCTTAGGACCATCCGAGATTCTTTATAAGAATTGGTCCAACCCTTGTCAGACCACGACTACTTTAGGAATTCCATAAATTTCACCGTAGTCAATTTGCGTCTCCAGCATGCACAAGGTGTTTGCCCGACGTGACTCTCGAAATCCCACTCGTCGAGATAAGAATCTTTGAGAACCCCAACTTCGTAAAGGAACCTGTAGCACTCATGAGCTGAGAGGTCAAACGAACGAACCGAATCCGCATCCCATTAGTGAAGGTTTGCTGGAACGCCAAGCAAAAGCTGGAGATCACTTGGGAGTGCAAGGGCAAATCGATTAGGAAGCACCCTCATCTCGTTACTCAATCGTTCACGCCTACTTCTTTGCCTAAACTCTAGTTTCGGGACGAAATTCCCTCTAACGGGGGGATAATGTGACAACCCGAAATTCCTGTTTGTTTTAACGACGTAATTAAGCACGTCAAAAATTAGCCAAATTTATCCCAAAATATTTTTGGCCGGATTTAAGCCCATTGGAATATTTTATATAATTTTCGTCAAGCGAACCAAAATTAAGGAAATAAATTTTAGAACTTGTCGTGTTTAGCGTAAGTCGCGGAACTACAAAAATTTGGAATTTACGGACAAAAACTCGGAGTTTTTAACCGCGAACCCCCGAGAGTATAAATATGACACTTAGTCATTTTCTCTCATTTTTCCAACTCCCACCTCAAGAACACTCAAGAAATTCTCTCAACTATCATAAGTTCATCCCGTCAAATCCGCCAAAAAAGATCATCCAAGCTCCTAGAACGTAAGTGTGCTTACCCTAGCTTCTTGTGTGCTTAATAGAAACTTGTTTACACTTGAAATCATCCAAGAACACCAAGAACAAGGCGTTTACGGTCCAAGAACATTCTTGGACCGTAAACCCTTAAATGGGTGCCAAAGTGTGCCTTAGTTCATCCTAAGCCTTGACAACTAGCATAGATCCCTTCCTAGATGAGTTTAGCACTCGAAAATCATCATTTCCCCATGTCCATATGAGTTTATGGTTTGGGTAGTTCATCCCAAAAACGTAAACACCTCCAAAAGGTGTTTAGATGCCCCTAATGCCTTCTAATGTTTGTATAAAGGAGTAGAACCCTAGATGCATGAACTAGGAACCGCAAAATCATGAAAGGAAGGGATAAACATGAGTTTACGGTTTTAGAGCATCTCCCAAAATTGTAAACACCTTTTCAAGGTGTTTAAGTGCCCTTAACACCTTCCCATGCTTGTTTAAGTGTCTAGAAACTTGCATGCATGAGTTAGAACCACCCAAAACACAAAAGAAATGGACAAACATGGGTTTACGGTCGTAAACCCATGTGTTTACGACCGTAAACACCCAAGGGGGTGGTCCAAGGACCGTAAACTCCCTAATGGTGTTCATTTTGACCCCCAATCACTTCCTTAGCCCTTGATTCGAGTCTAGCATAATTCCTTGAGTGATATAAGACCTTCAAAAACCCAATGGCACCACAACCATGATTTTACGGCCGTAGAATCATGGGGGAAGTGGTATTGAAGCCGTAAACACCCCTAGGTACTACCATTTGAGGAGTAAACTCTAAAGTGAGACTATACTCTCTTATATGCAACCCTTGGTACTCCTAGCACTTGTAGCAAAGTGTTTCACGCTTTAGGGCGTCCTAAATTGCATAATTAATTGTTAAATGACTAATGGGATACTTAAATGTATCATTACATGTTAAATAGGATTTGCGTGTGTGGTCAAGTCCTCACTTGACACTTAGCATCCTATACCGTCCATTCATCCGAATCGCCCACGACAGGTGAGTTCATACCACTGAATTAACCTATTAAATGATTTTAACTGCTTTTATAGGGGGGGTAATACAAGTCGAACTGTACAGTTATTAGATAAATCACATGTGATTAATAATTGTATAGCAAAATACATTTTGCATGTTAAACTGTTTATCTAGATTAAAGATTTCCAAATCATGTTTTCGAATCTTTTTAAAGTATGAATATCCCTTTTTAGATCATTAAAGGTTATCCAAAGTTTTTCAAAGTTTGTTTACTTAAGAGACATCCAGTCGTGATTTCTTATCAAAGGTTTTCTTCACTTAAACCGTTTTATACAAATAATTTTTCAAAGTTGTTTATGAAAGGTGTTTGAAAGGATTTCCAAAGGTTTTTCAAAGCTTGTTTTACAAAATGACATCAAGTCGTAAATTCTTATTTTTAAAGGTTTTCCAAAGGTTTTACCAAAGTTCTTCTATGCTTCTATTTCGTTAAATGCATGCCTATATTTGTATAGTTATATAAATAATGTTTAAAGGACTTAGGAAGGCTAGTTCGCCCTATTTCCTTTTCCTCGTTAGGATGTGGTCTGGTGGGTATCGGTTATCCGTCCGAAGGTCGTTTAAACATTAATTATATATCATGTATACATGTATGGACATAAAACCTCTCTCTCTCAGCCAGTTCATCGCCTTGAGTAGTACAGGCATCCTTCTATTATTCATGTTTCTGGAACCCTAGTAACTATTATAGGAATAGTTAGGAGACTCTATCTCTATCTCTGTCTCTAACTCTATATCTATCTTTATCTTTATCTCTATTTCTCTCTATCTCTCTCTTTCTCTTTTACTTTAGAATGTGACACACTATTTCCCTCTACGACGCTTCATTGCGCCAACGCCGTGTAACCAGAGCCGTCGGGAAGGAGAGCGAACATCATGTGTATAGATCTATACGGGACTGACACTCCCACACCCAGACTACTAGCTACAGTACGCGCCGGTAAGGCCCATGGGTAACATAATGCCACTACCTCTATGCGTGACCTGGAGGGTCATCGGATGCTCTATCGTCGATTAGCATGGTTACATACGGGTTCACATTCACCCTTTTTGTTTTAGACTTTGCTAGCTGTATCGTTCACTCGATACTGTCTGCAGTCTGTATTTTTTTTGTTTTAGACTTTACTAGTTGTATCGTTCACTCGATACTGTCTGGAGTCTGTATTTTCTTGTTTTAGACTTTGCTAGCTGTATCATTCATTCGATACCGTTTGGAGTCTGTACTTCCTTTTGTTAGACTCAGCCAGGCGTATCATTCATTCGATACTCTCCTGGAGTCTATGTTTTCTTTAGTTTTAGTCAGCAGTGTTACTGCTGAGGTATATATATTATTTTCCCCTAGTATTTTCACTTATGATTTTCTCATTACTCTTTTAAAGTCAATTCTGTATTTGGTAATGATAGTAATTTGGGGAAAACTACTCCTTAAAACATAAATCGGTCGGATCTTGGTAGAAGACTGCTTTTATTTAAATAATATAGGATTTTCTGGAAAGGACGCTAATACACCGTAGATTCTAAACTACTATCTTTCATAAAGTTATTTTGAATAAAAATGCATATTTATACTAATGACACTAAATACTTATGGACTCACCAGCATTATAAAATGCTGATACTCGCTTTCAAAATAACTTGTATTCTCAGGTCAGCGATAGACATGTACATCCCGGGAGCTTTGCGAAGTCAGTCTAGAACCGAGTTGCATCTATACTTTTCCATGTATTACTTTGATGTTGCTATGAAATGTAAACTATGTAAAATTATTACTATTAATGCAATGGTTGTTGTACTTTGATTACTATACTGCATATGTTGTGATACTTGACATGACGTCATCCACCCCAGAACGTTTCCGCCGTTCCGGTTTTAGGGTGTGACAAATGCCTATCAAATTGAATGGTGTAGGAGAAGAAGCACATTGAATCACCAACATTTACACGAAAACTGTTGGTGTTGTTCAATTCTTCGTTTTCATTCCTGTGATGCCCTTAATTTTTTTGTCGCGTGGAAAGATAATAAACTAAAAAGAATAAATAAGAATGTATTTATAATTGAATAAAATAGATGATTTTATTAGTTTCAATTAATTTTGTTCATTGTTAATCGATGATTTGTTGTTGATTTTGAGGATGTGATAGTAATCAAATTGAATGAATCCAATTTGTCGATAAATAGATGTTTGAGCCGGAAATTAGAGCATTAGGCTAGCTAAAGAGATGACACTTGTCAATCACAAAGTGAATGCCTCAACAACTGACACGTGGCAAAGTAAAGTACTCTTATATATATATATATATATATATATATATATATATATATATATATATATATATATATATATATATATATATATGTATATCGTTGTATACTTATAAATGAAACATTTTTCCTTTCACCACATTCATTTGAAACTCCCATGACTTTTCAATTTCTTTCTAATAATGATTATAAGTTGGTTAATAAGGTTAAATAAATATAAACCTAAAGTGTAATTGTATATAAACTAAATTTCAATATTAAAATAACATATTTTCTTCTACTTATAAAGTTTTGTTTTTAACTTTTAACATATTATACTTAATTTATTAGGTCTAATATGTTGTTGTATGTAAACCATTATCATTTTAAAGCTACAACTTTTGAACACTTTGTATAAAATACTTAAATTGTTAATTTAAATATAACCTTACAGGATCAGCTTAAATATAAATTTTAGTTCAATCTAAACAACCTAAAGAATATTTTGTAAATAGTTAAAAGTAATAAATTGTAGTCTCTTTCTAATAATGATTATAAGTTGGTTAATTAATAAGGTTAAATAAGTATCAAACCTGAAGTGTAATCATAAATAAACTAAATTTCAATATTTAAATAATATTTTTACTTCTACTTATAAAGTTATTTCTTTAACTTTTAACATATTATACTTAATTTATTAGATTTAATATGTTGTTGTATGTAAACTATTATCAGTTTAAAGCTGCAACTTTTGAACAGTTTGGACAAAATACTTAAAATGTTAGTTTAAATATAACATTACAAGGCCAACTTCAATATAAATTTCAGTTCCACTTAAAAAAACTCAAAGAATATTTTGTGAATAGTTGAAAGTGATAAATTGTAGTGCTAAATGCAAAAACTAAATTGTAATATCAATTTAACTAAAATATTTCCTAAAGATATTTTTATAATCGTAAAAAGTTTTCAAATAAGTAGCTTAAAATAACATACAATAACAATAGTTAAAAATAAATTTATATAAATGATTATTGTTACCTTTAAAATAAAAAAAAATGTTTGATGTTTTAATAATTTCAATGATAGAAATTAAAACATTAAGCAAATAAATTAAAAAAAATTAATTAATAATAACAACAACTATAAATAACATTAAACCGTATATTATATTTAATTTTATTTATGAGTAACCCGCGGGTAGAGGTCATTCAAAAGATTGAGATCATGCAGTTTTAATAGATGTATATATTATCATATAAAATAGAGTAAATTACATGAATGGTCCCAATGGTTTAGAGTAACTTGCGTGTTTGGTCCCTGAATTATTTTCTTAACTCGGAAGGTCCCTACTATTTGTTTTTGTTACACACTTGGTACCTGTCTTAACTAAAAAGACTATGTTTTCCTTTGATTTTTTAATTTATTTAAATAAACACACCCCAACCCCACCCCCTCACCTTAGCTTACCTACCCCGCCATTTTTCCTTATTTAAATAATAGTATTTTTAGGTAAGACAGAGACCAAACACATAACAAAAACAAATAGTAGGGATGTGACATCCCCATTTTCACGGCCAGAAAAGACCGATTTTGTTTATGCTTTATAAAAATCAGAGTTCTTCTTTTAATAAAAATTTTGCGGAATTTGTTCCCAGAAAAACACGATAAATACGTTATTAAAACATTTTCGAAGAAAAGTATTTTATTCATTTTAAAACGTTTGGGATGTCATCGTTAATACAGGAACATAAGCATAAACAGAACTTATGTTTATTTACACAAGTGATTTACATCTCTTTAAATCTCTCATTGTAATGTGACTTTATATCAACACCTGTGATATAAATAAACTGAGTGGGTCAGGTTGGGAAACCTGGTGAGTACATAGGGTTTTCAACCCACAATAATATAATTATTATGTTTAAACAATCAAACAATCAACCCAATTACCCATCCCCATTATCTTCTTTACTCTTAAGGATTTATTGTAAGAGTCATCTATCTTGCATTCGTTTATTCCGAAGTCCCGTACTTCCAGGGTTATAGGACTGACACTAAATCCATAGCTGCCAATGTTCATTCATAAAGCACTAATTCCATAGCTGCTATAGTCTATTCATCGGGTACTAAATCCATAGCTACCAGTCTTTATCTAATAAGTACTAAGTCCATAGCTACCAATTCCTAACAGGTACTAAGTCCATAGCTACCAGTTCGTAACAGGTACTAAGTCCATAGTTACCAGTGTTTGTCCAATAGGCACTAAGTCCATAGTTGCCGATGTTTATTAGGCACTAAGTCTATAGCTGCCAATGTTTACTCACATCATCTTTTATCTATCATCATTCATCTACCCATGTCATACCCAACATATTCGTATATATAAAATACGTATACAGTTTAAATCATTTAAAACATGTATAAAACGTTCATCCAGCATAGACAGCAAGTATTCAGATAATATACACACATAGCACATAGTTTATATAAAATACTTCATATCTATGTGTAAGATGAAAGGGACCATGCACTCACCTGAAAGGTGGTGACTTAGCACTCGGACAGCGCTTCTCGAACAGCGCTTCGATACTCTCAAAACCATTTCCTTCGATATAACCTAGTATCAACACCACTAGGGTTTAGTCTAACGGTAACCGCGACTAATTAATAGTCTAGCTATTATTATTATTATTATTATTATTATTATTATTATTATTATTATTATTATTATTATTATATAAGCGTTAAATAACACTCAATATAACTCATAGTAATAGCCCAAATAATTATTTTAAAGACCTAATAACATTACTATATCGAAACATAAGCTACGCTAAAGATTGGGTAGGCGTAGCTCACTTACAGCAGGTTTTCTCAAAAACCGGGGTTCGCTGGAGCAGCGTTTCCGAGCCGAAAGACCCTTTTTCTCGGGACTCCGGGAGCCTCGGGGCTTCCTTCGGGTGCTAGGGGGTTTACCTAGGCTTTAGGGGGCTTAAGGGAGGTTAGAGAGAGAGTATACAGAGAGAAAGAATGTTAGAGAGGTGTGAAGAGAAGTGAATGGCCAGCACCTCTATTTATAGGGGTGCTGACTGACCTACTCGCCGAGTTGGTGCATGTGGCAACCTTCTGGTGGTGCCACGTGTCCAATTCGGGTGGTGCCACGTCACCATCTATCGCGTATCAGCCTTCAAACTTAAAAAAATCATAACTCTCGCATACGAACTCCGTTTTTGACATTATTTATATCCACACGTAGGTAAAATCAAGATCTACAACTTTCGTTTAGACTCCGTTGGCTAATTCTTGACCGATCTCAAATTTAACAGTAGGAGGCGTTTAGACTGTTAAATGACCGCGAAGAATTCGTAACTCCTTCATACGAACTCCGTTTTCGACCATATTTTTACCGTTGAGTTCCTATCAATGAGATCTTCAACTCTCATTTAGGTCGCGTAAGCCAAAAACCACTCGAACTAAAATTCGAGTTTCGGGTTGTACACTGCTAAGCCGAATCTTAGAAAAATCATAACTTCTTCATACGAAGTCAAATTTGGGCGTTCTTTTTATGGATTTTCTCGGTTTAACATATTCTACGAATTTCGTTTAGATCACTAAGGCTAAATCTTGCTCTATCATAAATTCACTTTTTACGCTTCCCGGTGCCGTGCCGGTTCCGTCGCGAAACTTCGACGAGTCATAACTTCTTCGTTATAACTCAGATTTCGGCGTACTTTATATGTATGGAAACCTTGTGACATATACTACAACTTGGTTCAAATTATTTATTCTAAATAATCTTTTTTCGAAAAGTCGTTTCCGACCCCTATTATCTCTAAATTGACTAGCTCGGATCTACGGGCGTTACAAGGGACCTTCCGAGTTAAAAAATAAGTTAGGGACCAAGCGCACAAATTTCCCTAAACCATAGGGACTATTCGTGTAATTTACTCTTCAAAATAATCAATATATATTTATCTCCTTAGTATACGAATTATTATATCAAATTTAACAATAACATTATTGTTATATTTAAAAAAACATATATTTGTAAAGATTTCAGCTATATAGATACTTCTGCGCAACACGCGGGCATTTGCCTAGTGTGTGTGTGTGTGTATATATATATATATATATATATATATATAGTTAGGTTCAAATGTTTTCAACAAATATTGTGTGCATATATGGACCAATCAAAATTTAGCACAAATTAAATTTTTAAATAAATCAATAAGGGTAAATTAGTAATATTGCATGTATATTACATAAATTCCAAAACTAAAATCAAATCAAATCCCTATAAAATTGCAATCAGTTTTTTAAACCCTACAAAAACCACCGTCGACGTCCTCGTCCTTCCTCATTGCTACTTTTGCCAACGTGTTCTTTCCCCACAACATCCATCAAACACCACAGCACAACCACCGATTGTTAGTGCCTAATCGAGATGAGTGCAACCTGCTTTCACTGTTATTAGGCAACTGTGAACCTGCAAAACCATGGAAAATGTTTATCTTTATACAGTCCTTTACATGATTGGGTTTCAAGCACCTAGTATCAGGCCTTTGTCTCTTCTTTTGAGCAGATCACTTTGCCGAGAGGAGCAGAGATTATAATACCAATCTCAACAGGTTCTTCAACTTGTTCTTTTGTACCTTCGTCGACATCAATCACGATAGTAGTAGTATCAGGAAGGTTTTTTCCAACTTTTTTTTTTACAGAAATTGTGTTTTGTTTTTCTCCCTTTCCCATGATTTCATGAATCTTTCTCATGTTTTCGGTGCAATTTCTGGTGTTGTGAAGGTGTTTGGTGTTTAATACAACTTGTTGAAATTGTTTGAAATTATGTTCAAGGTAAAGCTATAACAATTGGATAATGCACAGAAGTTGTTCGATAGAATGCATAAGAGATGTTTCAAGCCAAATTCTCGGTAATTGACTAATTCTCAGTAGGAAGATCAAGTTCTAATTCTGTCAGAATGGAATCTCGATTTTATGGCATGGATTCTCAAAATACTCGTTAGTATTTGAAGGTATACCCTCTTTTATTGTAAATTTAGTCACATTCATGTATTTATTAATTACATGTGTTCTATGCTTCTTCAAATGGAGTATAAAGATCTGAGCATCCGATTTTGCCCGCCAATTGTTTGCTAAAGTGCTTGATTCAAAATTCTCAGCCAATTTTTTTTGTAATCTTTAAACTATCATATCTCTCTTATACTATCTTGGAATGATTTGAATTATTTTATGCATGTTCTCTTTTGTGTTAGCTACAAGTTAGGTTTTGAAGTCATTTAAATTGGATTACTATTGACTGAGCTACAGTCCTTCGAACATTGGATGTTACAACTATATTTATAGCACTTCTACTTTGTTCAGAAAATTTTTGTGATCATTGAACTGTCATATTTCCCACATTCAAGCTTGTAATCATATGACCTTTTTCCAACGTATTGTCCTCTGTGTTAGCTACAATGTAGGCTCTAGAATCATTGTAATTAGATTAAGTTGATTATTTAGATGAAGTGACTCGGGGAATACTTCATCAAGTGACTTGAGTATTACATTTTGTTAGAATAAATTAAAAGTATTTAATGTCTAACACATTCTATTAGAATTTATAGTTTTATTCTTTTAGAATATACTAAAAGTTTTAATATTTTAAAATTGACTATATTTTCTTTGTGGATATAGATTTTGAAGAGGTTGTCATTGTTGTGGAAAAAGAAGAAAACATGGATCGAGAACGAGAGTATTCCAGCAGAATATATTCTGCCAGAATGTATAAAGTGTTTCTTAACAATAATATTCTTTCAGAATAGATTAGTGTTTTTGTTAAATTTTGATGTTTTTATTTTTATTTTTTAACCATTCTTAGTTTTAATATTTAAGAATAAATGTAATTCTTAAACCATTATTAATCATTTTTTTTCAGAATGAATGTAATAAGTTTTTAGTCTTATTCTTTACGAATTAATGTAATTAGTAATTCTTAAAAAATAAAATTTGTATTCTTTAGAAAATGTTATTCTTAATAATATGTTGTATAATTCTTTAAGCATGTTAATTATAAAAAATATATTGAATGAACCATATTCTACAAGAATAAAATCGAAAATATATTTACCAGGTTATGTTTGACTCTCTGTCATTCTGACAGAATTAAATCGGTTAGTATTAGAAATTATAATAGAATTAAATTTGAATTAATTTAAAAAATTCAGCTTTAAAAAAAGAAAATTAATTATCCCTTAGAATCCGAAAATTTCCTTTTTTTAATATAGGTTAATTGACCAAAACACCATTCTGCTGAAATTTGTGTGATTATATGGTACATGCTCTAAGCCGCAAGGCGGTCGCAGCTTCGATCAGGGATGTATGTTTGAGGATGACTGTGATTACTCTGCTATTGGAGCGAATTCGGGAGGCTCAGATCGAGGCTATGAAGGAAGAGCACCAGAAGAGTGAGCATATTGTGGGTTAACTGGCTTCCTTCGATTATGATAGTCGTGGGCTGTTGACTCTTCACCGGAGAGCATTGGTTCCATATTAGGGTAGTGTGCGTCAGGTTCTGATGGAGGAGGTGCACAAGTCTAGGTTCTCCATTCATCCCATGGCAACGCAGATGTATAGAGATCTTCGTCCTGATAATTGGTGGCCCTGCATAAAGTGGGATGTGGCTTGGTATGTGGAGTGGTGCTTGACTTGTAGGAGAGTCAAGGCCAAGCCTCAATGACCTCACGACAAGATGCAACCATTGGAGATTCCCGTATGGAAGTAGGAGGAGATGACCATGGATTTCATCACGAAATTGCCCCGAACTATGCATGAAGTGGATTCGATTTGGGTCATCATAGATCGATTGACCAAGAGGCGTATTTTATCCAGATCCAGGAGAGTATCTCTACGTAGAAGTTGGCGGAGGTATACATCAGGGAGGTTGTGGAACGACATCGGGAGCCGGTTTCCGTGGTTTCAGACAGGGACATCAGGTTTACTTCTAGGTTTTGGAAGAGGTTCCATGACGAGTTAGGTACTTGTCTCTATTTCAGCACAACCTTCCATCCGCAGACGGTTGGTCAGAGTGAGCAAACCATTCAAACTCTAGAGGATATGTTGAAAGTGTGTTTCTTGGACTTTGGTGGGAAATGGGATACGTATCTTCCGTTAGAGGAATTTTTGTATAACAACAGTTATCACGCCAACATTG
The DNA here is from genome assembly GCF_002870075.4 of Lactuca sativa. Taxonomy (NCBI): domain Eukaryota; kingdom Viridiplantae; phylum Streptophyta; class Magnoliopsida; order Asterales; family Asteraceae; genus Lactuca; species Lactuca sativa. The sequence continues at coordinate 196,796,675 of NC_056630.2, read as the reverse complement.
ATCGACCTCCTTTTGATATGCTTTATGGGAGGAAATGTTGGACCTCAATATGTTGCGGTGAGGTCGGTCAGCGGGTTATAGGGAGTATCGAGGTGGTACTCAAGACTACCGAGTTGATTCAACAAGTTTAGAGTAGGCTCCAGACAACTCAGAGTCGCCAGAAAAGTTATGTTGATAGACGCCGATCAGACTTAGAGTTCCAGGTGGGGGATATGGTTCTCCTGAAGGTGTCACCTTGGAAAAGTGTCATCCGATTCAGGAAGAAGGGTAAGTTGGGCCCCAGGTATATCATTCCATTCAAGGTTTTGGCCTGGGTGGACCAGGTTGCATATCACTAGCATCTTCCAGATGAGCTCAGTCAAATCCATAGCATGTTGAATGTCTCTCAGTTGAGGAAGTGTTTAGTGGATGATTCTGCAGTGGTTCCATTAGAGGATATTCAGGTGGATGACCGCCTGAACTATATTAAGAGACCAATGGCGATTCTTGACCGGAAGACGAAAACCTTGAGGAACAAGGTTGTTGAGCTGATGAATGTCCAATGGCAGCATCGCAAGGATTCTGAATGGACTTGGGAGCCGAAAGATACTATCCAGAGTTATTTGGAGCAGCAGAATTCGAGGAGGAAGTCTGATTCAAGTGGGGGAGAATTATAACATTCGAATCTTGTAAGTTCCCTTTTTACCCTTACTAAACAAAATCCTTGCAATTTGGTCCTTTCGCTAGTATGTGGGGCACACTCTATGAGTACAGTTAGCGTACTAGCTGGACTTTGATAGCGGGCATCGACCACATACGCTAGGCATATGTTGGATTGGGACAAACCCTGATTTTTAGGATTTGTGCCCTATTTAAGCTTCTTTAATCCACCTCTTGGACATTTTAGACCAACTCCATATCTTCAAAACCCTAATTTCGTACCTTAGCCTTTGTGTGGTGCTTTTGAGCTCTTGTAAACCACTTTGGTGTGTTTGGTACATCGTGAATTGGTAGAAGAAGGTTGAAGACTCATTCTTTGGAGAGGACCTTATAGATCCAGATTTAGCTCTTCATTTTGTGACTTTTGAGGTATAAAGTCCATAAATTTTCAAACTCCTTGTATAGATCTTCTTTTGGGCTTGTTTATGGCCATTTTGGTCCCTTTTGGTTGGTCCTTCTGAGCTAAGGTCGTTTCAGAAACTTAACATTTTAGATCTGGACATTTTAGGGGTCCCTTACATATAAAAATACAAACTTTATGGTTTATATGGACTCATACATGTATTAAGATCCTTGGTTAAACTCTTTTGAGCTCTAGAGCCCCATTCAGCCATGCATGCACGTAAACTTGCCAACTTTACGTGATAAATCATCTTTTGGGACAAGATCTAAGAGTATGGAGTAGGGATTGAATGGATTAAGTGCTTTTTGACATGGAGTGGCCAACTGGGGAGTACGTTGGGCGTAGAAGCTGGTACATTGTGCGTACTAGCCCAGAGTGTGTACGCTAAGCGTACGAGCTGAGTACGCCCAACTTACTCGGCATGTGAGCTTCGGTTTTGGGCTTCTCAGTTTTGGGCATTGTATGTACCTTAGGATTTTAGGGCTTTGTTGGCAATCATATTTCTAGTTTAGACTCTTTTGGATGAAGGCCCACCAAGGGGTTTGGGCCTAATTTGGAAGGTTAGGCCATAATTGGGCTTTGGGTGGCTATTTTTGGAATTGGGCCTTTTGAGTAATTAGTTTGGGCTTTGGCCTTGGGTCAAGTTAGGAAAAGGGTAAAATGGTCTTTTACCCTAGTTTGGAGTCTTATTATGAGTAGGGATCCAACTATCGATTGGATATTATTTTATGATGATAGCACGAGGATTTTCGGATAAGTAGCTAGAGATTTATCTGTGAGATTCAGCATTCTGAGGTGAGTCTTTCACACCGTGTTTAGTGGGTCTAAGGCACCAATGCCAACCCATTACTTGTTATACTTGTATGTTTGCATGTGTATGTGTCCATATAAATAGAGAAGGGCCCAATGGATAATATGTATGTTATTACTTTTTATACTTGTATGTTTGTATGTTGGGCGGGGCACGTTGTGCGAGTTAGGTCGAGGCCCGTTATACCCAGTGGGCGGGGCCCATTATGTGAGGTCGAGCAAGACCCATTATATTCAGTAGGCGGGGCCCATTATGCGAGTTAGGGTGGGGGCCGTTACACTCATCGGTCGGGGCCCATTATATGTGTAATATGTGTGGTGTGACAACCTGAAATTTCTATCTTGTAAAACCATTCAATTCAGTCAAAGTTAGACTTGTTTCTGCTAACTTTTAACACTGTTTAGAGTCTGTTTGAGAATTCTAAGCCTAGTACATCAAAGGGTTAAGTCTTAGGATGTGTCAACTGAAGTTCAAAACCAGCAAACAAGCCATAAACCCCCTTTATGAGGAGTTTACAGTCAGGGTACATGAGTTTACGGCCGTAAACTCATGGTGGCCATAAACTCTTGGCTATATATATAATACTTGGCCATTTTCCAACACTTTTACCATTTCCAAGCCAAGAAATCGGGTTTTGCTCTCAACTATCATCAAGGATATTCATTTTTATTCAAAGATGTAAGTGTTTTATCCCTTGTCTAGTTACTACATCCTCTTAACTAGCATAACCCATCGATTCCATCCATTAACATCATCTTTTGGGTTAGATCTTCAAGAACACCAAGAACACACACTAGTGTTTTGGTCCAAAATCAACCTTTTTAGCTTCTATATCGTAAGTATTACTTCCCTATACTCAATATCTAGTTGAAACATATGTAAAACACCTTGAAATCATCCATTTCTCCAAGAACAAAAGGTGTTTACGGCCAAGAGCATCTCCCTTGGCCGTAAACCCTAGTTAGAGGTGCATATGGACCATAACTCCTTCCTAAGGCTTGGTCTTGAGTCTAGAACACTTCCTTGTGGTTTTTAGGACCTTAAAACACCATTTGGCACAAATCATTATGAGTTTACAGCCATAAACTCATGAGGCCGTAAACTCTATGATCGTGAACTCCTAAGGCCATGAACTCCATGGCCGTAAACACCATTGTGTGGCCATACACCCCCTTGATGCAACCCTTTGTACTTCTAACACTTCAATCTAAGTGTTTCCTAAGTCCTAGGGTGTGTTCCTTACATGATTAGTTGTATAAATACTAATTATATGCATATATGTGTCATTATATGCTAAATAGGATCTGTATGTGTGCTCAAGTCTTCACTTGACACTTAGCATCCTATACCACTCGTTCATCCAAACCACTCACTACAGGTGAGTTCATACCCCTTAAATTATCTTTTAAATTCTTTTATGGGGGGATACAAGTTGAAACATTATAGTTATTATATCAATCACATGTGATTAATAACTATCAAACAGATGGATTTACTATACTTTAAACTGTGTTATCAAACAAACTACTTCAAATCGTTGTACAAACTTTTTACATGCAAAACTCCTTATTAAACTCTTTCAAACTTATATATTGTCAAAATCATGTCTATATAGATATAGTTATATAAGTAGGATTGAAAGGACTTAGGACTGATAACTCGCCTTATTTCATGTTCCTTGTTTTGTTGTGGACTTAGGGTATTCGGTTGTTTGTTCGATGGTCGTTTGAATCTTAGTTATATATTATGTGTATGTATATGGATATTAAAGTTCTACATTCAGTTCAATACCTTTGGGTAGCAAAGGTGTACAAACATGTTCATTCATACAGACAACACCACTAGTAAACTATAATAGGCATAGTTTAGGAAGTTACTACTCACTATTTCTAGTACAATGAAACATACAAGAGTCAGTTCTTTCATGAGTCAATACAAACTTACTATGATGAGAAACTAAGAGAACTTACTATTATGAGAAACAAAACAAACTTACTATGATGAGAAACTAAGAGAGCTTACTATTGTGAGAAACAAAACGAACATACTATGATGAGAAACAAAGAGAACATACACTAGACTAATACAGAGAAAACATACAATACACTAGAACATACTATACAAACACTAGAACACTATAACACTAATGTGAGCCACTATTACATGGAATGGCAATCTCTGTTGTGTCACGTTTTGCAACCAGAGTCTCGTAGAGGGAGAGCGTGAGTTGGTGTACAGATCTATATAGGATTGACCATCCTACACCTTGTTGCTAGCTACAGTGGGACCTGTAGGTCTACGGGTGACTAATGTCATACCATTTCGATGCCTTAGAGCGTCGTGTTATACTAGTCTATCAAGTATGGTTACAATCATATCACATTTGACCTAAATTAACAAACTAGTTTAAGGTAGTTAGTACATTGGTAGTTACTTACATACGATACTGCTATACACTGTTACTTTTCCATTGCATTCGCATTGTGATCTTCTCACATAAACGGTAATGTAAACTATATTTTGGTAATGATAGTCATACTTGGGAAAGATACACTTTTACAAACAACACAACACACAAAACATTTAGGCCTTGGTAGAAGGTTACTTTTAGTAGAAAATATAGGATTTTCTAGGAGATACAAATGTTTACTACAAACATTTACATCAAACATTTACAAACACTTTCATACAAGCAATGACACTAAAATACTTATGAACTCACCAACTTTAATGTTGATCTATGCTTTCAAAATAGCTTGTATTCTCAGGTCACCAGTAGACAGGTACCGATGACCAGGTTTTGAGAAGATAGAGCACGTTCAAGACTCATCTCTTATTTTGATTCATATTTTTGGTGTCTTATAAACTATACAGAACACACTTGTATAAAAATTATATTATTAATGAAATGGATGATGTTGTTGCTTGTTTACTATTATGCATTGTTGTGATACTGTACATGACGTCCTCCGCCCCCGAACGTTTCTGCCGTTCAGGTTTTGGGGTGTGACATGTGGTATGTGGTATTTGGGGGAAACTCACTAAGCATCGTGCTTATAGATTAGAGTTTATGTTTCAGGTACTTCTAGTGCAAAGGGGAAGATCTCGGGATGATTGCAGTGCACACACGATATTGTTCCACATTTTCATGATAACTCTGATAGTTTATGATGTTGTGATACATTTGATCATTTTGAAATTTATGATGATGTTTTGGGATATTGTTTTTATTAATTGAAAATTTAAATTTTTTGGGTCTTATTTTTGCGGCGTTACAAGTACAGTGAGGAAAACTCTCCTCTCAATCCGAATGATAGTTGAATAAATCTATGCTATGAATACCAGCTCTACTCGCCATCTATTCATCAAATAGTGAGGAATCTCAAATATAACTCAAAATTCCCAAAATACCCTTGGGTCAAACTTGGTCAAAGTTCCAAAAAGTCAAAAGTCAAACTTGGTCAATAGTGTTGTGTACACCCAGTGTACTCAACTTGTACACTAAGCATATACGGCTTGAACAAAAGAAACAGGCTGGTTGACCATGAACGCCCAACATTCATGGGCAACACCCAGTATTCGCGAGGGCTTCATTCCTTTCTTATTAAGAGCTTTATCCTTAAGCTCTTTTGTCCATAATCTAGACCCAACCCTAAAATAACGTCCTTAACCATAAAGTTTCCAACTTTATTGTCTTGCATGGCCATAAAGTGTCCAAACGCAAAAAAAATATTACTAGTTAACCCATTAAGACCTTGTAACTCATGCATGGAAGAAAACTTATAACCAATATCATATCTTTATGGTTCCTAATAACTCCATAATAGATAAAGTTTCCAACTTTATCCATTGGAATGGTCCAAAACACCAAGATCTAGTCTTTAAGTCTTAAATGGACCAAAAGTGTATCTTTTCCAACTTAATCCATTAAGTGCAAGTCTCCAATCTTTAGATCCGAATCAATATGATGTTTAGATGGATAAAGTTTTCAACTCTATCCGTAATAAGGTCGCAAACTTCAAGATCTAAACTTTATGAACTAAAATGGCCAAAAGCTCATAGCACCCAAAATTAGCTAGATCTAACATATGCATCATCAAGATTCAAGCTTTATACCTTTAGAAGAAGGATTAATGTGAAAAAAGTCTGGATATACAAACTCTAAGTAATCCAACTATTCTCTAATGAGTTCTTCTTCTTCCAAATGTGCCAAAAACCCACCAAAGTCACTCAAAAGCTTAATAATCTTTCATATGAGGCTAGGGTTTCGAGGAAACAACTTAAGAGGGTGGAGGCCGAAGGTAAGAAGGTTTGGAAATGAGTTAAGGCCTTTAAATAGGGTCTAAGACCCCAAAATAGGGTTTGAGTCTGAGTTTCGAACGCCCAACATTCATATGGTAAGCCCAACATTCTCGAAGGAACTTTCGCGATCACCCAACCACGAACACCCATCGTACACTCCTTGTACGCCCAACGTTCCCGACTAGCCCTTTTACCATTTTAACTTCTGAAGGCCATAACTTCTACGTCCCAAGTCCGTTTTCGGCGATCCTTATATTCACAGAAAGGTGTTGAGGAGCTCTACAACCCTATCTATTTACATTTGACTTAAAATACATTGAACTAAAATCCTTAAATTCAATAAAAGGTCTGAACCATTATTTTACCAATATACCCTTATGCTCCAAATTATAAACCGAACTCTTGGATCACAAAATTTACATTACCCACATCCAAATAGGTCTAAACCTCTTTTTTCCCAAGGCCTGAAGCCTTATAACAACTGATCTTTAGGTCATAACCCTGAATTAAGAAACGACTCAAAACAGGATTTTATATTTATATTTCATAACATTTTACTTTATATTGTAATACATTTAGATATTACTTCTTTTATTATTTAACTATTTAACGAAATATATAAAATCGATTTGAACATATTTTATAGAAATTTATATAATAAGCAACTAATTGACAAAAAAATTGAAATACCAAATATTACATAAACTTTGTTTTTTAATCTATTAAAATATAATAATAGTTTTTTTATAAATGAAGTTTAACAAAAAAAAAATTGAAATACCAAATATTACATAAACTTTGTTTTTTAATCTATTAAAATATAATAATAATTTTTTTATAAATGAAGTTTAACAAAAAGTTGATGTAACCCAAAACAAATAGAAAGGTATATCTCCGAACACATGCCAATTCTTTTTAAAAACGAGTTTTTGGATTACAGTTCGTATCCGTTTAAGTTCTTTGCTTTTTGGCGTTGGATGGTTTTGATGCTTTGGTGTGTGATTTGTGGCCTACTTTATATAGTGGTGGTTTTAACAATAAGGTTTTTTTTTTTTTTTTTTTCAAAATAACTTAAATAACTTAAAAGGAAAATTAAAAGTTGAAATCCGGAATATAGAAAAAAGACGCACGTGGAGAAGAATGGGATTCAAAAAAGATTGATGGAACTTGATGCATGTTTTGGTTGATGACGGTATTGGTTCTAATTACATAGCTGAAGAAAGAAGAAGTTTGTTGAGGCGGTTGGATGACATTCAGATAGTTGAGCTTCTTGATGTTGCCAAAAATCGAAAATTAAATGGGTAATAGAAGGTGATTGAAAATTCAAAATATTTTTATGGTATACTAAAAAAGAAAAGAAGCCAAATGAATATAAAAGGTGCTACAATGAATGGAGTGTGGATTAATACTATCCAACGGGTTGAAAACGAATATTTGGAGTTTTACAAAAAAAAAAAAAAAAAAAAAAAAAAGTTCGAATTTTTTCACGGGTGTCGAATTCAAAAAAAAAGTCCTAGGTTCAAAAGGCTTGAGATCGAGGTTTAAAAACAACTTGAGATCAAGGTTGAATGGGCCCGTGGGAGTTACAAAACTTCATATCTAATGGATTTTCTTTTCAGTTTGTGAAGAGGTATTGAGATTTGATTCGATATAATGTTTTTGATTTTGTTGATTAGTTCTTTCGGAAGTCTTATATTCCGTCGGGATGTAACTCATCTTTCATTATGCTTATTCCAAAGGTGTCAAACCTGATATATATATATATATATATATATATATATATATATATATATATATATATATATATATATATATATATATATATATATATATATATATATATATATATATATATATATATATATATATATATATATATATATATATATATATATATATATATATATATATATATATATATATATATATATATATATATATATTAGTTGTGAGACCCGTATATTATACGGGTTGATTAAAACAAAATATTAAGTACGAACGATTAAATATAAATTTTATTTGAATTTGAAATTGAAATAAGTGAAAATTATGAGGAAAAAAAACATGTAAAAAATAAATAAATTAAAATTATGCGTTTAGTGTGTACTAAACGGGTTAATTATGAAAAAATGTTAAACATAAAGGTTTAAACTGTAAAGTTATTTGTAATTGAATTTGAAATTTAAATTTAAAATTTGAAATTAATAGTTATTATGGTAGGTTTAATTTATGGAAACTAAATTAATGATATATTGAAAATAAAAATTAAAGTAACGACAAGTGGAAACTAAATATATCTCTAAATTATGACAAAATGACATGTGGCAAATTGAATGAGAGAAGGACATGTGGCAAAATCATTCTTATTTATTAGGGTATATATATATATATATATATATATATATATATATATATATATATACATATACATATATATATATATATATATATATATATATATATATATATATATATAAAAAATTCCAATTTATTTCTCTTATTGGTATCCAATATAAAATTATTTTGAAAATTCTTGCTCTTCAATTGTCAAAGGCGGTGGATTTCGTGGTTAGTATCGATCAATCTGCTTTCATTAAAGACAGATAGATTTTTGATGGGCATTTGATGGTTAATGAGATAGTAGACTGGTATAAAAGAAAAACAAAAAAAAAATTATGATTTTTAAAGTTGATTTTGATCAAGCATATGGTTCATTCTCTTAGGAGTATTTGCAGCAGATTATGGAATTTAAGGGTTTTTCCCACCGATGGTCGAAATGGATTCAAGTTGTTATGACAAAAGTACAATATCCCACATTTTCTATTCAACCTCTAAAAATACCCTACATTTGAATAGAAAATAAGAGAACTTTGATATTCAAATAAGGGAAGTAAGATATGACATGCATCTGAATAGGTGTTGTAAACTTGAACCTTTCATAGTGAGTACTAATTGGATCTACTTGGTGGGTAGTGAAATAAAGTCTTGAACTGACCACTTTTTTATAGTAGAATCAAAAACAAGAAGTATCACACATATCATATCTAAGCATAGATCATTTCTTACCGTTGTGTTCATTTTGGTCGTGAACAATCCTTTCTTCATGAGACTTTTAAAGAGCTTAGTCATATCAACTCCTAAAGATGCGACCTCACATCCATCTCACATAGGTAATGCTAATCTGGAATAATCTGTACTATTCCACTATAAAAGTTATCAGCATTATTAAGAATAAAGAATTCATCCCTATTTCGTCAACGGAAAACACAAAATAAATACCATAGGAGTGAGCATACCTTTGTGTTAGTGCTTCTTTGAGTCTTCCCCAACTAGTTGTCCTACTGAACCTAGACCATGGGATCTCTAATGTTTCTAGGTTAGGTTTCGGCCAGGTGGTGACCCTTATGTTGGCTTTAAGCCCATTCCCCTCGATGTGAAGATAGCTTGCTCTCGACTAAGGCCTTTTGTCAAAGGATCAGCTATATTTTCCTTTGACTTTATGTAACTAATGGAAATGATTTCATTCTCCAGCAAGTCTCTTATTGTAATATGTCTACGCCTAATATGTCTCGACTTGCCATTGTATATATGACTTTGTGCTCTAGTAAGAGCAGCCATACTATCACAATGTATGCCAATGAAAATAACAGGTTGAGGCCACAAAGGAATACCTTCTAGGAAGCTTTTAAGCCATTCAACTTCTTCAACAGCTTTATCTAAAGCAACAAACTTTGCTTCCATTGCAGAACGAGTATTCACAGTTTGCTTAGATGATTTCCAAGAGATAGTAGCTCCACCAAATGCGAACACATATCCACTTGTGGATATTGCCTCAGAAGTATTGGAAATCTAGTTTGCATCACAATATCCTTCTAGTACAGGAGGATACCTCATGTAATGCAATCCATAATTCACTGTATGCTTTAAATATCTAAGCACTCTTACTAATGCATACCAATGATATTTCCCAGGATTGTGGAAGTAACGACTCAATCTACTTACACTATAAGCCAAGTCCGGTCTAGTACAATTCATAATATACATTAAGCTACCAAGAACTTGAGTATATTCTAACTGAGCTACACTATCACCTTTATTCTTCTTAAGATGACTTGAAGGATCAAAAGGGGTGACTACCGGCTTGTCATCATAGTGTCCAAAATTTTTTAGTACACTTTCAATATAATGGGACCGAGTAAGAGTATAACCATCGGGTCTTCTTTGAACTCCTACACCAAGGATCACATCTACTACTCCTAAGTCCTTCATGGAAAAGGAGGAGTGTATCATTTTCTTGGTTTGATTGATCACATCCAAATTATTACCCATTATAAGCATATCATCCACATACAAGCATATGATGACACAAGCATTCTTATATTGTTTGACATAAACACATTTGTCACATTCATTAATTCTAAATCCATTAGAGAGTAATGTGTTGTCAAACTTCTCATGTCGTTGCTTTGGAGCCTGCTTTAGTCCATAAAGTGATCTAACTAACTTACAGACTTTGTTTTCTTGACCTTTAACCACAAAACCTTCAGGTTGATTCATATATATCTCTTCATCTAGTTCACCATACAAGAAGACAGTTTTCACATCCATTTGGTGTATTTCCAAATTGTGAATGGTTGCGATTGCTACTAATGTGCAAATTGATGTAATTCTTGTAATAGGTGAATAGGTGTCAAAGAAGTCTTGACCCTCCTTTTGACAATACCCTTTAGCTACTAAACGAGCTTTATACTTCTCAATGGTACCATCAGCTCTAAACTTCTTGAATATCCATTTGTGCCCAATTGGTTTTTGCCCAGGTGGCAAATCTACCAATTTCCAAGTGTTATTCTGCACAATGGAGTCAATCTCATTTTTTATTGCCTCTTTGCAAAAGGGAGCTTCAGAAGAATCCATAGCATCCTTATAAGTTTGTGGTTCTTTATTCACTACATAGGTCATGTAATCAGGTCCAGTATCTTTGGCTATTTTGCCCCGTTTGCTTCTTCTAGGTTCTAAGTTCTCTTCTCGAACCTTTGAAGAACTCTCTTCATTTGATTGTGAACTTTTGTCAAAAATTGTTTCATTCAGTCCATCATCGAGAGGTCTTTTCCTAGAGTAGGTAACCTCTTTCCCTTTATCCTTAAAAAGAAAAGTATTTTCAAAGAATTCAACATATGTTGCTTCCATGATGGTTTGGTTATGGATATCATCAACATGTGATTTATACACAAGAAACCTATAGGCTGCACTATTCATGACAGGGCCAAGATAGATATAATCTATGGTTTTGGTCTAAGTTTAGTCCTTTTAGGAAGAGGTACTTGTACATTAGCAAGGCAACCCCACACTTTCATCCTTTTGTAAGAGGGTAACCTCCCTTTCCAAAGATGATATGGTGATTTATCACTCTTTTTATGAGGAATTCTATTAAGTATTGAATTTGCTGCAAGACATGCTTCTCCCCACATATTATATGCTGCTCCAGAAGTAATTAACATTGAATTAATCATGTTCTTCAATGTTCTATTCTTTCTTTCTGCCACTCCATTTTGTTGAGGTGTGTATGGAACAGTTATTTGATGTATAATACCATTTAAAGAACAAAATTCAGCAAAGTCTTTGGATTCATATTCTTCTCCTCGATCAGACCTTAGAGTTTTGATCTTTTCGTTAAGTTGATTTTTAACTTCAGCCTTGTAATTCTTAAAAGAATTTAGGGCTTCATCCTTGGTATTTAACAAATAAGTATAACAATACTTGATGCAATCATCAATAAAAGAAATATAATAATTCTTTCCTCCTCGTGTAGGTGTTGCTCTAAAATCACATAAATCAGAGTGGATTAAGCCAAGTATTTCATTATATTTTTCAACTAATTTATGACGATGTTGTGAAAACTTTGATTCCACACAAACCTCACATTTTATGTTTCTATCTAATGAACATTTTGGTAACATGCCAAGTTTTTTCATTCTTTGAATAGAACAGAAATTGCGTCCCAAACGAGAATGTCACAAAAATAAAGGATCATGCATATACATAGAAGAGGGGATAGTAGTGCCCATTATTGCATTAGCATTAACATTGGTTACATCATTGTTTGGTGTTTCAGCACCATAGTACAAAGGTAAGACACTAACTTTGAAGAGACCCTCACTAAGGCATCCCTTTCCAACATACATCCCACCCTTGGTGAGAACAAACTTATCTGACTCAAATACAAGTTTGAATCCATTGTTACTTAGAATAGGACCAGAAATTAGATTCTTAGTAATTTCTGGAACATGCAATACATCACATAAAACAAGTTCTTTTTCAGAAGTCAGTTGTAGCTTCACTTTTCCTTTTCCTTCAACTTTTGCAGTAGAGCCATTCCCCATAAACATTGGTTCAGAATCTGAGACTTTCTTGTATGTCGAAAACATGGTTCGGGAGGTGCAAATGTGCCTTATGGCTCCTGTATCAATCCACCAATCCACACAATTGCTACCCATGTTGGTTTGAATCACAACAACAAACTGTTTTGGTGATTCAACCATGTTGGTTCAACCAGAATTTCCTCCACCAGAATTACCACCATTGTTTCCATTGTTCCCTCCATTGTTTCTTCCTTGACCCCTCCTGAATCTGCAATCTTTGGCCTTGTGTCCAGTTTTGCCACAAACATAGCATGGACAAGAATTCTTTTTGAAATTCTTCTTATTTGGGCCATGATTTTTGCCATCTTTGGAAGAGTTTTTGGAGCCTTTCTTCCCTTTATTCATGTTGTGCTTTTTCCTTGAAGTACTTGCTTCTCCAACAAAGTTTGCACTTGGTTCAAAGGAATTTGCATTTGCTTTCTCATGCAATCTGTTATTTTCTTCCACACGAATTCTTAACACAAGTTGCTCAAAACTCATGTCATCAGCTAAGTGCTTAAGATATACTTTGAAATTCTTCCAAGAAGGAGGAAGTCTTTCAATGATTAAACCAACAAGAAAGTTAGATTTTATACCCATACCTTCAACTTCAAGATCATGTGCAATGACTTGAATTTCCTCCACTTGTTTAAGGACTGATTTTGTATCCACCATCTTGTAATTCATGAACTTTCCAATCACGAATTTCTTGGAACATGCCACTTCTGTTTTGTATTTATTTTCCAATGATTCCCATATCTCTCTTGCAATAGTCATGGTAGAGTAGACATCATATAGGGAATCATCCAAGGCATTCAGAATATAACTTCTGCAATTATATTCATTTGTGTTCCAAGATTCCACAGCCCTTTGTTGTTCTGCCAATTGGGCTGCAGTGGGAGGTTTTGTTCCATCTGCAGTGGTTACACCTGTAGGAGAAGAGGGGGAATCATCAGTGAGAACATTGGAACCATGAAGAGTTGTCAGATAAAAAAAACATCTTCTGTTGCCATCTCCAAAAATCTGAGCCTTTGAATTTCTCAGGCTTTTCAACATGTGTTTTGATGATGAAATTTTGATCCATTCTTCACTTTTTGATTTCTGTCTTAGATTGTTATGGTAAAAGTAATCAAAACACTAAATCTAAGAAACAAACACAATTAAAACAAATTTATATATAAGAATCATAATCAAAAAACAAACTTGAATGTTGACGTTTACAACAGAAACACAAATACGAAATTATGTAGATTGAGGTCTACGAATTGCAGTGTCCTAAGACAGAAATTTCCTTGGTAGGGATTGTTGGGTTTTATACAAACAATCCTATGTGTGCATGCAACCCTAATTTGGATCTATCTTTTCACTATTAGACATACAAAAAATGAATACAAAAGGAAACCCTATCATGCATATACTATTTTCGAAATTCACAAACAAAGAATAGAATACATACCTTTTGTTGCTATATAGTAATAACAACTAGTTCCTTGAATTTCCTTAGCTCTTGAGAACAAGTACCATAATTGTAGTACTTCTAACGGCTCACAAACACACTAGGTGAAAGGATGAATATGAGAGAAAGGTGAGAGGGTAACTAGCTCCAAAATTCGGCTCTTATTAGGTTTTCTCCAAGGTTGAAGAAATCTAGAGCCTAAAGGGGTCTATTTATACTTGAGGCCAACTAGGGTTTCAAGGTGGAAACCCTAATCCCTTAGCTTAGGGCCTAAGCAAGTCCATGGACCTCCTATCCTTTAGCCTTGGACGAAAACTCCTAGATCCTTCTAGGATTTTGGCCCTTGCTTAATAAGGTGATCTATTGGCCCAAAGCCTTAACTATCAAATAATTACAAAACAACCCCTGCACGTTTAATCAATTCCTTTAAGCCCAAAATTAATTCCAAATTAATTTCTGATTTAATACTAATTAATAATATGATTCCAAATTAATATATTATTCATATAAGTCAGAGTTTAATAATAAATCATATTCCTTTATATGATTTGATGACTAAGTCAGAGTTTAATAATAAATCAGCCTCTCTCCTCGATAGTCGTTCTGTCTAGTCACCAGTGTGAAGGCAACCCAAAAGGACCATGCTACACTCGGGTCAAGTACATCCCAATTATAGTTATGGGCTTAGACACCTAATCCAACAGTCTCCCACTTGGATTAGTCTAATAACTATAACTGTCAATGTAACTTCAAAATCTGATTAGCAATCGTAGCTCTCAATAGCCACTGTTAAACTCTGACTTAGTCAATGACACACCCTTTAGATAAGGGATCGGATAGTCCTCCATTCTCAAGATATCGTGTGGACAAATACATGGAACATAGTCATACTTATTTTCCAGCAGTTTGTTTCTCGATCTCTGATTTGTCTGACATAGAACTTAATTAAACACATCAATTCAGTCCTTATCGGGACCGACACATAAGTCAAACCAAATCATCGAGGGGCCCAATATATAACTTTTAGCCTCGTAGGATAAAAGGAACAGATAAACTTCGACTTATATGTTTGTACTATTTATTCATCAAATCATATAAAACAATGTGTTTTATAACATCAAGTTACCGATGCATTTACGCATCATCAATGCACAACTGACTCATAAACAACAACTCGTATATCTAGGTTTGAAGACTATATGATATTATCATCTCACAATCACCCGTGATTAAATTTCATGAAGCGATTCATGTGAGTGCGGGTTTAATCCAATACTCAAATCTTATTTCAGGAGCACTCATGAACGTTACAACAAACTTTTGCTATGTCTAAACGCTTAGACAATCTACAAACTAATTCATGACAGTCTTCTTTCATAATTACTTCCAACGTATGATCGACTGTGTATAGTTTAAATAATCTTATTATTTTGGAAGTCAAAACATGCAAAGTG
This sequence comes from Lactuca sativa, assembly GCF_002870075.4. Lineage (NCBI taxonomy): Eukaryota > Viridiplantae > Streptophyta > Magnoliopsida > Asterales > Asteraceae > Lactuca > Lactuca sativa. Next base: position 196,781,152 of record NC_056630.2, on the reverse strand, counting down.
AAACAATAGTAAATAATTGACATAAGATAGTAACATTACATATAAATAAAACACCTTTATTTATTCATCAAAATTTCAAATACAATTTATCCATTACAAGTTTCTAAGGCTATCTAATTATCAAAACTAATATCGTCATTCAGCCCAATGCTCTTAGCGTTCTGTAAGTGCTTAACCCTACTCAGTCCCTTTGTAAGGGGGTCTGTTGGGTTATCCTCTGACGATACCCTCTTAACCACGAGGAGTCCTCTTCTACCCGATGTCTAATGAAATGATATTTCTTGTCGATATGTCTGGATCTACCATGATCCCTTGGTTCCTTGGTTAAGGCAACCGTACCTTCCTTATCGCAAAAAATCTCCATAGGCTCCTTTATGGCTGGCACAACTCCAAGGTTTTCGATGAAGTTCTTTATCCATATTGCGTCCTTTGACGCTTTGCTTGCTGATATGGAGTATGATTTGCACATTGGATCAGCTACGGTCTCCTGCTTGGAACTTTTCCAAGTCACTGCTCCTCCATTCAGGGTAGAGACCCAGCCCGACTGAGAGCGGAATTTGTCTCGGTCGGTTTGAAAACTAGCGTTAGTATACCCTCACACCCTTAAGTCATCACTCCCACTAAGGATAAGAAACCATTCCTTAGTCCTCTGAAGGCACTTAAGAATATTCTTTACTACGGTCCAATCTGCTCTACCAGGGTTCCATTGATATCTGTTGTCCATGCTCAAAGTGAAGGCCACATCAGGGCGAGTACACGTCATAGCATACATGATCAAACCAACAACGGAAACATAAGGTACTCGACTCATCTCTACTATCTCAGCTTCGGTACTCGGGCTTTGAGTCTTACTCAACTTGGTATTGCTTTGGATTGGCAACTCCCCTTTCTTGGAATTTTCCAAACTAAAACGCTTCAGTACCTTATTCAAGTAAGTACTTTGACTAAGTCCTATTAGTCTTTTACTCCTATTTCTCACTATCCTTATCCCTAGAATATAAGCAGCTTCTTTGAGGTCCTTCAAAGCGAAGCACTTCCCAAGCCAGGACTTAACCTGCTGCAAGGTTGGGACGTCATTTCCTATGAGTAGTATGTCATCGACATACAAAATGAGAAAGCTAACTATATTCCCACTGGATTTGACATATACACAGGACTCATCCTCGCTTCTTGAAAAACCAAACTCTTTGACTTTCTCATCGAAACAAAGATTCCATCTGCGATATGCTTGTTTCAATCCATAGATGGACTTCTCAATCTTACACACTCTATTAGGGTGTTTTGCATCGACAAAACCCTCTGGGTGACTCATGTAAACATCTTCAGCCAACTTCCCATTAAGGAAAGTGGTTTTGACATCCATCTGCCATATTTCATAATCATGAAACGCAACTATGGCTAGCATAACCCTTATAAACTTTATCTTCGCTACTGGTGAGAAGGTCTCATCATAGTCAACTCCGGGAGTTTGAGTAAAGCCCTTCGCAACCAATCGCATTTCCCATCCATGTCGGTCTTTTTCTTGAAGATCCATTTTCACCCCACCGTCTTACGACCCGATACATTGTCAACCAAGTTCCGAACTTAATTGTCATACATGGACTGAATTTCGTTTTCCATAGCCTCTTTTTACTTCGCAGACTCCGGGCCTGCCATGGCTTCCTTGTAGTTGTTAGGTTCATCCAAATTTATTAGTGTACTATCACTAATAAACGTATCACCCTCAGCAGTTATATGGAAACCATATAATACGGGCGGAACACCAACTATATCGGAACCGTCTAAGAGGTAGGGACTCGTCAATCGGTTCAACAGGAGTTTCCTCCTCGAGTTGAACGCCAGCGTTAGAAGTTCCTTCATCGCTTGACTCTTGAAGCTCTTTAAGATCAATTTGCCTCCCGCTGTCCTCTTTGTTGGATTAGTGTCTAAGTCCATAACTATTTTGGTATGTACTTGACCCGATGGTGCATGGTCCTTTTGGGTTGCCTTCACCAAAGTAACTTGATAGGATGAATTATGGAGAGAAAGGATTAATTATGATTTATTAATATATTATGAGAATAATATATTAAAGGATAAATCATATTGTTTAATTAGTATTAGTCAAGAATTAATAAGAATTAAGTTTGTGACTAAAAGACATTAATTAAACTTAAAGGACTAGAATTGTCAATTGTATGATAGTTGAATATTGAGTTAATGGGTCCCATATTAAATGGGTGGACGAATTCTACGGGGAAACCCATTAGAAATCGTCCTAGGCCTTTAAGGAAGGAGTCCATGGGTTGCTTAGGGCTTAAGCATCCAAATTAGGGTTTCCTTGTTAGATAACCCTAATAGCCTCACTATTTAAAGGACCCTTAAGGCTCAAAACATGGTGAACTTGTTGATTACGGTTTCCACACGTTTTGGGCAGCCTCCTCTTTCCTTATTCTTCATCCTCTTGCTCTTGGTGTTTGTAAGCCATTAGAGGAGTGACATTTGTGACTCTAAGCTTTCTAAAGTCATTACAAGGAGGATTTGACATTGTTATTGCTACATAACAATCAATGTAAGATCTAAAACCCTTTCACATGTTAATATGATTAATTGTATGCTAGAACTAGGGTTTAAAGTCTTGGATGAATTTCATGTACAATAGAGAAACCTAGATCCAAGCATTAGGGTTTGCATGAGCACATAGGATGTTCTTATGGCTAAAACCCATCAGTGGTATCAGAGACTTGATTGGTTTCTATTGTATTGATGCCTAGTACATTCATTCATGTTGCAAGATCGAGTTTTTGGCCATCTGCCTGACAAACTCGCCGAGTTCCAATGTGGACTCGTCGAGTAGGGTGAACTCGGCGAGTCTATAAGGGGACTCGGCGAGTTTAGCTGTCAGACAGGCGGATTTTTGGGATTTTTACCTATTTTGACTTAGGATAATTGCCATAATTGTTCAAAATTAATAAAATTTGAATTTTGTTAATCCCTTATGATTATCCTTGTCAAAATAAAAGATTTTGGTCATCTAATTAAATAATTGTTACCTTATTTGATAAATGTTGAATTATGGAAATTATTTGATCATTATCTTGCCAGATTTGAACTAGATCTAATTAGATAATCACCAATTAATAGTTAATTGACTTATTTGAATTATGTGATCTACAATATTCTTGACAAAGTTTGTAAAAGTTTCAAATTAATCCCTTTAGGTTTATAGTTTAAATTAGAACTCAAAAGTTTTGGTTTTGAAATTTAAATAAGTTAAACCCTAATGTTTTGAAATGTTTCAAAACTTGCCCTCAAGTTTTGGAATTTAAAAGTTGATTAAAAGTTTAATTTAGAAATGTTAAATTCTAAAACCCTAGTATTGTTTTGAAAAGTTCAATTCTCACCCTTATGGTTTTATTAATTAATTGAAGTGTATAATTAAAAGAGATTTAATAAATCCATAAAATTTTGGTTCACAATTTGATTGAATTAAAAGTATAATTGTTAAATTTGACCACCTAATATTTTAAAAGTATAAAATACACCCTATACTATATATAACATTAAAAGTCTAACATTATATATATGTATGAGTAAACAGTCAGTCTTACCATTAGTAGGCCTCATTCACGAAGCTGGTCTATAAGGGGTGTTTAAGGAAATTGCCTATAAAATGGCGATTGAATGGGTATCCACTCTTACCCACCGCACTCTTGACTAGTGGAGGGTCGTTAGCCGAACGGGTAGGATAGGACAGAAACCTTCCATTATAAGTATAATGAAGTACAAAAGTAACTAAATGTTTTTTACAAATTCCCAATCTTAGTTACTCTAGGCAAAAGTGAATTGATGCAATTCCATGAAATTACACTTTGTACCCTTGCGAAGACGTTAGTGGAGCATGTGTGGTTACCCGGCACACTAAATGGGTCTAAGCAAAGGTAGCAAAGGGTGACTGAATGTTTGTCATAGTTTGGTGGAGCGTGTGTGGTTAACCGGCACATCGAATAGGTGACTGTAACATGTGGGGGCACCATGTAAGTTTGCATGGTTATTCACACCCTGTTTTGTGATCCTCGGCATCCCAGTCACAAATCGAGGGGCATATCAAGATTTAAACATGCCATTGAAAAGTTCAATGAATCTCAAAGGATCTAGGAGTTTTCAAAGCATTTAAAACTTAATATGTTTTTCATTTTTCATGGTGGAAAATTAGTGAATCGTCATTCACTTACCTTCAAATATTCTGCAACTAGATTACGACATCCCTTTTCTAGGTTGTAGCGTATTGTGTTGGGTCCTAGCCTTAATATCTCATTTGGGTGATTTATTAAGGACTCAATCAATCAACTAACTTGAATTTGTTTTCTCCCGTTTTGTAGATGTCAAAGTATGACAACTATGGTATTCCCAAATCCCGTGGAACAAGCTTTCCACATGAAGATGATATTCCACGATTCGATCGAGGAACAAGAGATCATGCTTCACTTCCTCCACCTCCTCCTATTATTCTCCCTAACCCATAAGTTCGAAAGATTGAAAAGTTCAAACTCACTCAAGCCCTTTTGGCAAGTAAACATGAAGAAGGAAAGTCGGTGTTTGCACACGTCCTAGAGATGAAGTCACACATTGATAGATTAAGAATGTTGGGATCTGTTGTCTGTGAGGAGCTGGCTGTTGACTGGGTTCTTTAGTCACTTCCTAACTCATATAGTGAGTTCGTAAGAGACCACTATATGATGAACCACAACGTAACCCTCATTGATCTCACCTATATGCTTATTGCTGCTGAATCAGAAATGATTTGGCGCACTGGAAAAGCAAAGTTGATTAGTGGATCGGCCTTCCAGACCTCTATGGATATAGGCAATGGCAACGAAAGGCATGCCATGATCGAAAAGTTTGATCATAAGAGAAAGGCAAAGTTGGAAGTAGTTATGTGTGCTGTTCCAAAAGAGTCAATTTGCTTTTATTGCCAAGAGAAGGGGCATTGGAGACGAAGCTTCCATATTTACCTAAGAGATCTAAGAAATGGGAGAGTCAAAACGTATGGCTCTGCTTTAGGTAAAATCCATTAACTAACTCTTTTAAGTTCCTATTCTATATTCTTAATTCATGATGTGATAAGATTACATTTCGATGTCTTATAGGATCGAAGAAAAGAGAGGAAGCTTAAGGAAAGAAGTGAGCGGAATCTAATCGTGAAGAAATGGATTTCGATCGCATTACTTGAAGATTAGAATCTTGTGCTACTACTTGGAGTTAGAATAAGATTGCTAAGAAATATGCATTAACATAGTTTTTCAATTGAATTGCATTGTAAGGACAAATTTTTCCGCAATAAAATAAATTCTGATTTTATATTATTTATTTATCCTTGCAATGGCGTGTATGAAAAATTGATGTCTGTAAGTTTCTAATGGATTTGCTTCTTAATTATGTTATTTGTGGAAAGGTCAAGAATTTACCAAATAGGGAAAGTTTCTCATTGCCCAAGTTTCAATTGGATAGAAACTTGGAATAATACAACAAGTATTGCATGATGAATGAGAAGTTTCATATTTGGAAATTAGACTAATTCGTTGACAAAGTGTCAAGTGAAGGACTAAGAGATCGAGTACACAAAGTTGTGTGTTGATCAAGTACACCACAAGAGTAACAAAGATATTCATCATGATTTACTAAAAGTTTAGTAAATATGATTATACTTATAAGATTAAGTGTAATTCTGAGTTGATTGAAAGAGTTTAAATCAATAGCAGAATGAATAAGAAGAATCAAGTAGGCAGAAAGATAAAAGTTTCTCTATTATAAGAAGAAGGGAGAGTACCTTTTATTATGTTTTATGATAGGTCTTTAGAACCTTATCTCAATTGATCCTCTAAGTGAGTCTTAGTACAATTATATGTCTGAGAAGAGGAATCAAGAATTGAAGAAATGGTTAAATCAAGAAGTCACTCATACTTCGTTCCAAAACAAGTCTTAGAGTTAAGATTGTGACATTGAGTGACTTGTCTTAAGAAGGTTTATAACAATCATCAAATGTGGAAAGTTGTGATGTCTTGGATAAGACAAAGACCAACTAGGACCAATTTTATGAAGTGTTTTGTCTTGATAAAAGCTACACTAACTCTTGAATATTTGTTTGTCAAGAAATGTGTATTGACAAGAGAATCTTATATGTCAAGGAGTCAGTGGGAGTCTTAATGGTCTTGAAAGGGTTCAAGAACAAATCAAAATAAACCTTATCAAACATCACTAGCACACGACTTGAGGTTTACAACCTATCGTGTTGACACTATCTTGTTTCTGTGCCGTTCCAATCGAGTTAATTATGCATATGAGTTCTCATTTGAACGCATAAAAGGCAAGCACCTTGATCAATGAAAAGTACATTAATAGGAAAGGGTGAGCTTCTTAACTACTTGGAAGACATAGTGAGCACTCGTGTTACCATAAGGCAAGAAATCAAGATTGAGAAGGTTCGGTCCATATGAGTTTGAATTCGTCGTAAACTTTGGTTATGACAAATTCACATGGATAGGAACACATACACCATTCAAATCTAAGTGTCATAAGATTCCCTCCATCATGAAGATGACTGTGACGAAATGCTTTCACTAAGAGATATTTTAAAAAGATAGTGATTGTGAAATTGTATTCTCGAATTCGATTATGGTTACGGTATCCCTTTCCATGATTCGAATTGTGAGATTTGGCAATTAGTCTGAATTGTTTAGACACACATATGAGCTATCTAAGGCAAAGGTGTATAAGTTTAAGAAGCTTAGATAAAGGATTATCATGTCAAAGCTAGTGGGAGCATAAGTATTATGCTTATTTGATAATAATCATCATGATAGTGGGAGCATAAATGTTGTGCTTGTATGATTATTAAGGCAAGTATTGCAAGTTAGCAATACTAATTATAGAAAACAAGAGTTATACTTTGCAAAGTCGTAAGGGTTAAATAGTTGTTTTGCTATAATTAAGGGAGAGAATATTATGCTTCATTTCAAATTTAAAGGCTTAGGTTGTGGAATGTTAATAAATTTAGTCAAGGATACATAGTGCGTTCTCAAATTTCGATTATGATTATGGCATCCCTCTTCATAGTTCGAATTGTGAGAACGTGACACATAAAATATTATGGCAGAAGATTGATAAAGTATCAGATCTTTATGTAAGACATTATGCATCGTGTCCTATATGCTTCGGGTTAAGGATCGATTGCAAATGCTATAATATTTGACCATTCTAAAATTTTCCAAATGTCTAGCGCATTTAGAGGGAAAAAAAGGAAAAGAATCGGTTTTGACTAAGATAATTAAACAACTATCAAAGGACGATCCGAAGCTCGCTAAGGATTGGTCGCTTGTGAGTAGTTGGAAGTATGATATTGGATGGACCATATCGACATTATTATGAATAGATTAGATTCTATTAAGAATGAGTTGTTATATGGAAAATATGGAAATGTTTCCATATTAGGAGTTGGATATTAAGAATCTATGTCTAGATTAGAAACTTTTATGCAAAAGGATGTTCAAAGGAATGTACTTTGAGTGAGAGACATCACATCTATGGAATTGTCTTGTAACAATTCCCAATAGAGAGCTTTGTAATTCATTGGCAATAGTCATTGTGACCTTAGTGCAGTGACATTACAAAAGGATCATTGCATCAAATGTTAGAATCTGGCATATTCTATAAGTGGCAAGAATTTGATATTCTTTCACTTGTGAAAAGGATTAGGATTTGTGAAATGAGTATGATTGGAAATGTGTTCATTTGATCTATTTCACAAAGTAAGAACCATAGGTAAGCATTGTGTGCATGCTAAGAGCACGGGACAAGTGTAGTAGTAATTCAAGTAAGAAGTTGATTACCCGAAATGACAAATAATGAGTAATCGATATGGTGATAAATAAAATGTGTTTTATTTATACTCAAAGGTTTGAGGCCATATGGGATTAGTATTATTCTTGTGTTTCACTTTGCATGTTTTGATTTCCTGAATAATTTAATTGGTTCAGAACAGTCAAATTATTCGAACGGGCCATAGTCGTTCATATGATGGAAGTAGGTATGAATGAAGACTGTCGTGAATTGGTGTGTGGATTGTCTAAAGTGTATTAGACATAAGCAAATGTTTGCTGCAACGTTCATGAGTGCTTATGAATATGATTTGAGCATTGGATTAAACCCATGCTCACTTGGATCACTTCATGAATTGTATCACGAGTGATTGGTGAGATGATAACATCTTATATTCTTGAAACCGAGATTTGTGAGTTTTATCTTGCGAGTCGGTTGCACATTGATAATATGTAAACGCACCAGTAACTTGGTGTTATAAAACATATTATTGTGTGTAATTCGGTAAGTGAGTGCAAGCGAGCATTGAGTCAAAGTTTATCCGTTCCTTTTATCCAAAGTAGGATAAAAGCGATATCTTTGGGCCCCTCGATGATTTAGTGATGGTACCTAAGTGCTTGGCCAAGCCGGGACTAAATTGATGGTTCAATTGTAGTTTGTTGTCAGTCATCATAAATCGGAAGTCGGGAAATAGTATAGAGAGAATGATTTAGTTCATGTCTCATATCTATACGATATCTAGAATGGAGGAATATATGATCCCTTATCTAAAGGACACACGTATCTGATAAGATCAAAGTTGACAGCGGCTTTGGATAACTACGATTGCATATCAGGATCTGAAGTCGTATGCAGAATAGTTATTAGACTTATCCAAGTGGGAGACTGTTGGATTAGTGTCTAAGTCCATAACTATTTTGGTATGTACTTGACCCGATGGTGCATGGTCCTTTTGGGTTGCCTTCACCAAAGCAACTTGATAGGATGAATTATGGAGAGAAATGATTAATTATGATTTATTAATATATTATGAGAATAATATATTAAAGGAGAAATCATATTGTTTAATTAATATTAGTCAAGAATTAATAAGAATTAAGTTTGTGACTAAAAGACATTAATTAAAATTAAGGGACTAGAAATGTCAATTGTATGATAGTTGAATATTGAGTTAATGGACTCCATATTAAAGGGGTGGACGAATTTTATGGGGAAACCCATTAGAAATCGTCCTAGGCCTTTAAGGAAGGAGTCCATGGGTTGCTTAGGGCTTAAGCATCCAAATTAGGGTTTCCTTGTTAGATAACCCTAATAGCCTCACTATTTAAAGGACCCTTAAGGCTCAAAAACGTGGTGAACTTGTTGATTAGGGTTTCCACACGTTTTGGGCAGCCTCCTCTTTCCTTATTCTTCATCCTCTTGCTCTTGGTGTTTGTAAGCCACTAGAGGAGGGAGATTTGTGACTTTAAGCTTTCTAAAGTCATTACAAGGAGGATTTGAGATTGTTATTGCTACATAACAATCAAGGTAAGATCTAAAACCCTTTCACATGTTAATATGATTAATTGTATGCTAGAACTAGGGTTTAAAGTCTTGGATGAATTGCATGTACAATAGAGAAACCTAGATCCAAGCATTAGGGTTTGCATGAGCACATAGGATGTTCTTATGGCTAATACCCATCACTCTTGGCTTATGAGTTCTCGCTCTCGGAAAACCCCTCTCCTCTCAACGAAGACAACATTGTCACTCGGTCTATAGAAGAGATATCCAAAGGACTTCTGTGGATAGCTGATGAAAATACACCAGTCACTACGAGGTTCAATCTTGTCGTGAGGTCTTACAAAAGCCTCGCAACCCCAAACCTTGATATGTGCCAACGAGGGAGCTCCTCATCCCGTGAGGTGTTTTAGCAACCTTCTTAGTATGGACTAGATTAAGGATATGGGTGACAGTCTCTAAGGCATATCCCCAAAATGATATAGGTAACGAAGCTCGACTCATAATGGAATGAACCATATCTAATAGGGTTCGATTGCGTCTCTCAGCCACACCATTCAACTGTAGTGTCCTAGGTGGCGTCAATTGAGAAACAATTTTGTATTCCTTGAGGTAGTCGCGGAATTCAAGACTAAGGTACTCACCACCTCAATCGGATCGGAGCATCTTAATTTTCCTGCCCAGCTGATTATCCACTTCTTGCTTAAACTCTTTGAAATTTTCAAAAGTTTCTGACTTGTGCTTGATTAAGTAGATATACCCATATCTACTATAATCATCAGTGAAAGTCACATAGAAGCGACTTGCATCCCTTATGGTGGATCTAAAAGGCCCACGTACATCGGTATGTATTAGATCCAATAAACCCTCACCCCTTTCATAAGTACCGGTGAAGGGTAACTTGGTAATCTTTCCAAGTAAACAAGAATCTCACATGTCATCGTCCCTAAGGTCGAATGACTCCAACACTCCATACTTTTTGAGTTGGGCTATGCGCTTCTTGTTGACATGTCCAAGACGACAATGCCACAAGCATGCCTTATCCAAACTATTGGAAGAATCGATATGTAACACATCATTTGCTAAGTTGTCGACAACGGGCACAGTTTCAGATATACCATTACAAGGCAATTCTTCAAAATAGAAAGTATCATTAAAGAAAGCATTAATAGAACCAGTTTCATTATTAAATGAAAATCTAAAACCTTGTTTATACAAACCATGAAAAGAAATAATGTTTCGTGTCATTTATGATGAATAGCAACAGTTATTCAGATCTAAACTTAACCCACTACTAAGCACTAAAGAGTAAACTCCAATCTTGGTGACAGGCAACGCTTTCCTAGTCCTCATGATCAAGTTTATCTTCCGATGCTCCACATCCCTACTTCTTCTTAGACCCTGCAAATCAGAACAAATGTGAAAACCACATCCTGTATCGAGGACCCAAGAGATAGCATGTGATGAGTTATTAGATTGAATAGTATAAACACCTGCATAGGATGGCTTTATTTTCCCATCCTTGATGTCCTGTAGGTACTTCGGGCAGCTTCGTTTCCAATGCCCTTTGTCGTGGCAGTGGAAGCACTCTGCATCCTTGGGGTTAGAGGGAGCAACGGGACCAGCTTTGGTTCCACTAGAAGAGGTACCATCGTGAGACTTTCCCTTGTAGCTCTTAGAAGGAGCCTTCCTCTTCTTTCCTTTTCCTTGCCCAATAGCCAAAACAGGGGCAGTAGCAGCAGGAGTAGACCCAACAGATTTGCCTTTCAGACTACTCTCAACAGTCCTTAGCAGGCCTTGAAGCTTGCTTAGAGTGACCTCCTCTTTGTTCATATGGTAGGTCATACGAAACTGGTCGTAGCAAGGAGGCAAGGAGTGTAGAATAATATCTATGGCCAGCTCCTCATTGAAGTTAACATTTAACTTCAACAAGCGGTCCATGTATCTCTGCATTTCTGCAAGTGGGCCATGAAAGACTCTCCGTCCTTCATTTTGGTAGTGATCATTGCAGCAATGATCTCATATCGTTCCTGTCGGGCACTTTGATGGTACCTTTCCATCAAATCTTGGTGCTTCTCGTAGGGATAGTAGTCCTCATAGGACTTTTGGAGTTCTGCGGTCATTGTCGCGAGCATGATGCAATGGACTTTCGTAGCATCTCGCTCGTGAGTCTCGAAAGCAGTGATTTCTTCAGGAGTAGCAGTGTTAACATTAACCTCCTTCAGCTCCTTATCGAGAACATACTCCTTGTCCTCATAGCGGGTAACCATACAGATATTGCGGATCCAATCATTAAAATTGGTCCCATAAAAAATCACCCTCCCACACAAGTTCATGAGTGAGAATGAGCCATAAGGGGTCGAGACTGAAGCGTTGTTGTTGTTCAAAGTAGACATCTGAAATAGAAAAGAGACAAAGTTTGATTAGATAAGAATCCCATATTTAACACCCAAATGAAAAATTAGGGCTAGGATCCAACAACATTATTTACAATTTAGAAGAGGGATTCCGTAATCCAAACTACAAATAATTTGAAGGTAAGTGAATGATGATTCACTAATTTCCACCATAAAAAACGAAATAGAAATTAAGTTTTAAATGTATTGAAATTCCTAGATCTTTTGAGATTCATTAAACTTTTCAATGTCATGTTTAAATCTCGATATGCCCTTCAAGTTTGTAACTGTGATACCGAGGATCACAAACAAGGTGTGAATAACCATGCAAATGTACTTGGTACTCTTGATGTTACAAATCGCCTAATCAATGTGCCAGTTAGCCATACACTGTAACACCCCAAAGTTTGGAAGGACAAGAAAGGAAAGAAAACCCTAATTTTAAGGGGTGACTCGGCAAGTCCAAGGAGGAACTCGGCGAGTCCGAGCGGGATCCGGGTCGAGGAGTAAGTGACCGACTCGGCGAGTCGGCTAAGGAGACTCGGCGAGTCTGGTCTGTGCGAGGAAAACCCTAAATTCGGGACTTAGAGCCTATTTAAACGTCTCATTCTCTCCCCTAGGGTTCATTTACTGCCTCTTTCACCAAAAACATCGAACCCTAAGCCCCATTGTTTCCCATTCAAGCTCCCAAGCCATTTTGAGTGATTTGAAGGAAGAAGAAGAAGGGGGAATCATTGAAGCTTCAAGGATTGGCCTTGGATCCGAAGATTTGGGAATCTTTCTGAGATATTGAAGGTATTAAGTCATTTCTCTCCTTTAGATCTTCTATGGTTGTGAGATTTGGGACTTTTAAGCCATGGTTAGTCACCCATTTGAGTTAGAAGCCGGATCTGGAGTTGCTACTTCAGATCCAAGTGTGTTATGGACTAGAAAAGCACAAAGTATCAGCCCTTGAGTCAATTTTGGGAGCCTTTTGGCCTTAGACCCTAGTTTATGGTGAATTTTGCCTAGATCTCCATCTCTACATGTAAAGTTTGCAACTTTACGTGAGGAATAGGCATGGGAAGGATGGATCTACAGTTTGGGGTCTATGCATGACTCAAAAGTCCTCTGCATGTATCAAGATCTGAATGGACTCGGCGAGTCCTTCGAGTGGACTCGGCGAGTAGCATGAAGATAAGGAGGAACTCGACGAGTGGGATGAACAACTCGTCGAGTCGGAAGAAGTTGGGCATGAACTCGGCGAGTTGGATGAAGATTTCCTTGTACTCGGCGAGTCTGTTCTTGGACTCGGCGAGTCATGTCGCGAAGCCCCAAACCCTTCGAGTTGAGACTCGAATCAATGAGTCAGGTGGAGACTCAGCGAGTTGGACAGGTCAGGAATCGGAAATCGTTGGACTCGGCGAGTCATGGACTGACTCGGCGAGTCGAGTCGCGAATGGAAGGACCCTGAGCATATGAACTCGGCGAGTCAGTAGGTGGACTCGGCGAGTAGGGTTGACCTGGAAGGTTGACTTTGACCAGGACTTTGACTTAGACCAGAATTGACTTGGTTGACTGTCGGGGGTCAGTTAGACTAAGTGTTGCGTTGATATTGAAGCTCGGGGAGGTAGTGGAGTAGGAGTTCAGAGAGTTGTCGGTCGGCAGCTAGTGGGATCATCAGCAAGTTCAGCCAGTACAGGTGAGTTTCCTTTTTGTATGGATGGGTCTACGGCCACAATGCCGACCCATGTAGTTATGATTAGAAGACTCGGGGGTTATCCCTAGGCACAGTATGCTAGTATGATATTCCGGACTAGGTCCAGTGATAGCGAGCGGGTGCCCAAGGAATGGTTTATGTGATAGTTTGTACTTGTTGTCTGTGTGATACCTGTATGTGCCTGGTAGGGAGGTGAGTGTGGGCGAGGTCCCGCATCTCACCAATAGCAGAGTGTTGATGGTATTCCACATCTCATTAGCAGCAGATTAAGGGCGAGGCCCAAGTTAGGGAAAGAGTGAGTGTGGGCTGGGCCCGTATCTCACTATCAGTGGGAGCATGGACGGGGTTTCATGACTCATCAATAGAGATCAGTTGTTAGGACCGAAGGGTAGTCAGACACCCCGGATACGTCTGACAGTATGTGATATTATGTTTACATGCTAGCATGACCTGTTATATGAGTTACAGGCAGTAGGGGGAGATAGTCCCCCAGAATAACGGTCGATAGGGCCGAAGGGGCGGTCATGCCCAGCCATGCTAGATAGATTATGTGATGTATGTGTTATGTGGTAGTAGTAGGGGGTGAAGTAGTCCCCAGTATCCGGTCGAGAGGACCGAAGGGGAGGCCAGCTCCCAGATATGCTAGTCAGTATCCGGTCGAGAGGACCGAAGGGGAGGCCAGCTCCCAGACATGCTAGTCAGTATCCGGTCGAGAGGACCGAAGGGGAGACCAGCACCCAGATATGCTAGTCAGTATCCGGTCGAGAGGACCGAAGGGGAGACGAGCACCCAAATATGCTAGTCAGTATCCGATCAAGAGGACCGAAGGGGAGGCCAACTCCCAGATAGACTAGTTTGTATCCGGTCGAGAGGACCGAAGGGGTAGGTCGGGCACCCAGATATGCCTGACCATATATGTATGTTATGTGATTGTATGGTATGCGGTATGATGGGGGAACTCACTAAGCTTCGTGCTTACGGTTTTCAGTTTTGGTTTCAGGTACCTCGTGTTTAATGGAAAGGAGTCGGCTTGATCGCAACGCATCACACTATGGTTTTCCGCACATGAGATCTTTGGGATTACACTCTGATATTATTTTATGATAACACGTTTGATTATTTCTACTTTGGTTTTGACACGACATGATATTACGGATGTTTTATTACACTGTTGGTTTATAATGACGTACTTAAAAATGATTTTTTTGGCATGTATTTTTGGGATGTTACATACACGCTCCGTTGATCTATGATAAACATCAAGCTACCCTTTGCCACCTTTTCTAGTCCCAAATTAGTGTGTCGGTTAACCACACATGCTTCACTAACGACTTGGCAGGGTGCAAATTGTAATTTCATGAAATAGCATCATTTTCACATTTTTCCTAAAGTAACTAAGATTGAGAATTTTATAAAAACATTTAGTTACTTTATTAATCATTATACTTTTAATGAGGAATTAGTTGTCATATCCTACCCGCTCGGCTAACGACCCTCCACCAATCAAGGAAGCGGTGGGTGAGAGTGGACACCTATTAAACTGCTATTTTATAGACAACAACCTTATACCCCCTTATAGATCGGCTTCGTGAATGAGGCCTAATAACGGTAAGACTAGCTTAATCTTATACATATATATATATATATATATATATATATATATATATATATATATATATATATATATATATATATATATATATATATATATAATAATAATAATAATTAATCTTATAATATTATAATAGTATAAGAGTGTATTTTAAAATTTTCAAAATACTAGGGTTTTAATTAAAATTGAAAATTTTCAAAAATTAATACCTTTTAATTTTAAAATCTTAAATATTAAAACTTTGATTTAATAATTATCAAAAATTAAACAATTAATTTAAATTATTAAATCTTGAAGGATTATCCACTTAATTAAAAAATTAATTTAACCTAATCCCTTTGTCCCCTAAAATTCGAAAATGTGGGATGGGATAATTCAACGATCTTTAATTATCTATTTAAACAATTAAATGGATAATTACAAAAGATTGCATTATCCTAATCCCTAAAATCTTGGAATCTTATCTTGGGGATAAGGCATTTTTGAAAACCCTAGGGTTAGACAACCCTAATTTCGAAATCTTAATGCCAAAGGAAAGGGTTCAAGAAACCCTAACAAAATTCGAAAACTAGGGTTTTGGAACCCTAATTTCGAAAAATCAACGCCCTAGGGTTTATTATCCATAAACCCTAATTTGTTATGTTCATAATTTTGTATCAAATCCTATTGAAAACAAAACCAAAGGCTCTGATACGACTGTTGGTTTTATACAAACAAGCTTATGTGTGCATGCAACCCTAATTTGGATCTATGTTTTCACTATTAGACATACAACAAATGAACACAAAAGGAAACCCTAGCATGCATCTACTATTTTCGAAATTCACAAACAAAGAATAGAATACATACCTTTTGTTGCTATATAGTAATAACAACTAGTTCCTTGAATTTCCGTAGCTCTTGAGAACAAGTACCATAATTGTAGTACCTCTAATGGCTCACAAACACACTAGGTGAAAGGATGAATATGAGAGAAAGGTGAGAGGGTGACTAGCTCCAAAATTCGGCTCTTATTAGGGTTTCTCCAAGGTTGACGAAATCTAGAGCCTAAGGGGGTCTATTTATACTTGAGGTCAACTAGGGTTTCAAGGTGGAAACCCTAATCCCTTAGCTTAGGGCCTAAGCAAGTCCATGGACCTCCTATCCTTTAGCCTTGGACAAAAACTCCTAGATCCTTCTAGGATTTTCGGCCCTTGCTTAATAAGGTGATCTATTGGCCCAAAGCCTTAACTATCAAATAATTACAAAACAGTCCCTACACTTTTAATCAGTTCCTTTAATCCCAAAATTAATTCCAAATTAATTTCTGATTAAATACTAATTAATAATATGATTCCAAAAGGATCATGCTACAATCGGGTCAAGTACATCCTAATTATAGTTATGAGCTTAGACACATAATCCAACAGGGATCTGTCTAGAGGTCACAACAATTAATCCAAGAAGTGGTCTTGAATCTGTCGAAATTTCTATGTACCCTTCATTTCCAGGAAAAACGAATTTGCAAGAGAATTTGTGGTGTGAAAAATGATTTTTGTAACCCCCTTCAAATGACTGAAAACATGTATTTATAGGTATTCATTATGACAGCTGGAAACTGTTGAAACCGAAAATAACTGTCATAATACATGTCATTCAGTAATTACGAATTTTTAAAAAATAAAAATTAATTTCATAATTAAAATATTTAATTAGGAAGACCCTAAGGCCCATCTTTTGACCATTAAATATTCAACCGAAAATAACTATCATAATACGTGTCATTCATTAGTTACGAATTTTTAAAAAATAAAATTACGTGTCATTCATTAATTACGAATTTTTAAAAAATAAAAGTTATAGGCTTATCCAACAGCACAAATTAAACCCATTCATCTTGACCCAACGTTTTATCCATATTGGTAAGTTAATGAGGCTTAGACCTATAAGGAGTAACTTTTCCTTTCTTGTTTCCAATGTGGGACAAGTCCCCCAAAGTATATTAGTAAACAAAGTTCCAACACAAGCTTGTTTAGATTCAACTAGATATTAGTAAACAAAGTCCCCCAAAGTATATTAGTAAACAAAGTTCCAACACAAGCTTGTTTAGATTCAACTAGATATACGTTATTTATTAATGGTATTTCTACAGATTTCGAAAGTCTTCATATTTTGCATTGTTTTTTACACGGTTTCAGGGCTACAAATCAATCTACATAAATTAAATATTTATGGTACTGGAGTTCTATTTGTGGAAGTGGAGCAGTTCTCGTTGGTGACCGGATGTAAAGCTGCAAATTTGCCTTTTGTTTATGTGTGTATTCTAGTTGGAGCAGTTATGTCTAGAGTTACATGTTGGATGTCTATCAGTGATAGATTTGTGAAGAAGTTTTCCTATTGGAAAGTCAAGATGATGTCTATTTGTGGTCGTTTCCACTTTTTTGAATTTTGTGTTGGGTTCACTTGGTACTTATTACATGTCTTATTTTCGTATGTATGGCTTTGTGAATACATTTCTAAAGAATATTAGGGCTTCATTTTTTTTGGGTGGCAATGTTGGTGAGATAAAGATGCATTGGGTTAGGTAGTAGATGGTTCTTGCTAGTAAAGATAAAAAAAGGTGGTATATTGGTGACTTGGTTCTTTAGATGCTTTTAATAAAGCTTTGCTTTTAAAGTGGAAATGGCGTTATCTAAATCATAAGAAAGCTTTATGGGTTAGTTTCATTAAAGCTTTACATGGTGAATAAGTTGGTTTGGGCTGGTATGATAACACGAGTAATCATAGAGGAACGGAGGAAGCTAGGGGAAAACGTTAACACTATTAATCAAATTCATGATAGTGGGTGTATATATACTTCGAAGTTATTTCCTAATAAAGGTGGGTGATGGGAGGTGTATTCGGCCGATTATAGGCTTTAATCGACTTAATAATTTCCTAACCTGAGGGTGGGGGGTATGCCACTTATGTTTCGATTTCCTTGGTTGTTTTTGTTTGAGGTAGATATAAACTCTTTGTTAATGCAAGGGTGGTAGAATGGTGGGTGGACTTGGAATTGAAGGCGTGATATTAGAGGAGGTGTTGAACAAGCTCATATGGTAGGAATGGAACTTTTGCTTCATGATTTCTAAATCTTGGATAACTCCGATCTATGGATTTGGGACATGGGTGGAGGTGAAAATGATTTTAGGGGTAATTATAAATCTAGCCAAATTAAGGGGTAATTAGCAATTTTTAGTCAAAAATTAGTAATGGCCAAAAATAGCCCACGAAACCGTAGGTTTCGAAATTCGCCTATTATTTCGACATTTCGTCTACTGTTTCACGTTTTCTATTAAAAAAAAATTCATTTTTGCCATACAAAACCGTTGGTATTATAAAACCTACGGTTTCCCAAACCGTAGTCTACGGTTTTTGGGAAAAAGCTACGGTTTTTTTATTTTTATTTTTTATTTTTTTTTATTTTTTATTAATCTATTATTTTGAGGGTTTTATCTACTGTTTTGTCTAAAAAACTACGGTTTTTTTTAATCTACTATTTTGGGGGTTTTATCTACTGTTTTTTTCCAAAAACCTACGGTTTTATATTTTTTTTTTCGATTTTTTTCAAAAAAAATTTAACCATATATATAAAACCTACTCCTAATCACAAAGACGGTAAAATTTTGATGAAAAGTAGAAAAACCTAGTTGTGTTTTCGGGTGCTCAATTGAGAGAAAAAAGTAGCCAAACCAAAGAAAACAATAGGTAATATAACCAAATCTGAAAAAAATTTCATTATATACTTTGGGCTAATGGACCACGAAAAAGTAAACGGGCCCTTGAAACAGTAGCCCATTTGCACAAAATAGTAGTTTTCGGCCTAAAACAGTAGTCAACAGCGTTTTTGTGGGCTATTTTTGGCTAAGTGGTATTTTTTGGCTATTTTTTGATAGGTAATTAAGAAAAAAAAATGCTAGATTTGTAATTTTCCCATGATTTTATGGCTATCGAGATTAGGTTGATGATTGATAGAATTTGTCACCGGATGGCTCATATCGAAACTAGGTGGAATCATTTCTTGCCAAAGAAAGTGAATATATAAGTATATATTTTTTTCTGGAGATGTCTTAATAAGCTTCCTAACACAGGTGAATATGGTTCATAGATGTTATGACGTTCCTTCTGTTTTGTGTCATATATGCGGCGTTAATGACGAGTGACCCATTGGTATAATTCTATTAAAATGTGGAGTTCTAGGCGTATGGTATTGGAAGTGATTATAATGGCAACATGGTGGTTGATTTGGATGTTTAGAAATGAGTTTTGCTCGGAGAAACAACCTAAAAGAGATGGCTTTAATTGACTTAATTCTTGATTATTTATTTATTTATTTTTTATTGTTGGTTCCTAAATAGAATAGAAAGATAAACATTACATAGGTGGCGTGGCTTCAAAACCAGCTGATGGATATTCCTTTGTAATTATACTATAGATTAATAAAATTATGTGGCGTTAGCTACAGTAAAGTTGATATCTTTTTGACATATTTCTCCTCCATCTATGTGTGTGCTTACATTTGTTATTAGCTTTTTGCTAACTTGTTTATGTTAATCATAAAAAAGTGTTTATAATATAACATAACTAGACGAATTTCCGTGCGTTGCGCAGAAACACCTATATAATTGAAGTATTTACAAATATATGTTTTTTTAAATATAACATTAACGTTGTTATTAAATTTGATATAATAATTTGTATACTAAATTAATATAATATATTGATTATTTTGATTTATATGATAATATATATATATATATATATATATATATATATATATATATATATATATTATAACTTCACAATCTCAATCGTTTGAATGATTTATACCTGCGAGTTACACATGAATAAAATTGAATATAATATATGATTTAATGTTATTTATAGCTGTTATTGTCAATTACTTTTTCAAAAATTATTTACTTAATGTTTTAATTTTTATCATTATAATTATTTAAAACACCAAACATTGTTTTTTATTTTAAAGCTAACAATATAATCATTTTTATACAGTTATTTTTAACTATTGTTATTGTAAGTTATTTTAAGCTACTTATTTGAAAACTTTTAACGATTATAAAAATATATTTAGGAAATATTTTAGTTATATTAAGATTACAATTTAGTTTTTGCATTTATCACTATAGTTTATCACTTTTAACTATTTACAAAATATTCTTTGGTTTTTTAATAGAACATAAATTTATATCTGAGTTGACATTGTAATGCGCAGAAATATCTATATAGTTGAAGTCTTTAAAAATATATTTTTTTTTAAATATAACATTAATGTTGTTGTTAAATTTGATATAATTATTTGTATACTAAGTTGATATAATATATTGATTATTTTCAATTATATGATAATATATACATCTATTATAGCGTCATAATCTCAATCGTTTGAATGACTTCTACCCACGAGTTACATATTAATAAAATTAAATATTATATATGATTTAATATTATTTATAGTTGTTATTGTTAACTAATTTTTTAATATTTATTTGCTTAATGTTTTAACTTCTATCATTATAATTATTTAAAACATCAAATATTATTTTTTGATTTTAAAGGTAACAATATAATCATTTATATAAAGTTATTTTTAACTATTGTTATTGTGAGTTACTTTAAGCTACTTATTTGAAAATTTTTAACGATTATAAAACTATTTTTAGGAAATATTTTAGTTAAATTGATATTCCAATTTAGTTTTTGCATTTACCACTAAAATTTCTCACTTTTGACTATTTAACAAAATTCTTTGTTTTTTTTTAGTGGAACTGAAATTTATATTTAAATTGATACTGTAATGTTATATTTAAATTAACAATTTAAGTATTTTATCAAAACTATTCAAAAGTTGTAGCTTTAAACTGATAATGGTTTACATACAACAACATTTTAAATCTAATAAATTAAGTATAATATGTTAAAATTTAAAGACATAACTTTCAAAATAGAAGTAAATATATTATTTTAAAATTGAAATTTAGTCTATTTATGATTACACTTTAGGTTTGATATTTATTTAAGCTTATTATCCAACTTATAATCATTATTAGAAAGACACTACAATTTATCACTTTTAACTATTTATAAAATATTCTTTGAGTTGTTTAAGTTATACTAAAATTTATATTTAAGTTGACCTTGTAACATTATATTTTAATTAATAATTTAAGTATTTTATACAAATTGATCAAAAATTATACCTTTAAAATGATAATAGTTTACATCTAACAATATATTAAAACTAATAAATTAAGTATAATATGTTAAAAGTTAAAAAACATAATTTTATAAGTAGAAGTAAAGATATTATTTTAATATTAAAATTTAGTTTATATATGGTTACACTTTAGGTTTGATATTTATTTAACCTAATTTACCAAATTATTATTATTGTTATTATTATAAAGAGAAATTGAAAAATCATGGGAGTTTCAAATGAATGTGGTGAAAAGAAAAAAGAATGGGAGTTTCAAATGAATGTGGTGAAAAGAAAAAAGAATGGGAGTTTCAAATGAATGTGGTGAAAAGAAAAAAGAATGGGAGTTTCAAATGAATGTGGTGAAAGGAAAAATGTTTCCTTTATAAGTATATAATGATAAATAAAAATCAATTTTGTCAAATGTCATGTTCTCATTGAATTTAACACATTTCATTTTCTAAGAGTTTTTGAATTATTTTTTTTTTCACTTGTCATTTTCTTATGTCATTTTCTAAGAGTTTTTAAATTATTTTTTTTTCCACTTGTCATTTTCTTGCATTTTTTATTTTCCTAAATTTATTTTAATGAGATTTATATATGTAAAGTAGATTATTATTCAATTACTTACTTTAGTTATTATATTCTTTCTATTTATATGAAATTATTACTTTAAAAATACGTGATGCTTATAATTTTATACTAAATTTTTTTTTTATAAACCCGTGTAATACACGCATAACACACCTAATTACTAATATAAACCCAGTTTCCTTTTGATTTTCTTGATATCTGGGACAGAACTTCCCAAACGTAAGCTTATTATAATTTCCAACATTACATGTCCTATTTTTGGCCGATTATAGGCGTACAATTTATTTTTTCTTGTTTGGTGGAGCTTTATTAAAAGCAAACATTCCACTAATATCTTTGCCTGGGTTTTGGGACACAACTCCGGAGTAGCAAATTATATTTCGTATGAGTTATTGATGAGTAACTCCACTACATATATATTCCAAAGTCATTTTCAAACACTCATTAACTTATTTATTTAAAGTATACAAAAAGATATAATATCACTCCTTACATAATTAGATAACTTTTCAATTATACTGTATTATAGAATAAATACTCTTACTAAAAAAATTAGCTAGTTATGATTGGTAGGAAAGCAATATATAAGCAACAAAAGACACATCTCAATCAAGATAAGGTATGGGCTTCAATCAATTGATTTATATTGTGATTGAGACATTATAAATACATACATGGTGCCAACTCAATTACCCACTATCCCTCAATTATTTGCTTCTTCACCAATGTTAATTATTTTATCCTTATTTATAGAATAAACCAAAACATACTTGGTAAAAAGAAATTATGTATAAAGGATAGACAGTTGTCTATAAATTTTGTAGTTTGCATGATTTTTTTTGTTTTTAAATAGTTTTTTACTAAGATTTGTAAAATGATATACCATCACACTTTGCGTAGTTATTCATTTTTGTTTGGTTTGCTTTAAAATTATCTTCAATTATTGAACTCACGCATAGAATTTTCAATTTATTGCATCATTTCCACTTATTTTATCAAATTTAATGATATTGGGTAATAATTTTTTTTCCGAACATTGGCCAATTAATTGAAAAATTGAAACATTTAATTTAGAGCATTTCCAATAGTTAAAATATAATATGACTTCATATTATTGACACATCATCGTTCCATTACATTTAACTTCTAATTGAATGACATCTCCAATAATTAACATCTTTTAATAATTTTTTCTTTAAATTTAACTAATCTATATACTTATCTATTTAAAATGTTCTATATAATTTCATCTATGTAGTTAGTCATTTTTAAACCCACATTATATTTTAATACAAACTATTTTAATAAAGACTTATCAGTATAAATTTATATTTCATAATTAAAATATTATTAAATATTTGATAGAATTAATTAAATAGTAATAAATAAATAAATTAGAAACTAAAATATACTTAAGTGGTAAAATAACATTATTAGGGGTTGAATAAAAATAAACAAAAAAGCTAATATTTTAATGACAATAAGTGTTCAATATAAATAAGTGAATAATAACAAGCCTTAAAATTAAAAAATATCTAATAATAACATTAAATAAAATAAAAATATTACAATACACAAAACTAAGATAAATACTAATAAATTTAGAATTTATATTTCGGTTTTTCTCGTTCCACAACGTTGCATATGTAATTATGAAAAGAAACAAACCATTACCAATTTAATATTAATACCGACAATCAAAACAAAAAATGTTAAAACTTCAATTTATTAGAAAGGTTATAATAAAATATTATTGAAAAAAATCGCTGTGTATAAAACGTGAAACTTAAAAAAGGATTTGAGATTGTTTATTTAAAACTGATTATTAGTTTTTTTGGTGTCAAATCAAAGTAAAAAAACAAATGTTTTTTTTAGTATTTCTACTTATAGATGCAAAATGACCGATAAGGGCTGGATATATATAAACATATAACTATAATAGAGTTAATATGGTAAATTGTTTAAATAAGTTATAAGTTATTTTAAATAAGTAACAACCTACTAACTTATCAAAAACTTCTTATTTTACTTAATAACCACTTTTAATTTTAATACATCCAAATACTAAAAACAACTTATTAGCGGTGTCAAACCGCAATAAGCAAATAAGCATCTAAAAATTTCTTATTATCTGTTTTAAAAATCGTATCGGACCAGTGGTTAAACCGGGACCAGTCATGTTACCGTCTTTTTATATATTAAAAAAATGGTTACATATAACCACTATACTACTCCTAATTAAGCTCCAGTTTTTTAAATGCCAAAAACGGCCTGTATACAAACTAGTGAAATCAATCGTACAAAAAGTTAGTTTGTCCATTACAACTGAACTATCTAAACATCACTTGAGTTCTATGGAAAATAAATAATTAGGGTAACATATGTTGGAACAAATAATCAAATGATACGTGTCTATTTTTTTATTCACAAGTAATGTATTGTGGAAGTTATTTATGTAGGTAGTTACTCTAAAGTGAAAGTGATGTGTTGTCATGTTTTCATTTATTCAAATATATGTTGCTTTAATCATTTATTTTCCATATAACCCTTTTTTATATATATATATATATATATATATATATATATATATATATATATATATATATATATATATATATATATATATATATATAAAGTTAAGTTTCCTAAAACTGAGCCTAAGATAATTTCTTTGGAATTTTGTATATAAAATAGAACGTTTTTTTCTTGCATCTTGCTCTTTTAAAACATAAGTCTAGAGGAGTTTTTGTATTTATTTAAATCTTATAGTATTAAAAATAATTATGATGTAATAATTATCTCATCTAGGTTTTTCCGGATCAGTGAAAACTAACTGAACCATAATTATCTCATCTAGGTTTTTCCGGATCAGTGAAAATTAACTGAACCATCAAAACCAGAAGACTGGTCGACCGAACGTTGATCTATTAACTTCAAAAGCAATTAATTCTAATGGCAAAGAAATAGTAAAAAAAGAAAACTTCTCGAGATATTCTAAGAACCAAAAAGAAACGATGCTTGAGAGCTAACCTCTTGTCCTCTTGCTTATAATTTATTTATCCATTTCTTTTTGGCATTTTTCAGAAATTTTCAACCTTTAGAAATTACAACACTTACCTAACATCATTATGAAAGTTTTTTAGTGTCGAATTACTTTAACGAAATCATAATGGTTGATGCCACACATTGGTTACATCATATAGTACTGTTAATCGTCTATACTAGTGAAATGTGAAAATGACATTTTGGAACATATTTATGTTCGTAGTTTATATAACTTATAAACAACTAAATAAGTAGGCTTTTTGTTGGGTCCTACATTGGCAAGGAATAAAATTTATTTACCCTTAAGAGCCTCAAAGTTGATGAGAGGGAAAGTTTGCCCAATCAAAGCCCAAAACTCGAAGCCAACTGGTCCAGACATACGTCATTACTTTGGGGTCCTTGGAACAGAAATTAAATTCTAAATAATAATCATATAAACTAGAGAAGGTTCTCTGGATTTGAAGCCTTTTGTTTTTATGGGTTTTTGTTATTTTTATTCATTATAAACGTTTTCATAAAATTGTACACATGTAACGTCATAAAAACTTGGAACAAATAAAAACATAAGCAATGGGCTAAAATGGCATTGGATCTACTTTAGTCGACATAAAACAAAGTGAAACTTTCCGGTCAAATAGTAAAACTGCCGGTGAAATATCCGGAGAAACAAAATGATTAACCCACAAAAAATTTCAATCTTGTATATGGAATGATTTATTAGTGATGGTTTATTAGTAATGTCTGATTGGTTGTTCAATTTCAACATTTAAAGCAGAACCCATATCATACAAATAAGCACTCAACAACATACCCATAAAACAAATTAACCAACTACAAAAGTGAAAATAAGATACCCACAAGTAAATTTCGGAGCAAACGGATACGTAAGATTTCAAACAGGAAGAACACCAATAATTACAAATAAGGCTGAAAAGGCTAATTAACATGAGACCTCAAACAGAGAAATTACCGAAGGTTACAATAAGTATTAACGAACATTGATTTTCGTCAATAACTTTAAAAGCTTTTGTATAAAGGAGGCATAACTACCCTGCATTTTAGTTTCCAAATCAGTAAAAAATAATCATTGATAATTAAGGGCGTATATGATTATAAAACTTCAACTATAGAAGACATAATTACCTTGAAGGATAGTAAGAGGCAAACGGATCATGAACTGAATTTTTATCATTGTTATCAATGCTTATATATAACTATAAAGGAAAAGAAAGGTTACTTCATGTAGAAAAAAACTAATTAGT
The DNA here is from genome assembly GCF_002870075.4 of Lactuca sativa. Taxonomy (NCBI): domain Eukaryota; kingdom Viridiplantae; phylum Streptophyta; class Magnoliopsida; order Asterales; family Asteraceae; genus Lactuca; species Lactuca sativa. The sequence continues at coordinate 196,754,955 of NC_056630.2, read as the reverse complement.
TGGGGTAGAATAATAGTTATGTTTTAAATATCATGAATAAGTAGCCAAAACTACATCATTTCATAAGTAAAGTTTCAGTTACTTCTTTTATGTAATTTTTTGTTGTATATGCAATTGATTAGATGCCCTTTTAGATGTTTGAAGCATAACATTTGGATATGGCCTAATGGATTATAGAATCCGGAAATGGCTAATAAAGTTTGGCATGCTACAAATTAATAAAATGCCACATACTTGAAAGGGGCCGATAGTATAAGTTCTTCCTTTCTGAATTAGATAGATTTATATCTGGATCTCCCCCCTCAAAATCGGACGTGAAAGTTTCCCTTCATTTTTATGTAGGATTTGATCCTCGATTTAATGTTCTCGCCTGATTTTGATCGCAATAGAATGAAATCATAAAACTAAAATTCAACATAAACATCACATGGTATATTTAAGTATATTACTGTTGGAACTTGCCCATGTTATCTAATCATTTCAAATAAAATGACTATAATGTCCTTTATTTTACATCACCCTTCATTTAATTTTCTTAAGTAGAATGACTATACAACCTTTATCTATATTATAACATGTAATTATAAAAAATATAGAAAGATAATTTTGGCATTTTATTTGGAACATGACAAAAAAAAAAGTTTAAAAAAACTAAAATAAGGACCAAATTGCTCTAACATTGACTAACATAAGGTCGATCCATATTTTCTTTCTGCAATTATTGTTAACTTTCCATCGAGGAGACATAACTGCAATTATTGTTAACCTTCCATCGAGGGGACCAAATTGCTGTAACATTGACTATTGTGTGCATGTAGGATTGATTCTAAACTAATCATTTTAGTTATTTTAAGAAAATAATTAAGGCATATTAAATACTAAAGATTTATTTAATACTCATTATATCTTCAATATGTAATATGCATTAATTATTTTTTTTAAATAACTAAAATGATTGGTCTAGAATCAATCATGCATGCACACAATAGATAGTTGTAACACAATAACTTATCCCTATATAATATATATATATATATATATATATATATATATATATATATATATATATATATACACACACACACACATTTACGGTTTGAATCTCCTAACAACCCTGAATAATGTAATGACATATTAAATGACAAGAAAAGGCACAATCTTGAGTTTTTTTGCTTCATAGTATAATTGTAATACATGAAACAACATCTCTTTGAAGCATTATGTTGAACAACTGGCTTGCTTTGTCGGTGTTTCCATTTTTTTAGTACATTTCAGTCAAAGCATTGCATACACTTATCTTCTCCAAGAAATCATTTTTCTCTGCATAGAAATGGATCCATTTTCTGAAGGTTTTTTTTTTTTTGACAAAACGAATCCCAAATCACAACCTATAATAGTGAAGAAAAGGTGGTGACAAAAAATTATTGAATTTCCTTATAAATCAATATCACAGATCAAGTAAACTTGTAATCTAGATGAAGAGAAAATGTTTCAAATTACATAATTTCCTTAACTCAGGTGGAATGCTTCATAAAATATAGTTTGCTTCAAAGTCCCTGAATAAGAAATTGAACTACATTAGTATATAAATCCAAAAAACAAAAGTTAAAGGGTAAAAGAGGAATCTCATATACAACCTTGTGACCGGAGATATAATTTCCAAGAATCAAGCTGCAAAATGAAAGGATAGACAAAGATTGTTCATATTCTATTTCTGATAAACAAAAGATTATATATGAAAGTAAAGGATAAATAGCCAATAATTTCTCTGTAAGTCAAATACCATATTGTTTATACTAACGCAAACAACACTCACCCCAAAACTTTACCTACAAATTCAACCACTCACCCCAAAACTTCACCTGCAAGTTCAACCCAATACACATATCATATAGAATAAAGAAGAATATATTACTAAACATAAATCGAGAGAAAAAAATATTTACCTGACAACCAAAGTTGAACAGTGGACGATGTAGACTTAGAGACGGTGTTGAATTTAAGTTAGCCTTTAATGTTGGTGTTGGCGGTCACTTTAACCTAAAAAAGAGGTGACACCGACAATTCTCAAAGAAAGTGGTTACGATCCGTGGACCGATCAGAGAATATCTCGCTAGAAGATCGCTGCCTGTGTCCACAACAACAACGGATTTGTTGTTGTCTCTCTCTTCTTTATGCGATTGATTCAATCGACCTGTCCCTCTTCCAATTGTTCACAAAGAGGGTTGAGGAAGGATCGAGACGAAGGTGTTGGATTTATGGTACAATGGAATATACTGGATGAGAGAGGCAGTGGGAAGGTGATGGAGGAAGGACCCAAAGCTTGGAGAAGATGGAGATAAACCCGAAGGTAGAATTGGAAATGCAGTGGTTTTAGGACCTGCTTATAGGAAAAGAGGAAAAGGTTGGAATATGGGGATAAAGAAGAAGCAAGAAGTATCTGAGGCAGTGGATCGATGGAGGGATTAACCCTAAAGAATCACGTGAAGAAGAATAACACTCATCGGAATCCGATTGGGTCAAAAAGCGGTGAAGCAAAGTAGAAACAACACGTGTCCACAAACAATATAGATGATGACATAAAATGACCCATTGCAAAGATCAGACACAAAAGAGATGGATTTGAATAGACATATATAACCAGGGGACAATTTATGCCAAAATCTTAGGAACTTTACAGTTCCAAAGGATTGTCCTTCTTTAATATATATATATATATATATATATATATATATATATATATATATATATATATATATATATATATATATATATATATCTTAATAAGTTTAACTTAATTTGGAATTATAACATATTAAAATTTCAAAAGAAACAACAAAATATGAAATGTGTATATGGTTTATCAAAGTGAAATTCGTTGATTATTTGTGTTTTGTAATTTGCATAAATATTATAAAAAGAGTATTATAGTTATTGTTGGTTAATCAACTATTTATTTTGATCCTATCAGGAAATAGTTTTTTTGGTACAAAAAATCTTAAACTTTAAGTGTGTCAAAAGTCATTATTAAAGGGAGAAAATGTAGTCTTTTTACAAAGGCATGTTACTATAAAGTACTAGAATTAAATCATAAAGGCATACTTAATTAAAGATTATTGCTTATGTTCTAAACATTGTACCAACTAAAAAGGTTTTAAAGACACCCTATGAAATGTAGAGTGGGATTCGTCCCTCACTAGCACGTACAAAAGTTTGGTGTTGTGAGACTTTCGTCCGCTGCTAAGCACTTGACAAGTTAGAACCCAAATCAGAAAAGTGTTACTTTATTAGGTATCCGAATAAGTCCTTTGAATATTCCTTTTGCAAACCCTATGAGAACAAAGTGGTTGTTTCTTAAAGAGAAGTATCTCGAGAGAGGGAGCTGATATCTAAAGGAACTAGTCGGAGCCATATTGATCTTGATGAGATTCAAAAGTAAACTAATAAAGAACCTAAATTTGGCACTAACACTCAACTAGAAGTTGAAATACATGTAGAATAATTTAACTTACCTCTACCTCCTCCTCGTAGATCTAATAGAGAGTATCGTGCTCCTGAGTTTTATGGTTTCCATATTACTGAAGACTATGACACACTATTTGTCGAAGACAAGCCAAACAGTTATCAGGAAGCCATGGCATGCCCTAGAGACTGCTAAATGAAAAGAAGCGATGGAGAGTGAGATTCAGTCCATGTATGATAACCAAGTTTTGAAATTTTTTGATCCTACATGTGTCATTAAAATCGTCGGGTGTGAAAAGCTCTTTAAGAAGAAGACCTTTATGGATGGGAATATACACACATTCAAAGATCGACTGGTTGCAAAGGGTTATACCCAGACTCATAAAATTGACTATAAGGAAACCTTCTCACCAGTGGAGATGATTAAGTCTATTAAGATATTGCTTTCATAGCAACATTTCATGATTATGAAATATGGAAAATGAATGTAAAACCGCTTTCCATAACGTAAAACTCTCATAAGATGTGTATATGGCACAAATAGAAAAGGATTATATAGTCTAAATATCATAATGGAGTATGTGAGTTTAAGAGTTCCATTTATGGACTTAAACAAATATCTTACAACTTAAATCTTTGTTTTAATGAGAAATTCAAAGAGTTTGGATGTTCGAGAAGATAATGAGTCATGCTTAATATGTTAGAGATAGTAGGAGCATTTCTTATCTACCATGTATTATATGTGAATGACATACTACTTATAGAAAATAATGTCCTAACATTGCAAGCTATAAAAGCTTGGCTTGGTAAATGTTTCTCTATGAAGGAATTGGGAGACAAAACATATGTACTTGGTATAAAGATATATAGATATAGATCTAAAAAATTAATTGGGTTAAGCCAAAGTACATACTTAGATAAGATCTTGGAGAAATTTAAGATGCAAGAATCTAAGAATGGTATGGTGCCTATGTAACAAGACATGAAATTGAGTAAGATTCAGTGCCAAATTTTATAAAAGCACTTTTGGCTATAAAAATAAAACTTGTCAAAACCTGTAAGAATTCACCAATTTTATGTTGACGTATTTTAAAATGAATGTATTCTTAGGATCATAATCAACTGGAAGAACAAACACACTGGAGATTTATTTTTCGTAAATAGTCTTGTATCGTAATTCGATAATGCATTAGTAGACATCATCAATGCAAACTCTATTTCGATAATAATAGAACTTTATATTTTGTATTGTTCAATGTATTTTCAATTATTGTGATCCATAACAACGTCGCACAACCCGACGTTTCTGCCATCGTCCGAAGGTGTGACACTATCCATTACAAGGTTATTGATCACATGATCTAAGGATCAATAGGTAAGTGTTCTATCCTTCTTTAGTTTGATGTTAAAGTATGTTGCTAAAACTAGTAAAGCCTAGATACTAGGATGCATGTGCACTAAGGTAAATCCTTTGATTATCCTAGTACCTTTAGATAGTATACATGATGCAATAAATCCATAATAGTTTATTTGGTCCTTTTTATGTAACGATGTAAATTTTCAAAACAAATTTTCATTTGTTTAAACTTTAAAACATAATTTCTTTCAAGACAAACCATAAAATCCAATGTAACATGGTCATAATACAAAACATATCAAATCCCAAGATCAAACATATCCAAATCCGCATGTGTGTGTGTACGAGTCATGCCGGCGCCTTCCCACGGTCCTCACTAGTACCTGAAACACATTACACATAAACACTGTAAGCAAGAAGCTTAGTGAGTTCCCCAATATACCACTTACACACACACGTCTTTCCAGGCCATACTCCATACGACCTTCCGGTCCATGTGTCTCAGGGGACTCCCGTCCCAACCCGGTAAACCTTTCGGTCCTACCCGTGTCGACCTTCCGGTCCATAACTCCCTGACCTTCCGGTCCACATCATAATGCCTTTCGGCCCATATCAAGCATAGCATACATATCACATACATAACGCATACAAAACAGGAAACTCATAGCATACAATGCATATATCTCATAGCATACTAGACCTTCCGGTCACACATAGGTACACTTCCAGGTACAGTATAGTGAGAAGACTCACCTCATATGACGTCTAGTAACTCACGTGCTCGATATCTCTGAATCTCGAAACAACGACCTAGCCTCGCCTAATCACAACAAGTAATCATTCCAAATCATTAATGACTCTCAAGGCTATACTACACCCCTTTCTACAATCCCACAGAAGGGTAAAAGACCATTTTACCCCTCCCTGACTCAAAAGTCCACATGTTGACCAAAACCCTAAAAGTCAACAGTAAGCAGTACGCGGGGCGTACCCTTGCACTCTAGAATTGAGGAACGCGACCCCCTACGCGGCGCGTACTGGGATTACGCCCAACGTAAATCCCAGTTTCTTACTTTCTTCATTTTAGGTCTTAAGCAGTTAAGACATAATCTCACATTCCATATCTGTCCATTCTAATACCTCTTAATCCATAAAGTCGAAACCTTTAAACCTTTGCATGGCTATAAAGGTTCCCACACCCTCTAACACCTTTCCTTTCTCCTCCAAAAGTCTAGATCTCATGCATGGCTCAACATTTACGTCCAAGATTGCATTTTTATGAACATACAACTCATATAGTCCTGAAATATGATAGATCTAGGCCAATGGAGACTATTTGCTCATAAAGTCTCCATCTTGGGACCAAAACCCTAGAATCTGGTCCAAGAAGCACACAACACAAGTAACAAGGCAAGTTTTGAACTTTATACCTCAGGAAGAAGCTCCAACCTCTATAGACCTCAGATCTAATCTTGTCCACCAACTACTAGCTCCTACAATGGCCTCCTCTTCTCTTTCACCATCTTGAAATGGCACTTTAAAGCTTTGAACACTCACACACAAGCTAAGGACGAAGGGAATACTCTCTTAGGGTTTCTTTTTGTGAGATGGTGGCTGAGAGACAAGGCCATATCATTCCTTTTGTAGCCCTCAAGTCATATTAGGGTTTTGCATCTGGGCCGGTTACGCCCGACGTAACCTTAGGGACGCCCAGCGTACCCGGATGAATCCGCGTACAAAATAAGTGCGCGAGTACGCGCAACATACTCCTTAGTACGCCCATCATACACACAAGCCTAGCATTTACATAAAGGGACCTAACATGACAACTTGGAAAAGAAGAAGGTTTAAATGATTGAACGTGAATTTCGGGATGTTACAATTCTCCCCCACTAGAACCAGACTTCGCCCTCGAAGTCTTATGCCGAAAACAACTCCAGATGCTGCTCCCGCATCTCTGACTCTGTCTTCCACGTCAGCTCAAACCCTTTCCGATGTTGGCACTGAACCTGCACCAACGGTACCTCCTTGTTCCTCAGAACCTTGATCTTCCGATCCCGAATCGCAATAGGTCTCTCAGCAAAATTCAGGCCCGCATCCACCTGAATATCCTCCAGCGGCACCACCGCCGGCTCGTCGGCTATACACTTCCTCAACTGAGACACGTGGAAGGGATCATGAATCTGGCTCAACTCCGTAGGTAGCTCCAATTGATATGCTACTCTGCCTACCCTCGCAACCACTCTAAACGGACCAATATACCGAGGCCCCAGCTTGCCCCTCTTCCTAAATCGAATCACTCCTTTCCAAGGAGACACCTTCAGGAGTACAAAATCCCCAACCTGAAACTCGAACTCGGATCGTCGCCTATCTGCATAACTTTTCTGGCGACTCTGAGCGGTCAACAACCTCTGTCTGACCTGTTGTATCTGCTCTATCGTCTGAAGCACTATCTCTGTACTACCCATCACACGTTGCCCTACCTTACCCCATCAAATGGGGGTCCGACACCTCCTCCCATACAACAGCTCAAAGGGTGGCATATCAATGCTCGAGTGAGGGCTGTTGTTATAGGAAAACTCAGCCAAGGGCAAATACGTGTCCCAACTCCCTCCGAAGTCCAGTACACATGCTCGAAGCATGTCCTCGAGCGTCTGAATCGTCCGCTCACTCTGTCCGTCTGTGTGTGGGTGGTATGCGGTACTAAAATGCAGCCTCATACCCAACTCCTCATGAAACTTCTTCCAAAATCTGGAAGTAAAACGCATATCTCGGTCTGAAACAATCGAGATCGGAACTCCATGCCATGATACCACCTCCCTCACGTACAACTCTGCTAGCCTCTCAGCAGAAGAGCTCTCACTGATAGCAAGAAAGTGAGCGCTCTTCGTCAACCTGTCCACAATCATCCAAATCGCATCGACACCTCTCTTCATACAGGGCCACCAATATTCCCTTTTCAGGTCCAAAAACATCTTAGTGGCACCGGGATGGATCGAGAACCTCGATCTATGTGCCTCCTCCATCAAGATGGTACACGTTCCTCCCACAAATGGTACCCAAATCCGACCCTGAAAGGTCATAAGTCCTCGACTATCGGTAATGAACTCCGATACCTGCCCGATCACCCGCTCCCTTTTGCGGTTCTCCGATCTCATGGCCTCCGCCTGGGCCCTTTGAATGGTGTCCAACACCGAAGACATCACTGTCAATCTCATACAAACGTCTCGTATCGGGGAGCTCTCCGTCCTACGGCTCAAGGCATCGACTATAACATTAGCCTTGCCTGGGTGGTACAGGATCTCACAATCATAATCCTTTACCACATCCAACCATCTACTTTGGCGCATATTCAGGTTGGGCTGATCCATCAAGTACTTCAAACTCTTGTGGTCCGTGTATATGGTACACCGAACCCCATGCAGATAGTGACGCCAGAGCTTGAGGGCGAACACCACAGCCCCCAGCTCTAGGTCGTGGGTGGGATACCTCGACTCATGAGGCTTCAGCTGCCTTGATGCATATGCTACCACATGCCCCCTCTGTATAAGCATTGTTCCCAACCCGGATATCGATGCATCACAGTACACCACAAAATCCTTCATCCCTTCCGGGAGTGCGAGCACCGGGGCTTCGCACAACCTCTGGCGAAGTGTCTCAAATGAGGTATGCTGCTCCGGACCCCAGGAAAAAGCGACACCCTTCCGGGTCAACTTGGTGAGTGGCACGGCGATCTTGGAGAAATCCTTGATAAATCTCCGATAATATCCGGCCAATCCTAGAAAGCTCCTGATCTCGGTGGGCGATCTCGGCACCTCCCACCTCATGACCGCCTCAATCTTGGCCGGATCGACCAATATCCCATTCTGGTTGACGAGATGTCCCAAGAACTAGACCTCTCGTAACCAGAACTTACACTTGGTGATTTTGGCATAAAGCGTCTCCAATCTCAGAACTCCAAGGATCTCCCTCAAATGCTCCTCATGTTGTTCTTTAGATCTCGAATACACCAAAATATCATCAATGAATACGATCACCGACCGATCCAGCATCGGTCTGCACACCCTGTTCATGAGATCCATGAACGCTGCTGGTGCATTGGTGAGCCCAAAAGGCATCACCACGAACTCGTAATACCCATAACAAGTTCTGAACGTTGTCTTTTGGATATCTTCATCCCGAACCCTCATCTGATGATAACCCGACCTCAAGTCTATCTTGGAGAACCAAGACGCCCCCCGCAACTGATCAAACAAATCATCGATCATTGGCAACGGATAACGGTTCTTGACCGTCAACTTGTTCAACTCCCGGTAATCAATGCACATCCGGTGTGAACCATCCTTTTTCTTGACAAAAAGGATCGGTGCTTGTGACATCCCCAAAATCACGGCCAGAAAAGACCGATTTTGTTTATGCTTTATAAAAATCAGAGTACTTATTTTCATAAAAATGTTGCGGAATTTGTTCCCAGAAAAACACGATAAATACGTTATCAAAACATTTTCGAAGAAACGTATTTTATTTATGTTAAAACGTTTGGGATGTCATCGTCAATATAGAAACATAAGCATAAACAAAACTTACATTTATTTACACTAGTGATCTACATCTCTTTAATCTCTCAGTGTAATGTGACTTCATATCAACACCTGTGATGTAAATAAACTGAGTGGGTCAGGTTGGGAAACCTGGTGAATACATAGGGTTTTCAACCCACAATAATATAAATTATTATGTTTAAGTATTTAAGCAATCAACCCAATTACCCATCCCCATTCTCTTCTTTATTCTACTCTAAGAATTCAGCTATTCCTCGTTTATTTATTCCTAAGGGTTATCCTAAGGAATAGGCACGAAATCCATCGTTGCCAAGGTTTACTCAACGGGTACTAAATCCATAGTTCCCAAGGTTTATCTCGTTTATTGACAGTATCGTTTCCGAGACTCCTCTCGCAATACAGGTCAATGGGTTGTATCTCGTTTATCGACGGTATCGTTTCCGAGACTCTACTCGCAATACATGTCAATGGGTTTTTAGAGTACACCTGGTGAATACACAGTTCAAAACACCTACAGGTTGCGAGCCTGCTAGTGTCCATTGGACTGTCTAGAATAGTCCGTGGTTGTCATCCATACTCTGCTGGATGACGGGGCCATCAATTGGGAAAATGGCTTCTCTCATGGTTCACCTCTCACCCTTACCTCATGGTCTATGTTACCTCTTCCTCATTTTATTTTTGTCACATAGGAACCATTTCATCTACCCATGTTTTATCCCAACATATTTGTAGATATAAAATACGTATACAGTTTAAATAATTTAAAACATTTATAAAATCGTTCACCGAGCATAGACAGCAAGTAAACAGACAATATGCACACATAGCACGTAGTAAATACTTTATATCTATGTGTAAGTTGAAGGGGACCATGCACTCACTTGAGAGGTGGTGACTCAGCACTTGGACAGCGCTTCGATACTCTTAAAACGATTTTCCTTCGATAAAACCTAGTACCAATACCACTAGGGTTTAGTCTAACGATAACCGCGACAAATTAATTAGTCTGACTATTATTATTATTATTATATAAGCGTTAATAACACTCAATATAACTCATAACAATAGCCCAAATAATTATTTTAAGGACCTAATAACATTCCTATAATTGTTTGAAAACTATATTAAAAATTGCGTAAGCGTAGCACACTTACAACGAATTTTATCGAAAACCGGAACTTAATTGGAGCAGCGTTTCGAAACCGAAAGACTTTTTTTCTCGAGACTCCGGGAGCCTCGGGGCTTCCCTCGGGAGCTAAGGGGTTTTCCTAGGGTGTGAAAAATGAGTGAGAAGTTCGGACCCTTCGCATGCCTTTTATAGGCGCCTGATCTCGGAATTACGTTGGGCGTACCGAGGGTACGCTGGGCGTACTCCTCGGATAAGACTTCCAGCTGGCTTCGCACGTGGACCGACCTCGGAGTGGATAAGAAGCGAAGGTACGCGGGGCGTACAGACTTCAGACGCTGGGCGTAATGCGAGGCGACATGTCATCATCCGAAGCGAGGACTGTGGGCCGCAAGCGACGGCTGGGATCTTGCCACGTCATCGTTCTAGCATCAGATTTCGCAAATTTCACTATTAACTTCTAAAAATCATAACTTTCACATACGAGTTCCATTTTCGACGTTCTTTATATCCACGCGAAGGAGGGAACGTACTCTACAACTTTCGTTTAGACTTTGTCGGCTAATTTTTGGCTCGATTTTGAATTTTCTATTATTAACAGGCCGGGACAGGATTGGTCCGTTAAATCCTCATAACTTCTTCATCTGACGTTCGTTTTCGCCCATCTTTTTCTCGTTACGCTACTTTTAACGAGATCTTTGATTCTCGTTTAGGTCGTGTCGACTAAAAATCACTCGATATAATATTCAAATTTTGGGCTGTATATTGCTAATTCGAAACTTCGAAAAATCATAACTTCTTCATACGAAGTAAGATTTGGGCGTTCTTTTTATCGATGTTCTTAGTTTAACATATTCTACTACTTTAGTTTAGATCAATAAGACTAAATCTCGTTCTATCGTAAATTCACTATTTACGCTTCCCGGTATCGTGTCGGTTCCGTCGCGAAACTTCGACAGGTCATAACTTCTTCGTTATAACTCGGATTTCGGCGTTCTTTATATGTACGGAAACCTTGTGACATATTCTACAACTTGGTTAAGATTATTTATTCTAAATAATCCTTTGTCGAAAAGTCGTTTTTGACACTTATTGTCTCTAAATTGACTAGCCCGGATCTACGGGCGTTACAGTGCTCCCCAAGGCGAGCTAATCGGTCGAATAAACCCCTTCCCCAGCAGCTCCTGAAGCTGCGAGGATAACTCCTGCATCTCTGGCATCGGGAAGCGATAAAGCGCCTTGGTGATAGGTGCTGCTCCTGGAACCAAATCGATACAGAACTCCACTTGCCTCTCGGGAGGCACACCCGACAATTCCTCGGGAAAAACATCCGTGAACTCGCACACTATCGGAACCTCATCAATCGAACTTGGCCTCCCAGCAGCCACTCGCGTGTCCATCACATAAGCTATGAATAATGGTGCCCAGAACCGTATTTTAGACTAACTCTTAACCCTAATTCCAATTTTCCTCTCATTTCCCTCAAAATCTTGATATCCCTCTCATCACGAAGCGAAATCTCATTGGTTGTGACACATTCTTTGATCATAACCCTACTTATTTAGGGCTTGTTGGTGTTCAAGTATGTCCATCTACAAGGGATCTGCAAAGTGGTTGCTTTATTGCTCTTTAGGTGCAACGGATAATAGAAAGCTCTAAATAATTATTAGGAAAATATTAAATATTGGGTAAATATCCTTATTAAACCTTTTGATCATTCTCCACGTCACCAATGGTAGTGCAAAAAGAAAAATTATAAAAATTATATGAAACCTTAGTATATTTTATTTCTTATAATACCATTTCTCGCCTTTGGATGATTTTGTAGGATCATCGCAAAAAACCAGTTATACTTAGTCTTATCGATGAGGACTAGCATACTACAAATTACTAAACACTAAATTATATTTGTAGTTCGTTAGGAGCTACTATGATGAGAAGTTGTGCTTATCAATATGTATCGAATTCACATTTGCTAGGCGGAAAATGTGTTAGGTGGAAACCACTAATTCTTCTGGGTGTGCATTCAAGAACCCAACAAGGTTCAAACTTGTTAGGTGAAAAAGATTTTGGTTGCAACATTTTAAAGTGGGTACCATTTATTCAAAATCTCAGTATGGTTTGAACCAGGGTTGCATCCATTACAATTGGTGCCACTGTTTGGGTATACTGGATGTCATTACATTAGGATGAGTTGAATACATTCTTAAAATTCAAACGAATATGTTTAACATTCAAATAATTTTATTAAAACATTTTTTCCAAAGTGTTTAATGCTTATAAGTTCAAATTACAAACTACAAAGGAAATACAAAGAAATCTGGAAAATAAAATAAGTAAAGAAAAGTTGGTTAGGTTGGTACAACAAACCACAGTAGTTTGAAGTATCGAATTTGGGACAAAATATTCCTATAAAATTCATCAGAAGATGAATATGTTGGATGCTCTCTATTTCATTTTAGTTAGGTTTGTATTTGAATTAGACAAAGTATTAATCTATAGTTTTTGTTTTCAACTTGAAACTGCCAATTTGCCACTACACATGCTCATAATCCCATATTTAAAACATACTGATTTGAAACCTTAAGATCATTTTGGTGGAATCGTAAATGAAATATCAATTTAGTATAATACAAATGGTCAATACAACTACCATACAACCCATGTGAGGCAACCATAGGGTCAGCTTAAGATACTAAACAACTCCAACAATAACCCACACTATTAGACAACACCAACAACAAGCTCTTAAATGGACAACTCGACGAGTGGCTAGCTTGAATATGGCATCTAAGAATGAAAGGCCCGTTATCCCTCGTTATGTATGTGAAACTCTACCCACACCACTCATGATTAAACAACAACACATGTAACCTCGTGTGTGGTACTCACACTTAGAATTTTACCATTCAACTAATGGTTGAACTCAACTAGTTATATGGACCCTTTATGAGTGTGTTTGACAAAACTTGTTAGAAACGGATAATTGGTAGTTGTTCGTTGTTACCTCGTAACTAGAAATTATAACTTTTATTTTACACACACACACACACACATATATATATATATATATATATATATATATATATATATATATATATATATATATATATATATATATAAGTGTTCGACAAAACGAACTAGAAGCTTTTGAAATGTGTAAAAGTTACATAAAATAGAAACTCTTTAAAAAAAGATAAATATATAAATATATTTTTAGGGTAATCTTTTAAATTTGTTATAATATGTAGGAGGTTTTTTTTTTTTTTTTTTTTTTTTTTTTTTTTTTTTTTTTTTTTTGTTAAACGCTACTTGAAGTAGTTTTCGATTGCAAACTGATTAATTAAAATAAAAGCTAAAAATTCTTACTGCCAAATAAAAAAGTTTACTTTTTTCGAGTTTTTTCTTAAAAAACTAAAAGTAAAAAATGTTGGAAATAGTGTCAACAATTACAACAGTTGGTAACATTATTATTAATAACAATGTCGTTTGTAGGTTACACACAAAGAAAGTTTAAACAATTATTAACATGAGAGTTTATTAATGATATAGTTTGTTAATTTATTAGTGATTAATAAATTAATAGACATATGTAGAACTAAAAGGGTTTAAAGGTAAATATTTGAAAGTAAAATCATATATATAATTACTTTACGGCCAAGTAACTATCCATTAAGGATTCGAAACCCTCCTCTATAAAAAAAGGTGCCCAAAATCGGACTTTAGACCGATCTCTTAACCCTGAATTTGGATGTCCTCTCACTTCTCTCAAAAAGGAGATATCCCTCTCGCTGCAATGTGAACTCTCATTGGTTGCAACATGTGCTTCGATCAGATTCCTAATTGTTTAGGGTTTATTGGTTGTCAAGTGTGTTAATCTTTAATGGATCTATCAAGTGGTTATTTTGCTGCTATTTGTGTGCGATTATCAAAGAGGAATCCTAATTTGTATTCTAATAATTTGCTTCACTAGCTAGAACAAACAAGACAAAGATTACAATGGTATGTATTCTGTAAACTATTGTGATTGTTTAGTTGCATTAAATTTGGTTGAACTTGGATCCTCTAGATTATTTGTTATTGTTTCCGATATGTCTTTGTGACCTTTTGTATCCGATAATCCAACAAGAAGCTCCCAAAAACATCGTACCGAACACGACCTAAATCGACGTGAAACAACTTTATTCTTTTTTTCAAGTTGCATTTTATTATAATTAAAATATTTTATTTTGAAAATTGATATCTGAATCAATCTAACTCCAACTTGTATATGCAGTATATCATTATCATATTTTTTTGTCAGGCAACCAACCCCAAAATAAATACTATTACATACTGGATGATAAATATCCATATTTATTCTAATAGGAAAGATTCTTGTTTTTCCAACATGAAGTTTGTATATTTACCTATAAATAATTATTAATTAGAATTCTAATAGGAAAGATTCTTGTTTTTCCAACATGAAGTTTGTATATTTACCTATAAATAATTATTAATTAGAATATCTTGACATTAATCCTTATCTTTTTTAAACATTTAAATTGTGAACGACTAACAAGATTTTATCAACCATACGTTCACTAAAACAATCGTTTCAAAATAACTATAAATTTTACCCTCATGAAATACGTACGCTAGGGTAAGTATTAGTAAATGGATGAGCACACACTCCACGTTACACATCACTACTCTCTCTCTCCCTATAAATAATCACATCGACTTCTTCGTTTTCTTCGGAGATAGAGAAAGAAACACACAACAACCAAGAGAGATGCACAAATTCGCAACCTCATTACGGAGGCGAACCTCCGGAAGAGATCAATTCCGGCGATGTTTCTCTCAACTAGCTCAACGGCAATCATCGATTGAAGAATCCGGTGGAGTTCCGATCATACCAGCTTTCGATTACTCTCCTCCGCCGTACACTGGTCCTACCGCCGAGGAGATCCTCCGTAAGCGTAAAGAGTTTCTTAGCCCTGCCATGTTCTGCTTCTACAAGAAACCAGTATGTTATTAAATATAAATTATACCTTATGCATTAATGATCTTATCCACATTTAAATTTCCGATGTTACAAAGTAACTTGCACATCATGAATTATTAGGTTTATAAAACTTATTATAATTTATTGCAATTAAGAACCAAAAAGTAATAGAAGAAAATATCAAATCATTGTATGGGATCGTGGGACTTAAGATGATGACATTTTGGGGTGGGAAAGATGTGGTGAAAAGAAGAGAAAAAGGCTTTAGATTCTATTGAATCTCTTGTTATTGTTATTAAATCACGAATAAATGGAGTTTACATAGTAAGAAAAGGTTTATTATATTTCATTATACGTTTGTTGGTCGAAAGAAAATGTAATAAATCATGAAAATTTTTGTTTGCTATTTAGAAACATAAATAGAAAAATAATTAAAATTATAGAAAAATTTTTTATATAATTACTGTCATATATGGGTTAATTAATCAAGAAAGAGTTAATATTACAAAATGACCACCAAAATAATATTCAATTGTTTTGTTTTCTGGCCACTCAAAATTTTAATAATAATCGATAAATCAATAAATATACTTTTTATTACTATTACATGAATTTCAACCCGATAAACCGATATTGAATTGTACGTGACATTTACTTGATATCTAATATGAGACAATTTATTTACTTATGTCTGTTTAACATGATATTCATTATGTGATCCAATATGACTTAATTACCTGGTTGGGATCTATTTCATTGATGTAACGAAAAAAACTTGTTTGCCTTCTTGAGTATAATTAAATGATAAGTAACCAAAAGAGTAAATTGATTATTATTAGTTGTTATTCTATAATATTAACTCATTAAAATATATAAATTTAATTGATAATTATTATATCTCATTATATATTGTTGTTTGTAATTAAATTCCTTATTATTTAAAAGACCAATATGTGTGGGTCATATCGCAAGAAAAAATCTAAATAAACTAATGATTTTGGACATGATTCGCAAAATAAAAACGTTTTTTTTTTCTTCCGAAATGTTTTTTTTTCTTCCGAAATGTATTTTTTTATATATAATTACAAAACTGACATCTTTTTCAAAGTAAAATCATTATCTTGAAAGCTAATTATTTCGAAAATGACGATGTTTTTGGAATCGCATTATAAAAGGATTTTTATAGTGACCATCTATAAAACAATTTTGCAAAAAACGAATTTTATTTTGTAAACACTTTAATAAAATAGTTTACAATAATAAAAATTAAAATGAACACCATGAAATTGTTTATAAAACGTCATGAAATGACCTTATTATATATTATGTGACAAACATGATTTAAAAAAGAAAAAGATATTATCAGTTTCGATTACTTGAGATGACGTTATATATTTGTGGTGAAACAGTTAAACATTGTACATGGGAAAATGCAATATTTATTCGATGAGAATGGGCGAAGATTTCTCGATGGTTTTGGAGGGATTGCTACTGTGAATTGTGGTCACTGTCACCCTGACGTGGTCAAAGCAATCATCAATCAAACCACCACCTTACAACACTCCACCATTCTCTATCTCAACCACTCCATGGCAGATTTCGCCGCTGCTCTCGCCGGAAAAATGCCCGGCGACCTCAAGGTACTCTATAGTCTAGCTACTCTACCTACCTTACTACCACCATCTATAAACCGTTGTTTTATTCAGGTGTGGTACTTAACATGCCTTTTGTCTAGGTTCATTGAACAACCATTGGTTTGTGTTTAGTAAACAAAAGGACCCACAAAGTTAACATAATAATCAATACATGTTGTACAAAGTAAGGATTGGATTGTCACATCCCTTATTAACATTATAAAAAGTAAAATTTATATTGTTAAGTAGATAACGTGAAAAGAGAGTGTATTTATGTTTTTTGAACAGAAAAAAAAGAGAAAAGATTAGAAACGAGTCTCTATTTCATACGGTTCGACATCTTTTAATAGAACAAAAAAAAAAATTACAAGTTTAACTAGGACAAAAATTACAATTTGTCTAGGTTCATTGAACAAGTAATTGGTTTATTTTTAATAAACAAAGGAGTCATAAAGTTAATATAATGCATATACAAAGTAAGGATTAGATGCTGATGAATGATGATAAGAAGGGATTTTTAGTTTTGGACGGGATAGAACCGGACATTATTAATGAACATTTTATATTATTACTTTTATGATATAGAATAGTCTTTATGTCTCTTTCACATCGGGTTGAGTCTCATTTTAATACATGTCAATCTACAACTTATTATGCATTAATACAACATAAGGTTTATGTCTAATCCAATGCATAACCAACAACTACAACCAATTATGTACAGACGGGCCTCGATGTTTTCTAACAATTTTATAATAAATATATAACTATCATGCTCATTGTAAAGTCTGTATGCAAAAAACATGAATGTCCTTCTCATCTTCATAATTTAAAATAACTCTGGAAAAATTTTGAAGTCCATTTCACAAAAATTGCAGTTTTTCTCTCATTGACCAACTAACATTTTACTATTTTTTTTGTGGTACAAAAATTTTCAATTATGTCACATTCACATCGGTTCTACTTTTAGTATTGGTGTCATATATATCAAACACAATATAATCTTGTCATATACAACAAAAACTTTTTTTTATAACCTTTTAGTGATAAATTTAAACTTTGATGGTGTTACACAGGTGGTGTTTTTTACGAATTCGGGTACAGAGGCTAACGAACTCGCACTGATGATCGCACGATTGTACACCGGTTGCCAAGACATCATATCATTAAGGAACGCGTACCATGGGAACGCAGCCGGTACAATGGGTGCTACAGCTCAATCTAACTGGAAATTTAATGTTGTTCAGGTAAATTTCAATAATTAAAATAAACTAGATTGTTAAATAATATTAAATCAAATATACCAACAAAATAGTTACTCCGTATGATTTACACAAATAATTCAAGTGGTTTTTAGCCACATGTTTGTTTTTTGTAATTCACTATAAAACATGGTTTTTTTTTGTCACTTTACGTGACATTACGTTATAAAACACACTACCTAATTTTGTAGTGTTATTAGAATATGCCAAACGTTACGTTTGCGTGTTTTTTCATAATAGTTATTAGTCATCAGTATCATCGCTCCATAAACGATATCATGACAACGCTACTATGTCGTTTTCGGGTATTCTTTAATTAGGCGACATCTATATTTTGTCTTTATTAAATGACAAATATGTCCTTATTAAATTATTATAGTTTCTTAGTAATCCTCTACTTAAACTACTTTATGTGTCATGTGTAGGGCCATCCCCTATTTTTAAATAAAACATTGTAGGATTAAATGTACAGTTTTATTCAATAACGTTTCACAAATAATCTTTTTCCCTTTCACTTAACTAAATAACTTAGTTTAATATTATAATTTTTTTTTCATTAGAGCGGGGTCCATCACGCAGTAAATCCAGATCCGTATAGAGGACAATTCGGGTCGGATGGAGAAAAGTATGCCAAAGATGTCGACGACTTGATCCAGTATGGAACTTCTGGAAATGTTGCTGGTTTTATTTTTGAAGCAATCCAGGTAAAATATAAAATAAATAAATAGTTAATTTTATTTAACAAAAAATCTAATACATATATAATTTTTTTAATCTTTTGTAGGGTGTTGGAGGAATTGTTGAATTGGCACCAAATTATTTACCTCCGGTTTATAAAACTATTAAGAAAGCAGGTGGACTTATGATCGCGGATGAAGTTCAAGCGGGATTTGCACGCACCGGAACTAACTTTTGGGGATTCCAAAACCAAGGAATTGTGCCCGATATAGTCACAATGGCAAAGGTATATATTATATATACATGATATAACAATGTACTTTTTATTGATTTGTGTTGATTTTCATTACAACATTGTAATTTCAAAAAATCTACCAAATATGAAATAATTTTCACCATTTTATAAGAAAAAAAATTAATATATAATGCGATGCAGTTGTGTAGAATTTTCAAAATATAATGTCAGAATAAGAAAAAGAACTGAAAGTACAATGTTATCACAGGGTATTGGAAATGGGATTCCGCTTGGTGCGGTGGTGACTACACCAGAAATCGCGAAAGTTTTAACCCGTCGAAGTTATTTCAATACGTTTGGCGGAAACCCGGTTTGTACTGCTGCGGGCCATGCGGTTCTCAAAGTTATTGAGAGAGAAAATCTTCAAGAAAATGCTCATGTCGTTGGATCTTATTTAAAGCAACGTCTCACCTCTCTCAAAGATAAACACGAAAGTAAGTTATTCGTGCCCATTTTTCCAATTATGTGTTTTTAAAAAAATATTTGGGAAAATGGAAGTAAAATTGAGAAAATTGAATGGAAAAATAAGTGAGGGCAAATTTGTGCCTATTTTTCCAATTATGTGCTCATGTTGTTTTTTTTGCATTAAGTAAAAAAAGCAAGACTCGTATATAGTTTATCAGATTATGTACGCTACAAATTAAGTCTATTAAGTAAGAAAGAAACAATATCTGACTTGTATATTTTATGATGAATAAAGTTATTGGGGATGTTCGCGGAAGAGGGCTAATACTTGGAGTTGAGTTAGTTACCGATCGCAAACTCAAAACTCCTGCAAAGACCGAAATACTGGAGATAATGGAGACAATGAAAGGTAATTTTCGGACTTTTATCGATATTTTTATTTATTTTCTATTTGTTAGTTATGTAAAAAAAAAAGGTACACTTGCTTTATATGTGTTTATAGATTTAGGGGTATTGGTTGGAAAAGGTGGATTCTATGGAAATGTTTTCAGAATCACTCCACCGCTATGCTTCACTAAAGAAGATGCAGGTGTGTTTTTGTTTCACTTTTGCTTCTTTTTCATCTCGGATAATTGCTAGAAATAGCATCATATTTTTATTAATTAGTTTATTATAATTTATAGCATCCAAATTTTGTTTTTTTTTTTTTTTCTATCCGACATTGTATTGTGAAAAATCTATATAATTATAGCAATTTCATGCAAATATAAACCAATTTCAAGGGTAGATTTAAGAAAATTAAATTGAAAGTACGATGCTATAATTGGGTAGAGTTTTGAGAGTACAATGTTGTAAATTTGTAAGTTGTAATGGAAGAAAATGAAAATAGGATGCTATAGTACACAAGTAAATGAAAATATGTTGTTATTTCTTGTATTTAGACTTTTTTTTTTCATACAATTAAATTTTCAAAACTTGTGTAGATTTTCTTGTGGATGTGATGGACTACTCGATTTCAAAGCTATGAAGATGGGGCATGGCCAAAAAAGCATCTTGTATGTGTGCTATTTATAAAGTAAGACATAATGAATTTATCATATATTTGTATGATATAAATTATGGGAAAATGTGTGTGATTAAAATGTTGGGCAATATTGATAAAAATTGTAAGGGTCAACAGCTCGTTGACTCTCTTTGTATCTGTTATATATTCACTTTCTAAATAAAAATGTCATTATAATTTATATAATTTTAAAGGCTATTTCCTTTTCCTTTATCGTATTTGACAAAAACTCGTTGTTCTTGTTCTGGTCTTACTCCTTGAATAATTATATCGTTGCTAATTAATCAATTAAAACTTTATGTTCTTCTAAAATGTATGCAATCTAAAAAATGTGAAGCTTATGAATTATGATTGATTTAAAGTTTATTGTGTGTTCCAGTTATTTTATTAAAATGCAATATGGTTAAATGCAACTTATTT
The DNA here is from genome assembly GCF_002870075.4 of Lactuca sativa. NCBI lineage: Eukaryota > Viridiplantae > Streptophyta > Magnoliopsida > Asterales > Asteraceae > Lactuca > Lactuca sativa. The sequence goes on along the minus strand of NC_056630.2, from coordinate 196,733,704 downwards.
ATTATAGCATTTTTTTATTTATAATTATAATAGTATTGTATTTTTGAAAAATATAATCTATTTGATTATTGATAATGTTATTCATATACAGATCAATTGTTATTATTATAATTTGATTGAATTTTCAAGTTATTATATCCTAGTATAAAACTTGATGTATAATTATTACTATTTAGAGTTTTTTAAACACAATGTCTCAATAAAAAATAAATATTATAATAGAAAAAAAATATATAGAATGTGATACTTCACAAATAGATAAAATTATATTGTTATGTTCTTGTTGTACTTGTCAACGACTTTTTGATAGATTTTAAAAACTTTTAACTTTTATGTTTAAAGAACTATTTTAATTAACTAAAGAGTTACGGAAGTACAAGCTTAAAATTTTATGTTATAGAAAAAAAAACTTCAAATCCAGAACAACTCATTTCAAGTGATTTTTGATAGTTTTTAGTTTTTTGTAGTTTAAATTGTTTTACATTTTTCAACAATTTAAAGTTATTTTTGTCACACAATTTTTAAAAAAAAAGACCACTACTCTATAATGATTCTAGTAGAATCTACTTTTACCAAATACACTCTAAATCCTATTATTAGATAATTACTATAACTTAATATTGATATCCCATACTTTCTATGCCACCAATCTACTATCATATTAAATAAAAATACCCACATCAAAATTATAATAATAAAATGATAATAATAATAATAATGAGAACCATACAACATCGCATCCTTTTTACCTTAGAGCATTTGTCATGACATATGTCAACACAACAATAACTAGAAGTGGGGTGATGTTCATATATTATAGCATGTTAAGAGGTAGAAATAGAAGAAGAAAGAAAGAATTTGATTGGTTGATGAAAGCAAAAGCCAATCACATTTCTCGTTTTTGCTTGTGGTCGTTACATTGAGTTGTGCCTTAACACCCCCTCAACTAGAAAGGGGGATCGTGTTCATCTTGTTATGACCGGGTTATAAGGTGTCACATCAACAATAATATCACTTCTCGTTACCTATACCGTGTGCATCTTGTTATGGCCGGTATTGGCGTCTTCGACCCACAAGTGTCGTGAGAAGACTCACCTTACAGAAAATGCTCTACTGCTAATGCTCTCACTGACAGAGTACCACTGCTACGCATGTAACGCCCTGTTCCGAATCGCTTTCCTAATTTGGGACTGTGGCCTAAAGATAGGTTATCATAAGGCTTAAGGCCTTTGGAAAAGAGAGATCTAGACCCATGTAGGTACGGATAAGGGAATTAAGGTGATCCGGGAGTTTGGGTGGTGCCTTGGAGCCAAAGGGTATATCGGTAAAGTGGCAGTTAGAGCTCTTTATGAATTTTGGATGTTTGTTCGGAAAGTTTTGAGGCGAGGATAAGTTTATTGATTTGTAGAGCTTCTCTTCACCTTTCCGTGGATATAAAGAACGTCAAAAACGGAGTTGAAACGAAGAAGTTATGGTCGTTTGAAGTTGGAGTGGTTCGGGTGAGTGATCGTTGACTTGTTGGCCAAGCTCATTTAAGGCTCATGACGTGAGCATGAAGTGCTCACGACGTGAGAAGTGCCTGATGCTACAGAGCCCTTATTTTCGGGTATTTAAAGGTATGAGATGATTAGGGTTGCTTCTCCCCAGCCTCTTTCACTCTCAAGACCTCTGGAAACCTTAATCTCAACCTCATTGAAGTCCTTGATCATTCTTGGTGTTTTTCAAGAGTATTTGGGTCCTTTGAAGCCCATTAAGGAGAAGAAGATCATTGGTGGTGTATTGGTTAGCTTCTTGGTTTCGTCATCAGCTAGTTGTGGAGCTTTTGGACTTTTGTAAGTCCTTAAGCTCATGCCTTTCCTCTCCTTGCTTACTAGATCTAAGTTTCCATGCATTTTATGGCTTGAAATGTTGGTTAGTATGCATGGAATCCACAAAGTTGGCAACTTTATGGATTATGATGGTATCTTAAGTCCTATAAGTTCTAGATTTGGATTTTGGTCATGGTTTTGGACTCCAAGCTTGAGTTTTGGTCCTTTTTCCCTCATTTTGACCTAAATTGGTGTTTGAGTCATGTATTGGACATACATGACTAAGAAGCTACGATTTTCATGGCCCTTGGGGTCAAGGGAGACCCTCTAGACTGTCCCATGATTAAGGCTTAATGATTAGGAGCTTAATGCTCATTTTTTTTGTCAGATCTGGTCTCACGACGTGAGGAATAAGACCTCACGACATGAGAGCGTGTTCGAGGAAGCTTCTGGGCAGAAATAATGACCTCACGATGTGAGCATAAGGTGCTCACGATGTGAGCATCTCCTGTGCAAGTTTTGGACTCTTTGATTGTTGGCTAGCTTGGTCTTGGACTTATCCTTTGGTTTGGGCTTATAATAGACTAAGGATTTTAGAGTAATGGACTTCTGGTTGGGCTTGCCTTGCTGGGCTTACCCTAATGGGCCTTGGATGGTAAATTGGGCCTTAGTGGTTCCAACGTAGTTAGGCCTTGATTGAGCCTAATGGGCTTGGATCTTTGGGCCATCGGAAAATCATTGGACCAGGAATTATTGGGCTTTAGGGTAAGGCCTATATGGGGTTGGGCCCAATTTTGAAAATTGGGCCATTGATGGGCTTTTATGGACTTTATAGTTTGTGCCTTGTTGGTTTTGAGTTTGGACCTTTGATTGTGATTATTGTTGGGCCAAGGGTGAAACGGTCATTTCACCCCAAGTAAGGACTATGGATTATGGTTTGGAACCAATTGCTAATTGGTTGATATTTTAGCATTGTTAGCTCGGGGAGTTGGCAGGGCTACAACTAGGGATTTCTTGCAGTGAGCTTCAACAATTGAGGTGAGTCTCCTCACTGTTTGCATGGGTCAAAGGCACCAATGTCGGCCCATTTTGTTTATGTATAGTAGGAAGACCCGGGGGTTAGCCCTTGGCACTATTTATGATTGTATGTTTCCAGACTACGGTTCGATGTCGGGTGGTACCCGATGACTATGTGCATGTTTAGTTATACTTGTGGTCTGTGTGATACTTGTATTTGCCTGGATAGGGAAGTGAGTATGGGCGGGGGCCCGTATCTCACCACTAGCGGAGTGTGGACAGGGTTCCATATCTCATCATTAGTAGAGTAGGGGTGGGGCCCATGATATGCGAGGCCTTAGGACTGGAACATATAGTATTGTGTATGATTCTTTATGTGCTAGCAAGATTATATGATATTGTTTGTATTTGTATATAGGGTGAGGCCCGGTGATAGGCGAGTCCTATGAGAAACAAATATGTATACCGAGCGGGGCTCTATGCCAGACGGTGCCTGATGATAGACAGGGCCTGATGTCGGGTGGGGCCCGAGGAAGGTCGGGCGGGGGCCCATGATATGTGATTATGTGTATGGTATGTGGTAGTATAGGGAACTCACTAAGCTTCATGCTTATGGTTTTCAGTTTTGGTTTCAGGTACTTCCAGTTGCAAAGAGAAGAGCTCAGGATGACTGTATTGCACACACCATGATGTTTAGCATGGGATGTTTACTTTGATGTTTTGATTTGCAAACTCTGATAATAATGTTTTGAAATACTTTGATTTGTGTTTTGATGGAATGTTTTGATAACTATGGTTTTATATAATATTTAAAAAAAGAAATTTTTGATCATGAATTTTGGGATGTTACAACTCACCACCTAATCAGTCAAACCAAATAAACCTTGAGCTCTTCCTCCAAAATAGGTGTTTGACCAAAAGTCAACTCAGGTAAAAGGTCAATGGTCAAAGTCAACGGTCAACGTTGACCTTAGTTAACCGCCACGTCGTGGCCACCTATGTCCATGTTGTGGTCCTCCAATAACAGCCAGTCACGATTTTCCCCACCAACACACCGTGGTGACCTAAGCCACGTCGTGGGCACTGGGTTTTCAATAACTTAATTGGTTAAGTTGTTTTCTTCGATCCTAAAGGCTCCAAATTTCAGATCTGGTTCGAAACAAGGTCTAAAAGGATAAAGTTTCCAAATTTGTAACATCCGGTTTACTAGGTATATTGTCTTAAGTATTTAATTCTTGGATTTTGGAGGGACTCGACGAGTTGGTGCCTCAACTCGTCAACTAGGGTCGCGACTGATGACTAGGATTAATGAATGGACTCGACGAGTCGGCGAGCCAACTCGACGAGTCAGCGCCGTGGCCAGAAACCCTAATTTTTGCGGGCCTGAGGCCTATTTAAAGGCACTTAGGGCCTCCTATTGCGGCTACCTTTTAGCAGAGAGAACCCTAATCGAGTTTTGAGTGCTTTGAGCAAGAGAGAGAGCCATCTAAGCTTCTTGGTGGGTGTTTTGCAAGGAATAAGAAGATCCAAGCTAAAGAGGGACCAGAGGAGGTTGTAGATCTGCGATTTACAATCAAGGAGCATCAGGGTAGGTATCAACTCGAATTACTTTTTTTCCATATTTGAGTAAATCTTCCTCTTAAGGAAGATTAGGGCATGTAATAACTCCTCGGTGGGGTTTTGAGTGCATCACACCCCCTTTTCCGAACTTGTGTTCTAGATCTGGACCTTATTAGCTCCAGAGAGTCTGAAAGTGATTAGCCTTGGTGGTGCAACCATGGAACTTTGAAGCTTGGAAGACATTAATGGATATCTATGGTTATTTTACAAAATACACCATGCATGGATGCCAAGTTCGACCTTTACGTAACTTATGGGTGCTAGAAGGCCAAATCTATAAGTTAGAGATCCAGATCTGACCTCAGGAGATCATATGCGAAATGCATTAGAGATAACTTGCCAAGTCCATGAGACGACTCAACGAGTCAGATCGGGTTGCCCCGCGATCTGTGACCCAGTGGTGACCCTTCGAGTTGGGAGGATAACTCAACAAGTCGAGTGAGGCCTTAGGAGGATTCAGAGGATACGCATGGACTCGCCGAGTCACACAAGTGCACTCGGCGCGTCTGGTCAAATTGGACTGTTGACTGGTGTTAACTTCAATTGACCTTAGGGTTTGGTTAAATTGATTATGAGAGGCCAGGGAGGGATAGAATGGTCTTCTACCCGTTTTCTAAGAATGAGAATGTGAGGAGTATATTGATTAGGAATATTATCCTTGTGATATGCGGAGGCTAGATCGAGGTTATCATGCACAAGAGTTTTTAGACATCCTTCGAGGTGAGTCTTCTCACTATACATTACCTAGTATGGTATCTATGTGTGGACCGGAAGGTCATCCGTATTTGCTTGAGATTATGTGTATTGTGATTATGTATGCATAGCAACTACGTCTATCGACAACTCTCTTTCTCATCTCTTTCTATCCTAACAAAGACTTGAGCTGCTATGGTTGGACTCCATTAATGTTTTTTGTAAATTGACCTACACCTATGATGCTACGACTTGGGACTTAAATCCTTAAATCAACCACGACCTACTAATACGATATTGAACCCGTGCAATGCAATTAAACTCTATTTGACACTTTTGATACTACCTAATTTCCATATTACTATAATAGAAGATTATGCTATGTTTTTATATAATTTTTTAGATTTGATGATACTAATTCTATATAGACTTATAGTATTAATACTCAAATATATAAATTCAATATAAATATAATATAAAATTATAAATTATAAGTAATAGTAAAAAAATGCTATAGCACCGCTATACCACCATGATAACCGCGATCTCAAATAGCGGCATGTGACCGCTATTGAAATTTTGACCGCGATAACTGCATAGATTGAGATATGTGTTTTATGAGTATTAAAATGAAAATCTTTGTTTAATATTTCTTGGTGTTACAAGTTGGTATCAGAGCATTGGTTTGAGGGATTCAGATACACCTCCGGGCATATCTGAAATCAAACTGAGGATTTGAGAAAAGTTTTCAAAAAGAGACAATTTTTCTAAAAAAGAGTAAAATATTCCAAAAGAGCGGAAATAGTAGTGTGTACAATCAGCCAGAGCCTGAACTATGATTTCCCAAAATACCGTTACTTATGTACTATGAGATATTTATGAGATATGTTATGAGATATTATGCATGCTAGAGATAGGCTATGTATTTCATATTTTAGGACTAGAGTGGCCTGATTTGTGATGCCTTAGCCTAGGAGTTGTGGTTATCTGTGATGTGCTTTCGAGTATGTGCTGAGTAAGAGTATCGAGCAGGAATCCTTTTTAGAGAGGGAGTTGAGTAGAGGAGTAATCTAGGAGAGATGCCTAAATGAGCATTTGTGGAGTCTACTGAGAGAGTAGATAGATTCCTGCGTGTGGTAGAGTTGCTTGATTTCAGTGACACCTGTTGAGTATGAGTAGAGAAAATAGAGTTGTAACCTAGAGTGAGTTTTACGTGTTTATTCGATGCTCGAATGCTGCTTGCTTAGTGCTTTGTGGAACTCCTAATGATGGGAGTCTGCTACCAAGTGAATGTGAAGATATTCAGGAAGTAGATGACTGGCATCATAAGGAGTTTCTCAGTAGTTGATGGTGGGGAAGAGTGAGAACCTAGGAAGAGCCTAGGGAGTGACCTTAGTCGGATGAGTACGCTAACAGAGTAGAGCATTTCGTTGGGAAGCGAGCACGCGTGACGGGATTGGTGATTGAGAAGGTTGAGCAGCTACTTAGGGACTCTGGGATGGTCCGTGTAGAAAGTGTGGGTAGATGTGGCAGATAATATGGGCCCGTACTACTGAAAGCAGAGGAACCATACTCGATGCAGGGAGTATTCCGAAGCATCTAAGTAGCAGATTGAGAGGTGAAGTCATGGTTCGAGTACCATGATTTGTAGCAGATCGAGGGGTGATGTCATGGTTCGAGTACCATGATTTGTAGCAGATCGAGGGGTGATGTCATGGTTCGAGTACCATGATTTGTAGCAAATCGAGAGGTGATGTCATGGTTCGAGTACCATGATTTGTAGCAGATCGAGAGGTGATGTCATGGTTTGAGTACCATGATTTGTAGCAGATCGAGAGGTAATGTCATGGTTCGAGCACCCTGATATGTAGCAGCCCGAGAGGTGATGTCATGGTTCGAGTACCTTGATTTGAGGCAGATTGAGAAGAGAGAACATGGGTCGAGTACCATGATCCGTAGTAGATTAAAAGGAGATAACATGGTTCGGGTACCATGATTCATGGCAGGTCAAGAGGTGGTCACATGGTTTGAGTACCAAGACTCGTGACAGTTAGTGCTTCTGGTTTATTAGTTATTCCGATGTGGTAGGTCAGACTGAGATCAGATGTGAAAGAGTACGGGGCCAGAAGGCCATATTGAATGAGTTTCGATGGAGCATACCTTGAAAGGGGAATCGAGTTAGTTTCCGAGGGATTTTTGGTGAGATGCCAGTTGGAGTCGCAAGACTCAGGGATGAGTAGAAGATGGTGATCTATGGAGGAGTTCGGTCTAAATTGAGTGATCGGCCGGCAGAGGAGATGTCACTTTCTGTGACCAAATTGTGCTATTTTCGTTTCCTGTGGGAAACATAAGAGGTGTTGAGATTTCGGTTTCTGAGCTTGGGGTAAACCTTGCGGGTTAGCATTGATGGCGATCTTCCACCAGAGTATTTGGGCAGTATGTCTGCCGTGAGGTAATGATGTAGCACGAGCAGGTTGTCAGTGGGGACTGATATAGTCAACGACAAGGATACACTCTATTTGAGTATAGTATGGCATGTATTAGCTGCAGCGTCGGATGATCAAGAGTAGTATATCGGGGCAGTGACCCTTATTGTTTATGATGAGTATCAAGTGTGGTAATGAGGTCTCCGCTCTTATGATAACTCACGTGATGGAACGTTGGCTGAGGAGCCGGGGATGAGGAATATGATAGTTCTTTATTTCCAGACTAAGAGTCAGGGTTCTACTGGACAGTTGAGATGTCCAGTAATGTGATGGTATGAGATTCTGAATGACTAGAGACAGTCATGATGAGAAGTTTATGAGGATTTCATTTGAGAATCGGGGTATTTGGAGTTGCTTGATCTCTAGCGGGGAGACCATCGAGCGTTGCGTAGTACCTTCCTGGAGTAGATGCGATGTTACTGGTAAAAGCAATCTGTAGGATAGATTGTTAATGCACCAATCGGTGATGGGTCGGACCCTAAAGTGGGGGAGAACCGGGTAATTTTATTGAAGGGATCAGAGATTTGTTCAAGAGCGGTTAGAGAACTAGATATAGAGACCTGCGAAACGGATTTGTGAAACCAGGGTTATTGGTGGTCGAGGTGAGGTGCAGAGCAAGGTAATGCATGTTGTGTGTGTTCGAAAAAGGATGAGGGTCTCCACGAAAAGTGGCTGTTGGTAGGAGACCTTGTGGTGGTTAGGAATTCTTCAAGGCTACAATGGTGAATTTGAGGGGGGTTGGCTCGTAAGATTAGTTCGGGGGTTGAGAATTTTTGGTGCAATGTATAGGCTGGTATATGTAGTTGGGAAGGGCAGAAGTTGATTAGACAACCAACTGCTGGGTCGTTATGAGTATGCTTGCATGAGTTCTGAACATTATAGGTGGGAGTTTCAGATTGTCGTCAACATTTTTGAGTCATTGACCATTTCTCCGTGTTTTAATTTGAGAATTGGAATATTCCGGAATTCCGGGTTGTGTGACAGGAAGATCAGTGGTGGAAGAAATTTTGTAGGGATGCGTTGCATATCAGAGTATGATGTCGTAAGTAGGAGGTCAGTGGGTGAGGCAAGACATCATGAGGTTCTGAAATGGTGTATCGTGGTATCCAAGTTTAATGCCTTGAATTTCAGATTATTTTGGGTCTTGAGTTTGAGACGGCAAGTGGTGTATCATGTATCTATGGTTCCAGTGGGAGCCCTTCGGCTAATGGCAGCAAGTGAGGTTATTTAAGAATATGGATTGCAGCGAAGAAAGGGGTTTGGTCGTGGCGGTTTCCGTCAGAATTGTGATGCTATGGGGAGCAGTAGTACTCACTAGTCAGTAAGAGGTTGTTGTGATGCTGCGGGGAGCCGTAGTACTCACTAATCAGTGGGAGGTTATTGTGATGCTGCGGGGAGCCATAGTACTCACTAGTCAGTGGGAGGTTGTTGTGATGCTGCGAGGAGCCGTAGTACTCACTAGTCAGTGAGAGGTTGTTGTGATGCTGCGGGGAGCCGTAGTACTCACTAGTCAGTGAGAGGTTGTTGTGATACTGCAGGGAGCCATAGTACTCACTAGTCAGCGGGAGGTGGTTGTGATGCTGCGGGGAGCCATAGTACTCACTAGTCAGCAGGTGATTGTTGTGATGTCGCGGGGAGCCGTGGTACTCACTAGTCAGCGGGAGGTTGTTGTGATGCTGCGGGGAGCCGTAGTACTCACTAGTCAGCGAGAAGGTGTTGTGATACTGCGGGGAGCCGTAGTACTCACTAGTCGGCGAGAGGGTGTTGTAATGAAGTACTCTCCGACCGGAGCACGACGCAGAAGAGTTTTAGGCTTGGGTAGCCCTAATATTTGAGTATTTGGGAGCCTGGTGGTCGAACCAGGGGCGAGACTGGGGTCTCCATATTTTTCCTAAACCGTTATATTCTAAATTGAGTTGTGGTTATCGCAACAAAAGGGAATTGGAGGACTGGTATACGCGCGGGTTGCGGGTCATGAGTCATGAGTTGAGTGCTTCATTGGGACAAGTGGTTCCAACTCTGGGTCGGACCAAACTCTCGAGTTGAGTTTGGCTCTAGTGGTGCGTTGGGTAAGCCAGAGGAGATTCTAGATTCTAAGATAAGTTCCATGTTGAGGAGCATTGTTTGTCATCTGATGTCTTAGATCCATGTAGGTCAGTACTCGGGTACAGGAGGTACCGCGAGATGCATGGAACTATGAGCAGTTGACGACAGAGGTCGGGGTTGAGTCGATCTTCAGTTGGGATTGTAGTATTTGTTTGGGGTAAAGAGAACTTCGTGACTTGTGTGTCACTGAGCCGAGATAGTTGTTTTGAGAAGGAAGTCAGTGAGACATTTTGGGACATGTTTTAGGTAACCTTTGGAGATTAAATTGCTGGGTCGGGAGATGACCTAGTTCTCAGTGTGGAGTAGGGATAATTGAGAGTAAGTTGGGGTTTATGATTATAGATGTCAGAGGATACTTATCAGCGAGCATGAGCATTTTCTGGTGTCCAGGGACTGGGTGTTAAGAGTTCATTGATCAGATGAATTTTGATTGCAATTCAATGGATGGTCCTTGGTTTGTTGTGATCCTTCATCTCGTGGTTTATGAACTGGATCGTTTATCATGTATTGTATGAGTGATCGGTAGTTAGTTACCGGTCAGGTGACTTGTTTCTATCAGTTGCAGATCTAAAGAATCAGAGGGGCAGCGAGTTATCAGGGTTTGTTATTTGAGAAGAGAATTGCATGGTGATATCTCGAGAGGGCGGTTTGGATATGTGTCAGGCCATTAGAGTCTCTAGATTCTGGAAAGTCAGAAGGGGTAGCGTTGTGGCTAATGGGTATGTTCTCTTTCCAGGGAGGAGTTCCTGTTTGGATTCAGGTGTCCAGAGAGGAACATAGTTGTGCAGTATGAGATCCTTTCGCTGGTGTTGTTTGGTTATTGGATTAGATCTATATGTTGTAGAGGAGCGATTTCGAGGGCGAAATCTAATTCAAGTAGGGGAGAATTGTAACATCCGGTTTACCAGGTATATTGTTTTAAGTATTTAAGTCAAGGATTTTGGAGGGACTCGATGAGTTGGTGCCTCAACTCGTCGAGTAGGGTCGCGACTGATGACTAGGATTAATGAATGGACTCGACGAGTTGGCGCTGTGGTTCGAAACCCTAATTTTTTCCGGGCCTAAGGCCTATTTAAAGGCACTTAGGGCCTCCTATTGCGGCTACCTTTCAGAAGATACAACCCTAATCGAGTTTTGAGTGCGTTGAGTAAGAAAGAGAGAGAGAGAGAGAGGGAGAGAGCCATCTAAGCTTCTTAGTGGGTGTTTTGCAAGGAAGAAGAAGATCCAAGCTAAAGAGGGACCAGAGGAGGTTGTAGATCTGCGATTTACAATCATGGAGCATCAGGGGAGGTATCAACTCAAATTCCTTTCTTCCCTATTTGAGTAAATCTTCCTCTTAAGGAAGATTAGGGCATGTAATACCTCCTCGGTGGGGTTTTGAGTGCATCACACCCCTCTTCCGAACTTGTGTTATAGATCTGGACCTTATTAGCTCCAAAGAGGCTGAAAGTGATTAGCCTTGGTGGTGCAACCATGGAACCTTGAAGCTTGGAAGCCATTAATAGAGTTTTATGGTTATTTTGCAAAATACACCATACATGGGCACCAAGTTCAGACCTTTATGTAACTTATGGGTGCTAGAAGGCCAAACCTATAAGTTAGAGATCCAGATCTGACCTCAGGAGATCATATACGAAATGCATTAGAGATAAGTCGTCGAGTCCATGAGACGACTCGACGAGTCGGATCGGGTTGCCCCGCGATCCGTGACCCAGTGGTGACCCGTCGAGTTGGGAGGATAACTCAACGAGTCAAGTGAGGCTTTAGGAAGATTTAGAGGATACGCATGGACTTGCCGAGTCACACAAGTGCACTCGGCGAGTCTAGTCAAATTGGACTGTTGACTGGTGTTGACTTCAGTTGACCTTAGGGTTTGGTTAAACTGATTATGAGAGGCCAGGGAGGGGTAGAATGGTCTTCTACCCATTTTCAAAGAATGAGTATGTGAGGATTATATTGATTAGGAATATTATCCTTGTGATAGGCGGAGGCTAGATCGAGGTTATCGAGCTCGAGAGTTACTAGACATCCTTCAAGGTAAGTCTTCTCACTATATTACCTAGTGTGGTATCTATATGTGGACCGGAAGGTCATACGTGTTTGCTTGAGATTATGTGTATTGTTGTTATGTATGCTATGTGCTATTTTGACTGGACCGGAGGGTCCGACAATTTACGAGACCAGAGCGTTCTTAACCAGACCGGACCAGAGGGTCCAACGAGCTAGACCGGACCAGAGGGTCCAACGAGCTACGGGACCGGAGGGTCCCACTGAGACACACTGACCAGAGGGTTGTATAGAGTATAACTTCGAGTGGCGATTTGTTGTATGTGGTATTTTGGGGAACTCACTAAGCATTCATGCTTACCGTGTTACGTGGTATGTGTTTCAGGTACCCCAGAGGATCGCGGGAAGGCACCGACGTGATTGTACACACACTTTTGATATGGAGCCATGCTTGCGGATCTTGGATTTGAATAATTGTTTTGAAAACTTGTTGTTGATTTTGAGAAATAATATTGAGACATGTGTTTTATGAGTATTAAAATGAAAATTTTGGTTTAAAATTTCTTGGTGTTATAAAATTTACCCGATAAGACTATCCACAAGGTCAAAACCTCAAACCCTATATTCAAAGGAGCTAAATATGACATGACTTTCCCCATTAAGGACTTATTTCAAAAAATCCGTAGCTCATTTAGTCCAGAATAGATTCTAATACCTAATCCAACATAAAAGTTAGTGCTTTATAGACATGTAACACCTGGAATCTGGAAGGCTAATTAAGGAAGGATAACTTTCATTAAAGAGGACGACTCATCGAGTTTAAGGGGGAGAACTCGACAAGTAGGAATAATTTTGGCACACCAGAATTTTAAAAACTAACTCGACGGGTTGGGGAGGACTAACTCGACAAGTTGGATAGGGTTTGGGAAACCCTAAATCTGGGATTTGCACCGTATTTAAACAACTTAAGCTCTAGGGTTTTGGCCTCATTTCCAGCCTCCACTTTTTTAACCCTAAATCTCGAAACCCTAAGCTATTTTTGGTGATTGTAAGCAAATCTTGTGCATTCTTGGTGAGTTTGAAGAAGAAGAAGCTTGAAGGAGGAGCAAGAACGTGTGGGAGGAGAATAAATCCAAAAATTGGGCTTCATTTCTAATTCATCTGAGGTATAAAGCTTCAACCTTTTCCATGACATGATCAGATCTAGTCTTAGGATGTTTTGCTTCATGTTTTGGTCCAAGTATATTGATGGTTGGGATTTGGACATCTCATTTGGGCAAACCCTTCAGATCTAGGGTCTTTGGGGGGGGGGGGGGGGGGGACTTCATGGCATAAAGGTGCCAAGTTTTTGGCCGTGGAAGTCCCATGCAACCTTTAGACCATCATTTTTGTCTTTTAAGCCCTATTAGGTCATGCATGCGAGTAAAGATGGGAGCTTTACACGACCAAATTGTCCCTAGAATCCAGATCTATGACCTCATGGTCTATCTTGAAGAGTTGGTGGTTTTTGGGTTAAGATTTAAGCCCTTTAAAATTAGGTTTTGAGCTAAAGCTCACTAAGGTGACTATTAATGGGTAAACTCGGAAACTTTACCCATTTAGAGGCATTTCCAGACTAGATCTGGAATATAGGGCTTGGACTTGAAGAATAAGGACTTAATGCATTAAGTGGGGTTGTCAGACTGGAGAACTCGACGAGTTCATAGAGGGAATCAGCGAGTTGGGTTGGGATTGCCCGATCCTAATGAAAAAGGGGGAAACTAGTCGAGCTGCTAGGAAACTCGACGAGTTGGTTTGAGATTTCATGATTCTATGGATAATTGAAACTCGGCAAGTTGACGGATAACTCGACGAGTTGACTCAACTCGGAGCGTTGACCTTGACTTCGACTTTGACCAAGGTTGACCCCTGAGAGGTTATGAAGCATGGAATAGTTACAAGGGTTGTGATATGTAGGGATTTGAGTAGAGCCGATCGCAGGCCATAGACGTTCAGTTACCATACGACACTTGAGGTGAGTTTCCTCTTGTTTGAACGGGTCGAAGACACCAATGTTGGCTCATATTTATGATTTATGTGTTCTGGACTACGGTCTGATGTCGGGCGGTGCCCGATGTATGTTTATATGTTTTCCGAATTACGATCCGATGTTGGGCGATGCCTGAGGAATGTTTGTATGCTTTTTGGACTACGGTCCGATGTCAGGCGGTGCCCAAAGAATGTTTGTATGCTTCATGTCTTCATTATTCTTGCATGTGTCTATACTTTTATGCTTCCGGACCAAGGTCCGATGCCGGGTGGTACCCGATGAATGTTTATATGCTTTCCGGACCAAGGTTCGATGCCGAGCGATGCTCGATGAATGTTTATATGCCTTCCGTACTACGGTTCGATGCCGAGCGATGCCCGAGGAATGTTTATATGCTTATGTTATATGATTATTATATGGGTATTTGTTGATATGCTTATGTATATACCGAGCTTTACTCGATGTCGGCCGGGGTCCGATACCAGACATTGTCTGATGTCGGGCGGGGCCCGATGAAGGAGCGGAGCCCACGAAATGTTTATATGTGATTATGTGATTATGTGTATGATATGTGGTAGTTTGGGGAAGCTCACTAAGATTTGTGCTTACAGTTTTCAGTTTTGTTTTTAGGTACTTATGGTAGCAAAGGGAAGAGCTCGAGATGACTGCATTGCACACACCATGATGTTTTAGCCTGGGATGTTTTACTCTGTGATTTGATACATTTACTCTGATGATTTTGATATGAGTACTCAGAATTATGAACATGATTGTGAAGTTTTGATGAATGTTTCTTATTTATTAATTTAAAAATGAAATTTTTGGGACCATATTTTATGTATGTTACAAGTTGGTATCAGAGCCTTGGTTTGGGGGATTCGGGCATACTCTCAGGTGTGTCTGAACTCAAACTGGGGACTTGGTATGAAAAGTTTCAAAATAAAATCATTTTTAATAAAAAGGATTTTTTAAAAAAAAGAGAAAAGGGTGTGATGCGTGCAATCGGCCAAGCTCAAGTAAGTTTTCCCCAAAATACCAATACATGTTTGTTATGATTATATGATATGATTCACATGTTAGATTAGAACTAAGGATCTAGGAGAGATGCCTTTGTATGCTTGTATACGCTTGTAGATTTGCATGCTAGAACTGATCTGCCAGTGATAGGATGACATGTTTAGGTTATGCCTGATTACATGAGCCATAGAATTACATGCTAGTACAGATTCCTGATAAGTGGATAGAATGGCTTGATTAGTGTTTGTGGTTAGATTTTCCATTGCCTGAATGCTTCTTGCTTTGTGGTTTATGGGACTCTGAGGTGATGGGCGTTAGCTACTAAGTGAATACGTCAAGTCACATGTGACAAGGGTTGAATAATATCAGAGTGATGGATTTGACCCTATTACGCAGCTCTCATTTGAGTCTTAACCATTGTAGGGGTAAGTCCTTTACTCGAAGGGTTATCCGAGCCTCGTCACATGTGATGGTATTCATGAAGTGGCTAATCGGCTTTATGAGGAGTCCTTTAGCAGTTGAGGGCTGGGTTAGGGTTGGTAACAATGGGAACGCCTAGGATAGGATTAGTGATGGGAGAGGTATTAGTGAAAGAGACTTGGTGGAGTCAAGGCAATCTTTGAGGAAATTACGGATATATGTGGAAGGTAGTAGAGGCCCATACTACTGAAAGTAGAGGATCCATACTCGATTCAAGGAAGGCTGAGATAAGACTAGGGAGCTTGTAGTGTGTGTGATCCCTCGGTATACGATGAGTATTCAGATGGTTTTTATGGTATGTTTTCAGCATGGTGACGCTACGTGAGATACCAGTTGGCAGTTCGAGTGCCGGTGAGGGATCTGGCTCAGGCGTTGGATCCGGGCAACTTGATGATCTGATAAGAGAGTTTATTTCAACTGAGATTACGCGCAACATCATTGACAAGAATCCTGTGATCTTCGGTTCAGTAAAGGAGGGGATTTTGGAACTTTTGGATAATCGCCTCAAGGCGTTTCGGGCCGAGATTATTGCGGGGCAGTTGGGGGCTCATCTATAGCCCAATGCTATTGGATCCCTGGAATCCTTCAGGAAGAAGGATCCTATTGCTAGCCCTTATCATTTGGGATCGGAGGTGGGTTATGCACCTTGTCTTCAGGAGAGTCTACTACTTGATTGGATCGTTGTGGAGGTTTTGCGAGCCGTGCACGAGCAGTTACCCGACATCATTGGGCGTTTCATTGATAGGTTGACCACTAAGTTCCAGGGTCAGACAGCGGCAGTTCAGACGGTTGATGGGGTAGTTGGGGTAACTCGGGAGCAGGAGATTGGTTTGTGTCACAACCAGGAACTTCGATGCATTGTAAACATTTAACAATGATAACAAATGTGAACCAAAAATGTGAAAGCATGTAGGATGCTTATTCAATAACAATAGAATTACAATCAAACACTTCATACAAGCGCTACAAATGGTCAACAAAGAATTGGAAACCTTTGAAATCCCGGTTAAAGTCCATTTTGGACTAGGATTTCCTTATTGGACCTAATGGACCAATAAGCTTCCAATTTGACTACTTTGGACTTAGAACTCTTAAATGGGCTCTAATTGGACCCACTTCTATTTATTTTAATAGTTTGGTCCATATTGGGCCTAGAAAGAAATAAAATACTTTAATGGACATAATTGGGCCATAACTAACCCAATTAGCCCTAATGGGCCATAAAAATCATTTCTTGAATTACTTTGGGCCAAAAGTTATCTAAATTATCTATAATTTGTGCTTAAGCATTTAAGGGCCCAATTCTTTCCTTTTCCCCTTCCATTCTCGGCCCAAGCCCAAAAGAAAGGAAGGGTTGACTTTTTGCATGCCACATCATTTTTGTTTGTGGGATAATTTGGTATTACACTTCAAACATCCATGCACTTCTCATATTTCCATGCAACCTCACTCTTTCTTCTCCATCTCTTTCCTTTTATCGGCCGAAGACACAAAGAAACACACACATACCTCACAAAAAAATTCTCTCTAAATCACTTAAGACACATCTCTTCTTCTTCATCCAAAAATCTCGAATTTTGCTTGTGATTCAAGAGGTTTTCATCAAGTAGTTCACATCTTTGGTAAGTTATCTCTTTGATTCATAACATATCTTCTCCATTTTACCAACAATCTCCCTTATCTCATACAAAACTTGTGATCTTGTACCTTAGAAAAATCTACGTTCGAGATCCATCCAAGAAACTTGCTAGGACCGAAAATAGCACCAAACTTCTCCCAATCTTCTTCAAAACCGAAACCAAAACTCAAGGTGAGCTTCATACCCCTTTATTTTCGGTTTTCATGAGTTTTATGGGGGAGAATACAAGAAAATGTGTAGATCTATGTGAATGTGTATGCTATGTGTGATTTGATGCATGTATGTGTGTGGTTTCATGTGTTTTGTGATGAATATGTTACCAAAAAGGGTGTAAACCCGAGATCTATGACATGATAAAGGAAACAAACATAATCTAAGCTATTTTTGACTAAACAAGTCAAGAATAATAGCTTATAAGGTCATGATGAACATATTCTAACATAAAACCCATTTTTGGGTTTAAATTGTCAAAAATACAAAACTTGGAATACAAATCGACAAATCATGGTTTCTTGAAGGTCAAAAGGGTCAAAATAGTTTCTATAACCATTTTTCTGAATACAAAATTTTCAAGGGACTTACAATGTAAATTTTTAGCTTAATGGGCTAATTTTTGGGCTTTTCGGCCCAATAAGCCTCAAAATGCGAAAAATGATAAATTTTAGGGGATGAAATGAAACTTTCTGTAAAACAGGGAGTAATTAGCATGAGAAAATCATTTTATGAGTCAAAAATGCTTTTCACTATAAAAAAGGACCAAAAATGTAATGTTTTTAGATTTTGGGCCAAAACTGTAAAAGTTGTGAAAAATGGGGCTCTAACCGAGAAACACTATTCTGGAAGGTCTAAAGCTGTCAACAAAATAAATTTTGGGTTAAAATTGTGTTTTCATCAAATAAATAATACAAAAGTGTCAAGAAAAGGTTTTAAGGACTAAAAATGAAATTCTTCTATATAAAAGGACAAAAAGTGTTACTTTTATAAAAGAAGGGTAGTGAAAAGGTCAAATCCCACTTTTAAACAAAATAATTCATTAATACAAAACACAAAATCCACAACTATTGACGAAACGGAAAACAAATATACTCTCAACAACAAATATCGTTACAAACGAAGTGATTCGGTCTCGAATCAATACAAAACAACAAGCGTTAAACCAAATCATCTAAATAAACACGCGATAACTAAGATGAGCAATAGTTGCTTATGTGCTATTGGGCCTCCTATGACCCGATCTTTGGGCCTCCTATGACCCAATCTTTGGGCCTCCTATGCGAAGTTTCAAATCATGCTTGTTGGGCCTTGCTATCTCATTAACATGATCTTTGGGCCCAAAGGGAATATGCTTATGTGCTATTGGGCCTCCTATGACCCGATATCATGTAAAAGGACTTTCAATGGCTCTAATGTGCTATTGGGCCCTAGCGGCCCATTAGTATTGCTAGTGAGGTCAAGAAATCAAATGCGGTCTGGGCCAACGTGCCTTTCGCATTCCCGACAGCCTAATTAACTCACGGAATATGACGGGACTTCGTACTCCTTTTTTCCTCGTTTGTTAAGCTTATGAGTAATCAAGGTAAACAGATTTAGGGCGTTAATCAAAAGTAATCATGGCTGTTGGATTAAGTGAGTAGTGACGGGCGACGCCTTTAAGGATCGTTCGATACCTGTAGTTATAAACTAGACATTTCCAAATGCATGATTATAACGACTCACAAACCCTACTTAATCCAAAGCCACCCGAGAAATCAAAAATCATTCGTCGTGACGGTATAACAAATTGGGAATTCACTGTGTTTTATGTAATGGGAAAACATCGGGTTTTCCTGGGAAGTTCAACATTTTCACTTGCGCGATCATTACAGAAGTTCAACAATTATACATGTTTTGAAAATTAACAAGCATATATTCACGGATCTTCATACTTTTTATAAACAATGATCTTTTCAGAAAATATCGGATTTTCTGGGTTTTACAAACTACACAAAATCATTTTACCACAACATTGCTTATGAACTCACCAACATTTCATATGTTGACGTTTTTCAAAATTAACTTGTATTCTTAGGTAACAGGTAAACCGCAGAATAAATACCAAGTAATGTCAGGGTGTTTTGCTTATGATATCTATCAGACAGTTTATGTTATGAAATCGTAATGTTTAAAACAATGTACTGGATGTAAACAATATCAGTTGTATCATTTCAATGCATGGTGATGATTTATGTTATGATTTATGTATATTCATTGTGATGGTATTCAATTTAAGTCACAAGAGCCCTCAGACGTTTCCGCCGTCTGGTTCAGGGGTGTGACAGGTTGGTATCAGAGCTCTGTTTATAGTGAACTAGCATATCTAACCACACATTGATATGCAACTATAAACCAAAAAGAGGGGCTAACGCAACTCCGAACAAAACAAGCAAAACATAACAATAAAACATCCTTGCTTGTGTAAATTAGGAAAAAGAACATAATACCGAACCAAACAACATAATGCTAGCATCTCGGTACAACTATCACATGTCCCGAGGAAATCGTGATGGCTAGGGAACCTAAAAACATACCCCTTTATCACCAAGAAGAGAACATCAGCTCGATCTATACAATAATTGTAGCGTCCTAGGAGTAATGATAGTTTATTCGTATACATCCTCTCAGTCACTATGGAAGGGGAGCAGCAGGGCATTCAGTTTCATCAACTCCTAGTAGCCCACGGGAGGGTCAAGGATGAGCCTGAGGTAGATCAAGGAAGGGCACACAACATTGGACCTGAAGAGGAACATGACGAATACGTGATGTTTGATTTCGATTATGATGAGTTGGACCAGGAGCCAAACGAGGAGAAGGGCGTAGAGGAGGCGTGTAGTGAACCTCACCAGTTGGAAGCCCGTCAAATTTCCGCATTTTCAAGGGGTGGATACAGACTACTTACGCGCTCTCGAGGAGGCAGTTATCAGCCTGAAGCTTCAACTCATCATGGCCAAGGCAAGGGCTGCACGAGCCGAGCGAAAAGTAGAGGTAATCACCCAAGAGGCGGATGAACTGGCTGAATTTCTGGTGCGTCACCTCGACGATTGAGCGTCGTCGTCATCCTTACTAATAGGACCTGCTCTACTACCTGCTATATAGAACTCACCACGACTAGGACTAGTCATACCCGTCTTTAGTACTATGACTTGTGCTATGTACCCCGACTCTATGTTTAAGTGATTACACTACTCATAGAGCCGTTATGCTGCCGAACTTATACCTCTTATGTATGCTCTTTCGAGCAAAATTTTCATGTATCAAAGTGCAGATAATATTAATGAAGAATTTTATATGTTTACTATGATGTTTTAAATCTACTATGTGTTACATATCCATGATTGTGTGCTAAATTGTGAAATTACTTAGGTTTGTGCCACACACCTAGTTTATAGGATCACAACCTCACAAAACCACAAACACTCAACATCTTTCCGTTCCATGACAGAAAGATGCCTCCATGACCCACCCGCGGAAACCCTGGGCCAACCCCATCCGAAGTCGACTCAGCTGCATTCCAAGCAGTTGTATCTGCTGCGGTCACCGCAGCGATGGCACAAATTCACCAGGGGAACAATGGAGGAGTCAACGGACAAGGGATTGGAAGCTCAAACAACAGGATGAATCAAGGACCTACCAAAACATGCTCTTACAAATATTTCACCAACACCAAACCACGAACCTTTAATGGCACTGGAGGAATGATTACCCTGAAACGATGGATCGAGAAGGAGGAATCGGTGTTCGAGATATGTGAATGCCCTGAGGAGATGAAGGTGAAGTTTGCCGCATGCACTTTCATTGACCAAGCACTCACTTGGTGGAACGGACATGTGGAAACCATGACACTCCCCGTAGCCAATTCCATGCCATGGGCATAGATGAAAGAAATGCTAATGGCCGAGTACTGCCCTCGTGGCGAAATTCAGAAAATGGAACAAGAGCTGTGGAATCTCACCGTCCGAAACGCTGATATAGATGCATACATATCAAGGTTTAGCGAACTGTCTCTGCTATGCCCTGGCATGATCACCTCAGAAGGAAAGAAGATCGAACGATTCATCTGGGGACTAACCTCCCCGATCCAAGGAAACGTGATAGCTGCAAACCCCGAAACTTTCGACAGTGCCAAGAGATTGGCCAAGAAGCTGTATGACCACAACAACAAGAAGGGTGAGAAGCCAGTGGAGATAGAAGGTAAGAAGGAAAATGACAACAAAAGGGAAGGAACAACAATAGGAAGGGACGTCAAGGCTCCAAATCATCCGAGAAGCAGCAAACGGTGATAGTTAATGCTACAACCACTCAAGTTCCACCCACACCACATGCTCCAGCCTCAGCTGCTCCAAGTGCTCCTAGGCCTTATTCCGGTAATCTTCCTAAGTGCAATAAGTGCGGTCTCCATCATAATGGAGAATGTAGGGAGATGCAATGCACCAGTTGCAATCGAAAGGGGCACACGACAAAGTATTGCAGGACCTACCCTCCCCAGAATCAACAACAGGGAAACAACAACAACAATAACCGCAACAACAACAATACCGACAATGGCGTTAACAATGCAGGACCTAGCCACACCTGCTATGGATGTGGGACGACTGGGCATTTCCGTCGTAACTGCCCCAACAACAACAATCCCAGAAATGGAGGAACAGGAAGGGTGCTGACTATGGGTCAGGGAGAAGCGGTTAAGGATCCCACTATTGTTACCGGTATGTTCCTCCTAAACCACACTTATGCATGCATCCTATTTGATACCGTAGCAGAACGAAGTTTTGTGAGCAATAAGTTTAAGCATTTGTTAAAACAACAACCCCAGAAGCTCAATGAAACCTTTACGGTGGAAATGGCCAATGGGAAAACAGAATCCACTGGGGAAATCTATATCGGATGTACCCTAGCCCTAAATCAACATGTCTTTCGAATAAACTTAATGCCTGTTTCCATTAGGAGGTTTGATGCGATTGTTGGCATGGATTGGTTAAGCCCCCACCATGCTGCAATTATGTGTCACGAGAAGGTCGTTCGCCTTCACCTTCCAAATCATGAAACCATAATTATATACGCAGACAAACCCAACACAAATCTTTGTCTCATCTCGTGCGTCCAGGCACAGAAGTATCTACGAAAGAAAGATTTGACGTTCCTGGTGCACATAGTGGATAAATCCAAGGAAGAGGTTAACGTTCAAGACATTCCTGTAGCATGTGAATTCCCAGACGTATTTCCTAAAGATCTTTCTGGAGTACCCCCAGAAAGACAAGTTGCATTTCGACTTGATCTTGTTCCAGGAGCTACTCCCATCGCTAAATCACCTTACCGATTGGCTCCTGCTGAGATGCAGGAATTGTCCAGCCAACTCAGTGAACTCCTGGACAAGGGATTCATCTGACCCAACTTCTCGCCATGGGGAGCTCCAGTCCTCTTTGTCAAGAAGAAGGACGGATCTTTTAGGATGTGCATCGATTACAAAGAACTAAATAAGCTCATTGTCAAAAATCACTATCCACTCCCACGAATCGACGATCTATTTGACCAGCTCCAAGGAGCTAGTTACTTCTCTAAGATAGATCTGCGATCCGGGTACCATCAACTCAAGGTCCGGGAAGAGGATATTCCCAAAACTGCTTTTCGAACTCGTTACGGACATTATGAATTTGTCGTAATGCCCTTCGGTCTAACGAATGCCCCTGCCACATTCATGGACCTAATGAATCGAATTTGCCGACCATTCCTCGATAACTTTGTTATTGTATTCATTGACGACATTCTAGTTTATTCTCGAAGCAAAGAAGAGCATGGCCAACATCTTCAACAAATCCTGAAAACCCTGCGAACTGAGAAGCTATACGCAAAACTCTCCAAGTGTGAGTTCTGGCTCCGTAGTGTGAACTTTTTGGGTCATGTTGTTAGTCAGGAAGGAATACATGTGGATCCTTCTAAGGTCAAAGCAAGCGAAGGATGGGCAGTCCCAACAACACCCACAGAAATTCGCCAATTCTTAGGTCTTGCAGGTTACTACAGGAGGTTCATTCAAAAATTCTCTAAGATCGCCAAGCCATTTACCTCGCTTACACAAAAGTGCGTACCATTCAAATGGACGGACAAACAAGAAGCTGCATTCTGAACTCTGAAGCAAGCACTCTGCAGTGCCCCGGTACTATCACCACCAGAAGGAACGAAAGATTTCGTAGTCTACTGTGACGCGTCAAATCAGGGTTTAGGTTGCGTTCTCATGCAACGCGGAAAGGTGATAGCTTACACGTCCCGGCAACTAAAGACACACAAAGTGAATTATACAACCCACGATCTGGAATTGGGAGCAGTGGTCTTCGCCCTGAAAATTTGGAGGCACTACCTTTATGGTACGAAGTGCACCATCTTCACGGACCACAAGAGTCTCCAGCACATCTTGAATCAAAAAGAGCTGAATATGAGGCAACGAAGGTGGGTTGAACTATTAAACGATTATGAGTGTGAAATCAAGTACCACACAGGCAAGGCTAACGTGGTAGTTGATGCCTTGAGTCGGAAAGAGTACTCTAATCGTCGTGTGAAAACTCTCTCAATAACCATCCAATCTCACCTAACCACTCAGATCCGGGCAGCCCAGTCAGATGCCATGAAGGCTTAAAACAAAACAAGTGAAGCGTTACGCGGAATGGAGAAGAATCTCGAGGCGAAAGAGGGCGGAGTATATTATTTCATGAACCGTATTTGGGTCCTTAAACTTGGAGGATTTAGGGAGGTAGTCATGAATGAAGCTCACAAGACGCGATACTCCATCCATCCGGGTTCGGATAGAATGTACTTGGATATTAAACAACAATATTGGTGGCCTAAAATGAAGGCAGAGATTGCCACCTATGTTAGCAAATGCCTTACTTGTGCCAAAGTAAAGGTGGAATACCAGAAGCCCTCGGGGTTATTACAATGATCAGTAATTCCCGAGTGGAAATGGGAAAGGATTACTATGGATTTTGTGACCAAGCTACCCAATTCGTCGGAGGGATTGGACACTATATGGGTAATAGTCGACAGACTGACGAAATCCGCTCATTTCCTGCCAATAAAAGAATCCTACAAGATGGAGAGATTGACAAGAATATACATTCGAGAAATTGTGAGACTTAACGGAGTGCTAGTGTATATCATCTCAGATAGAGATAGTAGATTCACTTCACGTTTTTGGCAATCACTTCAGAAAGCACTGGGAACCCATCTCGACATGAGCATTGCTTATCACCCACAAACGGATGGTCAAAGCGAACGAACCATTCAGATGCTTGAAGACATGCTTCGCGCATGTGTGATAGACTTTGGGAAGTCTTGGGATACCCACTTACCCTTAGTTGAATTCTCATACAACAACAGTTACCATTCAAGAATCAAAGTTGCTCCTTTCAAGGCACTGTATGGACGTAAGTGTAGATCACCGTTGTGTTGGGCTGAGGTAGGAGACACCCAGCTAGCAAGAGAACTGGCATCAGACAAGACTTTAACGGGATCAGAGATCATACATTAAACCACAGAAAAGATAGTTCAAATTAGAGCTCGATTACAAGCATCACGCGACCGACAGAAGAGGTACGCTGATAAACAACGGAAGCCCTTGGAGTTTCAAGTCGGGGATCGAGTGCTGTTGAAAGTTTTTCCCTGGAAAGGGGTTATTTGTTTTGGAAAACGGGGAAAATTGAATCCACGATACATTGGACCTTTCGAGATTCTTGCCCGAATTGGTCCAGTAGCATATAGACTGCAGCTACCCGCTGAGCTCAGCAGCGTACACCCCGTGTTCCATGTTTCCAATTTAAAGAAGTGCCTATCCGATGAAACCTTCTTCATTCCCCTAGATGAAATTGAAATCAACAAGAATCTCATGTTTGTTGAGGAACCGGTCGAAATCATGGACAGGTAGGTGAAAAGTACCAAGCAAAGTCGCATTCCGATCGTGAAGGTACGGTGGAACGCGAAACGCAGGCCAGAATTCACATGGGAACGCGAAGATCAAATGAAGCAGAAGTACCCTCATCCATTCTAGCATTCTCAAATATAGCTTTCAAAAGAATTTCGGGACGAAATTCCCTCAAACGGGGGGATGATGTCACAACCAAGAAATTCGATGCCTTGTAAACATTTAACAATGATAACAAATGTGAACCAACAATGTGAAAGCATGTAGGATGCTTATACAATAACAATAGAATTTCAATCAAACACTTCATACAAGCGCTACAAATGGTCAACAAAGAATTGGAAACCTTTGAAGTCCCGGTTAAAATCCATTTTGGACTAGGATTTCCTTATTGGACCTAATGGACCAATAAGCTTCCAATTTGACTACTTTGGACATAGAACTCTCAAATGGGCTCTAATTGGACCCACTTCTATTTATTTTAATATTTTAGGCCATATTAGGAATAGAATGAAATAAAATACTTTAATGGACCTTATTGGGCCATAACTAACCCAATTAGCCCTAATGGGCCATAAAAATCATTTCTTGAATTCCTTTAGGCCAAAAGTTATCTAAATTATCTATAATTTGGGCTTAAGCATTTATGGGCCCAATTCTTTCATTTTTCCCCCTCCATTCTCGGCCCAAGCCCAAAAGAAAGGAAGGGTTGACTTTTTGCATGCCACATCATTTTTGTTTGTGGGATAATTAGGTATTACACTTCAAACATCCATGCACTTCTCATATTTCCATGCAACCTCACTCTTTATTCTTCTTCTCTTTCCTTCTCTCGGCCGAAGACACAAAGAAACACACACACCTCACAAAAAAATTCTCTCTAAATCACTTAAGACACATCTCTTCTTCTTCATCCAAAAATCTCGAATTTTGCTTGTGATTCAAGAGGTTTTCATCAAGTAGTTCACATCTTTGGTAAGTTATCTCTTTGATTCATAACATATCTTCTCTATTTTACCAACAATCTCCCTTATCTCATACAAAACTTGTGATCTTGCACCTTAGAAACATCTAAGTTCGAGATCCATCCATGAAACTTCCTAGGACCGAAAATAGCACCGAACTTCTCCCAATCTTCTTCAAAACCGAAACCACAACTCAAGGTGAGCTTCATACCCCTTTATTTTCGGTTTTCATGAGTTTTATGGGGGAGAATACAAGAAAATGTGTAGATCTATGTGTATGTGTATGCTATGTGTGATTTGATGCATGTATGTGTGTGATTTCATGTGTTTTGTGATGAATATGTTACCAAAAAGGGTGTAAACCCGAGATCTATGACATGAGAAAGGAAACAAACATAATCTAAGCTATTTTACACTAAAAAAGTCAAGAATAATAGCTTATAAGGTCATGATGAACATATTCTAACATAAAACCCATTTTTGGGCTTAAATTGTCAAAAATACAAAACTTGGAATACAAATCGACAAATCACGGTTTCTTGAAGGTCAAAAGGGTTAAAACAGTTTCTATAACCATTTTTCTGAATACAAAATTTTCAAGGGACTTAAAATGTAAATTTTTATCTTAATGGGCTAATTTTTGGGCTTTTCGGCCCAATAAGCCTCAAAATGCGAAAAATGATAAATTTTAGGGGCTGAAATGAAACTTTCTGTAAAACAGGGAGTAATTTGAATGACAAAATCATTTTATGAGTCAAAAATGCTTTTCACTATAAAAAAGGACCAAAAATGTAAAGTTTTTAGATTTTGGGCCAAAACTATAAAAGTTATGAAAAATGGGGCTCTAACCGAGAAACGCTATTCTGGAAGGGCTGAAGCTGTCAACAAAATAAATTTTGGGTTAAATTGTGTTTTCATCAAATAAATAACACAAAAGTATTAATAAATGGTTTTAAGGACTAAAAATGAAATTCTTCTATATAAAAGGACCAAAAGTGTTACTTTCATAAAAGAAGGGTAGTGAAAAGGTCAAATCCCACTTTTAAACAAAATAATTCATTAATACAAAACACAAAATCCACAACTACTGTAACGACCGAAAAATACAACCAATTTTAAATTTTTCAAAAACAACTCGATTCCATTAAATCATTACAAAAAGGTTTTCAATACAAAACATTTAGCGTATTCCCAGAATCACATTACTACAAAATCATGAGGAGCGGTACGATCACGCCTTCGCCTTGCCACGGTCTCCTGAAGAACCTGAAAAACATAAAACCACAACTGTAAGCCCAAAAGCTTAGTGAGATATCCCCAAAATACCAACCACATATACCATACACGCATAACATGCCACAACATATCCGATCATAGAAAAGCCATGCACTTCGGGTCTACTGTGTGACTGGTCCGCCACACCGGCCTACAGTCCACCTGGTCCACCCTCTGAGTCTAGCCATAAACCTCGAGTCTACAGTGTGATTGGTCCGCCCGCACCTGGCCTTCAATCCACCTGGTCCACTCTCTGAGTCTACAGTATGACTGGTCCGCCCGCACCGGGCCTTCAGTCGGCCTGGTCCATTCTCCGAGCCTCGGCACATCTGGTCCGCCCTCTTGGGGCCTACAGCCTATCCGGACCGCTCGCTGGGCCTTCGGAACAACTGTCCGCCCTGGGTATCTTGGCCTATAGCACAAAGCAGGACCCGCCTCAACCCAACTCCAGTCCAAACAACCATGTGCACATATAGATACAATCATATAGCAATTCACAATCAACAAGCAGATCAAACAGATCACATAACATATCATCATCCTAATCAGGATACCGACCTAACAGGTCACTAGCATAGCATCTCCCTATCTCTCAAGATACCGATCTCAATCAGGTCTCTAACATATACCATCCTAGCTCTCAGGATGCAAACATATCAAAGCAATAACATAACAACAACTACCCGGATCTCAATCCGATAAGGGCCGGCCTTGGTGCCGTAGACCCTGTTGATATAGTGAGGATAACTCACCTCGATACTGCCGACTGAACAGATAACCCAAGCTGCTCCGACCACTGATACGATCTCTACCACTGGACAACCACCATGACACTGAACTCAAAACAATAACCAACAATTACCAAAAATGCCCCTGGAAACCACTGGTCAACCTTTGGTCAATGACAAGGTCAAAGTCAACCCCTGACTGAGTCTACTCGCCGAGTCAACCCGATGACTCGCCGAGTCCCCATACTCAGAACTTCCCTTAATCTGCGACCTAACTCGCCGAGTCACCCCGAGACTCGTCGAGTCCAACAAATCTGAGCCCACTCGCTCACAACTCACCGAGTCATCCCTTGACTGGCCGATTCTCGACTCAACCAGAAAATATTGGGACTCTTCGACAAGACTCGCCGAGTCCAAGAACAGACTCGCTGAGTCTAAGGCTATCTTCAACCTACTCGCCGAGTTGTTCATACAACTCGCCGAGTTCCAGGCCATCTTCATCCAACTCGCCGAGTTGTTCTTCCAACTCATCGAGTTCCAACTCATCTTCAAGCAACTCGTCGAGTCCACCCATGTGACTCGCCGAGTATCACCGGTCTGAATCCATACAGAAGCACTCCAGGCCATGCAATTGATCCAAAACATAGATCTAGCCTCCTACAACCCATCCATCACGTAAAGTGGCAAACTTTACGTGAATCCAAAGAGATCTAGGCCTTTAACACTTTAGGGCTAGGGTTTGGGACATGATAGCTTCACTACACACTCAAACACAGGGACTTTCAGGCACTCCAACTCTTCTCCATTCCAGATCTGAGGTAGCAACCTCAGATCTAACCTCTAAACTCCAAAACACCAAAAGATAACTCCCCACAAACCCCAAAATGATGAATCCATAAGGGTAACAGCCCAAGGACGAGATATTACCTCAAAAGAACGCCCCAACTGCAATGGAACTCGAATCCAAGCAAATCCCCTTGCTCCAAGCCTCCTACCCTTCAAGATTTCCTCAACAATTTCTTCTCCAAGCTCCCAAATGCATCTTGATCCACTCATATACGAAGGTTAGGGTTTCTGGACTTGAGGATGAGTAAAGAGGCTGGGGGAATGGATGTTATGTTCTTTATATAGGGCTCAACCCCGAGAATTAGGGTTTTCTCCACTCAGCGCCTACTCGCCGAGTCCATCTTACCGACTCGCCGAGTCGGCTACTTAACATGCGACCAAGTCGCGACTCTACTCGCCGAGTCCACCCATGGACTCGCCGAGTCGCTCTTTCCCAATTTACTCTTTTAGCCCTTCTACTCTATTCTTGATATTCCGGGATGTTACAATTCTCCCCCACTTAAATTAGGCTTCGTCCTCGAAGCCTACGACAACTCAACTCCAAAATACTCCCACGACGCGCCACCTGGCCCTAACCGGACCAGGTTCCTCAAGGCATAACCATCGGAACTCGAACTCATTTCCTCTTTCCTTGCGGTGTCCTGACCACCGTCTCAATCGGGCACCGGCTGTACCCTCTGATAATCACACTCAACAATCGAGAATTACCCAAGATGCATCACTGCACCAAATCACAACCATCACTCGACCCATATGAGCTAGAAAACCATGAACCATCGGATCCCCGATCCGAATCCCACTCTATCCATTCCATGCTGACGGAAAGACCCATTCTTCACTCTTAGAGCAACTCCCACGAGTTCTCCTCTTGCAATCACATACACATGCTGAACTAGCTCTAGCACCCTTAGGTTGGGAAAACCCGATACACTGATGATATCCTCAAACATCCCCCAGGATGAACCACTAATACATACCTAATTCCCTGATCAGAATCGCACTGAGAGCCCAAGACTCTCTCCCTGCATCGCTTCCGAGCCTCTTGGCTCTACACCTGCGGAATTCCCTCTGCGACCTCAGCAGACATCCCGAACCGGATGTGCTTCTATTCCACTGCCGCAAACATGCTGCTCAACAACCATACTCAAATTACTCTAATCATAACTCTGCTCTGCCGCTTTCACTTCCGTGAACTTGCACTCCCTCTCGGAGTTACACACCTCTCTCTTTCCTTACCAAGGATATCCACTTGGCTGCCTTGTCACCACGGCAAGTGCCACGGTGCTCACCCAACGCTGCACCACCCCTTTATAGCATAACCGCTATCCATCCAACACACATACTCTGACTCTAATCACAGGGACTCTCAAGCCCGTGTACTATCTCAACTACTCAAGATCAATACCCGGGGCCAGACCTTCTAATGCTAACACATTGCAACAAACTCAATCCATACCCTCGAACCGATCCAACAATACCTGCAGAGTCTTCAGCATGACTGGACCGCCTCACCAGGCCATCAGCCAATCTAGACCACTCTCAGAACCTTCAGCCAATCTGGACCGCTCTCAGTGCCTTCAGTTTGGCTGGACCGTTCTCCGAGCCTTCGGCCTGACTGGTACGCCTACCGACCTTCAGTCTATCCGGACCGCCCAACTAACATTCATCATTCCGAGCTATCTCTCCCGGAAATCCTCCCATGCATACTGTTCTAGCCCTTTAAGGGTTCCGAACTCTATCTCAATCGCACATGCTCGATCCCGGCCTGCTCCCAGGCCCTTCACAATCGAATGCCCTAGGTCTGTATCCCGCCCCGCACCCCGACACTTGCTCCTATCAGCCTATACTCTGGACTGACGGAACACTGCTGAATCCCAACAGCTAAGCACCCTCAAATATTCATCGATCTCCCGGAGAATTTTCTAATTCTCCCGAACTTGTAGCACTGATTAACAACCACCGGTCGCCATCACCGACCTCCCAGAACAACTCTCCACAAAACCAACACTTACACGCGGACTGATTTACACAGTCATAAACAACCTTGACAAGATCCCACATCAACACTGATAACCCGCTCGAAAGAAATTCAACCTGCATCTAACCTCTCCTCAGAAAGAAGATGCTACCCGGCCTTCAACCCAATGCCAGGTTTCCACTAATAACCCTCATGGATGATAACCAACGAAAATCCCAAAACAATAACCCATAACCAACCCAAAATTCTCAAAACGACGAATACCGCATCGAAAACCACACAAGGATACCAACACATAAACAAAACACCACAATAATCACACGATAACAAGATATCAAGAAAGAAACATACCCGCAGCTGCATCCGGCACTGCTCTGACCTCCTTTGCCGCAAGCTGATAAGCACGACCCTGAGCCCTTGGGGGCTCCGCTCCACCCTGACCTCCACCTGTGATCCTCAAAGTGGCCGGTGCTGGATCCTGCACCGGTCCTGCAGCAAGCTGTGGACAGTTGACCCTCAAATGTCCAATCTGATGACAATGATAACAAATCCTCAAATCCCAAACCGGTGCTGACTGCCGACAATCCCTCGCATAGTGCCCCTCCTTTCCGCACTTGCGGCATGCGCCATCGGACCTACAAACTCCGGTGTGACCCCTCCCACACTTCCCACAAGTGTGGCTGCTCAGATCCCCCACTCTAACATCAACGGTCTTGGACCGTTTCGGTGCCGGCTGCGACTGCACCGGAGCCTGCCTCGGCTCACGCAACTGCAACTCAATCTCTTACTCACGCCGCCTAGCGGCCTCCTGCAACTCCAACAAGGTCTCGCACCTCTGGGTAGACACAAACTGTCTGATGTCCCTCTTGAGCATGCTCAGATATCGAGACATCTTAGCCTGCTCCGAAGCGAACTCTGGGCAAAACATCGCCCTCTCAGTGAACATCCTGGTGATCTCAGTCACCGACTCCGAACCCTGCTTCAGCTCAAGGAACTCCTGAGCCAATCTCTCCCTCTCAACTTGCGGAACATAATGAGTGCTGAACATCTCCCTGAACTGATCCCATGAAACCGCAACCCTCTGCGCATCTGAATATGACCCCATGGTCAATCTCCACCAATCCTTCGCCCCGAGCCTCAACAGGTTCAGAGCAAACCTCACCCTCTGATCAGCAGGGCATGAACACGTGAAGAAATACCCCTCCACGTCCGATAACCACCTCATAGCAACAATCGGGTCCTGAACTCCAACAAAGGTAGGAGGCTTCGTATTGTCGAAGTCCCGATACTGAAAGCCCCGACCAGCTCCTCCCCCTGCCGCTGCTACAGCTGCTGTAGCCGCCGCGGCAGCCGTCTCTGTGAGAGCTGCATAGCGCTCATCAAAATACTCAACCATGGCGGTCTTGATCGACCCAAAAAGCTCCGGCAACTCAGCTCGGAACAACTCAGCAATCTCATCACGCAGGATCTCACGAATCCTCGCATCCAACTCGCACGTGCTCATCTGACCGATAATCTCGGGCGGTACTGACCGACCCGAAACTCCCTCTCCTGCTCCTGATCCTGATCCGGATCCACACTCATCATGCCTCAGAATCTCCATACTGAAAAACACCACACAAAATCTCAGACTCTTCCCACTAATCTGGGATCCAACCCTCTCAACCCAACCCTAGAGATCATGGTTTCCTTGATACGCGTATGGGTCCTGTGCTTTCAGTAGTACGGGCCCATACTACCTTCCAAACCTACCCATATTTGTATGAAGTACTACCACAACACCCTAGAGAAACATGCATAACAACGCTCAACCCTCACCACTAGAGGAACACCGAAAATCTCCCATAAGGAAACCCTAGGCTACAGGCATCACAAATCAGGCAACATTATCATGAAATCCTGAAGATCCCTAGCCTATCACTAGCATGCTGTTCTATCAAAGCTCAAAAACAAATAACACGCATGGTATTTTGGGGTTACTTACTGGCTCCGGCTGATCGTACCTCCGCGTCCTCCTTTACTCATTTTGAAAACCATTTTAAACTCTCTTTTGAAAACTCTCCTCAATTTGAGACTGGAGTCACACGAGTGTTTCTCTAACTCACTCAAACCAAGGCTCTGATACCAACTTGTAACGACCGAAAAATACAACCAATTTTAAATTTTTCAAAAACAACTCGATTCCATTAAATCATTACAAAAAGGTTTTCAATACAAAACATTTAGCGTATTCCCAGAATCACATTACTACAAAATCATGAGGAGCGGTACGATCACGCCTTCGCCTTGCCACGGTCTCCTGAAGAACCTGAAAAACATAAAACCACAACTGTAAGCCCGAAAGCTTAGTGAGATATCCCCAAAATACCAACCACATATACCCTACACGCATAGCATGCCACAACATATCCGATCACAGAACAGCCATGCACTTCGGGTCTACTGTGTGACTGGTCCGCCACACCGGCCTACAGTCCACCTGGTCCACCCTCTGAGTCTAGCCATAAACCTCGAGTCTACAGTGTGATTGGTCCGCCCGCACCTGGCCTTCAATCCACCTGGTCCACTCTCTGAGTCTATAGTATGATTGGTCCGCCCGCACCGGGCCTTCAATCGGCCTGGTCCACTCTCCGAGCCTCGACACCTCTGGTCCGCCCTCTTGGGGCCTACAGCCTATCCGGACCGCTCGCTGGGCCTTCGGAACAACTGTCCGCCCTGGGTATCTTGGCCTATAGCACAAAGCAGGACCCGCCTCAACCCAACTCCAGTCCAAACAACCATGTGCACATATAGATACAATCATATAGCAATTCACAATCAACAAGCAGATCAAACAGATCACATAACATATCATCATCCTAATCAGGATACCGACCTAACAGGTCACTAGCATAGCATCTCCCTATCTCTCAAGATACCGATCTCAATCAGGTCTCTAACATATACCTTCCTAGCTCTCAGGATGCAAACATATCAAAGCAATAACATAACAACAACTACCCGATCTCAATCCGATAAGGGCCGACCTTGGTGCCGTAGACCCTATTGATATAGTGAGGATAACTCACCTCGATACTGCCGACTGAACAGATAACCCAAGCTGCTCCGACCACTGATACGATCTCCACCACTGGACAACCACCACGACACTGAACTCAAAACAATAACCAACAATTACCAAAAATGCCCCTGGAAACCACTGGTCAACCTTTGGTCAAAGACAAGGTCAAAGTCAACCCCTGACTGACTCTACTCGCCGAGTCAACCCGATGACTCACCGAGTCCCCATACTCAGAACTTCCCTCAATCCGCGACCTAACTCACCGAGTCACCCCGAGACTCGTCGAGTCCAACAACGTCCAACAACTCTGAGCCCACTCGCCCACAACTCACTGAGTCATCCCTTGACTCGCCGATTCTCGACTCAACCAGAAAATATTGGGACTCTTCAACAAGACTCGCCGAGTCCAAGAACATACTCGCTGAGTCTAAGGCTATCTTCAACCTACTCGCCGAGTTGTTCATACAACTCGCCGAGTTCCAGGCCATCTTCATCCAACTCGCCGAGTTGTTCTTCCAACTCGTTGAGTTCCAGCTCATCTTCAAGCAACTCGTCGAGTCCACCCATGTGACTCGCCAAGTATCACCGGTCTGAATCCATACAGAAGCACTCCAGGCCATGCAATTGATCCAAAACATAGATCTAGCCTCCTACAACCCATCCATCACGTAAAGTGGCAAACTTTACGTGAATCCAAAGAGATCTAGGCCTTTAACACTTTAGGGCTAGGGTTTGGGACATGATAGCTTCACTACACACTCAAACACAGGGACTTTCAGGCACTCCAACTCTTCTCCATTCCAGATCTGAGGTAGCAACCTCAGATCTAACCTCTAAACTCCAAAACACCAAAAGATAACTCCCCACAAACCCCAAAATGATGAATCCATAAGGGTAACAGCCCAAGGACGAGATATTACCTCAAAAGAACGCCCCAACTGCAATGGAACTCGAATCCAAGCAAAGCCCCTTGCTCCAAGCCTCCTACCCTTCAAGATTTCCTCAACAATTGCTTCTCCAAGCTCCCAAATGCAACTTGATCCACTCACATACGAAGGTTAGGGTTTCTGGACTTGAGGATGAGTAAAGAGGCTGGGGGAATGGAAGTTATGTTCTTTATATAGGGCTCAACCCCGAGAATTAGGGTTTTCTCCACTCAGTGCCTACTCGCCGAGTCCATCTTACTGACTCGCCGAGTCAACTACTTAACACGCGACCAAGTCGCGAATCTACTCGCCGAGTCCACCCATGGACTCGCCGAGTCGCTCTTTCCCAATTTACTCTTTTAGCCCTTCAACTCTACTCTTGATATTTCGGGATGTTACAACTACCGATGAAACGGAAAACAAATACACTCTCAACAACAAATATCGTTACAAACGAAGTGATTCGGTTTCGAATCAATACAAAACAACAAGCGTTAAACCAAATCATCTAAATAAATATGCGATAACTATGATGAGCAAACTTACAAACTTTGGGCTTAGAAGTTTCAAATCGTGCTTGTTGTGCCTTGCTATCCCATTAACATGATCTTTGGGCCAAAAGGGACTATGCTTATGTGCTATTGGGCCTCCTATGACCCGATATCATGTAAAAGGACTTTCAATGGCTCTAATATGCTATTGGGCTCTAGCGGCCCATTAGTATTGCTAGTGAGGTCAAGAAATCAAATGCGATTTGGGCCAACGTGCGTTTCGCATTCCCGACAACCTACTTAACCCACGGAATATGACGGGACTTCGTACTCCTTTTTTCCTCGTTTGTTAGGCTTACGAGTAATCATGATAAACAGATTCAAGGCGTTAATCAAAAGTAATCATGGCTGTTGGATTAAGTGAGTAGTGACGGGCGACGCCTTTAAGGATCGTTCGAAACCTGTAGTTATAAACTAGACATTTCCAAATGCATGATTGTAACACTGAAAATTTTAAAATTTATTTTTCACAATTTATAAAAGCATTTCTCTCTTAATTTCATAAAACATCAAATTTCAAATTCCAATATGTATCATACAAATCCCAAGATCACATAATTATATCGAATTCCTCTACGTGTGTACAGATCAAGCCGGCGCCTTCCCACGGTCATCGCTAGTACCTGAAACAACAACACTAACACTGTAAGCACAAAGCTTAGTGAGTTCCCCAAAATACCACACATAAAACACATATTAGCCACTCGAGGCCATAACTCTATGGGTCCGTGCACCCAACTCTGTGAACCCTCAGGTTCTAACTCTGGGAACCTTCCGGTTCCAACTCTATAAGCATGCACAACATAAATCACATAGACATCATGCAGTACAACACATAGCATACACATAACATACACATACTCTATCACATGACTCTGATTACCTACTCAAGGTAAAGTATAGTGAGAAGACTCACCTCGCGTGTCTCGGTATCTCACGATCCCTGGAAATCCCTCGTACTCGATCCTCCGAGCTCTAATCCTCCTATAACATCACAAGACTCTAATTAACACTTTTATCTCTAAGGTTGACTATCCCTAAGAAGTCAACACAGGTCAACGGTCAACGGTCAACGGTCAACTTTGACCGGACTCGGCGAGTGCACGCGGCAACTCGGCGAGTCTAGACGTTCTCACCAACTCTCTAGGATTCCCTTTCTACACGTCGAGTACTCCCCCTGACTCGACGAGTTCCACCTGGAAGAATCGCGGGACCACCCCGACTCAACTCGCCGAGTCTCAAGAACGACTCGGCGAGTCCCAGCTCGACTCAGACCACATGACAATCCTCTCTAACTCGCCCTGACTCACTGGGTCAACTCCTGACTCGTCTGGACCACTCTCTGGCCGGTCCAAGGCAATCTTCAAGCTACTCGCCGAGTCTGCTCATCGGACTCGGCGAGTCCATTCCATGCAATCACTCAAACTTGCTTCTAAGGTCAGATCTACTCCACCAATTCATAGATCTGGCCCTCCTAGACTGATTCATCACGTAAAGTCCTAGTCTTGATGCATTAACAACCTCTATATGACTAATTATGAAGAATCTTCAACAAATCTCACTACACAAGGTCATGACCTCCATTGTTCTCTATAAAGCTTGAAGAATGAGACTCTTTGGACCTCTATGGATCCAGATCCGAAGTCTCATCACTAGCATGGGACTATTTGGCCATCAAATCAACTCAACAAGGCCACAAGAAACCCTAAAATCGGTTATACTTCACAAAACAGGAGATGAGTCGAAATTATACCTTTAGATTGAAGGGTCAAGCTTCCAATCCACCAAATAGCAGTCCCCTTTGCCTCCTCTTGGCTAGAGCCTCCTTCTTTTTTGCTAAACAACACACAAATGTCAAGAAATGCCTCCTTTCACTCTCAAATCGCTAAAGCACTTTTAGGGTTTCTCTCTATGGACTGATGGATGCAAATGACGGCCATAAGGCCATTTAAATAGGTCCCAAACCCGAGAAATTAGGGTTTCATTAAACAGCGTGGACTCGCCGAGTCCATATCCTGGACTCGCCGAGTCCGAACGAATCCCGCGTCCAGAATCGTGACCCTACTCGGCGAGTCTGAGCTCCAACTCGCCGAGTCCCTTCTCAAAACTCAAAATATTAAAACAATAAAATACCTGGAGATCCGGGCTGTTACAATGATTATAACGACTCACAAACCCTACTTAATCCAAATCCACCCGAGAAATCAAAAATCATTCGTCGTGACGGTATAACAAATTGGGAATTCACTGTGTTTTATGTAATGGGAAAACATCGGGTTTTCCTGGGAAGTTCAACATTTTCACTTGCGCGATCATTACAGAAGTTCAACAATTATACATGTTTTGAAAATCAACAAGCATATATTCACGGATCTTCACACTTTTTGTAAACAATGATCTTTTCAGAAAATATCGGATTTTCTGGGTTTTACAAACTACACCAAATCATTTTACCACAACATTGCTTATGAACTCACCAACATTTTATATGTTGACGTTTTTCAAAATTAACTTGTATTTTCAGGTAACAGGTAAACCGGAGAATAAGTACCAAGTAATGTCAGGGTGTTTTGCTTATGATATCTATCAGACAATTTATGTTATGAAATCGTAATATTTAAAACAATGTACTGGATGTAAACAATATCAGTTGTATCATTTCAATGCATGGTGATGATTTATGTTATGATTCATGTATATTCTTTGTGATGGTATTCAATTTAAGTCACAAGAGCCCTCAGACGTTACCGTTTTCTGGTTCGGGGTGTGACAGTTTGGATAGGTAGCCGAGGAAGAGGAAGTAGGAACATGGTCTGAGACGGCGACCTGAGCAGTCGGATGCGACTGCAGCTAGTGTTAGGGAGATGAGGGGCCATAATGGTTGCACAAAAGATGAAGGGGCGCATGAGGATGTTCACAGCAAGTCTCAGTGTGGCAGGTGTGGACTGAAGGGTCACCTCCGCCGAGAATGCACATTGGAGGTAGATTTGTGTCATCGTTTCCATCAGCCTGGTCATATCAGGGCGAACTGCCCTCGCTTAGTGGTTAGGGTAGCTCAGGTTTCGCCGCAGGTACTTCGGCAGGAAGAGAGACTCAGGGTTTCTTCAGGCAATATTGCGGGTATGTTATACTTTGCCTTCTTCATAGTTTTGTCAGTATTTTATGATAGGGATCT
This sequence comes from Lactuca sativa, assembly GCF_002870075.4. Taxonomy (NCBI): domain Eukaryota; kingdom Viridiplantae; phylum Streptophyta; class Magnoliopsida; order Asterales; family Asteraceae; genus Lactuca; species Lactuca sativa. Next base: position 196,695,352 of record NC_056630.2, on the reverse strand, counting down.
TGCATCGGTTTGGGTAAGGGTATCTCTGGGTTTGTTTCTCTGCTTGTGTTTGGGTTATATCTTCAAGTGATGTCATATGCCATTTGCATACCATGAATCTTAGTAGTGCAAAGTCATCTCTTTTCATAGCCAATGACCTGTATTCGGTTGACCTTTGGATGTAATGAGGTCAGTTTAGAGGTGGTGAGCGATGACTTATAGTTAGGGTCCAGTGGGTCAACTTTCCAGCATTGCCAGGATTCAATTGCTGTGGTAAGTGTGTTGGAAATGGTTTCGGGGTCATCTTGGGCAGTGAGCGGTGTGGACGATCTGGGTGGGGCTATTATTCTTGGAACTTGGGATCTGAGTGTGATCTCAGGTTAAGCATCGGGGGTCATCGGTATGATTGGGACTCGGGGAGTGTTTTGCTAGTCTTCAAGAGTTGTACTGCTCTAGTATTGGTTAATTTTGGAACACTAGCAACGTAAGCATCGGATGCTAGCAGATTGATCATTGGATGGTAAGAAGGATTGGGAATCCTTCCAATCTTGTGTGCTATGAAGACTTAGTCGAATCTAAGTTGAGGAGAATTGATCAGGTATTCAAGAGAAGAAATAGGTGTGAAACCAGGATGAGTTTCGCATCCCCACAGGGGAGAGGGGAAGCATCCCAAGTGGTTGTCTGAATGGAGGATTGTGTGAGTTGGGGGTTTGGAGAACTTCCCAACATTGAGACCGTACTCTCGTAATGATTGATAGCAGGTTTGAGGGAACTAGGTTGGGGATTCTAGTCAGGACATGAGTTTAGTTTGGGACGTTAGACCATGTGGGTACTCAACTTTGGGATGTTTTAGGATTAGTAAATTAGCGGTAGGATCATGGGCGCCGGTTGGGTTAGCAGGAAGTGCTATAAGACTGCGGGTGTAGCCGTAGCATTCACATGATTGATAGAAAGTGCTATAGTGTTGTAAGACTGTGGGTGTAGCCGTAACATTCACATGGTTGTCAGATAGTGTTAGAGTGTTGTAAGACAGCGGGTGTAGCTGTAGCATTCACAAGGTTTTCAGATAGTGCTAGAGTGTTGTAAGATTGTGGGTACAACCATAGCATTCACAAGGTTGTCAGATAGTGCTAAAGTGTCGTGAGACTTCAGGGGTAGTCGTAGCTTTCACTAGGTTGGTAGATAGCATGAGAGTGTTGTTAGATCACGAGAAGAACCATAGCACCCACCAGTTTTGGTGAAGCAGTGAGGGCATGGCAAATCCACGGATCGGTTTACGGATTTCCCCAGATGAATTAGACATGGTTGAGCCAGTGATAAGGTCGTGGGAACACCACAATAGTCATGGGATCAAGGAAGCGATGGACTGCATAAGGTCGTTTGTGATATAAGGCTACCTTTGGTCATGCATCATTTCCTATTAGCCCTGGATTTGGTGATAACAGGACTCGACGTATAGATCCAATCGGTTGGATAAGAAGGTCGTTAGAGCCACAGTGGCAAGATAACTGATGGCAGTTATCAACATATGAGGAGGTCGTTCAAAGGTTGTGTGGGGCGACGGTGTGGTAGTATTTTGACTTGGCAACCGGGCTGGCACCCGGTATTTCAGATGACTGGAAAACCAATTCAAGCCAGGGAGGTCTCGGTGGATTTTGGAAAGCAACCAGGAGGCAAAATGTTGTTTCAAGCAGTTCAGCGTTTCCAGCGGTATCAGTGTTCAGGCAGTGTTTGTGGTTTGGGTCTTGAGTGTGGGTGGAGTAACTGGCTAGTTGAGTAATGTTAAATCACGCAGTGAGATTAAATAATCTCAGAGTAATTGATTTGACCCTGATGCGCAACTCTCGTATGAGTCTAACCGTTGCAGGGATGAATCCTCTATTCGAAGGATTATCCAAGCCACACGCTGAGTTGGAGTTTGGTATCTGGACATGGTAAGTGAAATCATTTGGTGGGTAATACCGAGATGACCAGCACCGAGAGCGACTGGGGATTAGTTATTTATGGAAAATTTATATGGTACTATTTTGGCATGGGTGTCTGTCGGGGAGACCGATCAATGTAAGGTTTAGGACCCGGAAAGTCAAAAGGTGGTTTTGTGCCTGAGACGGAAGATTTTTCCTTCATAGAGATAAGAGAATGTCTTGTTGATTATGTTTTGTTGCCTGGGGAAGGCCATTTACAGCGCGGGGTAATGGTTGTACCCATCCGGATGCCAAAAAAAAGTGCACGTGGGGTACAGGACGGGGTGTCGGCTGTTGGTAAGGGAATTATACTCAGGATTCATCGTGATTGAAGTGTTCTCAAGAATCACCTCCAAGGAATGACATCTTATTCAAGGAGCAGGATAGGCCAAGTATAGTGGTCCTTTCAAGGATTGGACAGGGCGGGCAAGTTTATGCATCATATAGGATTGTTGTGAGAGTTCAGACTGAGTCATAGTGTCTACTGTGTCTCATGGGGAGCATCAGTTAGTTCAGAGCAGATAACGGGAGCCATAGGCGTGGCGCATGAACAGAATCCGGGCTAGGTGACTGCAGAAGACTTCGAGGACGAAGTCTAGTTTAAGTAGGGGGAGTTGTAACACCCTGTATCTAGAAGGCTAATTAAGGAATGATAACTTTCATTAAAGAGGACAACTCATTGAGTTCAAGGGGGAGAACTCGACGAGTAGGAATAATTTTAGCATGCCAGAATTTAAAAACCAACTCGACGAGTTGGGGAGGACCAACTCGACGAGTTGGACAAGGTTTGGGAAACCATAAATCCGAGATTTGCACCGTATTTAAACAATTAAGCTCTAGGGTTTTGGCCTTAATTCCAGCATCCACTGTCCTAACCTTAAATCTCAAAACCCTAAGCCATTTTTGGTGATTGTAAGCTAATCTTGTGAATTCTTGGTGAGTTTGAAGAAGAAGAACATTGAAGGAGGAGCAAGAACGTGTGGGAGGAGAATAAATCCAAAAATTGGGCTTCATTACTGATTCATCTGAGGTATAAATCTTCAATCTTGTCCATGACATGATTTGATCTAGTATTAGGATGTTTTGCTTCATGTTTTGGTCCAAGTATATTGATGGTTGGGATTTGGACGTCCTGTTTCGGAAAACCCTTCAGATCCAGGGTCTTGAGGGGACTTCATGGCATAAAGGTACCAACTTTATAGCCATGGAAGTCCCATGCAACCTTTAGACCATCATTTTGGTCTTTTAAGCCCAATTAGGTCATGCATACGAGTAAATATGGGAGCTTTACATGACCAAATTGTCCCTAGAATCGAGATCTATGACCTCATGGTCTATCTTGAAGAGTTGGCGGTTTTTAGGTTAAGATTTAAGCCCTTTAGGATTAGGGTTTGGGCTAAAGCTCATTAAGGTGAGTATTAATGGGTAAAGTTGGAAACTTTACCCTTCTAGAGGCATTTCCAGACTAGATCTGGAATATAGGGCTTGGACTTGAAGAATAAGAACTTAATGCATTAAGTGGGTTTGTCAGACTGAAGAACTCGATGAGTTCATAGAGGGACTTGGCGAGTTGGATTGGGATTTCCCTTTCCTGAAGGGAGAAACTTGTTGAGTTGCTAGGAAACTCGATGAGTTGGGTTGGGATTTCACGATTCTATGGACAATTGAAACTCGACGAGTTGACGGATAACTCAATGAGTTGAGTCAACTCGAAATGTTGACCTTGATGTTAAATTTGACCAAGGTTGACCCTAGAGGGGTTATGAAGCATGGAATGGTTACTAAGGGTTGTGATATGTAGGGGTTTGAGTAGAGCCTATCACGGGGCAAAGAAGTTCCGCTACAATCCGACATTTGATGTGAGTTTCCTCTTGTTTGAACGGGTTGAAGGCACCAATTTCGGCCTGTATTTATGATTGTATATGTTTCGGACAACGGTACGATGTCGGGCGGTGCCCGATGTATGTTTATATGTTTTCCAGATTACAATCTGATTTTGGGCGATGCCCGAGGAATGTTTGTATGCTTTCCGGACTACGATCCGATGTCGGGCGGTGCCCGAGGAATGTTTGTATGCTTGATGTCTTCGTGATTCTTGCATGTGTCTTTATTTGTATGCTTTCGGACCAAGGTCCGATGTCGGGCGGTGCCCGATGAAAGTTTATATGCTTTCCGGACAAAGGTCCGATGTCGGGTGGTGCCCGATGAATGTTTATATGCTTTCCGGACTACGGTTCGATGTCGGGCGATGCCCGAGGAATGTTTATATGCTTATGTTATGTGATTATTGTATGGGTATTTTTTGATATGTTTATGTGTATACCGAGCTTTTCTCGATGCCGAGCGGGGCCCGATGCCGAGCGGGGCCTGATGAAGGGCGGGGCCTACGATATGTTTATTTATGATTATGTTTATGGTATGTGGTAGTTTGGGGAAGCTCACTATGTAGCACCTGGTTCTTGGTACGTATTCTTTGTAATTAACTCTTTAAATAATTGCATTTTGGCCTTGGACTCGGCGAGTTGAAGGACTTAATCGCCGAGTAGAAGCGGGATAAGACGCGGGGTTTAAGCTATGGACTCGGCGATTCGGTCCCCGGACTCGGCGAGTAGACCCTGTTTGGACAAAAACCCTAATCCGAGGGTCTGCCCCCTATTTAAACACTTTAACCCGGCCTCCTTCGTCCCATTTACTCCCAGAAGACTCCCATAGCAAACCCTAGCTGTTTTTGAGCAAATCTAGGGCATTTGAAGTGAGTTGGTGTTCTTGTGATCCAAGGAAGGAAGAGAAGCTTGAAGGAGCAAGAAGGGACTAAAGGGGATCCGAATTTGTGCATCATTTGCAGCTCATTCAAGGTAAAAAGTCTATACCTTGATCTTCTAAATGCTAGATCCCATTTTGTGTAGTTTTAGGGCTTTATGAGCCATTTTAGCTAGTCAACCATGAATGCAAACATGGATGGGGCCAAAGGGTCGGATCTAGGACCCTTGAGGGGTCACAAGGCAGAAAGTGGGTGCTTTTCCACCCAAAGAAGACCCCATGCAACCCAAGAACTTGTTTTAGGACATTTTGAGCTCAAATTCCCATTCATGCACGTAAAGTTTGTAACTTTACGTGTTAGATTGACTATAGAAACATAGATCTATCTTTTGATCAAGGGTTGTACGCCTGAAGTCGAAGATTTAGTGAGAGGATGTGATCGACTCGACGAGTCCATTCTTGGACTCGGCGAGTCCAAGCTTGAGTCCCAAATCAGTTGAGGGTCAAAAGGACCCAGTTGAGTGTGGAAAGGTTTTAGGGAGTCTCGGGGAGTGACCCAACGTTCTGGACTAAGCCATTGTTCGGGATATTCATGGGACTCGGCGAGTCCAAGGCAATCTTCATATGGATGAAGATGAACTCGACAAGTTGTTCATACGACTCGGCGAGTCAAGGGCAAGACTTGTTTATCAGTTGAAGATGAACTCGACGAGTTGTTCATACAACTCGGCTAGTTGGATGAAGATTCAGTCGATGTTCATTTAGAAGGAAAACTCGTCGAGTCATTGCCTAACTTGACGAGTAGAGTCGGGTATAAGGACAAATGGAGGGATAGGCAGTCGGCGAGTTGGCGAGCCAACTCGGCGAGTCAGGTCAACTGGAAGTTGACTTTGACCTTGACTTTGACTTGGTAGGGGTAGGATGGTCATTTTACCCTAAGTTCAGTTAGCAGTGTTTGATTAAGTGTTTCGTGGGAAGTGCAACCGGAGGATTTCCAGAGCAGCGGCAGCAGATAGACAGTTCCTGCGCAAATCAGCAGCTACTTCGAGGTGAGTTACCTTCCAGTAGTGGTGGGTCTATGGCCACAATGTTGGCCCATCAGTAGGAGTTGTATGATTAGATGATTGTCTATGTTATATTCATCTAGGTATGCTACTACCTGATATGTTTATGTGCTAGTATGATATGATGCTATGTGCTAGTGACAGTAGGGGAGATAGTCCCCAGAGTGCCGGTCGATAGGGCCGAAGGGGTAGTTATGCCCAGCCATGCTAGATAGATTATGTGATATGTGTTATGTATTAGTAGTAGAGGGGTGAAATAGTCCCCAGTATCCGGTCGAGAGGACTGAAGGGGAGACCAGCACCCAGACATGCTAGTCAGTATCCGGTCAAGAGGACCGAAGGGGAGGCCGGCACCCAGATATGTTAGCCAGTATCCGGTCGAGAAGACCGAAGGGGTAGGTTGGGCACCCAGATATGCCTGAAAATATATGTATGTTATGTGATGATATGGTATGTGGTATTGTGGGGGAACTCACTAAGCTTCGTGCTTACAGTTTTCAGTTTTGGTTTCAGGTACCTCTTCTTTGAAGGGGAAGGAGCTGGCGCGGTAGCGGCACATCATACACACACTGTTTTTCCGCCTTCCGAGATTGTTCTGGGATTTGTACTCTGACTTTTGGTTGATTTCGTATTTTGGTTTTCAAACATGATGTATGGATGCGAAATGATTTGATCAGACAATGTTTTATTTACAAATGTTTTGCAAAATGTTTAATTAAAAATGAAATTTTTGGACGGGAAATTTGGGTCGTTATAAGTTGGTATCAGAGCCCTGGTTTGAGGGATTCGGACACACCTTCGGGGGTGTCTGAACTCAATTCGAGGGATTAAAGGATTTCGAAAAAGAAAAAGTTTTTCGAAAGATTAAGTAAAGGGCTTTAAGAAAGAACGAAGTGTGTGATGTGCGCGACCGGCCGAGCTCAAGTAAGTATTCCCCAAAGTACCCATACAATGTTATGCAATGTTTATCAGTTCAGTAGAACAGCATGCTAGTATAGGACTAAGGGTCTAGGAGTCATGCCTTATGTGCCTGATTTATGTGCTTCAGCTTATGTGAATTGCATGCTAGTAGTGAGTAGACAACAGTAGGATAGCTTGTTTAGGTTATGCCTGATAGTATGAGCTTAGCATTGTATGCTAGTACAGTTTCTCTCTATGAGAACAGACTTGCTTGAGTAGTTTACCTGCATCCGAATGATGCTTGCTTTGTGCTTTGTGGGACTCTAAGTGGTAGGAGTTAGCCATTAGGTGAATACGTCACGTCACATGTGGTCAGGGTTGAATAATCTCAGAGTGCTGGATTTGGCCCTATTGCGCAGCTCTTGTCTGAGTCTAACCGTTGTAGGGACGAGTCTGTTACTCGAAGGATTATCTGAGCCTCATCACATGTGATGGTATTCAGGTAATGGCTAATTGGCATTACAAGGAGGTCTTCAGCAGCTGAGGACCGGTTTGGGTAGGGCCAGAGATTTTCCCTATGGTAAGCCTAGGATGAGGATAGCAGTGATCAGCAGTGGTAAAAAGGGATCTGGTGGAGTCAAGGCAGTCCTTGAAGAAGGTACGGATAGATGTGGAAGGTAGTATGGGCCCGTACTAGCTTGCTGAGTCTTAGCTTACTTCTTCTTCTTTCTTCCTTCCAAGGCTTCAATAATACCAACAAAGGCTCAAAATGAGAGTAAGAGAGAGAGAGAGAGAGAGAGAGAGAGAGAGAGAAAGAGAGGAGAGAGAAAGATGGAGATATTTAAGGTTTCACATGTCTGATGGAGGTTGGGGTGAGAAAACCCTAGCCTCCTCATTCCTTTAAATATGGAGAAAAATCCGGAAATTAGGGTTTCTCACTTGTCAGTTGCCACGCTGTGGCGACTTAAATGAAAAATGCGGGTGAACTTGACTTACCACGTTGTGGTGCCTTCCCACCATATCGTGGTGATCCTAAAAATGCCAAATTTGAAAAATGTAAAGTACCTCAGGATCCGGATGTTACAACTATCCCCTATTAGAATCAGACTTCGTCCTCGAAGTCCACCTCCGCAAATAATTTGGGGTAAGGCTCTCTCATCTCATCCTCTGGCTCCTACGTCCACTCAGAACCCCTTCGGCGCTGCCATTGCACCGTCACCAGTTTCACCTCTTTGTTGTGCAAAGACTTTATCTTTCTATTGAGAATCCCAATCAATCTCTCTACATAATTCAGGCGCTCATCGACCTGAATGACATCCAAAGGAATCACCGCAGAATCATCGGCTAAACACTTTCGTAACTGAGAGACATGGAAAGTGTTGTGTATTTGAATGAGCTCATCAGGAAACTCCAAACGATGGCGATAATTATGAAAGGACCGATGAACCGGGGACCTAATTTCCCCGTTTCCAAAATGGGATGACACTATTCCAAGGTGATACCATCAACAATACCAAATCCGCCACCTGGAACTCGAGATCCGAACGACATCGGTCGGCATAACTCTTCTGTCGACTTTGCGCGACCCGCAACCTGTCACGCACCTGCTGTATCATCATGGTGGTCTTGAGCATTAGATCAGTACTCCTCAAGACACAATGTCTCATAGGCTGTCTTTTAATCATCCTCACACATCTTCTGTTGTTGGGTGCTTGGATGCTGATTGAGTATGTTGTGTTAAAACTAGATGATACACTTATGGATACTCTATATTTCTGTGTGACAAATTAGTTTCTTGGAGTGCCAAAAAGAATCCTACTTTATCTCGCTTATGATGTTAGTCCGAATATTAGTAATGGAAAACATGATTGTCGACAAGTGCATGTGTCACACATCTTCCATGCGAGTTTCATGCATTACCACATGTTCGGCCGACTCTACTTTGTGACAACCAAAGCAATGTTTTCTTGAGTCAAAATACAGTCTCTTATAAACTTGCAGAGCACATTGATATTGATTATTATTTCATTCGAGACCTTGTTTCATCTGATCATCTATATACTCGGTTTGTTCCTACAACTCTTCATTTGGCCAACATTTTCACAAATAACATTCCATGACCCCTCTTTGAATTTAGATCCAAGCTTAGTGTTGGTCCACCATCACTAAGGAGTTGCTAGCTATAAACATTCTCAAAATTCTCAAAATTACATTTGACCATATCAAATATGAAATGATTGGTTGATGTATATCATTTGATTCGTTTGTATACCCTTTGTATTATACATAGCATTCGAATACATCTCGCACCTTAAGGGATTTTTTTTTTTTTTTTTACAAATCTCATAGAAACCGGTGCAACCTTATATATGAATCTTTACCTTCTCTAATTATTTCAATTCGAACATTTTTAATAAACTTACTAAGATATAGAGAGACAATTAAAAATAATATATTCGTCTACCCTTTACTACCGACAATAGTGTACCCATTGTATTCGATCGATTTTCTTGACAATCTTATATTCTCTTAACCATTAAGGTTGAAACCATTCGATTCAACATTCAACATAATTTACCAACAATCCCTAAAAATTAACTACAAATTTGTGGCGTGGTGCATTGAATTATGTGCCGCAATATACAAATGAAGAAATATTATCAAAAGCATTGTGGATTTTTTTTTGGTCATAATAATCTGTTGAACTGACTCTTTAAGTAGTCCATGATTTATAAAAGTGGTGATATTTTATAAACGTGAAATCGTTTTAATAAAAAGTAATAATAGTTTATAAAAGATAACATTGTGGTCAAACAACCACAAAGTGAAAATGGATGGTCAATTTTACAATCCTTCTTGAATTCATTCTCACCAACTCTTCTGTTATACGAAGTCCAGAGACTGCCACACTTTATTTCGATGGTCAAAACATTTTAGAAGATTACCACTTACAATCTCCACTTCTATACATCTTTGAATAGCTAGGTTAGTTGCATTAAGTCCAATTATTTATTGAGAGTACTGTAAGTGGTTAAATCAGTGTAAGTGATTCAAGTAGTAAAGATAAAGCATTGTTGTATTGAGTGCAACACTTCTTCCTTACCCTTTCACTTCATGGCGACATAAAAATTGGATCAAGGCTTAATCAGTAATTAAAGAGTATATATAAATAAGATTCAAACTCAGATTTATAGGCTATAGATAAAAAAAAATAGAACTGAACAAATGAAGCTAAATGAATCATAAAGTAGTCGAGTTTATTGCATACAAGAAACTAGCCTACCCACATTTTGAGCGTAGATCTACATGCTACACAACACAGGTATGCACACCAGTTAAATCAATAATCATAGATTCATAGCTATCATGCGTAAATGTTTATTAAAATCAGTACAATTGCAAAACCATGTGTTACTTTTATGAACTACATGGAAACCCTAACCATATGTAAAAGAAAATTTTCAATCACTTATCAGACCGAACCAACAAAGTTGGGATTTGCAATTACGATGACATTGGGATTTGGTCGATGGAAGATGTTGTAAATACTTAGCAACGAATGTAGAATTGAGAAAATGCCAATGTCTTCAAGCATTTGGATGCTCTTCCTCATAATCACACTTGCAAACAATGATAATGCTTCCCAAAATCTACCCATTCTTTCTTTTAACTTCACTGCATCTCTACCCTATATATATAATAAATAGATATTTTACATAGTGACTGGATTTTAATTAAAGAGTAAATTTCAAATTTGGTCCTCATTATTTACTCAAAATCACAAGTTTGGTCTAACTTTTCAAAGTATCCCAAAATTGTCCTTTAATTTGCATTTTGTTGTGGATTTAATCCTTGTGACAATGAAATGAAAGTCTTAAATTGGACCAAATTTGTGTTTTTTTGGTAAAGCATATCAACCAAATCCGCAACAAAAACAAAATATCATATTTGTTTAGTCCAATATATATAAATATCTCTGTCCTAAATAAATTTCTAAAATATTATATTTGCTTAATTTTTTTTAATATTTTAAGCATTTTTATAATCATTCTTGTAATTTAAAATGATTATAATTATAAAAAATTGAAATACCCATAATACCCCTCTTTTATAGTTTAGGAATATATGATATCTGAATTCCGAATGGCGATTTCATATGTCGTAGTCGTCGCAGATAATCGTTGTCATCGTCATCGATAGTAGTGATTTCATCAATGATTTCATTAGGTACTAGGTGTGAGACCCGTGTATTACACGGGTTTATTAGAAATAAAAATTTAATATCAATATATAAATATGAAATATTTTATAATGTAATACTTTATGTAACAGAATGTAATCTTTTGAAAATTTGCAAAAGAAATTAAATCGTTTGAAGTATTTATGAGAATTTATTACCAAATTAATAGGATGATTTTATTTATTTATAAACCCGATTACGATTTTATGGAATTTTATTTTAAGAAAATAGACATCCCTAAAAAATTACAAGTGGAAAATAAAATTTATAAAATTCTCACAAAATGATAAGTGTCAAAATGAAGGAGAAGATGACATGTAGCAAAAAAACCTTAATTTATTAGAGAGGATTTCTCCCTTTACAAATATTTCGACGTCTATAGATAATTTCACTACTGGATACATCCAAGTGAAACCACAACCTCAAAAAGAAAATACAAATGTTTCTTATAGTTAGTTGTTTTTAAATGTTTTTTTTTACTAGTTATACAATTCGCTTTTGAAGATTATGATGGATTGTAATATGTTTTTTTTTTACATTTGATGAAACAATTCCTATACAATGGTTTTGGTAAATAAAGATACAAGATTTATAATGTGGTTACATTGTCAATTTCTTTTCCTATTAAATTGCCTTGTGAAAAACTGAATGCTGGATTTTATCTTCATTATTTTATCGAATGAGACTTACTTTCATGTCTTTTATTTATTCATATACTATAAATAAATATTAAGGATAAAATGTTGATTAAAAGATTAGATAAATATGATATACATGATATTTTGAACTTAATTTTATAAAAAGGAGGGTATAAGAGTAAACTGATAAAATTAATGATTCAAAGTGATTATAAAATATTAAAAAAAAGATTTAGACAAATATAAAATTTTAAGAAATTATATATATATATATATATATATATATATATATATATATATATATATATATATATATATATATATATATATATATATATATATATATATATAAAATATATATAATATTTTACTATTTAGTTAAGTCAATTAAATTGTCCAGGATCAATTTGTAATTTACTCTTAGTTAAATTAGAATATGTTTAGCTTTTTATTTTTTATTTTTTTAACTATAGGAGAAAAAAAATTACCAAAAGGGTAAATGGACATGTGTAGATTAAGAAATGAGATGGGAATGTCGACATTTGAAGGAGTTGGAGTGACGAAAAAAGCATAATTGAGTTGAAGATGACAACATCAATTGTACATGTGTACCAGCTTCCTGACACTAATTAAGAAATCATTTTTGTATGGCTTTCTTAGAAAAAAAGACTCTTAAATAATTCTTTAATTATGAGACATTAGTGTGGGTCACATACTCACATGCACATCTACACAACCTAAGAAATTTAACAAACGTCTTCCGAATTGAAATATTAAATAATGTAAAGATATATATATATATATATATATATATATATATATATATATATATATATATATATATATATATATATATATATATATATATATATATATATATATATATATATATATATATATATATATATATATATATATAATTTTCTTTACATTATTCAATATTTCAATTCGGAATTTCTTTAAGACGTTTGTTTTATATATATATATATATATATATATATATATATATATATATATATATATATATATATATATTGTAAAGTAACAAGTGAAAAACGAACTTTGTTACCATGTAAACTAACAAGTGAAATATATATATATATATATATATATATATATTGTAAAGTAACAAGTGAAAACCGAACTCTGTTACCATGTAAACTAACAAGTGAAAAATATATAATGGTTAGAGTTTCATATTATTTATCAAAGAGAAGTACAAATACAATGAAAGAGAAATACATAATATATAAAGTGGCTAATTAGGATTTCTTAGCTAAAATGCCAAACATAAACCCAATACAAGATAAAGTCCAAACTTTTATTAGGCTAACACCCCCCTCAAACTCACAATGCAACAACAATAAGCATTGTGAGTTTGTCAGACAAAAAATGAAATCGAGGAGCAGTCAATGGCTTGGTAAGAATATCAGCAATCTGCAAAGAGGAAGAAACATAAGGAAGGGAGATATTGCCCTTTATTGATGACGACGTGTGAAATGACAATCAATATTAATGTGTTTTGTGCGCGCATGAAACACTGAATTTTTGCAATCATTATCGCACTCTCGTTATCACAAAACAAAGGAGTAGGCTGAGAGATGTGAATGTCCATATCTACAAGAAGTCATCTCAACCAAACAATCTCACAAGTGGCGGTAGCCATGGTTCGATACTCAGATCATGTAGAAGAACGAGAGACAACATCTTGTTTCTTACTATTCCATGATATCAACGAATCTCCAAGAAAAACACAATACCCAGTAGTGGACTTACGATCATAAATGTCACTATCCCAATTAGGATCACTATAAGCACATAACTCAAGACAAGATGTAGATGGAAATACAAGAATGTGGAACTGAGTACCATGAAGATATTTCAAAATACGAAGAACAGCTCCCCAATGCATAGTAGAATGAGAAGTGGCAAACTGCCTAACCACATGAACTACATGATCAATATCCGGTCTAGTGACATTGAGGTAAACCAAGCTCCCTATAATGTTACAATAAAGGTTTGGATCGGATAAGGGGATACCATCAGTTGGAGAATACTTTGCATTACTCTCTATAGGCGTATCAATTGTCTGATTATCTATGAATCGTGCTCGTCCAAACAAATCTGAAGTATACTTCGTTTGAGATAAAAAATAACCCTTTGGAGATTGAGCAACTTCATTCCCCAAAAATAACGCAACAAGCACAAGTCTTTCTTAGCAAAGCGGTGAGCAAAGTCACTCTTTAAAAACTCTATACCATCATGATCATCACCAGTAATAATCATGTCATCGACATATAAGGAAAGAATAATCTGACCTTCACTCATACAATGAGTGCAATGAACAAATAGAGCCGAATCATGATTAATTGGTCAAAAACCAAGCGAAGTAATCTGTAGCATCCAAAAATCTCAATAAATTTTAACTTTTCAAAACAACCCATTTCTTCCATAAAGTGTTTACAAAACCAATCTTTCAAAAATATTATTCAAAATCAGAGTATCCCAAGATCTAGTGTCACGAAAACAAGAAGATGTGCACAATCACGCTTTCACTTTCCCACGATCATTTGGAGTACCTGAAACAATAAGCTGAAACCGTAAGAGCAAAGCCTAGTGAGTTTCCTCCTAAAGTACCACAACACGTCATAACAACAATAACATGTACACATGAGCGTTCAGCATGAATGGACCACCTCGCAGGCCTACAGACTATTTGGACCACTCCCAGAGCCTTTAGCATGACTGGACCACCGCACCGGGCCTACAACATATCTGGACCACTCTCCGGGCCTTCGGCCTAACTGGACCTCCTAATACGCCTTCATTCTATCCGAACCGCCCTGAGTATCTTGGCCTTCAGCACAAAGCAGGACTGCCTCAACCCAACAAACCATGAAATATCAACACACACCATAAAAGTCAATAACTACCAGATATAGGTAGTCATACAGATCTAACAGATGAGGAAAACTCACTTCTCAGCGTTAAAACAATCTGAATGAATCTCTGCTCTGACAGTCGACTCTATAAGTCACCTATTCAACAGATAGAGACCAAGGCTTAACTATAGCTCAAAATACGCAAAATTCCCTTAAGTCAAACTTGGTCAACCCTGGTCAAAGTTAACGTCAACAATCAAGGTCCCAAAAGTCAATATCCCTTCCTGTAAGTCCCTAATTTGCCCGTGTATCAGCTAGATCCGTTTGATGGTGCGGAATCCCAATCAAACGGATGATGTCAGATCAAATAGAAGAGAAGGAGAAAAAGATTAATATGAATCTTGTATGAATTGATTAGAATTAAAGTTCCAGATACAAAAGATTCACACAAAATGCTCTCTGGCCGTAAACTCCTTCTAGTTCATCAATCATTACTCCTCACCCTAACACCTATATTTATACTTGGAGAATATGGGCTTGGTGGACATGGGCCGTAAATGGGCTTACGGCCGTAAGGTGTTTATGGCCATAAACTCAACCGTAAACATGACCGTAAACTCCAGAAATATTACAGAAAAATATAATTGCCTAGAAAAGCAAAGTATAAACCATATTTTTGACCCAACAATCTCCCCCTTGGTTTATAGATTTCTTTTCTTAATTGACCCAACAAGCTCCCCCTAAAAATTAGCTGGCTCTTCTTGATAATCTTCATTGGGAACTTGGCTTCAGCATTAATCTTCAAATTCTTCACGACTTCAGGATGAACTTGATGAATCTTCAATGAATGACTTCATCTTGAGCGGTTGGGTTTTTCTTCAAAATTTGGCATTGAACGCACGTTGGGTGAGGAGGTTTTACGTACTGATTCTTGAAAGATAGTGCTTTCAGCTTGAGAATCTTCAGAGAGAACATCAGAGAGAACAAATCTTCTAGATCACTTCAGTAGGTACAACAATAGCAGCAGACTGATTGAGGAGACTTTAATGCAATCCGTCACATAATCTTCAATTGCAGCTTCACCTTGCTTCTGGGGTTGAAGGATTGAATGTTGAAAGAATGATCTTCATTTCTTGCTCCTTCGAATGCAAATTCTTCGATGCTCACGGACGAGAATTTGGCTCAGAAATCTTCAACACAAACTCCATGAGTCTTATCTATACCTGAAAACACTTTTCAAGACAAAACAAAACTAAAAAGAAAACTTAGCACACAAATTAAAACATAAACAAAAATATTTTTTATATTTTTTTTTTAGATTTTTCTGAACAAGAAATAAAACTATTTTTGGATTTTTTTAATTTTTCTGATTTTTCTTTGATTTTTGAGTTTTTCTGATTTTTTTTATTTTTAATTTTTAATCCTCCCCTAGTATTTAAATTAGAAGAAACTATGACAAATTTAACAAAAAATAAAAATTGATATCTAACTTTAAGAGTGATTTGGGATCAAAGTTTTTAGACAACCTTTATCCACTTGTCGGTACCTTCCATATTCACATCTTTGTCTGGTCGATCGTCGGTATTGTTGTCCACTTAAACACGAAAAATTGTGACAAATTTAGGATATACTATTTGTTACAAGACAAGGTGAACTTAAGTTCCTAGATATTATATCTGATCCTAAGTTCCTAGATACTATATCTTAAGGACCATTCAGCTGACGACGACCAGAGATATTGTTGTCCACCAAAATTGAGCAGCGAGATCTACAGACAATTTGTATTTGTTCAATTTTAGTTGTAGTAGAACGTGTTTCCTGCTTCTTGATATGCCCCAGCCATCAAGAACTTCCAGAGTACTCCTTACACCGGGTGAACAGACAACCATTCAGAGAGAGAAGAGATTCAGAATTCTATTACTTACTACTTCAGAGGGGTTGAGAAGAAGAAGGTTGCATATGCTGTGTACCAGGTCGGATTAGAAGTCACGCAAAGGAGACAGCATATGGCTAACAGATAAGAAGTATTTCACATATATAACTTGCAGAGAAATAGAGTTGCATATGTTGTGTACCAGGTCGGATTAGAAGTCGCGCAAAGGAGACAACATATGGCTAACAGACGGAAAGAAAGAAAATGATATTCTACAGACCTAATTTATCGGGATTTACCAGTCACCCCATCCAACCAGAATTAAGGACAGAATACGCACATCGAGGAAAAGTTAAGCCACGTTTCCAAGTACGGGTTCAATTAATGTGACGAGTAGATTCTTATGTATATCTCCCTGCTCAACCTATCCGAGCGTCGTGACATCAGGTTAAACGGATCTAACTAGGTCAAAGTTCGTCAAGTCCTTTAAATTCATTAGGTTCAACTTTCATAGTCAAGTCCATTTTAAAAATTTTCGTGCCTACCGACACATCAAGCCAGAGCATAGACCCTTCAACTTTGGGTACGTTACGCAGACTCAGATTGCCTGTTATCACTTGATAATATCACTTCCCAAAACATCTCCCTCAAGCACATTTCATAACTAACATATATATTTTTTTTGATTTTCTGATTTTCTAATCTTTTTGTTTTGTTTTTCTAATTTTTTGTTTTGCTTTTATTTCTCCCCCTCAATTTCTGCATAGGAGAGAAACGAAAATAAATGCGCAAATTTAAACTATCCTAAAACAAAAATTTGTCTTTAAAGCAAATCAGCTTAAGAAAAACTCAAGAGTATAGAGAAGAAAACTCAAACCGTAAGTCACCGATTGAATTTGCATCCAGAAGGTCTGAGAACAGCACGCGTAATCTCAGAACAGATCCGAAAATTCTTCATGTCTTTAAGCAAAAACCCCATGTGATCCCTTCCTTTCTTCCTTTCCCGCAATGGACACATACTCTCAAATAATGGTCTGAATGTTCTATAGTTGAGAGATGCCTCCTATCATGTGCCTGGAGCAGCCACTACCAACAAACCGAAGTCTGATGATATGCCTCCATAGTTGCTCCGACACAGAGCGGGATCAGTTGGTCTTTGGAACCCAGTCCATTTTGAAACTGGGTCGACCTTTTTCATCCTTGCACGGTACTCTCTCCCATGACATATCCTGCTTATCACAAACAGAAGTTGTAGAAACGTTAGAAGCATTAGGAGATTTGGGAGAGTGAGCCTTTGGAACCCATTTGTAGTTGGGTTTAACCCATTTCTTTTTCGATCCTATGGGTGGCTCAGTACTTTCTTTGGAACTTGATGTCGGCCGTTGAGATGACTTTGACCTAGTCGGTCTTGGTTTTACAGGAGCATCTCTTGAACTGGACTTCTTGGCCGACATTCCCTTCTTGCCCTTGCCATTTAGATTCTTGGCCTTATGGGATTGATTCTTGGCCTTCTGCGCATTCCAGTCGGCATTGTCTAAACGTGACTTTGAGGGGTTTCTTTTGAAAAATCTCCCTCTTGGCGCGTTTTGCCAGCCTTGTGCATAGTAGGGAACATAAGCGCGATTTGGACAGTTTCGGGCAATGTGTCCAGGTGTTCCACAGTGAAAACAAGTCTTTTTCTTCACTGTGAAGTTATTTCTTCCTGCCCCTGGTGGCGTATCATTTCCTTGTCTCTTGTTGTTCCCACATGCACACTTGCCACAAGAACTCTGTTGCGTTGGAATTGGTGGCCTGTATTTCTCAACGGCAGGTTGATTAGAAGCAACAGATTCAGAGTTCAAGGGGTCGTTTGTTTGTTCAGAAGAACTCTCCTTGTTCTCATCCTCTGTTACTTTGCCTGCACAAGAAGTAACATCATTAGTATCTTCAACATTAATAACTCCTCCTGACACAAATCCAGCTCGTTTTCCATATTGAAGATGTGCTTCCCTGTTAATTTCTTTTTGTTTCATAGGGATGGATGTGTAGTTATGATTGTAAGGAGGAGGTACACTGTCATACCCTAGACCCTTGTTTTGATTCCTTTTAAACTGTATGCTTTGGTCTATCATATTTGCAACCACCTCACTTGAGAAATCAAATTTTCTAACATCAAGTTTGGCGGTTTCAAACTTTCCTTTCAAAGATTCAACTTCAGCCACTAGCTCAGCATTTTGTTTAACTACATAATCATAGTTTTCACATTTGTTACTGTAGTCTTCTTGAAGTTTCCTAAAGTCCTTGGTTTTTGCTTCTAACTCAGCCTTCAAGGGTTTCTGTCCTCTCCTGAGATTATATCCTTCATATCTCAGGTCCTCAACTTCTCTTTTAAATACATCAATTTGTTCTCGAAGAAACTTAATCGTATCTTCACATGATTGAGAACATGAATGAGAACATGACACTTCATTAACCGGAAGGTTTACAGAACTCTTTAAAGCGTCAAGCTCTTCAATTACTTCAGCAATACTAAGACAATTAAGATCTTTTGTCTTCTTGATGACAGCCACGTTCATATCCCAAGATTTCGGAACTGAATTCAATATCTTTTTGTTTATCTCAGATTTGGTGAAAAAGATCCCAGCAATATTCATCTCAGTAGTGAGTGTGGTAAATCGCTGCAACTGAGCTTCTAGGGTTTCTCCAGGGATATAATCGAACATGTTGAAATTTTGTCTTAAGATATCCTGACGACTCTCTTTCATGTTTTCAACTCCCTCGTAGACCTTAAAATTAATTAAAAAGCACAACTAGAAGCTAAAATAAAGCTTAAAAGTCAAATTTTTAAAAAGTCAAACTTGAAAATCAAACCGAAAAGTTAAATTTGAAATTTTAAAAGTGAAACGAAAAAGTCAAAGGTCAAACTTGAAAGTCAAAGTCAAAATTTGAAATAAAAAAGTCAAAAATAAAATTCAAAAATTTAAAAATTAAAATTTTTGGTTTAAAAAAGATATTTAAAAAAGAAAGAAATTGATTTTGGGGTTAAAAGTGTCAAATTTCGAAAATAGGAAGCGACAGGTAGTGTTTAAGAATTAAAACGGAAGGCTTGTAACAAGTTGTTCCTTGGTTCAACTGGTAAGGCGGAGGGAAGGAGGATTTAATAGACATGAGTTCGATCCTTGCCAGACGCAATTCCGTTCTTAATTTTTATGAAGTGCGCTGATGCAAGCCTGCTGCAGAGCCGAGCCGAAAGCGTTCGATCCGCAAGCCGCCGAGCCGAGCCGCAAACTCCGAGCCACAAGCTCGGAACCCTAGCCGCAAACACGAACTCCGCCGCCGGCCGTGAACTGTTTCCGGCGGTAAGCTCCGGCCGAAAACCCTTCAACGATTACGTGAAAAACAACGATTTTTCGACTATGAACCTCCAAAACTCGATCAAAAACCCCTTTTTATGAGAAACACGAAGAACAAACCCCCTTTATTTTTGCGAGATCTATCCAAAAATGCAAAAATATTTCGAAAATAAGATCAAATAATGCCCCAAAATAGGGTTTACGGCCCAAGAACTCGGTGTTTACGGCCGTAAGCTTGGACCGGAAACACCAATTATTCAGATTCCAGATGAAACAATAAATCCTTTTGACTGATACAACCAGGATTTAATACCAATTGTAAGTCCCTATTTTGCCCGTGTATCAGTCAGATCCGTTTGATGGTGCGGAATCCCAATCAAACGGATGATGTCAGATCAAATAGAAGAGAAGGAGAAGAAGATTAATATGAATCTTGTATGAATTGATTAGAATTAAAGTTCCAGATACAAAAGATTCACACAAAATGCTCTCTGGCCGTAAACTCCTTCTAGTTCATCAATCATTACTCCTCACCCTAACACCTATATTTATACTTGGAGAATATAGGCTTGGTGGACATGGGCCGTAAATGGGCTTACGACCGTAAACTCAACCGTAAACATGACCGTAAACTCCAGAAATATTACAGAAAAATATAATTGCCCAGAAAAGAAAAGTATAAACCATATTTTTGACCCAACACTTCCGAGCGGAGTACACATTGCGTACCAAGAGACTACTCCCAACATACTCTGATGTTGACTAAAAAGCGGGGCGTTGATCGTGTACGCGCAACGTACCCCCAGGTACACCCAATGTATGCTGTCGAGTCCCAAAACTTCATTAAGAGCATATTCCATTAAGCCCTTCCATCCAAAACTCATATCCAAGCCCAAAATGATCCTAAGTCATAAAGTTTCCAAATTTATGACTTTACATGGGTATTAAGTGATGGGTTTTGGCCATATGAACATTCCTATGTGCACATGCAAACCCTAATGCTTGGATCTAGGTTTCTCTAAGTAAACATGCTTTGAATCCAAGACTTCTAATGTCTAATTAGGTATAAGAACAATACAAAATCAGATCTAGAAGTTTACCTTTGAATCTCTTGTTTGATCTTGTTGTCTTGGAGCTCTAGAGTCACAATTGTCACTCCTCTAATGGCTTACAAACACCAACTAGCAAGGAGGATGATTTGAGAGAGAGAGAGGAGAGGGAAGATTCGGCAGGGTTTCTTTTCTTTAGAAGAGATGCCGATTTCCCTTGCCCTAGGGGTCTATTTATACTTGTAAGGCTCCTAGGGTTTCACCCTTAAACCCTAGTTGGATAATCTTTCCTTAAAGCAATCCTAATCCTTACCTAAGATAAGCCTTGGACGAATTTGAGGCTCTCCCAAGCCCTAGAATTCGTCCATCCTCTATCCAAGAAGGATTTACAGCCCAAAGTGTAACTATCAAACAATTGACAGTTTATACCCTCTTATTTAATTAATCTCTTTAAGTCACCAAATTAATACTAATTAATTTATGACTTATATTAATCAAATAACAATATTATTATTCCTTATATTATTCTCATAATATATTAATAATATTTATTCTCTCATAATAAATCATCCTATCAAGTTGCTATGGTGAAGGCAACCCAAAAGGACCATGCACAATCGGGTCAAATACTTGCCTAATATAGTTGCAGCCTTAGACACTATTCCAACAGTCTCCCACTTGGATAAGTCTAGTAACTATATGTACAAGTACAATCCGATTCGCAATCGTAGCTCTCAAAGACGCTGTCAAACTCTGATCTAATCAATCTTGTCCTTTAGATAAGGGATCGTACAGTCCTCTGTTAGATATCATGCTGACAATTCTATTGAATGATTAGTCAAGCATTTAGGTTTCTCGATCTCTGATTTATTTGACATAGAACTTAATCGAACACATCAATTCAGTTCTGACCGGGCCCGACACATAAGTCAAATCAAATCATCGAGTGGCCGAGATATCGCTCTTATCCTCTTGGGATAAAAGTTATAGATAAAATTCGACTTATATGCATTTACTTATTCATTAATCATCTATACACAACAATGCGTTTTATAACACCGAGTTACTAATGCGTTTTCGCATTATCAATGTACAACCAATTAACAAATAACAAACCATATATCTAGGTTTTAAGACTATATGATATTATCGTCTTGCGATCACCCTTTTATATCATATTCCATAAGGTGATTCCAGCAAGCGCGGGTTTGTTCCGATGCTCAAAACTAGTTCATAAGCACTCATGAATGTTGCAGAAACCCTTTGCTATGTCTAATACCATTTAGACAATCTACACACCAATTCATGACAATCTTCATTCATATCTACTTCCAACATATGAACAATTGTGGACAATTTGAATATTTCGATTATTCTTAATAAATTCAATTATTTTGGAAGTCAAAACATGCAAAATGAAACAATAGTTAAACAATTAACATAAGACAATAACATTACTCATAAATAAAACTCCTTTATTTAATCATCAAATGTTAATTACATTTATCTATTACACGTTTCTAAAACTATCTAATCTATGCTAATATCATCCTTCAGCCCAATACTCCTAGCATGCTGCAAGTGCTTAACCCTACTCAGTCCCTTCGTAAGCGAATCTGCTGGACGATTTTGAGCTATCCCAAGCTCTAGAATTCGTCCAATCCCCATCCCTTAAGGATTTACAGTCTAAAGTGTAACTATCAAACAATTGACAGTTTATACCCTCTTATCTAATTAATCTCTTTAAGTCACCAAATTAATACTAATTAATTTATGACTTATATTAATCAAATAACAATATTATTATTCCTTATATTATTCTCATAATATATTAATAATATTTATTCTCTCATAATAAATCATCCTATCAAGTTGCTATGGTGAAGGCAACCCAAAAGGACCATGCACAATCGGGTCAAATACTTGCCTAATATAGTTGCAGCCTTAGACACTATTCCAACAGTCTCCCACTTGGATAAGTCTAGTAACTATATGTACAAGTACAATCCGATTCGCAATCGTAGCTCTCAAAGACGCTGTCAAACTCTGATCTAATCAATCTTGTCCTTTAGATAAGGGATCGTACAGTCCTCTGTTAGATATCATGCTGACAATTCTATTGAATGATTAGTCAAGCATTTAGGTTTCTCGATCTCTGATTTATTTGACATAGAACTTAATCGAACACATCAATTCAGTTCTGACCGGGCCCGACACATAAGTCAAATCAAATCATCGAGTGGCCGAGATATCGCTCTTATCCTCTTGGGATAAAAGTTATAGATAAAATTCGACTTATATGCATTTACTTATTCATTAATCATCTATACACAACAATGCGTTTTATAACACCGAGTTACTAATGCGTTTTCGCATTATCAATGTACAACCAATTAACAAATAACAAACCATATATCTAGGTTTTAAGACTATATGATATTATCGTCTTGCGATCACCCTTTTATATCATATTCCATAAGGTGATTCCAGCAAGCGCGGGTTTGTTCCGATGCTCAAAACTAGTTCATAAGCACTCATGAATGTTGCAGAAACCCTTTGCTATGTCTAATACCATTTAGACAATCTACACACCAATTCATGACAATCTTCATTCATATCTACTTCCAACATATGAACAATTGTGGACAATTTGAATATTTCGATTATTCTTAATAAATTCAATTATTTTGGAAGTCAAAACATGCAAAATGAAACAATAGTTAAACAATTAACATAAGACAATAACATTACTCATAAATAAAACTCCTTTATTTAATCATCAAATGTTAATTACATTTATCTATTACACGTTTCTAAAACTATCTAATCTATGCTAATATCATCCTTCAGCCCAATACTCCTAGCATGCTGCAAGTGCTTAACCCTACTCAGTCCCTTCGTAAGCGAATCTGCTGGACGATTTTGAGCTATCCCAAGCTCTAGAATTCGTCCAATCCCCATCCCTTAAGGATTTACAGTCTAAAGTGTAACTATCAAACAATTGACAGTTTATACCCTCTTATCTAATTAATCTCTTTAAGTCACCAAATTAATACTAATTAATTTATGACTTATATTAATCAAATAACAATATTATTATTCCTTATATTATTCTCATAATATATTAATAATATTTATTCTCTCATAATAAATCATCCTATCAAGTTGCTATGGTGAATGCAACCCAAAAGGACCATGCACAATCGGGTCAAATACTTGCCTAATATAGTTGCAGCCTTAGACACTATTCCAACAGTCTCCCACTTGGATAAGTCTAGTAACTATATGCACAAGTACAATTCGATTTGCAATCGTAGCTCTCAAAGACGCTGTCAAACTCTGATCTAATCAATCTTGTCCTTTAGATAAGGGATCGTACAGTCCTCTGTTAGATATCATGTTGACAATTCTATGGAATAATTAGTCTAGCATTTAGGTTTCTCGATCTCTGATTTATATCATATTCCATAAGGTGATTCTAGCAAGCACGGGTTTGTTCCAATGCTCAAAACCAGTTCATAAGCACTCATGAACGTCGCAACAACCCTTTGCTATGTCTAATACCATTTAGACAATCTACGCACCAATTCATGACAATCTTCATTCATATCTACTTCCAACATATGAACGATTGTGGACAATTTTAATAATTCGATTATTCTTAATAAATTCAATTATTCTGGAAGTCAAAACATGCAAAATGAAACAATAGTTAAACAATTAACATAAGACAGTAACATTACTCATAAATAAAACTCCTTTATTTAATCATCAAATGTTAATTACATTTATCTATTACACGTTTCTAAAACTATCTAATCTATGCTAATATCATCCTTCAGCCCAATACTCCTAGCATGCTGCAAGTGCTTAACCCTACTCAGTCCCTTCGTAAGCGGATCTGCTGGGTTATCTTCTGATGATATCCTCTTCACTACGAGTTGTTCTTCTTCTACACGATGTATAATAAAGTGATATTTTCTGTCGATATGTCTAGATCTACCATGATCCCTCGGTTCCTTGGTCAAGGCAACCGCTCCTTTATTATCACAGAAAATCTCCATGGGATCCTTTATGGCAGGTACAACTCCAAGATCACCGATGAAGTTCTTCAACCATATTGCCTCCTTCGATGCTTCGCTCGCTGCAATGTACTCTGATTCGCATGTTGAATCAGCTACGGTTTCCTGCTTGGAACTTTTCCAAGTTACTACTCCTCCATTCAAGGTAAAGACCCAGCCCGACTGCGAACGGTAGTTGTCCCTGTCGGTCTGAAAGCTGGCGTCACTATACCCTCGCACCTTCAAGTCATCACTCCCTCCGAGGACTAAGAACCATTCCTTCGTCCTCCGAAGGTACTTAAGGATATTCTTCACCGCAACCTAATGGGCTCTGCCAGGGTTCCCTTGATATCTGCTAACCATGCTCAAAGCAAAGGCTACATCAGGGCGAGTACAAGTCATAGCATACATGATTGAGCCAACTGCGGAAGTGTATGGTACTCGGCTCATTTCTGCTATTTCAGCTTCGGTACTCGGACTTTGAGTCTTACTCAACTTGGCATTACTTTGTATCGGTAATTCTCCCTTCTTCGAGTTTTCCATACTAAAACGTTTTAGTACCTTCTCTAAGTAAGTGTTCTGACTAAGTCTTATTAGTCTCTTACTTCTTTCTCTTACTATCCTTATGCTCAAAATATAGGAAGCCTCTCCGAGGTCCTTCATAGCGAAGCACTTCCCGAGCCAGGACTTAACCTCCTGCAGAGTCGGGATGTCATTTCATATGAGTAGTATGTCATCGACATACAAAACGAGAAAGCTAACTATGCTCCCACTGGCTTTGACATATACACATGATTCATCTTCGCTTCGTACAAATCCAAACTATTTGACTTTCTCATCGAAGCAAAGATTCCATCTGCGAGATGCTTGCTTAAGTCCATAAATGGACTTCTCAAGCTTACACACTCTATTCGGATGTTTCGGATCCACAAACCCCTCTGGCTGAGCCATGTAAACATCCTCAGCCAACTTCTCGTTAAGGAAAGCGGTCTTGACATCCATTTGCCAAATCTCATAATCATGAAATGCGACAATAGATAGCATCACTCTAATAGATTTTATCTTCGTAACTGGTGAGAAGGTCTCATCATAGTCAACTCCGGGAGTTTGAGTAAAGCCCTTCGCAACCAATCGCGCTTTATATGTGTCTACGTTTCCATCCATGTCGGTCTTCTTCTTGAAGATCTATTTGCACCCAACGGTCTTACGTCCGGGCACATTATCAACCAAATTCCAAACTTGGTTATCATACATGGATTGGATCTCGCTATCCATTGCCTCTTTCCATTTCGCAGACTCCGGGCCTGCCATGGCTTCCTTATAGCTATTAGGTTCATCAAGGTTTATTAGTGTACCAGCAGTAATATACGTGTCCCCTTCAGTAGTAATATGAAAACCATAAAACTGGGGTTGAACTCGAACTCTTTCGGAACGTCTAAGAGGTAAGGACTCGTCAATCGGTTCAACCGGAGTTTCCACCTCGGGTTGAGTGCCAGCGGTAGAGGTTCCTTCATCTATCGACTCTTGAATCTCTTCAAGCTCGATTTGCCTCCCACTGTCTCCTAGGCCTATGAGTTCTCGCTCTCGGAAAACTCCTCTCCTTGCAACAAAGACAACATTGTCCTTCGGTCTATAGAAGAGATATCCAAAGGATTTTTGCTGGTAGCCGATGAAAATACATCGCTCACTACGAGGTTCGAGCTTGTCGTGAGTATATCGTCTTACGAAAGCCTCGCAACCCCAAACCTTGATATGTGCTAACGAGGGAGCTTTCCCTGTCCACATCTCATGAGGTGTTTTGGCAACCTTCTTAGTAGGGACTCGGTTAAGGATATGGGCGGCAGTCTCTAAGGCATACCCCCAAAAAGAGATTGATAGTGAAGCACGACTCATCATAGAGCGAACCATGTCCAACAAGGTTCGATTACGCCTTTCTGCCACACCATTCATCTGTGGTGTCCTAGGTGGCGTCAATTGTGAAACTATTCCACACTCCTAGAGATACTCGTGGAATTCAAGACTTAGGTACTCTCCTCCTCGATCGGATCGAAGCATCTTGATTTTCCTGCCCAATTGATTCTCCACTTCATTCTTGAACTCTTTGAATTTTTCAAAAGTTTCTGACTTTTGCTTGATTAAATAGATATACCCATATCTACTATAGTCATCGGTAAAAGTCACGTAGAAGCGGTTCCCATCCTTCTTGGTTGATCTAAACGGTCCACATACATCGGTATGTATTAGGTCCAATAGACCCTCACCCCTTTCACACGTACTTGTGAAGAGTGACTTAGTCATATTTCCAAGTAAACAAGACTCGCACGTGTCATCTTCCCTAAGGTCGAATGAATCCAACACTCCATCCTTTTGGAGTTGGGCTATGCACTTCTTGTTGACATATCCATGACGACAATGCCACAAGGATGCTCTATCCATACTATTGGAAGAATCTATGTTCAAAACATCATTTCCTAAGTTATAAACAATCATAACAGTTTCATATATTCCATTACATGGTATAGCTTCAAAATAAAAGACACCATTTAGATAAGCCAAAATAGAACCATTCTCATTATTAAAAGAAAATCTAAAACCTTGTCTAAACAAACCATGAAATGAAATGTTGTTTCTAGCCATTTCTGGGGAATAGCAACAATTGTTCAAATCTAAACTTAAACCATTCCTAAGCACTAAAGAATACACTCCAATCTTGGTCACAGGCGACGATCTTCTGTTCCCCATGATTAGATTTATTCTTCCAGCCTCCACATCCCTATTTCTTCTTATTCCCTGCACATTAGAACAAATGTGGTAACCACAACCGGTATCAAGAACCCAAGAAATAGCATGAGATGAATCGTTAGATTTAATTGTGTATATACCTGCGAAAGACAGCTTGATCTTTCCTTCCTTGATGGCTTGCAGGTACTCTGGGCAGCTTCTCTTCCAATGTCCTATCTTGTGGCAGTGGTGGCACTCTGCCTCCTTTGGGTTAGGGCAGGGCTTAGCAGGATCAACTCTGGTCCCACTAGAAGAGGCACCATCTCGGGCTTTAACCTTGCGATAGTTCTTAGACGAAGCCTTCCTCTTCTTTCCCTTTCCTTGTCCAATAGCCAAGACAGGAGCAGCGGGTGGATTGGGAGTTGGTGCAACAGAATTGTCCTTGAAGTTGCTCTCAGCGACCCTTAAGAGACCTTGGATTTTGCTTAGGGTGACCTCCTCTTTGTTCATGTGGTAGGTCATCCTAAATTGATTGTAGCTTGGAGGCAAAGAGTGAAGCACCATGTCGTTCTTGATGCAATGTACCTTCGTTGCATCTCGTTCATGAGTTTCAAAAGCGGTCATTTCAGCCGGAGTAGCGATTCAGGGTTGATTTTCTCGAGCTTCTCATCGAGGACATACTCCTTATCCTTATAGCGAGCAATAGTGCGAATGTATCTTATCCATTCGCTAAAGTTCGTCCCATCGAAAGCGACCTTTTGACAAAGGCTCATTAATGTGAAAGAACTAGCAACATCGTTGTTCGCGTTCGACATCTACAAATAGAAAGGACAAAGATAGATTAGAATATCAATCCCTAATTATCACCCAATAAGAAAAATTAGGGCTAGGATCCATCAACAATATTTACATATTAGAAAAGGGATGCCGTAATCCAACATGCAAATAATATGAAGGTAAGTGAATGAGAGGATGAGGTTGCCATATCCTACCAGTTCGGCTAACGACCCTCCACTGATCAAGCAAGCGGTGGGTGTGAGTGTACACCCATTAAGCGTCATTTTATAGGCCGCAACCTTATACCCACCTTATAGATCGGCTTCGTGAATGAGGCCTACTAACGGTAAGACTAGCATTTTAGTTATACATACATACATACATATATATATATATATATATATATATATATATATATATATATATATATATATATATTAATCTTGTAATATTATATTAGTATAGGGTTGTATTTTAAACTTGTAGAATTCTAGGGTTTAAAATTTAAATTGAATAAATTAAAACTTTTAATCACAAAACATAAATTTCAAAACTTAAGAACAAGTTTTAAACATTTAAAAGATGGAGGATCAAATAACAAATAATATTAATTAACAATTAATTCCATAATTATCAATATCTGATTTATTTAAGATTTCTTGCATAATAATTTACCAATTTAATCAAATTAATTAATTAATTATCACATAAGGAAATTAAATATTTTATTAATTGATAAATCTCTTTAATTAGATCAAGATTATAGTCATATATATATCAAAAAATCGGATTAGGGTTGATCTAATATGATAAAGGCAAGTTTCCATAAGATAAATATCAAAAAATCCCGAATCTGGCCCTTCCTGACGCTCGGACTCGCTGAGTGCACCATGGGACTCGCCGAGTCAGGCCAACTCGCCGAGTCCATGACTCAAAAACATAAAATTCGAATTTTTCAAGCAAGATTCAAACAAACAAGCAACAATTTAATAGAAACCAATCAAGGCTCTGATACCACTGATGGGTTTTGGCCATATGAACATTCCTATGTGCACATGCAAACCCTAATGCTTGGATCTAGGTTTCTCTAATTAAACATGCTTTGAATCCAAGACTTCGAATGACTAATTAGGTATAAGAACAATACAAAATCAGATCTAGAAGTTTACATTTGAATCTCTTGTTTGATCTTGTTGTCTTGGAGCTCTAGAGTCACAATTGTCACTCCTCTAATGGATTACAAACACCAACTAGCAAGGAGGATGATTTGAGAGAGAGAGGAGAGGGAAGATTCGGCCAGGGTTTCTTTTCTTTAGAAGAGATGCCGATTTCCCTTTCCCTAGGGGTCTATTTATACTTGTAAGGCTCCTAGGGTTTCACCCTTAAACCCTAGTTGGATAATCTTTCCTTAAAGCAATCCTAATCCTTACCTAAGATAAGCCTTGGATGAATTTGAGGCTATCCCAAGCCCTAGAATTCGTCCATCCTCTATCCAAGAAGGATTTACAGCCCAAAGTGTAACTATCAAACAATTGACAGTTTATACCCTCTTATTTAATTAATCTCTTTAAGTCACCAAATTAATACTAATTAATTTATGACTTATATTAATCAAATAACAATATTATTATTCCTTATATTATTCTCATAATATATTAATAATATTCATTCTCTCATAATAAATCATCCTATCAAGTTGCTATGGTGAAGGCAACCCAAAAGGACCATGCACAATCAGGTCAAATACTTGCCTAATATAGTTGCAGCCTTAGACACTATTCCAACATTAAGTGCTTAATGTCTATAAGCCTATGTTCTTAACCCAATAAGACCATCTAACACATGCATGGGTTACATACAGAACTCGAGATCATATTTTTATTGTTCATAATAGCTTCATAATGGATAAAGTTTCCAACTTTACCCGTTAGAATGGTCCCAACAAACAAGATCTAGTCTTTAAGTCTCAAAAGGACTCAAAAATGCATCTTTTTCAACTTAATCCGTTAAGTTCAAGTCTCTAACCTTCAGATCTGAATCAAAATGATGTTTAGATGGATAAAGTTTCCAATTTTATCTATAACAAGGTCACAAACTTTCAGGATCTAAACTTTATGAACTTAAAGTGAACAAAAGCTCATGACACCCAAAACTAGTTAGATCTAACAATCTCATCATTAAGATTCAAACTTTATACCTCTAGAATAAAGATCAATGAGAACAAGGTCTATATATACTATCTCCAAAGCAACCTATTCTTCTTCAATGAGTTCCTTCTCCACCAAGGTGCACCAAGAACACTCCAAATCACTTAAAAAAAATCTTTTTGCTCACAAGGCTTAATCTAGGATTAGGGTCTCAAAAAAGGATTTTGGAGAGGTAGAGGCTGAGAATGGAATGGTTTTAGGGAGTTAAGAAGCTTAAATAGGGCTCAAACCATGAAAATATGGTTTGGGCACTAATCGTGTAAGCCCAACGTACTCCCTGTACGCTCAACGTATGCAGCTAACCTAAAAATCGCCCTAACTGCAAACAGTCGTAACTTCTTCGTTCCAACTCTGTTTTTGACGTTCTTTATATCCATGGAAAGGTGTTTAAGAGATCTAAAATATTATCTAAATATATTGGACTAACAACATCTCAAAAAAAAAATCCATATTTCATGCAAGAACCCGGCCTATAACTTTTCCCTTTCTACCCTTCGGCCCAAAACACAACTCAAGGGTAAAATCTCTTAACTATCATTACCTCCTTCCACAATGAATTAGCATTGCCTCCTTTAAGGCCAAAAACCTTACATAATCGACTTCCGGTCTATGGCTCATAAATGGAAGGAAACATGATGTTACAATGATCCCCCCACTTACATTAGATTTCGTCCTCGAAATCAGCTCTCATGTTGGCTTCACGATGGAGCCCCTAGCCGAAAACCCATAGATTTGATCGGCTCTAAACCTCCTTAGCTAATCGACGTCATGATAATCGCACACATAAGTACACCATTACGACAAGAACCAACTGGAAAATAGAACCCCAGACTATTTACTGTTGTTGAAACCTTCATTCAAAAACAAGGCAACTCCCTACGCGAGTCTCATCTATTTAACAGTTGCAAAGAAGCATGTATAACACCAACATATTCTATGAATTCCTAGCTATAAGACCGAACTTCTAATGAGAACTACAGAGCCGAGGACTCTCAGAACTACAATCACCGAATCAACTCTATCAATATGCTTCCCGAGACCGGGAACCCATCAGATCTAAACTTCAGAACCAAAATTCCAGGACTGATATTCATTCATTCGATGAGCCCACCCCTTGTCCTTGACTAAGAACACCACCAAACATGCGGAATGAAGTACTCATAACACATCGATCATGAATTTCAACCAATTCCAAATCCATAAGATGTATCAAAAACCATAAATAAACCCTTGACTCCCTGACACGCCATTACCAACCACTGCTCCTTTGAGCAAAGATGATCAATCCAAGAATTTTCACATTGCATCCAACCTTTATTAGCTTAGGTGTACCCCCACCTTGCAAATCACTCGAGACATTCACAATGAACTTCACAATTCGAGACTCGATAACTGATACCCAACCTTGGTAACCAATCCCTAAAAACAGCTCGTGAACAAACAAGATTTATAATGCAAACACTCTGCAAGAGACTTTCTGATGCACGAGTGATACTCTTTT
The DNA here is from genome assembly GCF_002870075.4 of Lactuca sativa. Lineage (NCBI taxonomy): Eukaryota > Viridiplantae > Streptophyta > Magnoliopsida > Asterales > Asteraceae > Lactuca > Lactuca sativa. Next base: position 196,663,404 of record NC_056630.2, on the reverse strand, counting down.
ACCACGCACAATTCCTTTCGTAGTAAAAGTTGCTACCAACGCAAAATTCGACGAAAAAAATGGTCGCACACGACTCAAGAATGTGATAGACGATCGCACTCTTGTTCCAATTCAAAGGATATAACCCAATTAAGAACCATGTATATAATTCGAACCAAGTGCTTCATTACTATCTTGTCCAACCCACATACACCCCTAACGACAATATCTAATGAACTTACCACAATATACACCCTTAGGGAAGCCATAACCTTACCCAAAAGAGGTGAAGTACCAAAGTTCTAATGAAATGGTGAACCTCGGTCATTAAAAGAAAGGCGTCCTCATGAACGATCAAAACAAGTTCCCATACCTTGATTGAGACTGAACACACCCCATCAAACCGTAATTATCTCGATAAAACTTTTAAGGTTATCCAAAAATGTTGCTAAGACTCTAGTCGGATCCATCCAAATACCAACCCTACCAGCACGACATGTCAAAAATTAGATTCCACGCAGATCTAATGTCCTACATACCTGCACCGTAGATCCATATGAACCATTCTTCCGACACCACAAACTCGAACAGATCGGTCATCCTCCAAGCAGAGTACATAGCTCTCCCCCACTAAGGGTTTGAATTACCACTTACTGGTGTTGTAACCAAACCATATCTCAAACCAGCTCAACCAGGTACAAACCATCCCTGACTCTTGGAATGTATAACACACGCAAGATGATATTCCAAATAAGGACAAAGCAAACCCTAAGAGATTCTGAATTTCAGATGAAGACCTCAGAAAATTTTCCGATCATAACTACCCTTAACATTAAGGATTTCATGCAAATGCATAAGAAAAACACCAACTTACTCTCCAAAACATACACTCATTTCCTGCAATCCAAAAAGTCAATCTGGTACCTGACATGCCTATATCCAAGGAAAATAGACCCTTGATCACATCACTAAGCATGTATACCACATCAATCCTCCTGCACATTTCCATACTGACAAACTGCCACCAAACACCGCAACCAACTAGCCCCCATGCTAGGTTTACATCCCCAACTCTAAAAGTCACAAGCCTACTCACTCTTTCTCGGAAAATCGTCAGGATATAATCCTCACCATAAATAGCGACATCGCAATCCATCTGTCAACCACATAGCTTCCAGCTGCAATCCTCAAGATGATCATAAAAAGTGTTTCTTCTTTAGTCTCGCGACTCAAATGCACAACCTCGAGACCTTAAAACTAGCAAGCTCATCTAGGCCTGCACCAATCAAACCCAACTAACATCACCCCTAAGGCCCAAAACAATTACCAGGCCCATCCTCGTGACTAAGAAACCATAACCAAAAGATTGACATATATGGAACCACTACCACGAATCATGGTATCAAACCATGCTATCTTTCTAAACCAGCTCCTTAGAATCCCCAAAAAAAATTTCTCGATTCGAGTATGGATCATGTGCTTCCAGTAGTACGACCCAATGCTACCTTCCACACCTATCCATACTTTCCTCAAGAATCATCTCGGGTCCTCTAAGTCACCTACTCATAATAATACTCCCAATACATGCTCAAAAACATAGCAACCGTACTAAAATATTTCCTAGACTCTCCTGGGATTCCCTACCTCCCCTACCATCAGCTTCTAAAAAACCCCTACTAATGTTAGCTAACCACTTCATGAATATAATTACATGCAACAAAGCTTAAATAATCTTTCTACTAAAGAGCTCAACCCTACAACGGTTAGATTCAAATGAGAATTGTGTAATAGGACCAAATCCTTCACTCTAAGATTAGTTAACCATCATAGAATGTAATTTAATGTATTTATTTTATATTTGACTCTCATCAATATGAGTCCCACAAAGCACAAAAGCAAGCAACATTCGAGCAGGGGAGTCGACTGGCACTAAGACACATTAAAATCAGGCAGATCCTTATTTAAAATTCCTGACCTCTAGGCCCAAGCATCTAGGATACACCCTCATCCTATACTTGCTCTATCAAGAGTGGCTAATCATTCCTCTTGCTAAGCTAGTATGAACTGCACCCACTCATGAAACTTCCATCAATCCTACAATCACTCATGCTTGCTAATCATACATAACGATGGATCCCATAGGCAGTCAAATACTTGAATCTACTTTAAGACCTTAATCATATAAGAATAGGAAGTAAAGCTAAATCAAACATTCTCAGGTTATCGAATCTAAATCATGTATAACTATACTGAACACACTAAGCAACTACAGTAATGATTTCAATTTGATCTAGTATATAAGTAGTCCTCCTAGGTTATTAGACATCATTCATAAGACAATTCTATTATGTAATTCTTGAAGATCCCTAGCCTGTCACTAGCATGCAGTTCTTCCATAATCATCATAAAAAGGTAATAGTGTGGTAAATTGGGGTAAACTTTGTTGCTCCGGCTGATCGTACAGATCTCATCCTTCCATGGTTACTTTTGAGAATAATTTGAATGTAATTTTAAAATAATTTAATGAAACCAGGGCTCTGATACCAACTTGTAACATCCAAAAATCACAATAAATTTGAACTTTTCAAAACAAGCCATTTCTTCCATAAATTGTATATAAAACCAATGTTTCAAAAGTATTATTCAAAATTAGAGTATAGCAAGATCTAATGTCATAATAACAGGAAGATGTATACGATCACGCCTTCACTTTCCCATAATCCTTTAGAGTACCTAAAACAGTAATATAACATCCCGATGTCAAGGTAATTTCAATTTCAACAGTTTGTTTAAATAATATTTCATTTTTGACCATTGGGCTTGAGAAAGGTTGATAGATGGCCCATAGTCACAATATAGTAATTTTGAACTGGATTCATACACCAAGCGTACATTGTGTACACTAAGCATACTAGGGTGCGCCCTAGTACGTTGGGCATACATCTCGTATGTAGGGCGTACGTGAAGAATGTACAAACCCAGATTTTTAGGGTTTGGTACACATTTAATCACCATTATAGCCTTATTTCTCATTACTTCATCATCATCCTTCTATGAAAGATGACCCCAAGAAAACCCGAAGTGGGAAGAGTGCAGTTTGAGATAATTGGAGTGTTTTGAAGGTGTTCTTGAATAAGAAGAAGGTGGTGGGAAGAGCTTGGAGCTTGTAAGCATCTTGGATCTGAGATTATCTTCTTGTTAGCAACTTCTACGAGGTATAAAGTTCACAAATTGATCTCTACATCTTATAGATCTAAACATTTCTACAAGAATCGCCAAATGGGTCCCACTGTTTTGGCTTTGTCGACTACAAGAGAGTTGGATACCCAGATTCAGGTTGAAGCAATAAAGTTTGGGAAATCATCAAATATACTATGCACGATATGTTTCCAAAATTGTCAAATAATAATCTCATGGAAGGAATGGTCATTCATATTGTTTTGTGTGATGGAATTGAATGAACAATTATTGAACAATCGTGACCATGAAATGTAATACTAACCCATTCCATCTAATCAAACAAACACTATTGTTGACTTGATTGTGATTAATTTTGATGCATATGCTAACCTTTGTTAAATATTTAAATTTCTAGTGTATGTACGGAAGAGCACCAAAGGGACCAAATCTACGGGAGTTATATCGTGGGACAGACATTGTGGTTGCAACACTTAGACGATTGAATGATATTATAGAAATGAGAAGAATAAATCTAAGTTAGGTTACTTACTTAGACTTGGACGAAGTCGATCGTATGTTAGACATGGGATTTGAACCTCAAATATGAAAAATAGTCAACATGGTCCCCACACGCCGTCAAACCCTCATGTACACTGCCACCTGGCCAAAAGAGGTTTGCAAAATTCTAGCAGATTTATTGGTCAAACGTATCCAAGTCAACATTGGAAACGTCGATGAACTCGTTGCCAATAAAGCCATCACTCAGGTACTAACTATATCAGTCTACCTAAAGTGCCTGAAATTTGAATAGATAATGATGCTTTTTTATATTTTATTGTTTTTTTAAAAGTGATTTTTGATTGGATAAATCTTCATAACATTCATCAAATAGATTAAGGGTTAGTGTCTTAATACATTAAGCCAGATTTTAGTCATTCTATCCAGTTTAGACTGAATAAACTGTCTGAATAAGACTAAATTACTGTTTTATCCGTACTTTCCAAAAAAAAAAACAAATTTCACAGCATTCATCAATTTTAATTTATAGTTGTGAGACAAAAATAAAGAAGGAAAATATGTAAATGGTTAATAGTGTCGTAATACACTAAACCTATTTTTTGGCTTCACCCGTTAATACATTGTGTCTAGATAAAGTAAAAAAGAAAGTCATAAAAGTTGTCTGGATTAAAAGCTTAACCCATTAAGCTCATTAAGAAAAAAGAGACATCCTCTAAATAATTGAAATGGTTATGGTTGTAGCATATTAAGGTATTGGCACCAATGGAGAAACACAAACGATTGGAGCAAATACTTCGATCGCAAGAAACAAGGGCAAAAATCATAATTTTTTTTCAACAAAAAAGATGTGCGACCAGTTGGCACACACTTTGACCCAGCAGTTTTTTGCTGCTGCTATTCACGGAGACAAATCTCAAGGCGAATGCGATTATTTTTTTAAATCATTTTCGCTCTGATAGGTCCCCCGTGCTCGTTGTCACCGATGTCGCCACTCGTGGATTAGACATCAAAGACATCAAGTTATTCACTTATTTCCAATTTTAAACTTTTAGAAGAAGTTCGGGTTGTCTTAATTGACTATAATTTCTAAAAATATATATAACGAAAAGCCTGCCTTTTAAATATTTAAAAAAATCACTATCAAGTTGGAAAATTGGCAATTTTCAAATCCATTTTTTCCAAGTATTTTTTTTGAACTTGTTCTTGGTGTTATTGGGTTGATTTCTCATTAAGAATTATTCGTAATTTGTGGGTTTTTTTTGTTGTTGTAACAGGGTAGTGATTAACTATGACTTTCCGACGTGAGTTGAAGACTATGTGCATTGGATTGGTAGGACTAGGAGGGCGGGGGCCACTGGAGAGGCTTATATGTTTTTTGGTGATCAAGATTCAAAGCATGCTTCGGAACTTGTAAAATTATTGGAAGGCTCCAATCAACATTTTCCATAAGTAGACCAATCAGTATAACGACATGTAATAAGTGATAAATCATATTTATAGGTTCATAATGACGACTTATGACTATAAATATAAGTTACACAGAAAAGACTACAGTGTAGCTTAACTTACAGAGGATCTTCCTGATAAAAGTTAGGAAATTAAATTGGCAGAGCTTCTACTCGCTAGCTACTACTTCTTCAGGGATCATAGGGCTTCGTCGAAGGCTAAAACTAAGGGAAATTGGCTAAACTTGAGAGAATTGTGAGAGAGTAAGATGAGGGAGTGAGGATACTAATGATCGGTCAAAGCCTATTTATAGCACAATTGCGCGTCGCGCCTGGTGTTCATGTCGTGCACACTTGAGATGTTGTTCCTCCCATTTTCTGCAACGTGCCACAAATATGGTGGTCCACACCCCACCTTCTAGAAGGTTTGCACTGTGTAACCCACATGCGTGTGGCGCTTCTCGGAAAAATTCAAAAAATCGTATATTCCTCATATCAGCTCTGTTTTCGACGTTCTTTATATCCCTGGAAAGATCTCGACGAGATCTACAACTCTTTATTTTTTAAGCTATATTCTTAACATGATTAGTTTGTTAAAGTCCGTTAGAAATTCACAACTTCCTCACATGATATCCGTTCTTGACTTTCTTTATATTGGCATAACCATATCGACAAGATCTACAACTCTCATTTAGATTGCTTTTCCTTACAACCAACCGAGTTGTACTTAGATTTCTTAGCCATATACTGCTATGCTGAAACTTCTAAAAGTCCTAACTTCCTCTTACAAAGTCAGATTTAGACGATATCTATATGCACGCATTCACTTTTACAATATCTATGACTTTTGTTTAGATTACTAATGATAATAAGCAACCTATCTCCAACTCACTATTTTTGACATAATTTTTGAATGCGAAACTTCGGAAGGTCGTAACTTCTTCACTCGAAGTCGAATTTGGGTGTTCTTTATATGCACGAAATCCTCGTCACATATACTATAACTTGGTTAAGATTATTTATCCTAAATAATCCCTCTTTTAAATCATTAGTATGGCTTATAATAAATTTATTGCCTAGCCCAAATCTGTAGGTGTTGCAAATGCCAAAGATAAAAAACAAAGGACGAAGGGTTGAAATGAAAAAGACAATAAATCGAAACTAGATGTAGCAACATCAGCAATATGTAGCTGCTCCAAAACATAAAGCTCCCCAAGTCCGTGACCTATCCCAATCACCCTCTGAGACCGAATGTCATGTACATAACAGAACGAATCAGAAAAGAAGACCTAACAACCAGAGTTACTCAACTGACTGATCCAAGCAAGATTTAAGGTAGTGTAGGAATATAATAAACATATGTTAAAGATATATAATGAGTGACAATAGAACCAACACACTCTACTGTCATTGGTTTAGCGCTAGAAGACATAATAGAGACAGGTGAATGAGATGATAACGAAGCAAAAGATGAAAAATGTGGTGACATGTGATGAGATGCACCATAATCCAATATCAAAAAGGATGAAGGAATACCTTAAGTGTTGGATGAAGACAAACTAGAATAAGACATGGAAATTGATGTTGCAGTTGGATTGGCAGCAATGAACTGTCTCGACTCTTCAATAATTTGGGGATCCAAGGGTCATGGTTCTATGAAATCTGTCTCATTCTCAACTGAAGTTGTAGCAACAACATATTGTGTTGGCCTAAAATGTGAAAACGAAGGACGTGTTTGAGACTTTCCATAAGGTATGTTTTTCTATGAAGGTTCTATTAGGTGATCTGATTTGTTGTTGTTGCTAATTTCCCTTGCTTAACAGGAAAGGACAATTTGTATTCCAATGGTTCTTCTTCTTATAGAAAGCACGCTCATCAAATACAACTTTGGGATGCTTCAGTGTAATATCCATAAAATTCATAAAAAAAAATTAAACTTTTAAAACCATTCCACAAATCATAATTTTTTACCAAATAGTTTTCAGAACATGCTTAGTATCAGAGTTTTCCAAAAATCATAAAAGAAAACACAAGGAGGTGCATGATCATGCCTTTGCCTTCCCGAGATCATCTGAGGTACTTAAAACATAACCCAAAACTGTAAGCCCAAAGCTTAGTGAGTTTCCCTGAAAATACCAAACACATCACATAATCATAATCGTAATAGTAAATAACATGCATATAGAGCCTTCAGTCTGAATGGAACTCCCCACTGGCCTACATTCTACTTGGTATGTTTATAGAACCTTCAACATGACTGGTATGCCACATCGGTCCTTTAGCCTATCTGAACTGTTCTCCAGGCCTTCGGCCTAAATGGTACGCCCCACTGGCTTTCAGTCTATCAAGGTTGCTTTGGGTCTATTGGCCTTCAGCACAAAGCAAGACCTGGTGGGTTTTGAGCATTCTAACACTCCTATGGTGTGAATGCAACCCTAGAAACCTTGGATCTATGTTTTCTCTACTATACATGAAAACTTTCATTTTCCAAGGTTTTCATCCTAACTAGCATATCATGGGTTATATGTAATACAAAAACTAGTAGAATGACATACCTTTCTTGTAGCTTGGATTCCTTAAGACCTTGTGACCCTAGCACCCCAAATGTTATGCCTCAAATGCTTCACACAATACCACCAACAAATGGAATAACCTGAGAGAAGATTATATGCACCAAAAATTGGCTATCCCCCACTAGAATCACTTAAGTGCCGATTTTAGAAGCATGAGGTTTCTTTATATAGTGTGCATATTATGGTTACACCATGTAACTCTTGCCGTTCCACATTCCTCATGATCCATGGGTTTTAACCACCATGGAGCATCCATGGGTAACCACATGGGTTTAGCCAATCATGCAAAACTATGGATCATAAGCCCACCATATAAGAATGAATTATTTACCAAATCAATCCCTTTTGATCACAAAATTAATTCCACACTAATTCCTGATCAATACTAATTAAATAATTCATATTAGTATATTAGAACTTATAATGTATTAATAAACCATAAATATCATCTTCTCACAAAAGTCTATCCAAATTGTTCTGATGCCATGCAACTGAAATGGACCATGCCAAATCGGGTGAAGTTCATACCAAATATACTTATGGACTTAGACACCTTATCCAACAGTCTCCCACTTGGATAAGTCTAATAACTATAGTTGAAAGTACGACTTCAGGATCCGACTAGCAATCGTAGCTCTTTCAAAGTCTCACGGAACTAAGTTGTGCCATTTTTGATAAGTGGTCATATAATCCTTTGTTCAAGATATCAGCCGGAAAAATACATGGAACATCGTTGTACTTATTGTCCAACAGTTTGTTTCCCGATTTCCGATTTGTTTGACATAGAACTTAATCAAACACATCAATTGAGTTCTGACCGGGCCTGACACATAAGTCAGAACAAAATCATTGAGGGTCCCAAGATATCTCTTTTAATCCTCCAAGGACTAAAAGTAATATATAAACTTAAACTCATACGCTTGTACTAACTAATCATCAAATTGTACACAACAACACGTTTTATAACATCAAGTTACTGATGTGTTTTCGTACTATCAATGTACAACCAATTCTAAAACATCCCAAAAACACAGTCGGAAAATTTCGTTTAATTAAATAATAAAAACATAGTCGATAAACCTCATATAAAAATCATAAGCAATGTATCTCAAAATATTATAACAGCTATCAAGTATATCAGAGTATAAACATCTCAGGCTGAACAAATGGTGTGTGCACTGCAATCTTCCCGAGCTCCTCTTTTGAAAACTGAGTACCTGAAACCAAAACTGAAAATTGTAAGCACGAAGCTTAGTGAGCTCCCGCAAACTACCGTATACCATACAATAACATATAAAACACATATTCGGCCTTGCCCACTGCATCGGACCGAAATCCGGAAACTGCATCGGACCAAAGTCCGGAAACTAACCAGGGCGTTGCCCCCTGCATCGGACCGAAGTCCGGAACTAACTGCATCAGACCGAATGTAACGCCCCGATTTTTCTCTGTACGTTTGGTTATTTTAATTTAATTATCCTTGTAACCTTGGGTTAATTTATCTAACCAATGTCTGATTTATTATATTATTGGACTCTTTTGATCATCTTGTAAACTCCTTTTATTGAAGTCCATGGGATATGGGCCTATTTGCAGAGTCCATCTAGTAAATAGTACTTAATGTGTTAATTGAGTCATTTGGAACACACACAAGAAAAACACTCTAAACACTCCCTCTCTCTCTCTCTCAAATCGTCCTCTCTCTCTCTCTCTCTCTCTCTCTCTCTCTCTCTCTCTCTCTCTCTCTCTCTCTCTTTGGGATCAAGAGCAGCCAAGGGGCTATTGTTTGGAGCTTAATTCTTGTTCATTTCCAGCCTTGATTCATATTGGTATGAACCTCCTTATCATTTCTTACAAGTTGATTCATAACTTTGTTCTAGTTTTATGATTTCATCTTCACTTCTTCTCCTTCTTAATTGATTTGTAATTGTATGTTATACATCATCTCAAGATCCTATCTTCACCCCATATATGGTGGATGATGGATCTAGGGGATTACATGTGGCAAAAGATCATGGAAACCCTAAAAGGGAGAATGGTGATTTTATGTGCTTTATGTTCATTTTCATATTGATTATTATTACAATCTTGTGGAAAAATGAAATCCTAATGATACCTAACCCTTTTTAGTACCACCATGATCATGGGGACTAAATTGGGATGTTAGGTCAAAATATGGTTTATACTCTACTTTTCTGGGCAATTATATTTTTGTGTAATATTTATGAATTTTCGGTCTAGTTTACGGCTGAGTTTACGGCCGTAAACACCTTACGACTGTAAACTCATTTACGGCCCATTTGTTTTCGGCCCATATCCACATGTATAAATAGAGGTGTTAGGGTGAGGAGTAGAGAGTGATGAACACTAGAGACATTACGGCCAGAGAGAAAGGAGCTTTTATGTGTGTGTGAATCTTTTGTATTCGTATCATAATTCATATCAATATATACAAAGATTCATATTATTCTTCTTCTACTTCTCTTCTTATTTAATCTGACATCATCCGTTTGATTGGGATTCCGCACCATCAAACGGATCTGACTGATACACGGGCAGATTAGGGACTTATAATTGGTATCAGAGCCAAGTTGTATCAGTCAAAAGGTTTTATTGTTTCGTTTGGAATCTGAATAGTTGATGTTTACGGTCCAAGCTTACGGCCGTAAACAACGAGTTCTTGGGCCGTAAACTCTATTTGGAGCATTATTTGATCTTATTTTCGTAATATTTTTGCGTTTTTGGATAGATCTCGCAAAATTAAGGGGGGTTTGTTCTTCGTGTTTTTCATAAAAAAAAGTTTTTGATCGAGTTTTGGAGCTTCAAAGTCGAAAAATCGTTTTTTTTTTCACATAATCTTGAAGGGTTTTCGGCCGGAGCTTACTGCCGGAAACAGTTCACGGCCGGCGGCGGATTCGTGTTTGCGGATAGGGTTTCCGAGCTTGCGGCTCGGAGTTTGCGGCTCAGTTGGAAGTTCTCGGCTCGGAATTCGGCTCAGCGGCTTAGCGGCTTGCGGATCGAAGCGGTGGAGCGTGGCTTGAAGAACGGCTCGGCTAGGGAAGCTGGCTAAGCAAGCCGCACAACGCTTCAATAAAAATAAGGGCGCGCAACGATTTAAGGGGATGCGGGGATTCGAACTCGGGTCTCCGACCATAGAAGTCCAGCGCCTTAACCATCTCCTCTAGCTAATAACTTGTTACATTCCTTCGAAAATTAAAATATAACCCGTCTTTTTCACACCAAATTTCAAATTTTGACACTTTTAACCCAAAAATCAATTTCCTTTTATTTTAAAATTCTTTTTTCATACAAAATTAAAATAATAATAATAATAATAATAATAATAATAATAATAATAATAATAATAATAATAATAATAAATTGTTTTTATTTTTTTTTTCTTTATTTTTGACTTTTTATTTCAAATTTTGATTTTGACTTTTAGGTTTGACCTTTGATTTTAAACTTTGACTTTTTCGTTTAATTTTTAAAATTTCAAATTTAGATTTTCGGTTTGACTTTTCAAGTTCGACTTTTGAGTTTGATTTTTTAAATTTGACTTTTAAGGTTGTTTTTAAAAGTTAAAAAAAAGGGCATTTTAAATTTGACGTTTGCTTCTAGTTGTTTTTTTAATTAATTGATTTTAAGGTCTACGAGGGATTTGAAAACATGAAAGAGAGTTGTCAGGATATGTTAAGACAAAATTTCAACATTTTCGATTATATCCCTGGAGAAACCCTCGAAACTGAATTGCAGAGATTTAGTACACTCACTACTGAGATGAATATAGTCGGGATCTTCTTGTCCAAATCAGAGATAAACAAAAAGCTGCTAAATTCACTTCCGAAATCGTGGGATATGAATGTAGCTGTCATCAAGAAGACAAAAGATCTCAATCGTCTTAGTATTGCTGAAGTAATTGAAGAGCTTGACGCTTTAAAGAGTTCTGTAAACCTTCCGGTCAATGAAGTGTCATGTTCTCATTCATGTGAAGTTTCATCTTCTCAATCATGTGAAGATACGATTAAATTTCTTCGAGAACAAATTGAGTTATTTAAAAGAGAAGTTGAGGACCTGAGATATGATGGATATCAACTCAGGAAAGGACAGAAACCCCTGAAGGCTGAGTTAGAAGCTAAAACCAAGGACTTTAGGAAACTTCAGGAAGACTACAGTAACAAATGTGAAAACTCTGATTATGTAGTCAAACAAAATGCTGAGCTAGTGGCTGAAGTTGAATCTTTGAAAGGAAAGTTTGAAACCGCCAAACTTGATGTTAGAAAATATGATTTCTCAAGTGAGGTGGTTGCAAATATGATAGACCAAAGCATGCAGTTTAAAAGGAATCAACACAAGGGTCTAGGGTATGATAGTGTACCTCCTCCTTACAATCATATCTACACATCCATCCCTATGAAATAAGAAGAAATTGACAGGGAGGCACATCTTAAATACGGAAAAAACAGCTGGATTTGTGTCAGTAGGGGTTATTAATGTTGAAAATATTGGTGTTTCTGTTACATGTGCAGGTAAAGTAGCAGAGGATGAGAACAAGGAGAGTTCTTCTGAACAAACCAACGACCCCTTGAACTCTAAATCTGCTGCTTCTGCTCAACCTGTCGTTGGTAAATACAGGCCTCCAATTCCAACGCAACAGAGTGCTTGTTGCAAGTATGCATGTGGGAACAACAAGAAATGAGGGAAGGATACGCCACCAGGCGCAAGAATAAATAACTTCACAGTGAAGAAAAAGACATGTTTTCACTGTGGAACACCTGGACACATTGCCAGAAATTGTCCTAATCGCACGTACGTTCCCTACTACACACAAGGCTGGCAGAACGCGTCAAGAGGGAGACACTCCAAAAGATACCCCTCGAGACCACGTTCAGACATTGACGACTGGAATGCCAAGAAGACCAAGAATGTAACTCCCAAGGCCAAGAATCAAACTCCAAAGGACAAACATCCGAATCCCAAGGGCAAGAAGGAAATGTCAGCCAACAAGCCCAGTTCAAGAGATGCTCCTGTGAAGCCAAGACCGGCTAGGTCAAAGTCATCTCGAAGATTTTGTTTTAGGATAGTTTAAATTTGCGCATTTACTTTCGTTTCTCTCCTATGTACAAATTTAGGGGGAGAAATAAAAACAAAACAAAAATTAGAAAATTTTAAAAAATCCAAAAACATCAGAAAATCAGAAAATAAAAAAATATATTGGTTATGAGTCTGTGTTTGAGGGAGATGTTTTGGGAAGTGATATTATCAAGTGATAACAGGCAACCTGAGTCTACGTAACGTACCCGAAGTTAAAGGGTCTATGCTCTGACTTGATGCGTCGGTAGGCACGAAAAATTTTAAATGGACATGAGTAGGCAGAGTTGAACTTAGGAAATTTATAGACTTGACAAATCTTGACCTAGTTAGATACGTTCAGCCTGACAATACGACGCTCGGATAGGTTGAGCAGGGAGATATATATGGGAATCTACTCATCACATTAATTGAACCTGTACTTGGAACTGTGGCTTAACTTTCCCTCGATGTGCGGATTCTGTCCTTAATTCTGGTTGGATGAGGCAATTGGTAAATTCCGATAAATTAGGTCTGTAGAATATCATTTTATTTCTTTTCTTCTGTTAGTCATATGTTGTCTCCTTTGCGTGACTTCTAATCCGACCTCGTACACAACATATGCAACTCAATTTCTCTGCAGGCTATATATATATATATATATATATATATATATATATATATATATATATATATATATATATATATATATATATATATATATGTGTGTGTGTGTGTGTGTATGTATGTGTGTGTGTGTGAAATATATGTGTGAAAACTTCTCATCTGTTAGCCATATGCTGTCTCCTTTGTGCGACTTCTAATCCGACCTGGTACACAGCATATGCAACCTTCTTCTTCTCAACCCCTCTGAAGTAGTTAGCAATAGAATTCTGAATCTCTTCTCTCTCTGAATGGTTGTCTGCTCACCCGGTGTAAGGAGTACTCTGGAAGTTCTTGATGGCTGGGGCATATCAGGAAGCAGGAAACACGTTCCAGTACACTTAAAATTGAACACATACAGATTGTCTATAGATCTCGCTGCTCAATTTAGGTGGACAACAATATCCTAGGTCGTCGTCAGCTGAATGGACCTTAAGATATAGTATCTAAGAAGTTAGGATCAGATATAAATTTTAGGTTTTTAAGTTCACCTTGTCTTGTAACAAATAGTATGTCCTAAATTTGTCACAATTTTTCGTGTTTAAGTGGACAACAATACCGACGATCGACCAGACAAAGATGTGAATATGAAAGGTATCGACAAGTGGATAAAGGCTGTCTAAAAACATTGATCCCAAATCACTCTTAAAGTTAGATATCATTTTTATTTTTGTTAAATTTGTCATAGTTTCTTCTAATTTAAATATTAGGGGAGAATTAAAATTAAAAATAATGAAAAAAATAAAAAATAAAAAAATTCAAAAATCAAAGAAAAATTAAAAAAATTAAAAATCCAAAAATAGTGTTATTTCTGTTTTATTTCTTGTTCAGAAAAATCAAAAAATCCAAAAATATTTTTGTTTCTATTTTAATTTGTGTGCTAAGTTTTCTTTTAGTTTTGTTTTTGTCTTGAATAGTGATTTCAGGTATAGATAAGACTGATGGAGTTTGTGTTGAAGATTTCTGAGCCAAAGCCTCGTCCGTGAGCATCGAAGAATTCGCATTCGAAGGAGCAAGAAATGAAGATTATTCTTTCAACATTCAATCTTTCAACCCTAGAAGCAAGGTGAAGCAGAAATTGAAGATTATGTGACGGATTGCATTGAAGCCTCCTCAATCAGTCTGCTGCTATCGTTGTACCTGCTGAAGTGATCCAGAAGATTTGTTCTCTCTGAAGTTCTCTTTGAAGATTCTCAAGCTGAAAGCACCATCTTTCAAGAATCAGTACGTCAAGCCTCCTCACCAAATGCGCGTTCAATAACAAATTCTGAAGAAAACCTCAAGTGCTCAAGATGAAGTCATTCATTGAAGATTCATATGTGCATCCTGATGCTGTGAAGAAATCGAAGGTTAAAGCTGAAGCCAAGCTTCCATTGAAGATTGACAAGAAGAGCCAGCTACTTTTTAGGGGGAGCTTGTTGGGTCAATTAAGAAAAGAAAGCTATAAACCAAGGGGGAGATTGTTAGGTCAAAATATGGTTTATACTTTACTTTTCTGGGCAATTATATTTTTGTGTAATATTTATGAATTTTCGGTTTAGTTTACGGCTGAGTTTACGGCCGTAAACACCTTACGGCCGTAAACTCATTTACGGCCCATTTGTTTCCGGCCCATATCCAACATGTATAAATAGAGGTGTTAGGGTGAAGAGTAGAGAATGATGAACACTAGAGAGATTACGGCCAGAGAGAAAGGAGCTTTTATGTGTGTGTGAATCTTTTGTATTCGTATCATAATTCATATCAATATATACAAAGATTCATATTATTCTTCTTCTACTTCTCTTCTTATTTAATCTGACATCATCTGTTTGATTGGGATTCCGCACCATCAAACGGATCTGACTGATACACGGGCAGATTAGGGACTTACATGGGATGATGAACACATCTTAAAATGTGTTTCAAAGGGAAAAGGATGGATAAGCGAAAAAGGAATCACGGGTGGCTACGATTCTGTTTTCCATCAGATCTGTAGTTATTTTGTAAAACTCATATCTTGAGCTCTAGAAATCAAACAGACCCCAAACCAGTTCCAAAGGTTCAAAAATTGAGTTGGCTAAGTTTCTTAAGCATGCCAACCTCAATGATAAGGACTTTATCTATGGGAAAGAATGGCATCTTTGCTGTTAGGTCTGATCCGGGTTTGTTCTGATATGTCATTTTGTTTTCTTCATTTCTAAGGCTTGGAAAAGGATCCAGAGTGATTCCAAGTTTATATATGTTCCTGATGTTATGAATTTAAGATCTGGAGCAGATGGGGTGTTATTTCCAATTATAAATTGGTTAGAATGGATCCACACTCCAGATCAGTGGGCAGTCGCTAGCTTTTGCTAGTGCTGTTATTGTCCACAATGTGAATATTATATTTGGAGTTTGGGAGATGATTTTCATTCAATTCCAACTCTGAGACTTTCATTTGTATGTCCTTTACTTCTCTGAATTTTGGTTTCGACGAATTCTACTCACAAGTTGGGTAGAATTGGCCAACATCACTTGACTGTATTGTTGGAGACAGAAGTGATACACCATTTTGTAAAATTCATATTTAATTCATCTTTTGGAGTTAGAATGAGTTCTTTATAGTTTTGGAATTTTGAGTAATCATATTTTCTTATAAAATTTAGTTAAAGCTATGTTTCTGTTTTAGATTTTGGAGTAAATCCATTTTGAACAGCAGGTCTGTTTTAGAGACCTTGCTGTGATTACTCTTTTCTCAACTCATAGCTTCATTACTTCTCCTTTCTAACCTTTAGTCCTTCTTAGGTGAGGTTTTGAAGTTTGCTTAATCTTGGTAGCATTAGTTGATTGTTATCTATCCTTACTACTCACTCAAGGTGAGTTCTCCCACACCGTTGTATTGATGATTGTATTTGCTAGTTAGCTTGTGTGTGATAATTTGAATTTATTATAAAAGCATGCTATAGAAGTATTGTTTTAATTCGTACATGTGCACTGTATGTAACTAATCATGGAGGACACCACCAAAGGATACGGATTTATCGGTGCGGTGGGTAGGTAAGATCACCAACGTAATACTCATCGTGAGGTGCGGTGATTAGGGCCAAGTGATCCGGGGTCTTCCCGGTGCGGTTCAAACCTACAAGTCCTTCTTGTATCATTCGCGTTGATTCGTTCTTTGCCCTTATTATACAACTATAATTGGAAAATGGATTAGGGTTAGTAAATATGAATGTTAGTACAATGTCTGTGTTTGAATTCACTAAGCTTTGTGCTTACGGTTTCCCTTATAACTTTTCAGGTGTTAAGATTAAAGAAGCTAAGGCTTGACATGGAGCACCGGGACATCGCTACTAATTATTTTTGTTGGTACCTTATTATTATTATTACTTCCGCACTTATTTTATATGATTATTAAGTTGATGGATTATGTTATGACTATTTCAATTGTTTTAATTTAATTTAAGAAGGGTTTTAAAAGTTTAAAATTTTTGCAAAAATTTGGGTGTCACACCGAAGTCCGGAACTGACTGCATCGGACCGAAGTCCGAAATTGACTGGGACCTTATCCCCTACATAGGACCGAAGTCCGGAACTAACTGAACATAACATAGCATACACATATCAACTAGCATGAACACATATACTGCATACTGCATCGGACCATGGTCCGGTACACATAACACAAAACATGTTTGAATCACAAAGACATCAAGCAATCTAACTACTGCATCGGACCGAGGTCCAGAACTACTGCTAACTAAACGGGCCGGAATTGTGGCCGTAGACCCGTTCCTACTGGAAAGAAACTCACCTCACACTGCTGAAGTCCCATAGACTCACTCCCACACTTCTGAAGTCCCACAGACTCGACCCCACCTGCAAGATGACAGATTCCCGATCTGTCAACATCAAAATAACACCTAATAAATAATTGGGTTCCACTACATAACTATAATTACATACTTTGGATAATTACTACATTACCCCAAACTTGGCTTACCCAAGCCCAAGGTCCAATCCATAGGCCTAAAGTCAACTAGGGATCAAAGCCGAACATATGGCCCAAATTTCCATATTGGGCCCAAACCTCTACATGGGCTTCCCGTAAGGCCCAATTGTCCAGCCCATTCCATCATGTCCTATTCTAAGGGCCCAATATCATACAACCCTATAGGCCCAAACCATGGCCCATCTATGGCCCAATTTGCCAAATTGGGCCAAATCCTTCATATGGGCCTTAACTTAGAGCCCGACTAATTGCTCTAGTCCATTTGATTATTTTTGGATGGCCCAACACAAAGCCCAAGTGAAATTAGGGTTTCACATAAAATGATAATTAGGGTTAAGTGTTTCTCACTTAACCCATTAAGGGCTTAACCCACTAAGGACTTAATCCATTAAGTCCATTATTGCTTAGATTAATTTCTGCCAATGATTATTATTTAATATTTTACTTATTAAATAATTCTTGTGCGTGTCCTGATAAATTCTAAAATATTAGGATTTTCTCAATTAGCCCATTAAGGACTTGATCCATTAATTCCTTTACTCTACTAGATAAATGGCATGGAATAATAATTCACAATCCAATCCCAATAGCCCACAGGTGGGCCCGATAAGTCTAACGCCCAATACTCATAATTAGGGTTTTCAACCCAAACATGGCCCAATAGGTCCAAAACCAATCTCTAAGCCCATTAGGGTCTGCTAGTGGGGCACCACCCACTACCACCTCGGGTAGTGGTGGTCAATGGTGGCTCACGACGGCGGCCACCACCTTACGGTGGTGGTTATCATTATTTTTATTATTAACCAAAGCTAATTACAATCATAATTTTTAATCCAAACATAAACACACGCACACACACTAACTAACACACACACACACAACTACACCATGGTGGCCGGCGGCGGTGCTTGGCAGAAGCCACCACCTCACGGTGGTGGTGACCCTTCTTCTCACTTTTCCGACCAAGCATGGCAGACACACTAAGAAAAATACTCTTCTATGCTCGAGAAATAGATCCAAAACTCCTACCTACGGTGGTCGGAGGCGGCAGAACGTCGACATTGCTTTGACAGCCACCACCTGATGGTTGTGGTGGCGTTCGCTGATGATACACTGCCTAGCAACACCTTAACCCCGCATTTCATGTCGTCTGGTGCAAGGCGCTACACCCACGTCGGCAGCGGAGGCTCGCGGTGGCGTTCTGACTTCACTTCACACCGACAGAAGAAGACCACGGTAGCTTCACAACTCCAACAAGGGCAGCAACGGAGGGTGCTCCATCTTCAGTGGGTAAGGAAGCGGTGGTGGCAGCGCTGAGGTCGCTGGCGGCCTTCGCTGCTCGGGAAAAGTCATGGTGGGATCGCGATGGCGGAGGAAGGATAGCAGCGGCTCCGGTTGTCTACTTCCGATCGTTCATGGCTCTACATGCAACAACAGGTGACGAGATGATGGCATTTGTCGACGAGGCAGTAGGCAGGACCAGGTTGTCGGGCTTGGTGACGCAAATGGTGGCTGAGGAGGCTCCAATGGTAGCAGCGACTACCGGAATGAAAGAGATGGAGGTTGTAGTTATTGCGCTAAGGTTAGGTTTTGAACCCTTAAATACCCGCCTCCATACATAAGTTTGCCATAATATCAAGATCAACCCTCCCTTCCGCTTTTTCTTCAAAACCAAGGCCATAATTTACCCTTCCCACCCTTGATCACATAATTTTTTTCATATCTAGTCCCACAGTTACAATTCAGCCCCTCTTTACGAGTTATTCTTCAAATAAAGACCATATGTTACCTTTTAAACCCTGACTTTCAAAACTCTTTACAATGAAGTCCAAAATTACCATTTAGCCCTTGCTTCTCATTATCTATGCATCTTAAGTCCCGATAATTTACCACGTGGTCCTTACCTTCATAAATACTTACAAGACTAATCCGGAACTGACACTTTTAATCTCCGACTTATAAAATTCTTCACAAATTAGTCTGGGACTTATATTTATTAATTTATTTAAATAAACGAGGCGTTACAACTCTCCCCCACTTAAATTAGATTTCGTCCTCGAAATCATTCCTTACACCAAGTAACATGGCCATAATCATGGGCACACCCTAGCCTTCTCAGGGTAACCATGACCAATCCTTTCAACGCTTTGAATTCCACCGGTGAACGGATTCCTCGTAATAGTCCACATCTACTCTATCTGATATTTGATGTCTTAAGATGGTTTGAATCCCTGGCAGACCGCCCATACTGAAATCATTATCGTCGCACCTAGTCCACTTGTCTCCCAGCTGCTTACTTAACTTATGACAACTCGAGGTTCCCACTAGTAAACAGAATCACATATCTACTTATCCCTGTGATTCACTTATACTTGGCCAAAACTCAGATAATCCTGCCGTAAGTGACTTAGCATAACCCAAGCTATCTATGACTCTAACCACACATAAAATCCTCAAATACCGTTACTGCCTGAAACACTGACTGTCTGAAGCATTGGAATTTCTGAAACACTGAACTGCCTGAAACACTGACATGCCTGAACCCTAAACTGTCTGAAACATGGAACTGCCTGAAACACTGGACTGCTTGAAACACTGAAATGCCAGAAAATGCATGCTGCTACATGGTTGCTTTCCAAAATCTATCGAGACCCTCCTGGTGTCAATTCATTCGTCAGTCATCTGAAATATCGGGTTCTGGCTCGGTTGTAGAGCCAAAGGACTCCCACTTAGTCGCCTCGCACGATTTTTGAACGAAATCCTTCTCTAGAACTAGTTGCCACTAGTTACCATACCACTGAGGCCATAATAACTTTCTGATCTAACTGATCGAGTCCATACGTCGAATCCTGGCGTCACCAAACCCAAGGCTAAAAGCCATTGATACATGACCATTGGTAGCCTTATGTCATGAATGACCTTAAGCAGTCCACTTCTTCCTTGCTCTCATAGCTATAGTGGCGCTTCCACAGTCTTACCACTGGCTTAACCAGGTCTAATCCGTCTGGGTAATTCCAAAATCTAATCTGTGGATTTCCATATCTTCACTGCTACACCCGAAATGGTGGATACTACTGTTCCTTTCGCGTCCTAACAATGCACTCACGCTATCTACCGACCTAGTGAATGCTACGGCTACACCCGCATACTTACAACACTCTAACATTATCTGGCTGCTAGTGAATGCTACGTCTACACCCACATTCAACTGTATTCATGTCCTAATTGGAATCCCCAACCTGATTCCCTAAGGCTTGCTAGCAAACATTACGGGGACGCGATCTCCCTATTCGCAAGTTTTTCTGAACTTCCATCTCACACTATCCTCAAATCATACAACCACTTGGGGTTTCTTCCTTCCTGACAAGGATGTGAAACTTATCCTATCTTCATAACCGCTCTTGCTTCAGAATCCTTGGGTGATTCTCCCCCACTTTGATTCAGCTAATTCCTTATAGCACCCAAAACTAGAAAAATTCTCAATTCTTCCTACCCTCCCATGACCAATCTGCTAGAACTCACGCTTATCCTTGCTAGGGTTTCAACACCAGCTAATCCAAAAGATCACACAACTTCTAAAAAAATCCAAATAAATCTCCGGGAACAACCCGCTAGACCCAGGAAGCTCCGAATCTCAATTGGAGACCTCGGAATCTCCCACTGCATCACGGCCTCTATCTTGTCCAGAACGACTAGAATACCCTTCTAATTGACAAGGTGCCCAAGAAAATGCACCTCGCGCAACCACAGCTCACATTTGGAGTACCTTGCTAAAGGTCTCTCCCTCCTCAAAGTCTCTAGCACCTCCCTCAGGTGCATCTCGTGATGCTCCTCAATTTGGAATAAACCAAGATACGTTGTACTTTCCTAATCCTGTAATTTGGGAAATGCTCTATCACTATTCGCTAATCCTTCTCGGTATGCAATTGGCATATGACATCTCTTGCAAATATAATTCAGACACAAACGAAGGATAACCTAGAGTCACACTTACTCAACCCCTGGAATGAAAGACTCTATTTTGCAGTCTCCCGCACATGCTGTACTGAATCTAACCCTGCTGGTCTCTCAAAAGCTGATCCAAAATCTAGGGTCCCCTCCCGAGACCCCTCAATATAAGCAACTGATATGATTCCCCCTTACCAATGTGCTCCAAGTCCATATCTCGTTCTCAACCTCAAGAAGGCATATCATTCAGGGTCTTGCACCCCGATATACTCATGATCTCCCTGCTATCATTCTACAGCATGTTCTGATAACTTACATTTCCATTTCCTCATCTGCTGCATACCGCGGTACCATATAAGCTCTTTCTCAAGACTTGGCAATCATCTCTGCCGCAGTCTCAATCGTCTGGTGGAGATCTAACAACTCTTGCGCCAACTGTTGCGCCTCAATCTCTTGGGCACACTCTGCCCAGAATCTGGTCTAAAAGTCATTCCGTGACATAGCATCAACCGCATCATCACTCAACCTTCTACTAACCTCTTCCTATCAATATCGTGATCTGCCCCTCAGGAGACAGGAAGTGAGTCAGATCATGTCTCCTTTCGATACAACGTCTGGTACGAGAAGTGTTTGCAACATCTGCCAACCATCTGCTACTAACAATGGGGTCCCTAACCCCCATGACAATCTGAAGTCTCACAAACTCTAAATTCCCGAAACATCAACGTACGGGCCTCTATCATGACTGCTATCTCAATGCATAATGCCCTCGGCCTCTCATCACAAATCTCTATACTGTCCTCTTTAATTACGCTGAGGATCACAGGAGTTTGGTCAATGATCCTGCGCATAATTCTCAGATAGAATGAATTCCCTCATCTGATCATCAATCTGCCCAGCTCCAAAGTCCGAGCCTGATCCCTTGTCGACACCAGAACTACCATCTGTTTTACCACGTAGCGTCACTATATCGGTAATACACCAGCACTAATATCACAATACTTATCAAAACTCGAGGGATCTCACACACTACAAGTTCCCTAGTCTTATCTCAGCCCTCCTTGATTCGAGTACAGATCCTCTGCTTTCAGTAGTATGGGCCCATACTACTTTCCATATCTATCCGTACTTTCCTCAAGTACAGCCTCGACTCCACCAGGTGCCCTCCACCACTACTGCTGATCTCTGCTACTTCCACCTTAGGCTTGCCCTAGGGAAATCCTTGACTTAATTTAATCCAGTCCTCAGCTACTGAAGGCCTCTTTATAATGCCAATTAGTCATCACCTGAATACCATCACATGTGATGAGGCTCAGATAATCCTTCGAGTAAAAGAATCATCCCTACAACGGTTGGACTCAGACAAGAGCTGTGCAATAGGGCCAAATCCAGCACTCTGAGATTATTCAACCCTGCTCACATGTGAGGTGACGTATTCACCTAATGGTTAACTCCCATCACTCAGAGTCCCACAAAGTACAAAGCGAGCAGCATTCGGACACATGAAACTACTCAAGCAATTCTATCCTCATAACGAGAAACTGTACTAGCATACAATTGTAAGCTCATACTATCGGGTATAACCTAAACAGGCTATCCTACTGCTGTCTACTCAATACTAGCATGCAATTCTCATAAAGCTGAAACATATATAGCAGACACATAAGACATCCTCATAAATCTTTAGTCCTATTCTAGCATGCTGTTCTACTGAAACTGAAACTGATAATCATAACATAAACTTGTAAGGGTAATTGGGGAGTACTTACTTGAGCTCGGCTGATTGCATGCACAACACCCTTTTCTCTTTTTAAAATTGCTTACCGCTTTTTCTAAAACTCTTTTCTTTATACTTTTTCTAAGATTGTTTTCATTTCTCAAAATCCTTTTGTAAACATGGTTTTTCTCTTGAAAACTTTATACCACTTCCTTATTTTGAGTTCAGACACACCCGAAAGTGTGCCAGAATCCCTCAAACCAAGGCTCTGATACCAACTTGAAACATCCCAAAAACACAGTCTAAAAATTTCGTTTAATTAAATAATAAAAACATAGTCAATAAACCTCATATAAAATTCATAAGCAATGTATCTCAAAATATTATAACAACTGTCAAGTATATCAGAGTATAAACATCCCAGGCTGAACAAATGGTGTGTGCACTGCAATCTTCCCGAGCTCCTCTTTTGAAAACTGAGTACCTGAAACCAAAACTGAAAACTGTAAGCACGAAGCTTAGTGAGCTCCCCCAAACTACCGTGTACCATACAATAACATATAAAACACATATTGGGCCTTCCCCACTGCATCAGACCGAAATCCGGGAACTGCATCGGAAAGAAGTCCGGAAACTAACCAGGGCGTTGCCCTCCGAATCGGACCAAAGTCCGGAAACTGCATTGGACCGAAGTCCAGAACTAACTGCATCAGACCGAGTCCGGAACTGACTGCATCGGACTGAAGTCCGGAACTAACTGGGACCTTATCCCCTGCATCGGACCGAAGTCCAAAACTAACTGAACATAACATAGTATAAACATATCAACTAGCATGAACACATATACTGCATACATCATCGGACCAAGGTCCGGTGCACATAACATAAAACATGTTTGAATCAGAAAGACATCAAGCAATCTAACTATTACATCGGACCGAGGTCCGGAACTACTGCTAACTAAACGGGCAGACATTATGGCCGTAGACCTGTTCCTACTGGAAGGAAACTCACCTCACACTGTTGAAGTCCCACATACTCAATCCCACACTACTGAAGTCCCACAGACTCGACCCCAATTGCTAGATGACAGATTCCCGATCTGTCAACATCAAAATAACACCTAATTAATAATTGGGTTCCACTACATAACTATAATTACATACTTTGGATAATTACTACATTACCCCATGCTTGGCTTACCCAAGCCCAAGGTCCAATCCATAGGCCTAAAGTAAACTAGGGATCAAAGCCCAACATATGGCCCAATTTTCCATATTGGGCCCAAACCTCTTCATGCGCTTCCCTTAAGGCCCAATTGTCCAGTCCAGTCCATCATGTCCCATTCTAAGGGTTCAATATCATACAACCCTCTAGGCCCAAACCATGGCCCATTTATGGCCCAATTTTCAAAATTGGACCAAATCCTTCATATGGGCCTTAACCTAGAGCCCGACTAATTTTCTAGTCCTTTTGATTATTCTTGGATGGCCCAACACAAAGCGCAAATGAAATTAGGGTTTCACATAAAATGATAATTAGGGTTAGGTGTTTCTCACTTAACCCATTAAGGGCTTAACCCACTAAGGACTGAATCCACTAAGGACTTAATCCATTAAGTCCATTATTGCTTAGATTAATTTCTGCCAATGATTATTATTTACTTATTAAATAATTCTTGTGTGTGTCCTGATAAATTCTAAAATATTAGGATTTTCTAAGTTAGCCCATTAAGGACTTGATCCATTAATTCCTTTACTCTACTAGATAAATGGCGTGGAATAACTTGGGCTTAATTCATAATCCAATCCCAATGGCCCACAAGTGGGCCCAATAAGTCTAAGGCCTAATACTCATAATTAGGGTTTTCCACCCAAACATGGCCCAATAGGCCCAAAACCAATCTCTAAGCCCATTAGGGTCTGCTAGTAGGGCACCACCCACTACCACCTCGGGTAGTGGTGGTCAATGGCGGCTCACGACGGTGGCCACCACCTTACGGTGGTGGTTATCATTATTTTTATTATTAACCAAAGCTAATTACAATTACAATGTTTAATCCAAAATAAACACACACACACACACACTAACTAACACACACACACAAGCACACCATGGTGGCCGACGGCAGTGCTTGGCGGAAGCCACCACCTCACGGTGGTGGTGACCCTTCTTCTTACTTTTTCGACCAAGCATGGCAGACACACTAAGAAAAATACTCTTCTATGCTCGACAAATGGATCCAAAACTCCCACCTACTGTGGTCGGAGGCGGCAAAACATCGACATTGCTTTGACAGCCACCACCTCGTGGTGGTGGTGGCGTTCGTTGATGATCCACTGCCTAGCAACACCTTAACCCCGCCTTTCATGTCGTTCGGTGCAAGGCGCTACACCCACGCCGGCAGCGGAGGCTCGCGGCGGCTTTCTGACTTAACTTCATGCCGACAGAAGAAGACCATGGTAGCTTCACAACTCCGACTAGGGCAGAAACAGAGAGTGCTCCATCTTCAGTGGGTAAGGAAGCGTTGGTGGCAGCGTTGAGGTTGCTGGCGGCCTTCGCTGGTCGGGAAAAGTCATGGTGGGATCGTGATGGCGGATGAAGGATAGCAGCGGCTCCGGTTGTCTACTTCCGATCGTTCACGGCTCTACAGGCGGCAACAGGTTATAGGATGATGGCGTTTGTCGATGAGGCAGTAGGCGGGACCGGGCTGTCGGGCTTGGTGACGCAAATGTTGGCTGAGGAGGCTCCAATGGTAGCAGCGGCTACCGGAATGAAAGAGATGGCGGCTGTAGTTCTTGCGCTAGGGTTAGGGTTTGAACCCTTAAATACCCGCCTCCATACATAAGTTTTCCATAATATCAAGATCAGCCCTCCCTTCCTCTTTTTCTTCAAAACCAAGGCCATAATTTACCCTTCCCACCCTTGCTCACAGAATTTCTTTCATATCTAGTCCCACAGTTACAATTCAGCCCCTCCTTACGAGTTATTCTTCAAATAAAGACCATATGTTACCTTTTAAACCCTGACTTTCAAAACTCTTTACAATGAAGTCCAAAATTACCATTTAGCCCTTGCTTCTCATAATCTATCCATCTTAATTCCCGATAATTTACCACGTGGTCCTTACCTTCATAAATACTTACAAGACTAATCTGGAACTAACACTTTTAATCTCCGACTTCTAAAATTCTTCACATATTAGTCTGGGACTTATATTTATTAATTTATTTAGATAAACGGGGTGTTACAAATTCATAGTCAATAACTCAAAACTCTTGGTTTGAAGACTTATATGGTATTACCGTCTCACGATCACTTGAGATAAATTCCATGAAGTGATACAAGTGAGTGTGGGTTGATTCCAATACTCAGAACTTATGAGCACTCGTGAATGTTGCAACAACAATTGTTATGTCTAATACAATTCAGACAAATCTACAAACCTAATTCATGACAGTCTTATTTCAATACCTACTTCTAAATTATGATCGACTGTGGATAGGTTTTGAATAATATGATATTCCATAACATAATTATTCTGGAAGTCAAAACATGCAAAATGAAACAATAGTAAATGATTGACACAAGACAGTACCATACTAGTAACTAAAACACCTTTTATTTAAACATCAAATGTCAATTACATTTCAACTATTACAAGTTTCAAAAGCTGTCTAATTACTAAAACTAATATCATCCTTCAGCCCAATGCACCTCGCATGTTGTAAATGCTTAACCCTACATAGTCGCTTCGTGAGGGAATCTGCTGGGTTCTCATCCGATGATACCCTCTTTGCCTCAAGGAGTCCTTCTTCTATTTGATGTCTAATGAAGTGGTATTTTTTGTCGATGTGTCTGGATCTGCCGTGATCCCTTGGTTCCTTGGCTAAGGCAACTGCACTCTCGTTATCGTAGAAAATGTCCATAGGCTCCTTTATAGCTGGTACAACTCCAAGGTCCCCAATGAAGTTCTTTAGCCATATTGCCTCATTCGCCTCCTCGCTTTCTGCTATATACTCTTATTCGCAAGTTAAATCAGCTACCGTCTCCTGCTTGGAACGTTTCCAAGTAATTGCTCCTTTATTTAGGGTAAAGACCCAGCCCGACTAAGAGCGGAAATTATCCGTATCAATCTAAAAGTTGGTGTCACTATACCCCACTACTCTCAAGTCATCACTCCCACCAAGGGTAAGGACCCAGTCCTTAGTCCTCCACAGGAACTTGAGAATATTCTTTACCACAGTCCAGTGAGCCTTGCCAGGATTCCCTTGATATCTGCTAACCATGCTCAAAGCAAAGGCTACATTAGGGTGAGTACAAGTCATAGCATACACGATCGAGCCTACAACAGAAGCATACGGTACTCGACTGATCTCAGCTATCTCAGACTCTATACTCGGGCTCTGAGTGTTACTCAGTTTGACATTACTCTGGATCGATAAGTCACCTTTCTTGGAATCCTTCCCAAGCCAGGACTTAACCTCCTGCAAGGTTGGAATGTCATTTCTTATGAGTAGTATGTCATCCAGATACAATACCAAAAAGCTAACTATACTCCCACTAGCCTTAACATATACACAGGACTCATCCTCGCTCCTCGAAAAGCCAAACTCTTTGACTTTCTCACCGAAACAAAGATTCCATCTTCGAGATGCTTGTTTTAATCCATATATGTATTTCTCAAGCTTACACACTCTATTAGGGTACTTTGCATCAACAAAATCCTCTGGCTGACTCATGTAAACATCCTCAACCAACTTTCCATTAAGGAAATCAGTTTTGACATCCATTTTCCATATTTCATAGTCATGAAATGCAGCTATGGCTAGCATAACCCTAATAGACTTAATCTTTGCTACCGGTGAGAAGGTCTAATCATAGTCAACTCCCGGAGTTTGAGTAAATCCCTTCGCAACCAATCACGCTTTATAAGTGTGTACATGGATTGAATCTCGCTATCTATAGCCTCATGCCATTTGGTAAATTCAGGGCCTGCCATGGCTTCCTTGAAGTTGTTAGGTTCATGCAAATTTATCAGTGTACTATCCCTGATAAATGCATCACCTTCTGTAGTAATAAGGAAACCATAATAATAATTAGGTGTGTTCCTAACTCTTGGGGAATGCCTTAGAGGTACAAACTCATCAATCAGCTCAACAGGAATTTCCTCCTCAGGTTGACTGCTAGTGTTTGAGGTTCATTCACCGCTTGACTCTTCAATTTCTTCAAGGTCAATTTGCTACCTACTGTTTCCTTGGATTATGAATTCTCTCTCACGAAAGACTCCTCTCCTCGCCACGAAGACAACATTGTCGTTAGGCCTGTAGAAGAGATAAACAAAAGATTTATGTGGCTAGACGATGAAACTACATTTCTCACTTCGAGGTTCAAGCTTCTCATGAGTCTCACATCTCATGAAAGCCTCGTAACCCCAAATCTTGATGTGGTCTAAAGGGGGAACTTTCCCAGTCCATATCTCGTGAGGTGTTTTGGCAACCTTTTTGGTAGGGACTAGATTAAGGATATGGGCGACATTCTCTAAGACATACCCCCAGAATGAGATTGGTAACAAAGTTCGACTCATCATGCAATGAACCATGTCCAACAAGGTTCGATTGCACCTCTCAGCCACACCATTCAGCTGTGGTGTCCTACGAGGTGTCAGTTGTGAAACAATTCCACATTCCTTAAGATAGTCAAGGAACTCGATAATAAGATACTCATCACCCCGATCGGATCAAAGCATCTTTATCATCCTGCCCAACTGATTCTCTACTTCTTGTTTAAACTCTTTGAATTTCTCAAAGGTTTCTGACTTATGCTTGATTAAGTAGACATAACCATATCTATTGTAATCATCAGTAAAAGTCACATAGAAGCGGTTAGCATCCCTTATGGCGGTTCTAAAGGGTCCACACACATATGTGTGTATGAGGTCCAACAAACCTTCACCCTTAGCACAAGTACCAGTGAAGGGTGACTTAGTCATTTTTCCAAGTAAACAAGATTCGCAACTATCATCTAACTTTAAGTCAAATGACTCTAGGACTCCAGCATTTTGGAGTTGTCATATGCGCTTCTTGTTGACATGTCCAAGACGACAATACCACAAGTATGCCTTATCCAAACTAGTGGAAGAATCAATATGCAATACACTATTTCCTAAGTTGTCTACAACCAACACAGTTGCATATACACCATCACAAGGTAATGCTTTAAAATAAAAAAAACACCATTATAAAAAGCATTAATACCACCACATTCATTATCAAATGAAAAAGTAAATCCTTGTTTGTACAAACCATGAAAGGAAATAATATTTCTTGCCATTTCAGACGAGTAACAACATTTATTCAAATCTAATATTAACCCAATACTAAGCAATAAAGAATAAAATCCAATCTTGGTGATAGGTGAAGCTTTCATATTCCCCATGATCAAGTTTATCATCCCATGCTCCACATCCTCACTTCTTTTTAGGCCCTGCAAATCAGAACAAATGTGAATTCCACACCCTGTATCATGGACCCAAGAATTAGTATGTGGTGAGTTATTAGACAATATAGTGTAAATACCTACATGGGTGGGTTTAACTTTCCCATCCTTAACATCCTGCAAGTACTTGGGATAGCTTCGCTTCCAGTGCCCCTTTTCCAGACAGTAGAAGCATTGTGCATCCTTCAGGTTGGAAGAGGGAGTGGCAGAACCACCTTTGGTTCCACTCGAAGAGGAGCCATCAAGAGAGTTTCCCTTGGTACCCTTCGAAGGGGTTTTCCTCTTCTTCTATTTACCTTGCCCAATTTCTAGAGCAGAGGCGGTAGTAGGAGTAGGAACAACATTCTTACCTTTAAGACTACTTCCAGCAGTCCTCAAAATTCCTTGAAGTTTGCTAAGTGTGACTATCACAACTAAGAATTCTAATGCTTCTGAAAACATTAGCAATGATAACATTCGTAACTAAAACTTGAAAGTATGTATGATGTTTGTTCAATGACACCAAAATTTCATCAAACACTTAAATAGTCAACAAAAGATTGGAAATCCTAGAAATCCCGGTTTAAGTTCAATATGGACTAGGATTTCCTTATTGGGCCTAATGGACCAATAAGCTTCCAATTTGACTATTTTGGGCTTAGAACTCTTAAATAGGCTCTAATTGGACCTAGTCTCATGAGACTTAACCTTTTCGGGCCTTATAAGTCTAAAAATGGATTGGTTTACCTTTAATGGGCCTTGTTGGTCCATGACAAATCCAATTAGCCTTAATGGGCTCAAATCCATTCTTTTATGCAAGATTTGGGCCGTGAACTACTTTAAAGGTCCAATGGGCCAAAAACCATCAAATTGGGCCTCATATTATGGGAATCAAGCACAAAAGGCCCAAGCCATTCTCTTCCTTCTTACTCTCTCAGTCCAAGTAGAAAAACAAAAAAAAAAGGGAAAGATGTAAAAATGGGGAGGGTTGACTTTAGGAGGTGCCACCTCTTTATTACACCCCATACCTCCATGCCTGGACCAACATGCATCTATAAGGGTCATTTCACTTCTCTCTCTCCCTCTCATCTTCTACTCGGCCGAGAACCACCAAACACACACACATCTTCAAACTTTCATCTCAAACACTCTCAAGCACATCCTCTTTTCCATCCAAATTTTCAAGATCTTGGAACATTTCAAGGAGGTTCTTCCAAAAAAATCATCATCTTTGGTAAGTTGTTGATTAGATCCATAACCTAATTTCTTTATTTCATCAAAACCTCTTCCTAACTCATACAATTTTCGTGATCTACTTCTTAGAAGCTTCTTAAACTCGAAA
Source organism: Lactuca sativa (assembly GCF_002870075.4). NCBI lineage: Eukaryota > Viridiplantae > Streptophyta > Magnoliopsida > Asterales > Asteraceae > Lactuca > Lactuca sativa. The sequence continues at coordinate 196,632,518 of NC_056630.2, read as the reverse complement.
TAAACACTAGGAAGCTTGCTAGGACCTAAAATATTCTTCACATCTTCTTCAAAACCGAAACAACTAAGCAAGGTGAGTTCATACCCCCTTGTTTTCGGTTTTTACTTGTTTTTAGGGGAGAATACAAGTATTATGTGATGATCTATGTGTGCTTGCATGCTATATGTGATTTCTTTAGTTTTTGGTTGTGATAATGTGTAAAATTTGTTGAATTTCGATATCTATAGCAAAAAGGGTAAAAGAATCATAAAAAAAACATAATAAACAACATACATCATGCATCTAAGATTCGTTAAGTTAAAAAGGGAAAAACAAAACCAAAAGAACCTTACAAGTGTCATATTTGCAAAAATAACAAAGATTGGGCATAAATTGTAATTTGTCGGTTTTATGAGGGTTATAAGTTGGTTATTTGTAATAAAGCTGATTTTTATGAAAATAACACTTTCTAAAGGGTCAAAAACATAAATTTTAGCTTAATGGGCTTAAAAATGGGCTTAATGGGTTTTGGGCCCGAAGTTGCGAAAAATGAGATTTTAACGGGGTTGAATTGGAAAACCTCAACAAACTATGGGTATAAAATGTAAATAAACTTTTCCAGGGGTTAAAATGAGTTTATTACCAAGTTTGGACTAAAAATGCAAAGTGTTTGATTTTGGGGTCAAAATTGTAAAACTTACAAAAATTTGGTTAAAAATGTAAACTTTTTTACAAATAAAGGCTGGAAATGACAAATACAATAGTTTTGGGTTGAAAATTACTATTTAAACAAAGTTTGGGTCAAAACAATCAAGAAAAATGGTTTAAGGACCAAAAATGTCAATTTTCATAAAAAATGACTAAAAGTGTTATTTTTATAAAAAAAAAAAAGGGGCTGCAATGGTTAAACTAAATGTTTTTGGACCAAATAAATAATTATAAATCGTTGGGTTAAAATATCAAGCTCATAACGCACGACTTTAATATATATATATATATATATATATATATATATATATATATATATATATATATATATATATATATATAACTAAAGCTTCGTTATAAATCAAACGTTAAGATATTTTTCTTTTATCATTACAAATAAACAAGTAGCACAACACCAATACCAACACTACGAACTTAAACTCGACAAACCATAATGATTCAATTATTGGGATCAAATATTTTCTATTCGTGTCATTGGGCCTTATGACCCAATATCATGATTACTTGGGCCCAATATTATCACACATGCTTATTGGGCTGCTGGTGACCGAATAGCATGCCTAACGGATCCTCAATGGCTTTTACTTGCTGTCGGGCCTTAGTGGCCCAATTGCATTGCTAGTATGGTCCAAAAATATCAACCATAAGTGTGATGGGCTAACACGTCCGTCGCATACTCGACAGCCTATAAAAACATACATGATTAGTGGACCTCTATTGCCCTCTTCTCTTTGTCTGTTAGGCTTACCTTTTGGTTCAAGTAAACATAAATCGGGTTGTTAAACAAGGTTAATCAAATTCAGTTGGATTTAGTGGGAAATAACGGGTGACACCAATGAGTGTTGGTCGTAGTCTGTAGTTATAACCAGATTCTCCTGGAGGGAGAGCGAGAGTTTATGTATAGATCTATACGGGGGTGACTCCCCTACACCTAAGTTGTTCGCTACAGTTAGACTCGGCCAGTCTAGGGTGACAAAATCTTAATTCATTATCGGCATTCGCAAGGATGCCAAGACAAACGAATTAGTCATTATTATGCATGGTTATAGCGACTCACATAGAGATCCAACACCATCAAAGTAATCAGGGGAAATCATATTTATTCGATTGTGACGATACAATAATATATAAAGATCATACTAAGTCAGGAAAACATCGGGTTTTCCTGCGAAACAACATTATTCACTTTTACTTTCAACAACGATAACACAATAATTCATTATGGGAAACATATCACTTTTACATGTTTGAAATCATTCATGCATATACTTATGGATCATCGCACCTATTTCGTAAACAATTGTTGTTTCAGAAAAATATCGGATTTTCTGGGTTTTACAAACAATACAAACTATTTTTTATATCAAACATGCTTATGAACTCACCAACATTATATATGTTGACCATTTTCAAAATAACTTGTATTCCAGGTAACCGTTAGAATGAAGAATCATCAAGTATGTTTTCGAAATTTCTTTTGTGAGACATCAGTTATCAAACCATTTATGCTATGGATGTGTAATATTTAAACAATGTACTTGATGTGAACAATGTCAGTTGTACTATGTAATGTTGGTGATGTATGTGTTTGCTTCATGTATATTCATTGTGATGATATTTCAATTTAAGTCACACGAACCCCCGGACGTTTCCGCCGTCTGGTTCGGGGGTGTGACAGTGACCTCCTCCTTGTTCATATGACAGTGACCTCCTCCTCATTAAAGTTCACATTTAACTTTAGCAAACGGTCCACGAATCTTTGCATTTTCTGCAGGTGGCCTATGATGGACTCTCAATCCTTCATTTTTGTTATTATCATGGAGGTGATGATTTCATACCTTTCCTAACGAGCAATCTGATGGTATCTTTCCATCAGGTCCCGGTGCATCTCATAAGGGTAGAAATCTTCATAGGATTTCTAGAGTTCTGTTAGTGGCATCCTTCTCATGGCTAGTGAACTCAGCAATCTCCTCGGGAGTAGTAGAAGACTCATCGATGACCTTAAGCTCCTTGTCGAAGACATATTCCTTGTCCACATAACGAGTAACCTTCCTTATGTTCCTAATCCAATCATTGAAATTAGTTCCATCAAAGATGACTCTCCTACAAAGGTTCATGAGCGAGAAGGAGCCGGTAGGGTTTGAGCCAGAAGCAGCATTGTTGGAAGACATCTGAAAACGGAAGAAAGACAAGTTTAGATTAGATAAAGAGTCCTTAATAAGACACCCAAATGAAATATTAAGGCTAGGACCCAACACAATATTATATAACTTGGAAGAGGGATGTCGTAATCCAAGCTACAAAATATTTAAAGGTAGGTAAATGACAATTTACAAATTTCCACAATGAAAAACGAAATAGATTATTAGGTTTTAATTGGATTGAAACTCCTAGATCTTTTGAGATTCATTGAACAATTCAATGGCATATTTAAATCTTGATTATGCCCTTCAAGTTTGTGACTGGGATACTGAGGATCACAAACAAGGTGTGAATAACCATGCAAATTAACTTGGTACTCTTAATTTTATCACTTAGTTGATGCGCTGGTTAACCACACACGCTCCACCGATCTATGATAAACCTTAAGTCACCTTTTTCCATCCTTGTTAAGTCTAAGCTAGTGTGCCGGTTAACCACACATGCTCCACTAACAACTTTAGCAAGGTGCAAAATGTAATTTCATGGGTTAGCATCAATTTCACATTTTCCTAAAGTAACTAAGATTGAGAATTTATAAAAGATTTATGTCACACCCCAAAACCGGAACGGCGTAAACGTTCTGGGGTGGATGACGTCATGTCAAGTATCACAACATATGCAGTATAGTAATCAAAGTACAACAACCATTGCATTTAATAGTAATAATTTTACATAGTTTACATTTCATAGAAGCATCGAAGTAATATAAGTAATAATAAAGGTGCAGCTTGGTACTAAATGGTCTTCACCAAAAGCACCTGGGATGTACCTGTCTATTGCTGACCTGAGAATACAAGTTATTTGAAAGCGAGTATCAACATTTTTACAAATGCTTGTGAGTTCATAAGTATTTAGTGTCATTTTATCCAAATAACTTTATATAAGTAGTAGTTTTTAGAGTATACAGTGAATTAGAGTCCTTTCCAGAAAATCCTATATTTTCTAATTAAAAGTAGTGTTCTACCAAGACTGGACAGAGTTATGTTGTAAAAAGTAATTTTTCCCTTAACACCATCATTATCAAAATATGGCATTGATTTTAAAGAAAGTAGGAGAATATCAGGGAAAATAACATATGCCTCAGCAGTGAAGACTGCTGACTAAGGCAAAAAAGATCATAGACTCTAGGAGAGTATCGAATGAACGACACGCCTGATTCAGTCTAACAAAAGAGAGACACATACCCCAGACGGTATCAAATGAAAGATACAGGTAGCAAGGTCCAAAACAGTGGATACAGACCCCAGACAGTATCAAATGAAAGATACAGCTGGCAAGGTCTAAAACAGTGGATACAGACCCTAGACAGTATCAAATGAAAGATACAGCTGACAAGGTCTAAAACAGTGTAATTCTAAGAGTGTGTTTCCAACATACAGTGTTAAATATCGTTACCTTAAGACCATGAATTATAAGGTAACATGGAGATACTCGTAACCATACTAATCGACACTAAAGTACTTGACGCCCTGCAAGCGTCGGTGTAAGTATGACATTTTGTCACCCCTTGGCTTGGTAGGCCGTGGACTGTAGCTAGCAGTCAGGGTGCGGGGGTGTCAATCCCGTATAGATCTATATACACAATGTCCGATCTCCCTACAAGAGACTCTGGTTACCAACTAGACAACGGAGAAGGCCGTGTCCTGAAGATGTATCCCAAATAGTGAATTCTGATGAAAGTGTTGGACTAGCAGTAGAGACTCATAATTGAACCGACCGATGTAAAACCCATATGTTTATACATGTATACATGATATATATAACTAATGATCTAACGACCTTCGGATGGATATCCGATCCCACCAGACCACATCTCAACAAAGAAAAGGAAATAGGGCGAACTAGCCTTCCTAAGTCCTTTAATCATTATTTATATAACTATACAAGTACAGGCATACATTTAACGATGTGGACGCATTTAACTAAGTAGAAGCGTTAACAAAGTAGGAGTGTTTCACGAAGTAGAAGCGTTTCTCGAAGTGAAAGTGTTAATAAAGTATAAGTGTTTACGAAGTAGTAGCATTAATAAAGTAGGAGCGGTTCGTGAAGTAGAAGCGGTAATAAAGTAGGAGCGTTTACGAAGTAGTAGTATTAATAAAGTAGGAGCGGTTCGTGAAGTAGAAGCGGTAATAAAGTAGGAGCGTTTACAAAGTAGTAGTATTAATAAAGTAGGAGCGGTTCATGAAGTAGAAGCGGTAATAAAGTAGGAGCGTTTACGAAGTAGTAGTATTAACAAAGTAGAAGCGTTTACGAAGTAGTAGTATTTCTCGAAGTAGAAGCATTTAACAAGTATAAGAGTATCACGAAGTAAAAGCGTTAACAAATTAGTAGCATTTAACTAAGTAGGAGTATTAACTGAGTAGAAGTATAACGAAGCAGTAGTATCTAACAAAGTAGGAATATAAAGATATGGAAGAAAACCTTGATGAAAACTTTGGAAAACCTTTATACTTAAGAAAATCACGACTTGGTATTCTTTTGTAAAATAAGTTTGAAAACCTTTAGAATTCCTTTGGAAACCTTTCATAAACACATTTTGATAAAACAATATAAGTAAAGATTTGAACAAGTAAAGTCGTTTTGGAAAAACCATTTACAGTATCATACTTGGCAAAACAGTTGACAGTGTAATAAATCCTTGTGCATGCGGGTTATCAATCACATGTGATTGATATGATAACTGACATGTTTAACTTGTATTCCCCCCACTAAAACATGTAAAAACATTTAAAAGGTTCATTCAGGGGTATGAACTCACTTGCTGTAAGTGGACCGAACGAAGGTGCCGGTTGGGTGCTCAGTGTCAAGTAAAGACTTGAACACACTTAGTAACCTATTAACATATGATAACATATGTTTTCATACAATTAGTACATATAATACTAATTAAACAAGTATACGCATCCTAAAGTACGGAAAACACTTTGATTAAGTGCTAGGGGTGTCTCGGGTAACATTTAAGGGTGTGTATGGCTTAGATAGGGAGTTTACTCTTCAAGAGTAAACTCTTTATAGAGTTCACGGCCCTGGGACTAACTCCCCATGAGTTTACGGCCGTAAACTCATGGTGAGGGTGTTCTAGGATGCCAAAAGGTCTTATATCACTCAAAGAATTAAGCTAGGTCCAAATACAAAGTGTATGAATGGATTTAAGGCATCAAATGGACCATTTGAGGAGTTTACGGCCATAAACAAGGAGTTTACGGCCGTAAGCTCCTATATGCATGTTCTTTTTGTGTTTTAGGGTCTTAAATGGTAGAGAATAAAATCCTATGTGTTTTTCCAAGTCAAAAGAAGAGTTTATGGCATCATTTGGGCACTTAATGGGAGTTTACGGCCCATAGACCAATTCTATGGGGGTTTACGGCCGTAAACTCCTATTTCCTTGGTTTCTTAAATGTTTAAAGCCTTTGCTTCAATGGGGTTTGCTTCTAGACATTTTCCAAGGCCATAGGAGGTGTTTGAGGGCATTTCTAACACTTGAATTTGAGTTTACACCCCATGAAGAGGATTTTACGACCCAAACATGTTCTTGGGCAGTAAACTCAAGTTTACTCCCCAAAAGTTAAGTTCAAGGTTTTCTAAGTCCGTTCCCATAAGTCGTTTAGCCATATCTAAGCCTTAGGGGTAATTTTGAGGGGTTTTGGGGCTTAAAAATCCCACTTAAGGGTGTTCACGGTCCATGAGTGTTCTTGGGCCGTAAACACATGAATTTGCCCTAATTTGATGTCTTAAACACGAATTTGCATGTTAACTAAGCTATACAAACAAGTTAGGGTAGATTACTTACTCGTTTGGGGCTCGAAACGGGGGTTTTTTGCTCGAAACAAGTTGCAGAGAGAGAGTGTAGAGAGAGAGTGAAAAGGGTGGAAATGGAGTTTACTCTCCCTTATATAGGGGCTTGAGTTGGGGCTCAGAGGAAATCTACCCAATACTGACGTTAAACGGGGCTTTTGGTCGCACCCGATTAAAGGGTCATATTTTGACTTGGTTGAAATTAAAACTTTTCAAGGGGTTTATGAGGGTGTTTCTAATTTGTTTCAACCCTTACCAAGTCATTATAAAATGTCCCAAATTAATTAGCCAGTCCAAAAGTTAACGGACAGTTAAATAAAACGAGGCTTATTAACGGAAAAGGGGTTAAAAATGACGGAATAAATTTCAGGTTGTGACAATTTAGTTACTTTATATTTATCATCATACTTTTAATGAGAATTATAGTCCTTGTCATACCCGTTTGGCTAACGACCCTCCACCAGTCAAGGAAGCGGTGGGTGAGAGTGGACACCCGTTAAGCTGCCATTTTAAAAGCAACAACGTTATAACCCCTTATAGACCGACTTCGTGAATGAGGCCTACTAATGGTAATATTGACTTGATCTTATATATATATATATATATATATATATATATATATATATATATTATTAACATATAATATTATAAAGTATAAGGGTTAAATTTTAAACTTTTAAAATTCTAGGTTTTTGAATTAAAGTTTTCTGAAGTGACTTTACAAAATCCAAAACTTGATGGAATGTTTTGAAACTATTCAAAACCTTTCATTTCTATAAGTTATGAGTTTTAATGAATTTAATGGAAAAGACTCTTGGAGTTCCATAACTTGAGGACAAGTTATGGAGTCCATTGAAAAGCATTTAGATCAAGAATTAAACTAACAAGCATGTCAAATAATTTCTATGATCAAACAAACTCATAAGCATGCATAATGCATATCAACAATTTTCAAGAATCATGTAAACTTAATATAAAACTTGAAACATTGACAATTATCTTTCAATTGGACAAGCGAGAACATTACCCTCTTGGAAAACATATTTCTAGGTTCAAAAAACAGTTTTGGGTAATGATCCTCATCCAACAGCAAGCAAAAACCCAAAAATCTGCACACATGTGCATTACCACGTCGTGGTAAAAACTGCTACGTCGTGGTGAGCAGTCAGATGCAAAATGGTAGAATTTCAACTTTGGAAAACATGTAGCATCAAGTATAATTGAAAACAAGCTTAGGCTCTGATACCAATGATGGGTTTTGAGCATTCTAGCACTCCTATGGTGTGCATGCAACCCTAGAAACCTTGGATCTATGTTTTCTCTACTATACATGAAAACTTTCAATTTCCAAGGTTTTCATCCTAACTAGCATATCATGGGGTATATGTAATACAAAAACTAGTAGAATGACATACCATTCTTGTAGCTTGGATTCCTTAAGACCTTGTGAGCCTAGCACCCCAAATGTCATGCCTCAAATGCTTCACATATCACCAAAAATCGGCTATCCCCTACTAGAATCACTTAAATGTCGATTTTAGAAGAATGAGGCTTCTTTATATAGTGTGCATATTAGAGTTACACCATGTAACTCATGCCTTTCCACATTCTTCATGATCCATGGGTTTTAACCACCATGGAGCATCCATGGGTAACCACATGGGTTTAGCCAATCATGAAGAACTATGGATCATAAGCCCACCATATAAGAATGAATGATTTACCAAATTAATCCCCATTTATTTAATTAGTCTATTTTGACCACAAAATTAATTCCAAACTAATTCTTGATCGATACTAATTAAATAATTCATATTAATATATTAGAACTTATAATATATTAATAAACCATAAATATCCTCTTCTCACAAAAGTCTATCCAAATTGTTCCGATGTCATGCAACCCAAATGGACCATGCCAAATTGGGTCAAGTTCATGTCAAATATAGTTATGGACTTAGACATCTTATCCAATAGGATCGCCTCAACCCAACCACACATACATCGTGTCGACACACATATATAAAAGACAAGAATACAAATAATTAGCCATTAAACAAAAAGACAGGTCTTACAGATCACTAAACATAACATCATCTTATGTACCAGGATACATATCTAACAGATCACTATAGTACACAATCATATGATAAACCATGATAACAATCCAAATGGTCAGCCTTGGTGCTTTGACCCGTAACTACATTGAGGAAAACTCACCTCACAAGTTGAACAAAATTGATAAGGTCTGAGTCTAGAGATGCACACAAAAACCGGACGCGGGTATAGGATCCGATCCGAACCGAAAACCGGTTTTGACCGAACCAGATCGGATTAAACCGGCGACCGGATTCAAACCGATTTGGCACTTCAGACGTAGCTTCGGATTAGACCCTGGATCAGAAACTGGATTCGACTCAAACCGGATCCAAAACTGGTTTCAGACCGGATTTTTTTACTGTTAAAAAATGGGAATTTTCAAAAAAAGTTTTTTTTTTTGTAGCTTTTGGAACCCTCAAAAAACGGCTAGTTTGACTTTTCTTGACTTTTTGGCCCTTCTAAACCCATATAAATACATGCCATTTGCTACATTTCCATTTTACACAAATTTATATTACTTTATACTTCTATTTTTAATAATCCTCCAAAAAACGAGCTCGAGAAATTCTACCGCGAGTTAAGATTCGGATGCAACGGTGGTTAAAATCTTACCAACCACTCGAAGTAAAGATGTGTGAGAACCTTATGATTTGTGTATGTTGTTGAACAGGAAGGAAAAAGCAAGGTGCAAGCAATGTGGAATTTTTTTGGGAAAAGATGACAATAGTACGTTGAGGAGTCATACAATAAAAACGTGTCTGGTTGTAAAAGGTCAAGGCGATCCAGATCAACCAAATATTACTCCCGGCGGGTCGATCTTTATTTACAATGATGATGACATTCGTGAAAGCTTTTGCAAGTTCATGATTCAAGAGGGCTTGCCTTTCAACCACTTCGACAACCCAAAATTAACAAGGATTTTGCGGGAAAAAATGCAACCACAATACCGGAAAGTAAGTCACACTTCTCTTAGACGTGATGCTTTAAAGTATTGGGATATAGCCAAAAAAAGATATGCAATTGGGATTTTTAAATATAAAAACTGGTGTTTCTTTAACTTGTGATGTTTGGTCCTCCACCGGAAGTTGTCCCAAAAGTCATCTTGCCGTCAAAACACATTGGATAGCTCCCTCTACTTGGGTAATGAACAAACGAGTTATTGCTTTTGAACTTTTTACGCATCCTCACACAGGGGCACGATTATTTGCAATTTAAGTAAGCGTTATAGAGACTTATAATTTACGCGACAAAATCTTCTCTATTTCGTTTGACAATGCAAATAACAATACCGCCGCCGCAAAAAAAAAGATTAATTGCAAAATATAAACCTATTTTGGATGGCTCGATTTTTCATACTAGATGTGTTTGTCATATTATTGTTCTTGCGGTACAAGATGGTTTAAAAATGATAGATTCGATGATTGAAAAATTCAAAACTGTGTTAACTAGAGTTTTTGGAAAAAGTAAAGCTACAATGGAAAAATATCAAAAGTTTGTCATTTCCATTAGCATAAGTCCATATAGTCCTCATTGGGATGTTGACACTAGATGGAGTTCGACGTGTATAATGTTTAAAAGTTTAACACGTCAAAGAATCGTTTTGCAATTATTTTACGACACAATTTCAAAAGGAAAAAACACGATTTCAGAGTTTGATTGGGATTTAATGGAAGAGTTTGTGGAAATGTTAAAAGTTTTTAAACAATCAACCACTTTTTTTTATCGGAAATGTATTACCCTACAAGTCCGTTGTTACTAAATGAATTATGGTTGATATCCGCACAATTGGAACATTTTGAAAAAAGAAGTGAAATATTTTTTTGGTTACGAGACCAATGAGACAAAAACTAGTAAAATATTTCAAAGAAATGCCACCACTTTTTACTTGTACTGCGACATTAAACCCATGTATCAATGTTACGGGTGTAGAGGCTTTGATTACCAAAATTTCTATGTCTTTAAATTTGTAACCGACTCTACTAGTGGTGCATCAGGTAGCGGTAGGAGTCGAACGAATTTTGATATCGACCTCTATAACTACCGTTTGGAGGAACAAAACAAAAGAGCATGCACATTAAGCCCAAGTAGCGAACTTGGAATTTATATGGGGTCAAACTTTTTAAAATTCATGAGTGCACCACAATTTAAAATTTTGGATCTTTTGGCTTGGTGGAGAGAAAATGAAGCACAATTTCCTATTCTCTCCGTCATGGCCCACGATTTACTAACCGTTCAAGCTTCCACGGTAGCTTTGGAATCCGCTTTTTCTTTTAGTGGTAGAGTTTTATCAAAGTTGAGGACAAATCTTACCCCAGTTGCAGTAGAGGTTTGTGTTCGCTTGAAGGATTACTTGGATTCGGTGGAACGTATACAACACTTGGCATCACTAGAAGGCCCACTAGCACAAAATGTTGAACCGGAGATCATGGATGAAGAATATGGACAAGGCTTATCAACACCTCCGGAAGACGAAGACGATGACGATGAAGACGAAGATGAAGAATATGGTATTAATGAGACCCCTAATTATTTGCGTGGCGGTTGAAGAATATTTTAGCGAAGGCGATACGAAGTGGAAGACCACAAAACCTATTTCTATTTGGCTAAATGTTATAACGCCACTTTATTATTATTATTATTATTATTATTATTATTATTATTATTATTATTATTATTATTATTATTATTATTATTATTATTATTATTATTATTATTATTATTATTATTAGTTAACTAGTTTGAAAACTCTTTCTAATTCGACGTTTGATGCATGTTTTAACTATTTTAATGAACCTATGTTGCAGTTTGTGTTATATATGAGGTCCAAAAAAAAATTTAAGGGAAAAATCGGATCAGATTTTCGGATCGGATCCTAACCGAATCGGCTTAAACCGATTCGGATTCGGGGGAGGAAAAACCAGTCAAAACCGGTTTCAAACCGGATCGGATTTTGGCTTAATTCGGATCACCTTTCATGTCATCAAACCGTATCAGATTCGGATCCGGATTCGGATCGGATCGGATCTGAGGTTTGTGCATCTCTATCCGACTCCAAGTCTCAACTCTCTAATAGATACCTAATTCCATCAAATGATCAATTCCATCAAAATCCCAAAATAGCCAAAATACCCTCAAGGTCAAACTTGGTCAAAGTCAAAGTCAATGTCCACTAGTCATACCCACTAAGCTAAATGTGTCAACCCGACCGAGACAACTAAATCGAGTCACTCATAAAGCTGATCCATGCGAGTACGCGGGGTGTAACCCGGAGGTACGCTTAGCATACATGAATCCTCGCATTGACCACCAACGAGGTGGTTAACTGAGTATGCGGGGGGTACTCCCACTTACACGGGGTGTAACCTCGTAACCCCAAATCTTCATTAAGTGCTTAATGACTTAAGTACTCAAGCCCATATTTCAGATCCATGACTAAAACACACCCTAGAGTCATAAAGTTTCAAACTTTACGACTTTACATGCCTAATAAGAGCTTAGGACAAAGCCTTACTCCATTAAGACCTCCTACAAGATGCATGGAGCAAAACTAACCAAAGACTTCATTTTTACAACTAAGGACCCTTCCTAGGGTCTGAAAGGACAACACAAAACGTCCAGAACTAGCCATGCTTAAGATGATACTTTTGGGACCAAAAAGATGACATAAAACCCCCCATAACAAGATCTAGAACATTAATAGACAGAGGTGCAAGCTTTATACCTTGAAAGGCTTGCAAATGAAAGATAAATCCCAGATCTAAGGTGCTTCTTTCTCCAAGTTGAGCTTGAACTTCTTCCTTCGTCTTCAAATCACACAAACACACTCTTTAATGCTTGAAATGTCCTCACAAGGTACTTCTAGGGTTTCAAATCACGAAGAGAGGGTAAAGGTTGGTTAGGTGAGGAGAAATGAGGCCATAAAGATGCTCAAATACCATGCAAACCCTAAAAATTAGGGTTTCCATGTTTCTTTAGTATGCCCCACGTACATGAGTGTACGCCCAATGTACTAGGGCACGCCTAGCATGCTTAGCGTACACACATGTACGCTTAGCTTAATCCTCCTGCCCAAATTACAAGAATGCCACTAGGGCTTCAAGGCACATTTTCTTGGACTTAGGACCAAAATGTCATATAATAAACTTAAAAGGATAAATTTAGAAATACCTGAACATCGGGATGTTACAATTATCCCCCACTTGAACTACACTTTATCCTCGAAGTCAGCTGCTGTGAGCAAATATGGATAATGCTCCCGCATCTCAGCCTCCGACTCCCAGGTCTACTCAGAGCCTCTCCAGTGTTGCCACCATACCTTTACCAAAGGTACCTCCTTGCTACACAAAACCTTCAACTTACTTTCTAGGATAGCCATCAGCCTTTCAACATAGTTCAGGAACTCATCGATCTGAATATCATCCAAGGAAATCGTTGCATCCTCATCCAATATGCACTTTCGCAGTTGCAAGACATGGAAAGTGTTGTGAAACTGATTGGGCTTCTCGGGAAGATCCAATCTGTAAGCAACCTTGCCAACCCTGGCAATCACCCGAAAAGGCCCAATATACCGAGGCCTCAACATTCCCCTCTTCCTGAAGCATGTCACACCCTTCCGGAGTGAGACCTTTAGTAATACCATGTCGCCAACTAGAAAATCCAACTCGGATCGGCGCCAGTTGGCATAGCTCTTCTATCGACTTTGAGCGGTCTGCAGTCTCTGCCTAATCTGCTGAATTAGCTCTATGGTCTGAAGGACCACTTCAATCCACCCCATAACCCCCTCGCCCTAACAAACTAGGGTACGACATCTCCGCCCATTCAAGAGATCAAAGGGCGGAGCGCCAACGCTGGAGTGATAACCGTTGTAGGAAAACTCCACAAGAGGTAGGTAGCGGTCCTAGCTCCTACCGAAATGGATTACATAGGTCCGCAACATATCCCCAAGGATCTGTATCATCCGCTCAGTCTATCCATTGGTCTGCTGATGATAAGCAGTGCTAAAGTGCAACCTCGTGCCTAGTTCCTCATGGAACTTCTGCCAAAAACAGGAGGTGAACCGAACGTCATGGTCTAAAACAATGGAGACTGGAACCCCATGGCGAGCAATGATCTCGCGAACAGACACATCGGCCAGCTTCTCGGCCGAAGATATCTTATGAATCGCCAGAAAGTGGGCACTCTTGGTCAATCGATCCATGATGACTCAAATAGCATCAAAACCCTTTGCCGTCTTTGGCAACTTGGTGATAAAATCTATCAAAATTTGCTCCCATTTCCACATGGGACCTCCAGAGGCTGCATCTTGTCATGCGGCCTCTGATGCTCAACTTTGACCATCCTTCATGTAATTTATCTCTCCACATATCAGTCTATCTCTCTCTCTTCATATACGGCCATCAATAGATTAATCTATAATCCCGATACATCTTGGTGCCCCCAGATGAATAGATAAACGATACTTATGAGCCTCCTCTAACACAATCTGTCTTACCACACCAGACATTGGAACCTACACCCAACCACGTCAGGTCAACAACCCATGACTATCCAAGACAAATCTGACAATCTCATCCCTATTCCTCTCTTTCTTCCAATTCTCGTCTCGAACACCCTCGGCCTGAGCCTCCTTGATCAATCCGAAAGTGGGGAATCCACTGATATCCTTATACATGACACCCTATCTGAAGACCCAAAGGAATTTCATCTTAAAGCATTCGCCACAACATTCTCTTTAACTGGATGGTAAAGGATCTCGCTGTCATGATCCTTGACTATGTCAAGCCACCTGTGCTGCCTCATTTTTAGGTTCGGCTGATCCATAATGTGCCTCAGACTCTTGTGATCCATGTAGATACTACAATAGACTCCATAAAGATAGTGTCTCCAAATATTGAGGGAAAAAACCACTGCCCCAACTCTAAATCATGAATAGGATACATCGCATCGTGCGACTTCAGCTGCCACAAAGCATAAGCTATCACCCGTCCTCTCTGCATGCGCAGTACCCGCAAAACAGTGATGTAAGCATCACATAATACCACAAAATCCTCAATTTCCTATGGGAGGGTCAAAACGAGGCCTCACATAGCCTCTGCCAAAGGATCTCAAATGTCAACTGTTGCTCAGGGCCCCATCGGAAATCCACCCCATCCTCGTCAGACGAGTGAGGGGTACCGCAATATTGGAGTAATCTTGAATGAATATCTGATTGTACCTACCAAACCCAAGAAACTCATAATATCCGAGGGAGATTTTGGAACTTCCCACTACATCACAGCCTCGATCTTGGACGGATCAACCAAAATCCCTTCCTGATTAACGAGGTGCCCAAGAAACTGGACCTCTCGTAACCAGAACTCTTACTTTGATAACTTAGCATAGAGTTGTTCTCTTCTCAAAATCACCAGAAGCTTGCGACGATACTCCTCATGCTGCTCTCTGGTCTTGGAATACACCAAGATATCATCGATAAACACAATAACGGAATGATCAAGCATCGGCCTGCATACCCGATTCATCAAATCTATAAACACCACACGCACATTGGTGAGCCCAAATGGCATCACCACGAACTCGTAATTCCCATAACGAGTTCGAAATGTGGTCTTCTCCGTGTCCGCCTCCCTCACTATAACCTGATGATACCCAGACCTCAGATCTATATTGGAGAACCAAGACGCACCTTGCAACTAATCGAAGACGTCATTAATTCACGGGAGGGGATAACAGTTCTTCACTGTTAACTTGTTCAACTCCCGGTAATCAATGCACATCCGGTGTGAACCATCCTTCTTCTTGACAAACAATATCGGCGCTCCCAACAAAAAATTGTCCGGCCTGATGAACTGCTTGCCTAGCAGTTCCTGCAGCTGAGATAACAACACCTGGATATCAGGAGGTGCCAAGTAGTATGGCGCCTTGGCAATCGGGGCCACACCTGGCACAAGGTAAATCCTGAACTCGACTTGCCTATCGGAAGGCACACTGGGTAACTCCTACAGAAACGCATCTGCAAATTCCCTGACAACCAGGACCTTTGAAAATGAAATTTGTTCCGCCACACATGTATCCACCACATAAGCCAAGTAGCCCGCACACCCATGCTAAATATACTGATGAGCCCTGGCTGCAGAACAAAACCCTGAACCCATCCTGGTGCCCTCTCCATAGATAACCATGTAACATCCAAAATATGGTCCTAAAATTTCAATTTAATAATAGATAAAATAATATTTTTCTTATAACATCCAAACATTTAAATAAAACCAATGTATTAGTTTGTAATAGCGTAATCTCAATGGTTTGTGCGATGCAGTCATCCCAAGCTCTTCCCTATACAATCGGAATTACCTAAAACACAAACTAAAAACCTTAAACACAAAGCTTAGTGAGTTCCCCCAAAATACCACATAGCAACATACAATAAACAGATAGTGGGCCACGCCCATCATCAGACCCCGTCCGGCATTGGGCCCCGCCTGGCATCAAGCTGAGCTTGGTAAAACAGTCCCCACCCAACGTACTATAACATATAATAAATAAACACATACACATGTAATAATCATAGAGATACATAACATACAAATATCCATCAGGCCCCGCCCGACATCGAGCGTTTGCCCGGAAAACATATAAACACAAGCACTTGCAAGTGTCACAAAGACAACTAGCATACTAACAACATAACATAAACATGGGGCGAAATTGGTGCCTTCGACCTGCTAAACCCAGTAAGGAAACTCACCTTGAAAATAGAAAGGTAGCCGAATGGATCCCAGCTCTGAATATCGGCTTAACTGAACCTCTAAACATAAAAGAATTCCTTAAGTAGAACATAAAATGCCCAAAAGCCCCTTATAGGTCAAACTTGGTTAAAGACTAAAGTCAAAGTGAAAGTCAACAATCCGAGTTGACCCAACTCACCGAGTTTATCCATTAGTCTGCAAATTCGGGAAGAAACAGATCCAACTCACGAAGCTCATCCATAAACTCGTTAAGTTCGCCAGAAATCCAACATCTTAACACATTAAGCCAACCTTAACGAAACTAAGAGCTTCATGACTCATATCTTAACTGAAATGGCCTCAAGAAGGGTAACGTTTCCAACTTTACCCCTAAGAACCACTAAAATTGGTTCAAAACCCAAATCCTTAGCTTAAAAGGGTAAGGACTTAATTAAGCACTAAATCACCAAAGGCATAACCCCAAACTGTAGATATGGCCCTAAAAGCTGAAAGACTACGTAAAGTTTCCAACTTTACACTCATGCATGACTAGAAGAAGCTCAAAGGCTTAAAAGAAGCCATAAGAAGGACTTAATGAGTGAATGGAGCCCTTAAGACAATAAAGTTGGCACCTTTATGCCAAAAGAGCTCATGAGGATCATAGATCTAAATGAATAACACTTGGGACGTCCAACAACCCTCTCAACCACCCAAACATGGCTAAAAGCCTATAAAATAACCCAAAAAGAGATCTAAGCAAATATTAAGCAAGGTTGGAACTTTATACCCGAAATGTGCTGGAAGTGGTGCAAAGAATCAAGATCTGAAGGCTACTTGAATCACCACCTTGCACCAAGCTTCTATTCCTCCAATGACCTTCAACAAACCAAAACACTCCCACAATAAGATCACAACACTAAACAAGGCTCTAGGGTTTCGAGATTAGGGTTAGGGGCTATGGATGCTGGAAATAAGGCCAACACATGGGACTTAAGGTGTTTAAATAGGGTGCAAAACCCCAAAATTAAGGTTTCCTTCCCAGCTGCCAACTTGCCGAGTTGAGGCACCTCAACTCGTTGAGTTGACTCATTAAACTTCGCGGCCAAATCAAATTCGACGCGTCAAGTTGAGGCTTCCAACTCGATGATTCCTCAAAAAAATGCAATTAATTGGAAATAAATACATACCAAAAACTAGACCTTACAAACTAGTTCTCCCCTACTTGGGATTCGAACTACCACTCGCTGACCCTCACAATCAATCATAGCACTAAACTGGCTCAGCCAATCCATGCCTACAATCATTCAAACATCCCCCATGGGAATAGGGATCAAATCGATCGGGTAAGGCACCCCACAGATCTCCAATACGCAACCCTGATACACTGATGACACAAAAATCCCGTGTTTGTTGGGGGTAGAAACTAGCAATAGACATTCTAGCTCCCTAATAGGCATATCATACTCTCTACCGAACGAACAAGATACAAAGGACCGAATCGCACCCAAGTCAAACAAAACAAGAGCAGGCAAAGAGTTCACTAGGAATGTACCTAATAGAGGCACATACATAAGCATAACACAAAACATAATCAATAGAATAATGAATAGATACATACCGGTCACAACATCTGGAGCTGCTTTGGCCTCCTCAACAATGAGCTGAAAAGCACGACCTAGAGCCCTTAGGGGCTCCGCCTTCCCCTAGCGCCCATTTGTGATCCACAAGGTAGTCGGTGCCATCCTTCCAGGTCCTGCGCCGGCTTGGCAGTGAGCAATAGATAGTTGAGCTTCACATAGCCAACCTGATCACAATGATAGCAAATCCTGGTACTCAAAGTTGGGCTAGTTGACGACAATCCCTCACATAATGCCCCTCCTTGCCATATTTGTGGCACCCACTATTGGGTTATGAGCATAACATCATTCCTATGGTTTTCATGTAACCCTAATTGCTTTGATCTAGGTTTTTCTACTATGAACACAACAACATTGAATACCAAAGCAATGATCCTATGAACTAGCATATAACAATCAAATTGACATAAAAACTAGGGTTTAGATCTTACCTTGATTGTTATGTAGCAATAACAATAACAAACCTTCTTGATCTTGACTCTTGAAAGCTTAGTGCCTCAAATGTTGCACCTCTAATGGAGTCACAAACACCACTAGCATCAAGGAGGAACAAAAGAGAGGAAAGAGGCACCAAAAACGTCCTAGGGTTTCTGTTAGAAGGTTGGACACATTTTTGGAGGCTTAAGGGTTCCATTTATACTTAGGCTTCTAGGGTTATGAACTAGGAAAACCTAATCCAGCTGCTTAGTCCTTAAGCAGCCCAAAGATCCTTCCAAAAGGCCCTTGGATGATTTCTATATGGACTCTCATATAGAATTCGTCCATGCTTCTTTTATGGATCCTAAGTCCAATATTTGTAACTATCTTATAATTACAGTATCAGTCCCCTTAATATAGTTAATCTCTTTTAGCCACAAAATTATTTCTTAATTAATTCTTGACTAATATTAATCAAACAATATGATTTCTCTTATAATATATTATTCACATAATATATTAATAAATCATAATTAATCCTCTTTCTCGTTAATTCATCATATCAGTTGCTATGGTGAAGGCAACCCAAAAGGACCATGCTCATAATCGGGTCAAGTACATTCCAAAATAATTATGGGCTTAGACACCTAATCCAACACCCACCTGCTAATATACAACCCCCATCATGAATCTTACCGCACTTCCCACAAGTGCGGCCTCTCTGACCCCCATATCTAGAATCAGCGGCCTTGAACGGCTTCAACACTTGTTGCAACTGTTCTAAGGTTGGTGTCTGCTCTCTCTTCTACATCATTGGGTGGAAACAAACTGCCTGATATCCGTCTTGATCATGCTCAAGTAATGGGCCATCCGAGTCAGCTCCAAAGCAAAATCAAGGAAAAACATGGCCCCGTCAGTAAACATCCTGGTGATCTTTGTCACTGACTTTGTCCCCTGCCTCAGGTCCAGGTGCTCCTGGGCCAACCTCTTGTGCTCCACCCATGTCACATATCTAGTATGAAACATCTCTGAGAACTGCTCTGAAGATACAACAGCTCTCTGTTCAGCAGAATACGATCTCGTAACAAGTCTCCACCAATCCTTCGCTCCGGACCTCGGGAGGTTTAGAGTGCACCTGACCTTCTGGTCAGTTGGGCAAGAGCAGGTGAAAAAACATCCCTCGACATCAGATAGCTAACTAATGGCTATAATTGGGCCATGAACTCCATCAAAAGTCGGGTGCTTCATATTGCCAAAGTCCTGATATTAAAAAACTCGCCCAACACCAATCCCAATAGCCGCGACGGCTGCAGTGCCTGTAGCAGCAACATTCTCAGGTAGAGCAGCATATCTGTCATCAAAGAACTCGATCATCTTGGTCTTCATAGACCCAAAAGCTTCCGTATCTGACGCCAGAAAATATACACAACCTTCTCATGGAGGATCTCCCTGATCTTATCCTCAGACACATCTAGCCCGCCCTAACTGTCACCTCTTGATCCCGATCCAGAACCAGCCTCAAATTGTATCATCATCACCATACTGAAAATATACAAGGGACATATCAGATAACACACATATCATAACATGGGGACTAACTCCCAAGAAAATCCTTGGATTTGTGACTTCCTTGATACGTGTACGGGTCATGTGTTTCAGTAGTACGGACCCATACTTCCTTCCACACCTACTCGTATTTGTCTCAAGGATCATCACAAACACCCTAAAAATGCATACTAGCATGCGCACACATGAAATCCTCACACCCTAGAGGAAGGCTACACATCTCAAGACTGGTCGGTTGACCCCACGCAACTCATCCTACTACTAACTGCCACACGAACCTCCATTGGTTCCAGATAACTATCGCATGAATACAATCACATGCCGCACAGTTTAAACAATTTTAGGATAAAAGATTCAATCCCACAACGGTTGGACTCAGGCAAGAGCTGCACAGCAGGAAAAAAATCTCGTATCCTAAGATCATTTAAACCTTGTAGCATGTGACATAGCGTATTCACTAAATAGCCAGTTCAGACGTGAAAGAGTCATACATAAATTAATCAGGGATTCTATAAAAGATAATGCATCATATATCAGGCAATTATATAATATAGTTCCTGAAGATCCCTATCCTAATATTAGCATGTTGTTCTAACATATCATAACATAATCTCAAATAACTTTCTGGTAACTTAGGGTCTAGTTATTGGCTCCAGCTGATCCTACACCTTGCATCATCCTTAATTATTTTGAAAACCATTTGAAAATTGTTTTAAAATCCTTTTCCTTAGTTTGAGATTGGCTTTACACGAGTGTTCCTCTGATTCCTTCAAACCAAGGCTCTGATACCAACTTGTAACATCCATAAAATTCATGAAAATTTTAAACTTTTAAAACCATTCCACAAATCATCATTGTTTACAGAGTAGTTTTAAGAACATGTTTAATATCAGAGATTTCCCAAAATGATAAAACAAAAAACGAGGAGGTGCACGATCATGCATTTTCCTTCCTACGATCATCTGAGATGCCATAAATATAACTCAAAATCTTAAGCCAAAAGCTTAGTGAGATTCCCCTAAAATACCAACACATCACATAATCATAATCATAACAGTAAATATCTTTCGTACAGAGCCTTCAATCTAACTAGAACACCCCAACGGACTAGAGTATCTGGAACGCCCACAGAACCTTCAACATGACTGGTACGCTACATCGCGCCTTCATCATATCTGGACCGTTCTCCAGGCCTTCGGCCTGAATGGTATGCCCTACTGGCCCTCAGTCTATCCGGGCTGCCCAGGGTTTGTTGGCCTTCAACACAAAGCAGGACTGTCTCAACCCAACCACATATACATCATTTCGACAAACACATATATAATAGACAAATATACAAATAACCAGCCAGTAAACAAACAGATAGGTCTTACAGAGCATATCATCATTCTATCTACTAGGATACAGATCTAACAAATCACTACAGTACATAATCATACAATAAACCAGAATAACAATCCAAAGGATCGGCCTTGGTTCCTTCAACTCATAAGTACAGTGAGGAAAATTCACCACGCAAGCTGAACAAAACAGATAAGGTTCGAATATGAGTCTCAGTTCTCTAACCGATACCTAATTCCATCAAATGACCAATTCCATCAAAATCCTAAAATACCCTCAAGGACAAACTTGGTTAAAGTCAACGTCAAAGTCCACTAGTCAAACCCACTAAACCAAATGAGTCTACCTGGCCGAGTCAACTCAACCAAGTCACTCACAAAGCTGACCCATGCAAGTACACAAGTCGTATCCCGGAGGTATGCTTAGAGTACACAAAGCCTCACATTGACTACCATCAGGGTGGTTGACTGAGTATGCGGGTCATACTCCCACTTACGCGGGGTGTAACCTCGCAACCCCAAATCTTCATTATGTGCTTAATTTCTTAAGCACTCAAACCCATATTTCAAAATCCACGACTAAAACACGCCCTAGAGTCCTAAAGTTTCTATCTTTATGACTTTGCACGCCTAATAAGAGCTTAACACAAGGTCTTAATCCATTAAGACCTTCTACAAGATGTATGGAGCAAAACTAACCAAAGGGACCGATCTCAGGGTCTGAAAGGACAACACAAAATGTCCAGAACATGCCATGCTCAAGATGATACTTTTGGGACCAAAAAGATGACATAAAACCCCCATAACAAGATCTACAAGATTAAGAGACAAAAGTGCAAGCTTTATACCTTTAAGGCTTGCAAAAGAAAGATAAATCCCAGTTCTAAGGTCCTTCTTTCTCCAAGTTGAGCTTGATCTTCTTCCTTCCTCTTCAAATCACACAAACACACTCTTTAATGCTTGAAATTTCCTCACAATGTGCTTTTAGGGTTTCAAATCATGAAGAAAGGGTGGAGGCTGGTTAGGTGAAGAGAAATAAGGCTATAAAGATGCTTAAATACCACCCAACCCCTAAAAATTAGGGTTTCCATCTTTCTTTAGTACGCTTCGGATACATGAGTGTGCGCCCAGCATACTAAGGCATGCCCTAGTGCGCTCAACGTACACATATGTACGCTTAGCGTACTCCTCCTTCCCAAATTAAAAGAATGTCACTAGGGCTTCAAGGCACATTTTCTTGGACTTATGGACCAAATTTTCATATGATAAACTTAAAAGGATAAATTTAGAAATACTTGAACATCGGGATTTTACATTCTGGTTTGAAGACTGTGTTCATTGTGGAACAACAAAGACAATAGGAGTGGCTGTCTTGGGACCTTTGTCAGCATGGGACTTGATATGAGTTTCTTCAGCAATCAACTCGTGAACAACAGAATCAACAGTGGTAAGAGGTGTGTGATTCAAGATTGATCTATGCAAGCCTTTAAAATCTGAACGTAATGCCATTATGAAACTGAACCCATAAATATAAGGCTTAAAATCTTTCAACATATCAGGTTCTATAAGAGCCAATTATTCCCATAAATCCAACATAGCTGCATAAGATTCCTAAACACTGACATTGTTCTGTTGGAGCGTTCGAATATCAAAGTTTAACTGGTACCGCTTTGCAAAATTAGACTAAGTATACAGCCTATCCAAGTGATCCCAAACCTCCTTTATTGTATCATACTTCATCAACTGAGTACCACTAGACTGGATTATATAATTATTAACCCAAGTAATAATTTTGAAGTTCTCAGTCTTCCATGAGTCTAGTAAGGTTGCATAATGCACAACCTTGTCATCTATTGTTTTCTTCTTGTCACCTGTAACGATCCCCCACATCGTCTTGCCACAAAATAAATTCTTCATAACATAATTCAAATAGGCATAGTTCTTGTCGTCGAGTTTGATATTAATGGACTAAAGAGAATCATCTCTCGGTGCCATATTTTCAATATTAGTCAAACAAGAATAACCAAAACAACATCAAATATGAATATCAAAAATAAAAATCAAGATCTCAAAATTAACAAAACCAAAAAAGGAAACAAAACCCAATTATTAACTGGGTGTTGTTTTGATGTTGATTGTTGGGCCTTGGGCTTGGATTAAGCTAGGTTGGGGTAGAGTAGCTTTTTTACCCCAAGCATGGACTTATGCTTATTTATTCAAACCCAATTATTAACTGGGTGTTGTTTTGATGTTGATTGTTTGACTATCTGCCATCCAGCAGCTAGAGTTTTATCTGCGGGACTTCGAAAGTGTGAGATCAGTCTCTTCACCATATCAATGGGTCGAAGGCACCAAGGCCGACCTATTTTGTGATATGTGGTACACTAGTTGATGTAGTAATATGTAGTATACCAGTTGGTTATATGCTATGTGGTGTATGAGTTGTTTTTGTAATATTGCATGACATGCCATTGGGGTGCCCATAGCACTTGGTTGTAAGACCATGTGGGGGTGCCCTTAGCATTCTAGGTAAAGACCATGGGGGTGCCCATGACTTGGTTATAAGTCCATCGGGGGTGCCCATGGCATTCCAGGTAAAGACCATGGGGGTGACCATGACACTTGGTTATAAGACCATGTGGGGGTGCCCATGGCCTTCCAAGTAAGACCATGAGGGGTGCCCATCTCATACAGGTGTAAGACCATGTGGGGATCCTACGGCATCCTGGAGTAAGACCCTGGAGGGTGTCCAGGGCATCCTTATATCTTTATATGTATGGCTTATGTGATTGATATGGCTCATTTGAATGATATGCCTTACGTGATTCATATGGCTCACGTGATAGATATGGCTTATGTGATTGATATAGCTTATGTGATCGATATGCCTTATGTCACGACTAGCAAATTTAGGATTAAGATGGTGACTCGTGTACAAAAATTTCCTCTATGTAACCTTGCAACATCAAAATAGTGAAATTCAAATTACAATGTTATTTGAATACTTACGTGCACATATTAAGAATCAAGTTTAAATAGCCTCTTGTAAGCCCAAAAACTTGATCCAATAGCTAAGCCCAATCAATTTTGGGCCTTGGCCCAAGATTTATCGACCGAAAACCCTTTTTGTTTAGGCCTTATTGGACCGAAAACTCTTAGGTTGGACCAATTAAACCCAAAAAGCCCATACATTCATCAAAACTGCAAACTATTTATGGAGTTAGGGTGTTTTTGGCCACCCTAAAAACCAAAAACCATTTGAAGAGACATAAGGGACGAAAACCCTCTATATTCTCGGTTGGGATTAGATAAAAAAAATGCTAAAAGGAAGGTGACACCTCATTATATCCCACATATCTCAAATCTTTTATCTAGCATATTTCCTTGCATACACTTTTGGCCAGCATGTTTCTAGGCTAAACTCTCATCAAACATCAAAAATGTCAACCAATCTCCCATAAAAGAGAGAGATCAGCCGAACTCTCCCCCCCCCCCCACCCACCTTTAGAAAGATCATTTTCACTCAAGTTACTCTCAAATTCTCCCTGACTTCCTCTCCAAAATTTTGTGTGCTACATCCTAATGGAAGATACATCTTCAAGGTGGTTCATAGAATCTGGTAAGATCCTTTTAAAACTCTAGTGTTTTAACATATTTAAGTAGAGAACTCCAAGTTTACACACATTTTGTGTGAAGCTTGTTAGGACATCATCCATTTTTGGGTAGCCTTCACGCTACACCAAACTAGGCTCAACAATTTCTTTCTTCTTCTTCCTACCACATGAAAACAATGTGAGCTGCATACCCCCATCTTTCCATATTTTTCATACTTCTCTGCCGGGGGGGGGGGGGGGGGGGGGGGGGTTACAAGTCAAATCTCATTTACCCTTTGGATAATTGCATGCATCTTAGTTATTAGTTGAAAATGGAGCAAATTCTTGAATAAAATGGTTTTTAACATGTGTTAAATTTTGAAGTAAATGTTAATAACATCTTTATGATATAAAAAGTTTTGTGGTCATGGTTGTACACTCAAAATGGCCAAAATATAGGTGTTGTGCTCAAACATGTTTAACTCTAGGACATATGCATTTTCAACTCTTATACTTTAGACAAATATTTGAATATAATAGATTCCAAAGTTATTATATGTGTTTTGTAAAATTTATGACTTATGAGAGTCAAAACAAAATAAAATATTTTGTGTTAATAAACTTTCAAACTGGATATGGTGTGTTAAAAAAATTACAAAACTTTATTTTTTTTTTTGCTAAAGAAAAATTTTAAAATAGTCGTAACTAGGTTGTCACTATTTTGATGGCTTAAAACCTAAGGTATTATGCTATTTTCACAACATATATTAGAATTAGACATGTCTAGTATTGATTATTTATAAAAACTACTATAAATAATTTAACAAAAATGGTATACAAAGCAGAATTTATGACAGAAAATTTTGTGTGTCATAATCTGCCTATCATATGACTTTTATAGCGTCAGTAATAAACTGTATGTCATAAAGTGTAAAACGCGTGTCATAAAGTTATGTCATAAATTCACACTAGTAGTGTTGTTTTCATTATTCAATAAGGGGAGTAAAAGTTCGCATAAATCAGTTAATACTCTTGTGAAATTTGTGACTTATGAGAGTCAAAACAAAATAAAATATTTTGTGTTACAAAACTTTCAAACAGGATATGGTGTGTTAAACAAACTACTAGACTTGATTTTTTTTTTTTTTTTTGCTAAAGATAATATTACAAATAGGCGTAACTAGGGTGTCACTATTTTGATGGCTTAAAACCTGAGGTATTATGCTATAGTCACGACATATATTACAATTAGACATGTCTAGTATTGATTATTTATAAAAACTGTTAAAAATAATTTAACCAAAATGGTATACAAAACAGAATTTATGACAGAAAATTTTGTATGTCATAATCTAAATATCATAGGACTTTTAAAGCATGAGTAGTAAATTGTATGTCATAAAGCTGTAAAATGCATGTCATAAAAATCTAGTCATAAATTCACACTAGTAGTGTCATTTTCATTATTCAATAAGGGGAGTCAAAGTTCGTGTAAATCAGTTAACGCTCTTGTGAGACGCTTTCTTCACCGTAACTACCTAGCGTACACTTTAAGTTTTGCATTATAACCAGAGTCTCCTGGAGGGAGAGCGAGACGGTTGTGTATAGATCTGTACGAGATTGAAAACCCCACACCTCAGTTGTTCGCTACAGTTAGACCGGCAAGTCTAGGGTGACAAAAGTCTTACTAGCTCCGACGGATGAAGAACATTGTGTTCAAGCATATCAGTCATATTAGCATGTTTATAAGAACTCACATAGGGATTAACATACTATTTCGGTTTACGGGAAGCTTAGACTTCATTATTTTTTCTAAAAGATACAACTACATACTATTGTTCAGTACAACAACTCTCATACATTTTTTGTCTTAGGGTTTAAGAGTGCAATTTTTCATACATCAGAAAATGTTAAATTTTTTGGGAACATGCATTCGAAAATTATAAGGAAAGTATACAAAGGAAATACACCATCTACAATTTACTTATAAGAAAATATCGGATTTTCTGGGAACATGCTCTTTATAATTACAAAAAAAAACAAAAAAAAAAACAAAGGACATGCATGCATATATTCACGGTTTTGGAACGAGACTTACAAATCATTTTCATATAAAATATCGAATTTACTGAAAGTACTACGAGAACTATTCTAAACAAGTACAAAACCATTTTCTACAAAAATACTTATGAACTCACCAACTTTTCAGTTTACGCTTTTCAAAAATGACTTGTATTCTCAGGGAACCAGTAACAGGTAATCAGCTCTGGCGTGAGATCAAGTGGTGCAACCTTATGAAATTTTACTTTTTGTCACTTTTGTATAGCTGATGAACAAGTAATATATAAACTATGTAAGTATGTATTTTCAATGTATGTCGCTTGGAATGCTATGTTTCATTCATATTCAATTTTTATGATACTATACATTAACATCATCCACCCCCGTACGTTTCCGCCGTCCCGGCTCAGGGGTGTGACAGATTGGTATCAGAGCATTGTTTATAGTGAACTAGTATATCAAACCACCTGAGATATACAACTATAAATACAATGGGACTAAAACACTCTGGCTAAAAGTATACCTTAAAAGTATAAGTATTCTATAAAAGTATACATACATACTAGGACAGTGTTATGATAAGAACCAAACTAGAGTATTTAGATGTTGGACACTACAGTCAAACCTAGATAGTTATGTAATCATTCTCAGATAAATATAGCATGATCAACTATAATTATTTGAGATATGTCCAAAATGTGTTTGGGAGTGATTGTGGTGTTCCAACAAGTCTAAAACTTACCAAGTGTACATGCAAAGGAACATTAGAATCGAACATAAAGTTTAAAATACTATAGGAGTATTTTAGGATACCATATAACCCCCACACTTAAATCTTCTACATGTTTCTCATACCTCTATTCTCGCACAGGCAACATGGTTGAATTTCACCATGAATACCCCTACTACCCTGCCTTAGTAGCCAACGAATGGATAAAGGAGGATCCATAAGAAGTTCATGAGGAAAACCAAGAAGTGGGTCTTGAAGAAAACCAAGAGATGGACTAAGAGGGGGAGGATTCTGATGACGATTCAGACGAGGAATAAGGCGTCGGAGAGATACTTAGCGAGCCTTACCCTTCAGGAGAAATACAGAACCAGAAAGCACAGCAGGAGGAACTTATCGACCATCTATGCCCCTTAGAGGAGGAAGTGGCCACCATAAGACAACAGCTCATTGCAGCTGAGGCTAGGGCAGCCTTAGCAGAACAAAGAGCGGAAGAGTCCACTCGTAAAATGAGTGAAATGGCTGGGCACCTCTTGCGCCATTTCAGAATATGATAGTCACTACAATACTCGCACTACCTCCTAGGTTTATTATGTATTTTGTTATAACTAGTAGTAAATCAAGAGAGGTACGCCCTCCAAGAACCCACGTAATTCGAATCAACTAATTGTATTAATACCTATATTCTATTTTTATAAACTTAACGTTCGTACAATACCTACTACTACTTATCACCATAAGTACATTTTGGGAATGTGGCCAAAAATTTTGGGGATCATACAACAGAACTTGTGACTTATATACGTGCATACATAAATGTATATAGATGGGATACAACTAGAAACAACCAAAGTTACTTATGAGCTCGTTTCTCGCTATACAACATAATCATGCCTTCACATGTAAACAAGCGGCCAACCAGCAAAACACCAATCCTGTAGATAGACTCCGCTACTTTTCAAGCCGCACTGACAGTTGTTGTGACAGCCGTCATGGCATAACTCAACGCTATCAGCACAAATGAAAATGGAATCGGTGTCGACAATTCCAATCATAACAATAACCAAGGGCACCGACGAGTGACTGCCTACCAGGACACCCCAAACCACAAACCCATGGTCATGAAACGAATGTCCTGGAATGGGAAAGGGGACAGTTCAACTGAAGGCCCACCAAAAGGCAACAAGTTGTAGCAGTCCATACCCCCACTAACTCTATTACCTCAAAACTGAGAAAACCATATGCTGGAAGCCTCCTAAAATGCCGCAAGTGCAGCTTCCATCGTAATGGAGTTTGTCAGAAGTTGCATTGCAACAGGTGCAACAAGAAGGGGCACACCGCCCGCCACTATAAGACCCCGACCCAATGCATCACTCCAACCCCTGATGTTGGAGTAAGTCCAGTATGCCACACATGCGGTGAAACGGTACATTTCAAGAGAAATTGTCCAACAGAGAGGAATGCTGGAGGTGCGGAAGGAGTTTAACAACAAGACGATGAAGCAACAAGGAACCCTACGGGGATTTTCTGTACGTTTCCAAACAACGAAAATTAAGCATCGCATTTTCACAAAAAATTTTGTCAATTAAAGTCATAATCATAAACTGCTCTCTCATCCAAACAAGTCATATCAATCATAGAAAAACTAAAGATCCTAGCAAGTGAGCTATGATCACTTAGTGTAAATGCAGGTTCATATATAATTAAGATTTTATAGACTTAGAGTGTGTGACTCCGCCTTAATTCCTGTTCCTTGTCTGGTTGTGGACTTAGGGCAAGGTCACTCAGTTGACTGTCTTTTCAATCTTAATTATATATGAATAGGTTACGCAAAATTATTATAGAGAGACCTAGTAGGAAACATACTTCAAGATTCCATCATTACTTATCCAAGCACTCGTGCTGCTAGGACCCACTAATCTAGGTACAAAATATTTGTTGTAGTAATAACAAGGATAAAAACTGAAAGCCCTAAACACGTACACATAGAAAGCACACTTGTTCTAAACAATCATCCCTTCCAAATCGACTTAACATTTGTTGTAGTGAGAAGTCCATCGTCGTCATTTGACATGGGTTGGCTTGACCCTCACCATACCAATTTCATGTGCTACAAAGAGACCTTCCACCTTACCCGACCGGTTAACAAAACTTTTTCAACCTATAACGACAAACCTCCAAATAATCTCTTGCATCCTGACTCATAAGTACCTATGCAAGAGGTACCACGCTCTTTCCTATCCCACAGTAGAAATAAGAAACAAGAAGCAAAAGACACCAAGGGTAACCCCGAGATTTATAACCTTTCTGAAGTAGTTGCTAGAAGGTATCTCGGAAATATCACCTATGTGTCAAGTTGAGATTGGAATCGACTCAACTCTTGGAGCCATTCCCATAGCCAAATCCATAATGCCTCTTAGCACCAACATAAACACAGAAAGTGCCCGGTCGATGGAATAATCCAATAAGTAAGGGAATTATCAGACCAAGAATTCAACCTCACAGAGCACCCATCTTTCTCATAAAGAGGAAAGGTTAATTGTCCATAGGACCACTGACTACTAAGAGTCAATCAAACCCATCATCAAGGATCGATATCCCCTATTCCAAATCGACGGCCTTTTCAGCCAACTTTAAGAAACGATCATAAGTGGACATCCCACTAGCTCAAATTTTCATAGGAAGAAATTCCCGAGGCAACCTAAGAAATATAAGGCCAACTACACCACACGCAACCTTAACTTAGCTGACAATAGTGTTCACCTTAAGGTTTAGAGACACTACCTTTGGGGCGTCAAGTACACAATCATCATTAGCCACGACCATCCATTCACCTCACCATATAGGATGCAAATGCAGACCACCCCTGTGTTGGGCTGAGATGACCAACACACGGCTAGCCAAAGGGCAAGTATCGTACGACACTGTCACCGGCCCCAAAATCACTAGAGAGACAATCGAAGAGATCACTCAAATTCGAGAACAACAAGGGGCATCTAGAAAACTAACAAAAGGACTATGAAAGTAAGCAATAGAAGCCCTTGTAATTCCAAGTCGGTGACCGCATATTTCTAAAGGTCTCTACTTGGAAAGGGATAGTACACTTTGGGAAAGCATGGGAAATTGAACCCGAGGTACATTGGACCCTTGAAATCCTTATTGGAAAATTGGTCCAGTGGCTTATAAACTCTAGCTACCGCTAGAACTCAACAATGTGCACCCTGTCATTCATGCGTCCAATCTAAAGAAATGTCTACCTGACGAAACTCTCATTGTCCCATTTGGTTAGATTAAGGTAAAAGAACACCATCACTTCGTCAAGGAACCCATTGAAATAATGGACATAGAAGTGAAGCGATCAAAGCAAGGTCGCATTCCCATCGTGAAGGTTCGATGGAGTGCCAAGCGAGGACCTGAATTCACCTGGGAAAGCGAAGACAAAATGATGCAGAAGTACCCCCATCCTTACCCTAGTTCTTGAAATCTGCTTTACAACGAATTTCGGGACGAAATTCCCTTTACTGGGAGATGATGTCACAAATAGCAAATTTAGGGTTGAGATGATGATTCATGTACAAAAATTTCCTATATGTAACCTTGCAACATCAAAATAGTGAAATTCAAACTACAATGTTATTTGAATACTTATGTGCATATATTAAGAATCAAGTTAAAATAGCCTCTTACAAGCCCAGAAACTTGATCCAATAGCTACGCCCAATCAATTTTGGACCTTGGCCCAAGAATTCTCAGCGCAAAACACTATACGCTGAAAACCCTTTTCTTTGATCCTTATTGGACCGAAAACTCTGAGGTTGGACCAATTAAACCCAAAAGCCCATACATTCTTCAAAACCACAAACTCTTTATGGAGTTAGGGTATTTTCGTCCACCATAAAACCAAAAACCCTTTAAAGAGTCATAAGGGCCGATCTCAAAGCTTTTATCTAGCATATCTCCATCCATGCACTTTTGACCACCATGTTTCTAGGCCAACCTCCCATCAAGCATCAAAAGGTCAACCAATATCCCATAAAAGAGAGAGATCGGCCAAACCCTCCCCCCCCCCCCCCCCCTCACCCTTACAAAGATCATTTTCACTCAAGTTACTCTCAAATTCTCCCTCACTTCCTCTTCAAGATTTCATGTGCTACATCCCAAAGGAAGATACATCTTCAAGGTGATCCATAGAATTTGGTAAGTTCCTTGTAAAACTCTAGTGTTTTTACATATTAAAGTAAAGAACTCCATGGTCACACACATTTTGTGTGAAGCTTCTTAGGACATCATCCATTTTTGGGTGGCTTTCAAGCTACACCAAACTAGGCTTAACAACTTCTTTCTTTTTCTTCCTACCACACAAAACCAAGGTGAGCTTCATACCCCAATCTTTCCGTATTTTTCATAATTTTAGGGGGGATACATGTCAAATCTCATTTACCCTGTCGATAACTACATGCATCTTAGTTATGGGTTGAAAATGGAGCAAATTCTTGAATAAAATGGTTCTCAAAAAGTGTTAAAATTTTGAAGTAAATGTTGATAACATCCTGATGATATAAAAAGTTTTGTGGTCATGGTTGTACACTCAAAATAGCAAAAATATAGGTGTTATGATCAAAGATGTTTAACTCTTGGACATATGCGTTTTCAACTCTTATACTTTACACAAATATTTGAGTATAATAGATCTCAAAGTTATTATATGTGTTTTGTAAAATTCGTGACTTATGAGAGTCAAAACAAAATAAAATATTTTGTGTTACAAAACTTTCAAACTGGATATGGTGTGTTAAACAAACTACTAAACTTGATTTTTTTTTTTTTGCTAAAGATAATATTTCAAATAGGCGTAACTAGGGTGTCACTATTTTGATGGCTTAAAACCTAAGGTATTATGCTATAGTCACGGCATATATTACAATTAGACATGTCCAGTATTGATTATTTATAAAAACTGTTAAAAATAATTTAACCAAAATGGTATACAAAACAGAATTTATGACAGAAAATTTTGTATGTCATAATCTAAATATCATAGGACTTTTAAAGCATGAGTAGTAAATTGTATGTCATAAAGCTGTAAAATGCATGTCATAAAAATCCAGTCATAAATTCACACTAGTAGTGTCATTTTCATTATTCAATAAGGGGAGTCAAAGTTCGTGTAAATCAGTTAACGCTCTTGTGAGACGCTTTCTTCACCGTAACTACCTAGCGTACACTTTAAGTTTTGCATTATAACCAGAGTCTCCTGGAGGGAGAGCGAGACGGTTGTGTATAGATCTGTACGAGATTGAAAACCCCACACCTCAGTTGTTCGCTACAGTTAGACCGGCAAGTCTAGGGTGACAAAAGTCTTACTAGCTCCGACGGATGAAGAACATTGTGTTCAAGCATATCAGTCATATTAGCATGTTTATAAGAACTCACATAGGGATTAACATACTATTTCGGTTTACGGGAAGCTTAGACTTCATTATTTTTTCTAAAAGATACAACTACATACTATTGTTCAGTACAACAACTCTCATACATTTTTTGTCTTAGGGTTTAAGAGTGCAATTTTTCATACATCAGAAAATGTTAAATTTTATGGGAACATGCATTCGAAAATTATAAGGAAAGTATACAAAGGAAATACACCATTGATATGGGCATATTTAGTTATAAAATTCATGCATTATCTTAATACTTTATGTTGTATTTGTCTCATTTAATGAACAAAAGGTGCTTAATTAGCTTAAATATTTCATTTTCAGTAACAAAGACATGCTCGGATGGAAAAGGAAGCGGAACTAGCGATTGGAGGCTTGGATCTTGGATTTTGAAGAAAGAAGGATGTTGTTGGACAGCTTGACCCCTCGTCAGTGTTTTGACCATATCTCATGAATGCTAACTCTGATTGACGAGATTCAAAATGTTCTGAAAAGTAGACACAATTTCAGATGACTTTCGTGTTTTGAGAAGAATAGTTATGTGTTAACAATAACTATTCTTCTGTTAATAAATCAGTAATTAAGTTGTATGAACATCTCTTAGTTGCTAATTTCATATGATTTACGTGACCACATAGTTGTATGTCTAGGAATAACGAATGTGAAACTAGAATTAACTTGAAGACAGGTAAGTTAATGTGTGAGCTTGTGTGATACACCATCAACAAGAGGTTAATTGAATCACCAATTTGATTAACTATTACAAGTCTTATTTAACCCGAATCAATAATTAGGAAATCCGTTGATTTAGACAACTGGCCACTGCTTGAGTTAATTTATTTCCTAAGGATTAGTAATAGCGAACGTGGAACTAATCATCTTAGTCGGTAGCCAATGAAGAATTAATCCGATACATCGAAATCATCCATGGGAACAAATGAGTCGAACCTAAACAGAAGTCCTCTTTATTATTGAATTTAGTTGATTTTTATTTGCTTAGCTCTTAGTTTCTTAGTTTAAGTTTTAGTTAATTGTTTAACTTTCTAGTCTTCCAAAACTAGAGAAAACCCCCTTTCTATTACTTGTTTTATTTAGATAATATTAGCATTTATTTTAATTGTTTACCGTTCCCTGTGTTCGATACCCTACTTACCTGAACTAAACTGCTAATCGATAGGTACACTGCCTTTCGTGTGTTTGTCTTTGTGTTTAAGTTAGTAGGATTAAAACTAGTTGGTTTTACACACATCAAGTGTTTGGCGCCATTGCCGGGGAATGGTTCTAAATAGTTAATTTTATTTGCTAATTCTTATCATTTATTTTATTTGTTGATTAATTTTTTATATTTAGTTTAATTTTTATTTTTATTTTTATTTATTATGTATTTTCCAAATCTCGATGCTTTTGATGCTTTTCTTGAGGAAGTAATACAGGAAATTGAGCAAGAAGATGAGGAGTATGACTCGGATGAAGATTTGAGGAAATTTGATAGATGGTTAGATAACATCTTGTCTAACGATCAAGAACAATTTGAGTCACAAGAGCTAAACTTACTAGATGAAGAATTTAATCCAGAAAGAGACTTGGAGGAGCTGCAAAGGTTGCTAGCAGAGAGGTCAGACGAAGAACAAGAACAAGCTGAATTGCAGGAACCAACCCGTCGTTTGACCATTACCATGATAGGGGCCCCTGTTTTTCCGGTTTGTGTTTCGAAGCATGGGGTGACGATTCCAACTTTGGAGAAAGTTCTGAAGTGCAATCCACTTCTGATTAGTACCCGACCGGTCCCAACCCTTTTCGGAATTCTTGGGTTATATGAATTGAAGCTCGTTTGGCCAATTTTTGAAGCAAATAGCCAAATTTTACAAATTGGTCAAAAGAAAATATTTAATGCAATGGATGGCATGACATTGATTTTATTAGAAGTTTATTAAGTTGGGAGTCCAGCTAAAGACTCGCACAAAAAGAAGCGCTTGCGGGAGGCAACCCGTCATTAGAGTTTGCTTTTCTTTTTCTTTTTAAACCTCTAGTATTTAGGGATAATTTAGGATTTTTATTTTGATTTATTTTTATTATTACTTGGTATTTGTTTTTGATCTTTTCATAAGCTAGGGTGATATTAGAGCGAATTCTTAAAGCGTGAGGGAATTAAAGTGAGCGGTCGAGTCGTTTACGAGAAGATTAGAAGATTTTGAGCGATATGTTGAGTCCGATGTTTATATTTGATTAAAAAGAGTCTCGTCCCTGAAGAAAATGAGGAGTTGTATTACCTTGATACTCTCCTTGAACACAAAATTAAAGCTGAAGCAGAAAGAAGAAAAGACCTGATCAGAGTCAAGAACTCGTCGAGTACATAATACTAACTCGGCGAGTCCAAGCAAAAAATCACGATTTCTGCGAGTATAGCGATTCAACTCGGCGAGTCTCCACATAAAACTCGGCGAGTTACTCATTCTTTTATCTTCGACGACTTGATTCAAATCAAGGTGACAATTGGCTATATTTTTGAAGACCATTTCTAGGCGATTCCAATATGCTTTTTCCCACATATTTATAGTTGTCAACCACACGAGATTTTGACACCCAATATATGGATGAGCTGTTCCCATGTCTAAAGTCAATTAAAGATGGAGCTGAAGAGAAGAGATATCAACCTTGCCACTACTATCCCAGGGGAGTTTGTTCCAATTCTCTCCTTATTTTTATTGTTCTTTATCATGCATTATATGCAATGGGGACATTGCATAAATTAAGTGTGGGGGTAGGGGGTTGGTTACATTAGTTAAATTTTGAAAAATTTGAAATTTTTGCATTAAAATTGCTAGGACTAAATTAGAAAATTTTGGTAAAGCAATTAGGGATCATGCTAGTATTATATTTGATGATTCTATGAAAACTCAAATGTTTAGTTGAGCCTATATACGTTCTAGTGCATTTGTGGCTTCCTTATTCTAGTGAAATCATGGGACAAAAACACGACCTCGCTTAGTTTGAAGGATGCAATATGTTTAGCATCGTGTACCAGAAATGTATCCAGGAAAATTATTACCGTTAACCAATAAAGGTTGAAGTTGAGCGCCCCTGCTTAAGCATGTAGGCTTTTGAGTGAAAAAAGTGAGGTACATGTTAAAAAAAAGTGAGAGAGAATTACAAGAAAAGTTGTAAGAATTTAGGAGCAATTAAAGTGAAGATCAAAAGATCGAAAATTCCGAAGAAATTCAAAAAGTTGAAGATGCCAAAAATCAAACAACAACCATCTACAGTTTACTTATAAGAAAATATTGGATTTTCTGGGAACACACTATTTACAGTTACAAACAAAAGAAAACAATGGACATGCATACATATATTCATAGTTTTGGAACGAGACTTACAAACCATTTTCATAGAAAATATCGGATTTTCTGAAAGTACTACGAGAACTATTCTAAACAAGTTCAAAACCATTTTATACAAAAATGCTTATGAACTCACCAACTTTTTAGTTGACACTTTTCAAAAATGACTTGTATTCTCAAGGAACCAGTAATATGATACTATGTAACTATGTATTTTCAATGTATGTTGCTTGGAATGTTATGTTTCATTCATATTCAATTGTTATGATACTATACATTAATGTCATCCGCCCCCAGATGTTTCCGCCGTCCCGGTTCGGGGGTGTAACACCTTATGTGATTGATACAGATTATATGGTTATGTTCATTATGTGGGATATGCTCTGGGGAACTCACTAAGCTTTTTGCTTATAGTTTTGTTTATGGTTTCAGGTATCACTGGTTTTGAAAGGAGGGGCCTGGCTCGATAGCAGCGTACACACCCGAGTTTTCCGCGTTATGTGATGTTGGGACGAACTATGATAATTGTTTTTAATTAACAGTGTTTTTAGATTTAAAAGATATTTGTGTTTTGGATATAATAAAAATAAAATTTTTACCGTTGATTTTTGGGTCGTTACAAGTTGGTATCAGAGCGTCGGTTTGAGGGATTCGGACATACTTTCGGGTGTGTCTGAACTCAAACTGAGAATCTGTAGAGTTTTCAAAAGAAAAATGTTTTTAAGGAAAGAATTTCTAAGACAAGAAATGGTATGGTGAATGCAAATAGCCGAGCTCAAGTAAGTTTCCCTAGAATACTCATATATGTTATATGTTATGACTTGACTTATGAATATGTGAATCACATGCTAGTTAGGGATTGGGGAGATGCATTTATATGTTGTATGAGCTGGTAGACTTGCATGCTAGTGTTGAGTAGTCAGCAATAGATTGGTCTGATATGTAGTGATTTTAGACTTGGGAATATTGAATGCCATGTTCGAATGAGAATGATTATATGTATTAGTAACTGCTAAGCGTATGCTTTTAAATTGTATACAGTTAGGATCTTATAACCTTAGAATAATTGATTTGGCCTTATTTCCTGTTCCTTGTCTGGTTGTGGTCCTAGGGTAGAGTCTATTATTCGACAGTCTAATAGTTTTTTATGTGTATAATTTGCATGCATAAGGCAGCCGACAGTAACTCAGTAAGGATGGATGGATGTGGATAGCATGAATTGTGATATGTGGGCTGAATGTTCTATGATAGTTCTTTGGATTGGAGTGCTACTGTAGGAATGTTCCTTGCTTTGTGCTTTGTGGAACTCTTGAATGATGGGAGTCAACTACTAAGTGAATATCACGATATTCAGGAGGTGGATGGTTGGCATTATGAGGAGTTCTTCAGCAGCTGATGGCAGGGTGAGGTTGGGAACCTAGGAAAGCCTAGGATATG
Organism: Lactuca sativa; assembly: GCF_002870075.4. Lineage (NCBI taxonomy): Eukaryota > Viridiplantae > Streptophyta > Magnoliopsida > Asterales > Asteraceae > Lactuca > Lactuca sativa. The sequence goes on along the minus strand of NC_056630.2, from coordinate 196,594,435 downwards.
CTCCGGTGAGTTTAGTGGGGCGTTTTGTGATAACCGACTATTCTGGGTCAACAAAAGTCAAACAAGTCAACAAAAGTCAAATAGTTAGGACTTAAATCATGAATTTCACCTTGCTTTTAGGTTTCTTGGTTTTGGGACCCAAAAACCTTGAGATTTCGGTTGTGATGGACTGAGATCACATGCCTAGACCAAAATCACATCTAGGACAAAATCATACCAAGACCGAATTCATACCTGGACCGAAATCACATGTGATTTCGGTGGTTTAAAGGTGACTTCGGAGGTGCTTACGCTGAAATCACCAATCTGATTCGGTGATGCTTTTCCCAATGTGATATAATACACAAACCAATGCAAACATCACATCACCCTCACACCTCTTCTATATATTTTTCCGAAAACACTTCCCCATTTCTCATTTATGTCATCAAAACTCTTTCACTTTTCTCTCAACAATAGTCCATAAGTCTTCAAATCTTCATACATCTTCCCAAGAACATTATCAAATATTCCCAGAAATGTCTTCAAAATTTCCAAGAAGAACCATTCCTTCAAGAATTATTTTAGAAGATCATTGTAAGTTCCTAAATTATCTAGTGTTTTACAAACACTTTAATGATAGTTCAACTAATTTACACACATTACTATATGTTTAAAACTCATAGGATACAATCACCTTTGAGTGTTCGAAACTTGAAGATCATCACCATCGCCTTTTTATCCCGTCACGAACACATCCGAGGTGAGTTCATACCCCTACATTTTTCGAGATTTTCAATGTTTTAGGGGGGGGGGAATACAAGAAAAACACAAGAAAACTTGTTTTAACAATACAAAATGATTAAATATGTTTTGTTACTAGTTATACAAAAATGCTAAATTCATGAAACAACTTTATCTCCAAACTTGTGAACTTTTACATAAAACTTTTTGTGCAAATACGCTATGATTTTCTAACATATATATATATATATATATATATATATATATATATATATATATATATATATATATATATATATATATATATATATATATAATGGGTACAAATACGATTACGATAATAAACTATATAAAAATAGTTTATAAGACTTTAAAACTTTTGTAACATGTTGAGCAAAAGTGTATGATTATATAAATATACATATATAATTATTTCAATCCATATTATTTTTTATCATGGTAAAATGATAATGGCACCTATAAGGGATTTTTAATTTCAACGACATATTTTATAAACTATGGTAACTATAGTTTATGGGGCATACACACTATTTTTCCCTTTCGGGACAAAGAAAAAATTATTTAAAGACATAATTATTTTACACTACGTCACTACTATGGAAGGATAATACTTCCACATACAAAAAGGATTTACATTACACTATACGTAAAAATGTTAATGCAAGGTTGTGAGACACTATCTTCACATACTTTCTAGAGTACATACTAAATTCATGTATTATAACCAGAGTCTCTTGTAGGGAGAGCGTGACACTTGTGTATAGATCTATACGGGACTGACAATCCCGCACCTAAACTATTAGCTACAGTTATACCGGTAGGTATGGGGTGACAAATGGCGTACCATTCCGACGCTAGAAGAACGTTGTAACAGGCCAACTAGTCGCTAGCATGGTTATAATAACTCACATGGGGTATTAACAATACATTTGGTTTACGGGGCTAACTGACACTATCTTCAACCAATTTTATTAAAATAATAAAACTACACTATACTACTTTCCAGTATAGTACTTATAAGTATCGGTCTTAGGGTATCTAAGACTACAGTTCATTTAAAAGAAAATATTGGATTTTCTGGAAGTACACTCTATCATTTTACAAGGAACACACTATATTCAATTAGTTTTATATAATGATAAAACTACGTTATACTATTCTCCGGAACAACACTACTTATCATTTTGGTCTTGGGATTAAGACCTACAATTAATTTTACAAGAAAATATTGGATTTTCTGGAATCACACTCTTTCATCTTACAAGGAAAATGGAAAAATTTTCTCATACAAAATGTTTATGAACTAATCAACTTAATTGTTGACACTTTTTCAAAACTACTTGTATTCTTAGGAAATCAGTAAACCGGTACTCATAAGGATTTGATTTTAAAGATGGGGCGTAACTGAAGGGGTTTGAGCATTCTAACACTCCTATGGTGTACATGCAACCCTAGGAACCTTGGATCTATGTTTTCTCTATTATACATGCAAATATAATTTTTCAAAGGTTCTCATCCTAGCTAACATACCATGGGATACTTGTAATATAAAACTTAGTGGGATGACATACCTTTTCTTGTGGTTGATTCCTTGGAGCTTCAAGAGCCTAGCACCAATAATGTGGATACCTCAAGTGGAATCACAAATCACCAAAACACCTTGGAAAACTTGAGAGAATAGTAATCATACTAGAAATCGACCTACTCATGTTTTCTCACACACTAGTGTCATTTCATGTGCCAAAGACCTCTTTATATAGTATGGAGGATTAGGGTTACATCCATGTAAACTCTAAACCCATGACCTTTCATTTCCATTGGATCCACGAGTTAAAAACTCCACGGACTATCCATGCAAGCTTAGCCCAACCTAAATGAACTTGGCCCATCCTATAAGAGTCCATAATTAATTAGTTCCTTTTGATCACTAAATTAATTCTTGATCAATACTAATTAAATAATATGATCTCATATTAATATATTATAACTTATAATATATTTATAAACCATAGACGTACTATTCTCAAAAGACTATCCATACAAATTATTCCGGTGAAGTGCATCCCAAATGGACCATGCTACTCTTGGGTCGAGTACATACCAATAATAGTTATGGGATTAGACATCTAATCCAACAGTCTCCTACTTGGATAAGTCTAAAACTATTATTCAAGCTTGACTCCAAGATCCCGATTAGCAATCGTAGATCTTAAAGCCGTTGCCAAACTCTGACCTAGTCAAATGATGTGACCACTAGATAAAGGATCGTATATTCCTCCATTCTAGATATCATATGGACTGAGACATGGATTATAATCATTCTCTCTGTCCATTTGTTGTTTCCCGATTTCTGATTTATGACAACTGACTAATTGAACAAAATCAAATCAGTCCAGGCTTGGCCAAGCACTTAGGGGTGTCATCACTAAATCATCGAGGGGCCCACAGATATCGCTTTTATCCCTCCAAGGGTAAAAGGAATGGATAAACTTCGACCCAAATGTTCTCTTGTACTTACTCATCAAATTACACACAACGATATGTTTTATAACAACCAACTTACTGGTTGCATTTACATATGTCAATGTACACCTGATGCGCAACTATAACTCACACATCTTCGTTTGAAGAATATAAGATATTATCGTCTCATCATTACTCGTGATAAAATCCATGAAGTGATTCAAATGAGAGTGGGTTGAATCCAATACTCGAAACTCATTCCAAGAGCACTCATGAACACTGCAACCACTTTGTCCCAGACAAACTACAAACCCTTCATGATAGTCTTGCCTCAATACCAACTTCCAAAGTATGATCGATTGTGGATGGTTTGAATAACCTATTTATTCGGGAAGTCAAAACATGCAAAGTGAAACACAAGAATAATCGAATCCAATATGGTCTCAGAACTTACGAATATAAATAAAACACCTTTTATGTATCACCATATTGATTACACATTATTCATTGCATAATGTTTCTAATAATCAACTAAATACTTGATTTAAAACATTAGCTGTCCCATGCTCCAAGCATGCACACTATGTTTTCTAAACAATAGTTATGCCATACTCCAAGTATGCACACTATGTTTGTCTATGATCTTTACTTTGTGAAATAGATCAATTGAACATGATTCCAGTGATGTTTATCTCACAATCCCAAATCCTTACCGTAAATGTAAGAATATCAAATTCTTGTCATTTAATGTAATTTGTTAGATTTTAAACTCATATGCATTGGTCCTCTTGTAATGACTATGCACAAAAGTAACAAAGACTTGGCAACAAACATTACAAAGTATTCTAATGGAGATCAATTCCATGGAAACAAAATATCATATTCAAAGTACATTCCTTTGAACATCCTTCTTGTATTAAAGTTTCTAATCTTACACAGATTGAATAACTTCCACCTATGGAGACATATCCATATTCCCATTTTGACTATCACTTCTGAACAAGAGTTGCCTCTTTTCTAAATATGTCAATATGTTCCTTCAAAAAATCATACTTACAATTGTACATGAGTAACCAATCTTTGGTAATCCTCAGATTGTCCTCGACAATTGCTTAATCATTTCAGTCATATCCGTTCTCTTACTTTTTCCCTCTTAATGCCCTAGGCATATGGAACTTTTTGAACGGTCAAGTATTATAGCAAATGTAATCGATCCTATATCCGAAGCATACATGACACGATTCATGATGTCTCATATAAAGACATGATACTTGACCAGTCTTTTGGTACAATATTTCTTATAATTTGCCATGTTCTCATAATTCGAATTATGAAAAGGGATGCGTAATCATAATCGAATATTAGAACGCAAATAATGTAATCATGCATAAATTTGATTAAAATCTCACAATCTAAGGTTTTAGATTTGAAATGAAGTATGAATTCCTCTCCCTTAATTATAGTAAACAACTTTTCAACCCCCGCAACTTCACGAATTGAAACCCTTTTGTTTTCTATAATTAACATTGCCAACTTGCAATACTAAACATAATAATCATTCTCCCACTAACATGATAATTATTAGCATAACACTTATGCTCCCACTAGCTTTGACATGTATCCAGAAATCAGCTGGACTTCTAGAAATCAATACTTTATTGACTTTCTTACCAAAGTTCAAATTTCTGATACAAGATGCTTTGATAAGACTTTATCAAAATCATACACCTTTTCTTAGATAGCTCACATGTGTGTCTAAAAAAATTTAGAACTATGAAAAAGGATGTCGTAATCATAGTCTCAATTGTTTAGACCTTTTCCATTTCTCACAAGTCCATGTTAGTGTGTCGGTTAACCACACATGCTCCACTAACGACTTTGAGAATGCAACTATCAGAATTGCTATCTACTTAAAATGTACTTAGTGAAAGCGTTTCATCACCGTTATTTTCATGAATCAGAGAGAAACCTTATGACACTTAGATTTTATGGTGTAAATGTTCCTATCCATGTGAATTTGTCAAAACCATAATCACAAGACAAGGTTAGTGACGAATCCAAACTCATATGGACTGAACTTGTGCAATCTTAACTTCTTGCCACTTGGCGGCATAAGGCCTACCATTGCTTCCAGGGTGTTATGCAAACAATTGAGAACTTGTAGAACTCAGATGCATTGTCAAATTTAATTGGAATGGGTATAGAAATAATAATATGTCAAAACGATAGGTTACAAACCTCAAGTCGTGCGCTAGTGATAAACTATAGGATTTATTCTTGATTAGTTCTTGAAACTCTTTCATGATCTTTTAGACTCCCACTGTCCTCTTGACATATAAGACTCTCTTGCCAAGAACCATTCCTTGACAAAGAAAAATATCAAAGAGATAGTGTGGATTCTTATCAAGACAAACACTTCACACAATTGGCCTTAGTTGGTCTTAGTTTTATCCAAAACATCACAGCTTACCAATTTCAAATGTACAAGAGTAGAAAACATTTTACTCTACATTTTACAAGTGTTATAAACCTTCTTTAAGATATATCACTCAAGTTACAATCTTGGAGCATGACTCTAAGAATTGTTTTGGAACAAGTATGACTCATCTTCTTGATTTAACCACTTCAACAATTCATGACTCCTCTTCTTAGCCATGGGAATGCACTAAGATTTCCTTAAAGAATCAATTGTGATATGGTTTCATAATCATTAAGATGATCATAAAACATGGCACTAAAGTACTCTGCCATCTTTTCAGATTTGAGAAACTTTTATCTTTCTGGCTAATTTGATTCTTCTCATTCGTTCTGCCATACATTAAAACTTTTACAATGTTTCAGAATTATACTTAAACTTGTAAGTATAACCATATTTACTAAAATTTAGTAAATCATGATGAATAGCCTTATCGATCTTTGTGGTGGACTTGACTAGTGCACAAGAATGTGTACTCGATCCCATAGTCCTTCACTTGACTCACATATACATGTGAACAAGGAATTAGTCTTATCTTTCCAAAGATGAAAATTCTCATTCATCATACAATACAACTTGCATGATTCCAAGTTTCGGTCCAATTAAAACTTGGGTGATGAGAATCTTTCCTTATTTGGTAAATTTAGACACTACCACAAATGAAATAATCAAATTCATATTTCCAATATTGCTAGAAACATACAAACATCAATTTTTCATAAATGTCATTGCAAGGAGATATAAAATAAAGCAAAACAAAATTTTATTTATTTATAAAATGCAGAAAAACTTTTTCCTTACAATGCAACTTTAAATGAAAACTATGCTATTACATATTTCCTAACAATCTATCATAACTCCTAAGCAGCAGCTCAAAAATCCGATCTTCAAACCATGGGATTGAAATCAATCTTCGCGATCAGATTCAACATACTCTTCCTTTAAGTTTCCTTCCCTTTGCTTGATCCTTCCAAACATCAAAATACAACCTAGTCACATCATGTATTAGGAATCAAGAAACTTAACAGAGTTAGATAGTGTACTTACCTGAAGCAGAGTCAAACTTTTTGATTCTTCCTTCTCTCAAATCTTTCAGGTAGTCAGGGCAGCTTCACAACCAATGCCCCTTCTCTTGACAATAAAAACATATATACTCTTTGGGAATGGTACACGGGACTATCACATACTTAGCCTTTCCCTTTACCTTTTGGTCAACCGAGTTGACCAAGGTCGATCCCTTTCCATTGGGAAGAGAAAGATTTTCTGGACTTCCAATGTTACCATTGTCAATGTCCATGGAAGTTTGAGAAATAGACCTTCCACCCAAATTTACTTTTCCAGTGCGCAAAAACATTTCTGATTCAGCAGCAACAAGCAAATAAGAAAGATCAATAAGGGTCATGTCGTGATCTGTCATATAGTAGTCTTTAATGAACTCATTATATGACTCAGGAAGTGACCGAAGAACCCAGTAAATAGCCAACTTCCTTGGCACAACGACACCCAACATTCTAAACCTGTCAATGTGTGACTTTATCTCTAAGACATGAGTACACACAGGTCTTCCATCTTTATGTTTCATTGCAAGTAGGGCTTGAGTCATTTTGAACTTTTCAAGTCTTCGAGCTTATGGGTCAGGGAGAATAATTGGAGGAGGTGGAGGAAGAGAAATATAATTTCCATGATCCAATCACGGGACATCATCTTCATTAGGAAAGCTTGTTCCAAGAGATTTGGGAAGACCATAGTTGTCTGAACCAGACATCTACAATGGGATAAATTCAAGTTGTTGATTTAATTCCTTAATAGAACACCCAATATGAAATATTAAGGCTAGGACCCAACACTATATTGTATAACTTGGAAGAGGATGCCGTAATCCAAGCTACAAAATATTTGAATGTAGGCGAATGACGATTCACCAATTTTCACCATGAAAAACGAAATATTTATTAGGTTTTAATTGGATTGAAACTCCTAGATCTTTTGAGATTCATTGAACTTTTCAATGGCCTGTTTAAATCTCGATTGTGCCCTCTCAAGTTTGTGACTAGGATGCTGAGGATCATAAATAATGTGTGAATAACCATGCAAATTAACTTGGTACCCTTAATTTTATCACCTAATCGATGTGCCGGTTACCCACACGCGCTCCACCGATCAATGATAAACATTAAGTCACCCTTTGCCACTCTTACTAGTCCATGTTAGTGTACCAGTTACCCACACATGCTCCACCAACGACTTGGTAAGGTACAAAGTGTAATTTCATGGGTTAGCACCAAATTCACATTTTCTTAAAGTAACTAAGATTGGGAATTTATAAAAGTTTTAGTTACTTTATATTTATCATTATACTTATAATGAGAATTACAGTCCATGTCCTACCCGTTCGGCTAACGACCCTCCACCAGTCAAGGAAGCGGTGGGTGAGAGTGGACACCCATTAAGCTGCCATTTTATAGGCAACAACCTTATACCCCCTTATAGACCGGCTTCGTGAATGAGGCCTAGTAACGGTAAGACTGACCTGCTCTTATACATACATACATACATACATACATATATATATATATATATATATATATATATATATATATATATATATATATATATAACTTATAAAACTATAAAGTATAAGGGTTGAATTTTAACTTTTAAAACTCTAAGGTTTGGAATTAAAGTGTGTGTGTGACTTTACAAATTCCAAAACTTGAGGGCAAGTTTTGAGACAATTCAAAAACTTTTCATTTCTATAACTTATGAGTTTTAATGGTTTTTAAAGAAAAGAATTTTGGAATTCCATAACTTAAGGACAAGTTATGGAGTCCATTAATTGGCATTTAGATCAAGAATTACACTAACAAACAATATGCAAATAATTCTTATGATCTACTAAAACTCATAAGTATGAACATTCATATAAATAATTTCAAGAATCATACAAACATATATAAAACTTGAAAATTTGATAATAACCATTGAAAATGGATTTGCATAATCATTACCACACCAAAAACACGTTTTATAAGTCCAAAACAGTTTAGGGTAATGATTCTAGTCCATTTCCAGCAGCAAAACTTGAAAATCTGCACACAGAGCCTCCAACACGTCGAGCACAAGAGCTTACTCAACGAGTAGGATGAGTTTATACTTAGACTCGTCGAGTCCCCCCGTGGACTCGGCGAGTCCACTAAATAGTGAACAGTTTTTCGACTTTTTAAAGCATTTTGCATAAGTATAATGAAAACAAAACCTGGCTCTAACACCGCTGAAGGGTTTTGAGCATTCTAACACTCCTATGGTGTACATGCAACACTAGAAACCTTGGATCTATGTTTTCTCTATTATACATGAAAATATGATTTTTCCAAGGTTCTCATCCTAACTAACATACCATAGGGTACTTGTAATATAAAACTTAGTGGGATGACATACCTTTTCTTGTGGTTGATTCCTTGGAGCTTCAAGATGCTTAGCACCAATAATATGGATGCCTCAAGTGGAATCACAAATCACCAAAACACTTAGAAAACTAGAGAGAATAGTAATCATACTACAAATCGACCCACTCTTTTTTTCTCACACACTAGTGCCATTTCATGTGCCAAAGACCTATTTATATAGTATGGAGGATCAGGGTTACATCCATGTAAACCTAATACCCATTAACTTTCATTTCCATAGGATCCATGGATTAAAAACTCCATGGACTATCCATGCAAGCTTAGCCCAACCTAAATGAACTTGGCCCATCCTATAAGAGTCCATATTTAATTAGTTCCTTTTGATCACTAAATTAATTCTTGATCAATACTAATTAAATAATATGATCTCATATTAATATATTATAACTTATAATATATGAATAAACCATAGACGTGCTATTCTCAAAAGACTATCCATACAAATTGTTCTGGTGAAGTGCAACCCAAATGGACCATGCTACTCTCGGGTCAAGTACATACTAATAATAGTTATGGGCTTAGACATCTAATTCAACAGTAACAACGTCATGTCACATATTTCTGGTCATATGTATTTAGAAATCAAACAAACTACGATTCGAATACAATGTAAAAACTTATAATTTATCAATATGATGGTTGTAAATCTTTGATCTCTATTTTTCAATTATTATGATACTGTACATGAAGTCATACACCCCCAGACGTTTCCACCGTTCTGGTTTGGGGTGTGACATGGTTCATTGAGGTTGGGAACCTAGGGGTGCTTCGGTGGATACTGTGTTACTGTTTAGTAGACATCTAGTGCATCAACAGAGTAGGTAACTCAGAGGATTCGGGAGGATTGCTGAGGAAAATATGGATAGGTGTGGAAGGTAGTAATTGGCCATACTACTGAAAGCACAGGATTCATACTCGAATTGGTGAGAGTCTTGGAACTAGGATGAGTCTCGCATCCCCGTCTGGGAGGAAGGTGGCCCAAGCATTTGTTATGATTTGAGGGTCGTGTGAGTGGGAGCTTGGGAGACTCCCAACATTGAGATCGCGTTCTCTTGGTGATTGAGGCAGGATTCATAGAAACAAGTCGGGGTCCCAAACATAGCTCGAGTTCAGCCTGGAGTATTCGGTCAAGTGCGTGCTCGACTCTGTATGCGTCTCGAATTGATAGATTAGGAATAAGGCCTTAGGCTGCGTTTGTGTTAAGGAAAAAGTGTTGTAAGACTATGGGGGAGCCGTATCATGCACTAATGGTCAGTTAGGATGAAAGTGTTGTAAGACTACCGGGGAGTCGTAGCATTCACTAACGGTCAGTAGGGTGAAAGTGTTGTAAGACTATGGGGGAACCATATCATTCACTAATGGCCAGTAGGGTGAAAGTGTTGTAAGACTACAGGTGAGCCGTAGCATTCACTAATAGTCAGTAGGGTAAAAGTTTTGTAAGAATACGAGGAGTCGTAGCATTCACTAGTGGTCAGTAGGGTGAAAGTTTTGTAAGACAATGGGGGAGCCGTAGCATTCACGAGTAGTCAGATAGTGTGGAAAGTGTTGTAAGACTGTGGGGGAGTTGTAGCATTCACAATTGGCCAGATAGTATGGGAAGTGCAGAAAGATTGTAGGGTAGTTGTGGCATTCACGAATCCGTTCAGATGACTTAGGCCAAGGTGGGCCAGTTTGCAAGGTTGTGAGTAGCTCACAACATAATTGGAATCAGGAAAAGGTAGGTCAAAGGAGACTAGACATGATGTAACACTACAGTTATTCTGGTAGCATTCACATTTTTGCGTCGGATTCAGTGGCGACAGGTTGTCAGCCTATCATGATTGGATGGATTAAAGGATTGAAGGAGCCATTAGTGGCGGTATAGATAGGGCAGTTATTGTCAGACGAGGTATCCTTCGGAGGTCATGTGGGACTGATGTGCATGTGTTTCTGGCCCAACAATCAGTTAGGTGCCCGATGTTTCAGTAGTTGATAGATAATGTGAGATCAAGGAGGTCCCGGCTGCCTCTAGAAACTAGCAAGTGGTAGCAAGAAGAGTCGAAGTGGGTTCGTTGACTTGGAATTCGTGTGTGGAATTTCTTGTATTTGGGGTATACACTAAGTTGTTTGCAATTAGATTAAATAATATCAGAGTGGTTGATCTGAACCTGTTGCGCAACTCTCGTCTAAGTCTAACCGTTGCAGGGATGGGTCTCCTACTCGAAGGATTATCTAAGCTTATTATCAATTGTAGTGATCTGAAGGGATAGTTGTTCAGTGATTCTGTTTCTAACAGGAAATCCCTAATATCAAAAGCTAAGTAGTCAGTTGGGAAATTTATGGGATGGATTCAACTTTGGTTCAGTATGGGCGTCTGTAAGGGAGTTAGACCATCTCGAGATTTCAGATTTCAGACTGAGTAAATGTGATTATGTTGCAAGGAATTCGTTTACCAATGGGTTGTAGAGCTCTAAGAGGGTCAATTTTGGTTGCCTTGGGAAGGTAGGGTATGCTTGTGGTTGTGGTCGTGTTACTCAAGTTATTTGGTGTGTCAGCAGTAGTAAGGAATGATTTCGAGGACAAAATCTAATTTAAGTAGGGGAGAGTTGTAACATTTCGTTTGAAATAGAGAAATTAAATAATAAACCCGAAACCCCAAGATGTAAATTTATGTTTATCTTATTTTATAGTAGCCCTATAATCCATATTATTTAGCGGGGTGTTGGTTTTAGGGAGCCAAATGATATAATTTGGATTTTTGGGGGTTAAAGTGTAATTCTGGGATTTATTTTGTAAATATTTTCAGAAGTTATGGGGTATTTGGTAAAATATTAGACTTAAATTGAAGGGATTTTGGAATGTGGAGGGCCAAATGGTAAATTATGTACCTAAGTTGAAAAGAATTTGTCATGGAGGGGCTATATGGTAACTTATGAAACTGAATCGAAAAGAATTGAGGGGTTGGGATAGGATGTTTAACTATGAGTCAAGTTTTAAATTTGGATGGGAATATATAAGCTCGTCGCCCTCTCAAACCCTAACCCTACCTTATCAACCTACATCCGCCAACCTTGTATCCCCTGCCTCCGGACGCTGCAGCCTCCTAGCCAACCGGTGTCGCCGATCGAAGCCAACCGTCGGTGATACCGCCGACAGCGATGAAGAGCCTCATGTTGAGGTTGAATCAATGGGTCGCCAGAATCATCTAGCATGTTCGTTGCCATTGCTCGCGGTTCAACATTTCTTCTCCATTCGTCGGTGCTACACCCTAGCCACGACCATCGTCGTTGCCGCTCTGAGCGGCGGCTTCTCTTGCTGCGTCCCTCAGCTGCTGTCTGACACTGCATGAGTAGTGGTGTTGTACGTGTTAATTGTGTTTGCAATGTGCGTTTTCTGTTTAGAGCAGCAAGCGAGTGTGTGTTTAGTCGTGTGTGGGTGGGTGGATGGCCGAAAGTCACAAACAACCACCATGGCAGCCAACCATGGTGGCTTCCGCCATATCATATTCTTCTGCCACCACCAGCCACCATAAGGAGGTGGTTGTATGCGTGATTTGGTGTGTGAATGAACGTATTTCATGAGTTTAATGTTGTATGGATCTCTCTTGGCCAAATGAAAGGAAAGTCATCACTACCACCGTGAAGTGGTGGCCGCCACCTTCTGTCGCCGTTCTGCCACTATTAGCCACCATTCCCGGTGGTTGTGGGCTTTCAGGTGCGTTTGGATTGATGTTTGGAGTGCTTTGGTGTTGCTTTGGCTTAAGATCATAACCACCACCACCGTGAGGTGGTGGCTGCTACCCTGAACCACCACTGCCCGAGGTGGTAGTGGGTGGTACCCGACTTGTTAGGCTTTAATTAACGTAAAAAACTTAATTATTGGATTAATTAGTTTGTGATTTGGTTGGAAACCCGAATTAGGGTTTAGAAAACTCTAATTTTGGAATGTGAGTTTTGGATTTGTCGAGACCCGTGTTGGACCGTTGGAATTGGAATTTTGAATTACGTCCGACCACATTGTAAGTTTGGTCTAGTAGAGTAATGGACTTAATGGATTAAGTAAGAACACTTAACCCTAATCGTCATTTTATGTGAAAAACCCTAATTATGTTCGGGCTTCAAGTTGGGCCTTCTTTTAGGATTTGGTGATTGGCTTATTGATGGGCCAAATGGAAACAAGTTATGAACTAAGGAAATTATTGGGCTTTAGGATAAGGCCCATTGGAAAAGCTTAGGCCCAATTTGGAAAATTGGGCCTTATGTGGGCCAAAATTGGGCCTTGATGATTATGAGATATTGGACCATTAGAATGTCAAGTGGTTAGACTAGAATAAATGGTTGAGCCTTAAGGTAAGACCATGAAGGGGTTATGGCCTAATTTGGAAAATTGGGCCATATATTAGGCCTTGGTTCATTGATTGGTTTTTGGGCCTTCATAGTGTGTGTTTGGGCCTTGGGCTTGGATCAAGCTAGGTTGGGGGTAAATGTCACACCCCCAAACCGAATTGGCGGAAACATTCGGGGGCGGAGGACGTCATGTGCAGTATCACAACAATGCATAATAGTAAACAAGCAACAACATCATCCATTGCTTTAATAGTATAATTTAATACAAGTGTGCTCTGTATAAAAGTAAGACACCAAAAATGAATGATAAAAATAAAGACGAGTCTTGAAAGCTCCGTCTTCTCAAAACCTAGCATCGGTACCTGTCTACTGATGACCTGAGAATACAAGTTATTTTGAAAGAGAGAATCAACATTTAAGATGGTGAGTTCATAAGATTTTAGTGTCAATGTTGTAAGTTTGAAGAAGATGTTTGTAAATGATTTGTATATGTTTGTATATGTTGTAAATGTTTGATATACCTAGAAAATCCGATATTTTCTACTAAAAGTAGTCTTCTACCAAGGCCCAAATGTTATGCATGTTGTTTGTTTGTAAAAGTGTGTATTTTCCCAAATGTGACTGTCATTACCAAAAATATAGTTTTACATTACCGTTTATGTGAGAAGATCACAATGTGAATGCAATGGGAAATTAATAAAGCATTGTAGTGTTGTATATAATAACTAATGTTGTGCTGATTACCTTAAACCAATTGTTAATTAAGGTAAAATGTGATATTATTGTAATCATACTTGATTAACTAGTAAAACACGACGCTCGATGACGTCGAATTGGTATGACATTCGTCACCCGTAGACCTGTAGGTTCCACTATAGCTAGCAGCAAGGTGTAGGACGGTCAGTCCCGTATAGATCTATACACAAATTCATGCTCTCCCTCCAGGAGACTCTGGTTATAAAATTTGACACAACAGTAGATTGACATGCCATGAAGTAGTGGCTCACATTGATGTTATAGTATTATAGTGTTTGTATAGTATGTTCTAGTCTATTATATGTTCTCTCCGTAATAGTGTATAGTATGTTCTCTTTGTATAGTGTAGTGTATGTTCTCTTAGTTTCTCATCATAGTATGTTCTTTCTGTTTCTCATAATAGTAAGTTTGTATTGACTCATGAATGAAGTGACTCTTGTATGTTTCATTGTAATAGAAGTAGTAAGTAGTAATCTCCTAAACTATACCTATTATAGTTTACTAGTAATGTTGTTTGAATGACTGAGTGTGTTAAACTGAGATAAAAGATTTTATATTTATATACATATACATAATATATAACTAAGGTTCAAATGACACTCGGACAAACAACCAGATACTCTAAGTCCACAACCAAACAAGGAACAGGAAATACAACGAGTTATCAGTCCTAAGTCCTTTCAACCTTACTTATATAACTATATCTATATAGACATGATTTTGACAATATATAAGTTTGAAAGAGTTAAATAAAGAGTTTTAGCATAAAAGAGTTTGATAAAATGTTTTGAAGTAGATGTTTGATAACACAGTTTGAAAGTATAAGAAATCTATATGTGTGTTCTAGTTATTAATCACATGTGATTGATATAATAACTATAATGATTCAACTTGTATGCCCCCCCCCCCATAAAAGCATTTAAAATCATTTATAATGTAGATTAAGGGGTATGAACTCACCTGTAGTGAGTGGTTTGGATGAAAGAGTGGTATAGGATGCTAGGTGTTAAGTGAAGACTTGAGCACACACACGGATCCTATTTAGCATATAATGACACGCATATGTATAAAATTATTGTTTATCCAACTAATCAGGTAACGGAAACACCTTAGGGACTAGGGTACACTTGAATGGAAAGGTAAAAATCACAAATGATTGTGTATAAGGTGAGTTTACGACCACACGTGGTGTTTGCTGCCAAGTATTCACGGCCCTAGGGTTTACGGCCAATGTGTTCACGTTCACACGAGTTTACGGTCGTAAACTCATGATGATTAGTGCCAAATGGTGATTTATGGTCTTACAAACCAGAAGGAAGTGTTCTAGCCTCAAGTTCAAGCCTTATGAAGAGTTTAAGGCTCATATGCACCTCTAACTAGGGTTTACGGCCAAAGGAGATGCTCTTGACCGTAAACACCTATTGTTCTTGGGAAATGGATGATTTCAAGGTGTTTAACATGTGTTTCAACTAGATATCGAGTATAGGGAAGTAATACTTACGATATAGAAGCTAAAAAGGTTGATTTTGGACCAAAACACTAGTGTGTGTTCTTGGTGTTTATTGAAGATCTAACCCAAAAGATGATGTTAATGGATGGAATCGATGGGTGATGCTAGTTAAGAAGATGTATTAACTAATGAAGGGATAAAACACTTACACTTTTGAAGAAAAATGAAGATCCTTGATGATAGTTGAGAGCAAAACCCGATTTCTTGAGTTAGGAGTGGTAAAAGTGTTGAAAAATGGCCAAGTATCATATATATAGCCAAGAGTTTGCGGCCACCATGAGTTTACGGCCGTAAACTCATGTGCCCTGACCGTAAAATCCTTATAAAGGGGTTGGCTTGTTTGTTGGTTTTGAACTTTAGTAGACACATCCTAACACTTAATCCTTTGATGTACTAAGCTTAGAATGCTCAAACAGACTTTAAACAGTGCTAAAAGTTAGCAGAAACAAGTCTGACTTTGACTGAATTAAATGGTTGTACAAGATAGAAATTTCGGGTTGTCACAATAAAGTAGCCTTTTACCCTAAGAATGGACTTATAGTTATGTATTGGAACCCAATTATTAATTGGGTGTTGTTTTAATGTTGACAGTTTGGGAATCTGTCATCCAACAGCTAGAGTTTTATCTGCGGGACTTCGGAAGTATGAGGTGAGTCTCCTCACCATACCAATGGGTTGAAGGCACCAAGGCCGGCCCATTTTGTGATATGTGGGTACACTAGTTGATGTAGTGATATGTGGTATACTAGTTGGCTATATGCTATGTGGTGTGCGAGTTGTTTCTGTGATATTGCATGAAAGACCATGGGGGTGCCCATGTCACTTGGTTGTAAGATCATATGGGGTGCTCATGGCATTCCAGGTAAAGACCATGGGGGTGCCCATGGCATATAGGTATAAGACCATATGGGGGAGCACATGGCATCCTAGAGTAAGACCCTGGAGGGTATCTAGGGCATCCTTATATGTTTATATGTATGGCTTACGTGATTGATATAGCTCATGTGATTGATATGGCTTATGTGATTAATATGGCTTATGTGTTTGATATGCCTTATGTGATTGATACGAATTATATGGTTATGTGGATTATGTGGGGTATGCTCTGGGGAACTCACTAAGCTTTGTGCTTACAATTTTGTTTATGGTTTCAGGTATCATTGGTTTTGGAAGGAAGGGTTCGGCTTGA
The DNA here is from genome assembly GCF_002870075.4 of Lactuca sativa. Taxonomy (NCBI): domain Eukaryota; kingdom Viridiplantae; phylum Streptophyta; class Magnoliopsida; order Asterales; family Asteraceae; genus Lactuca; species Lactuca sativa. The sequence continues at coordinate 196,577,505 of NC_056630.2, read as the reverse complement.
TCGCAGCGTACACACCTGAGTTTTCCGCATTATGTGATGTTGGGACGAACTCTGATAACTGTTTTTAATTAACAATGATTTTGGATTTAGAAGATATCTGTGTTTTGACTATAATAAAAATAAAATTTTTACCCTTGATTTTTGGGTCGTTACACCAGATCATGATCGACGAATAAGACATTCCAACAAAACCCAGATCAGAAAAACTTCAAAGCTTCAAAGACTGAAAAGAACCCATTTACCAAATCTGAAATGATAAGTGGTTTCGATTTTCATATATAGCCAATGATTAAAGAAACAAGAATGGTGTATGAATCTTACTTGATAGAGCTTCAAATCACTATTCAACCACCCTTAATCTCTAAAGAACCAACATGCAACAACAACAAAATTCTATGAAAATTTCCGCTTGAAATGCTTCAATAACGACATCGATTCAGTCTCCGTCGGTTAAGAGTAAGAGGACTAATCATATATTAAACTAATCTATTAAAGTGACTAATTGTAAATTATATTGGACTCATAACTTAGGTTTAGTTTCATTAATAATAATCTAGTTTACTTTGAAATTATTAGGCAATGAAAAATGTCGATGTGTTACCTACTCAAACACAAGTATTTGATGGTGGTCTAGAGTTATTAGATCAAATAGCACGCCAATTATATATGCACCTAATCTTACAAGAAATTCTTCTTTTCAATTTATTATGCTGGCCTAGAGTTATCAAGTTCACCATGAAAGCAATCAATGTCTATCAAGTAAATTGTACTACCTTAAAACGTATCCCTATAAAAACTTTCATGGAGATTTAATTATTGAGATTTTCTAATGCGTGTCCTAAGGACACATAAAAGAAACATTAATTAGTGACAAATATTATCATAATTAAATGTAAATATATTAATTATAAAAAATATTACCATAATTAAATATAAAATGTAATAATAATTTCTATAATAAATGTATTTTGAATTTAATTATGATAATATTTTTCATAATTAATACTTCTTATATGTGTTGTTAGGGCACATATTAGAAAATCCCTTAATTATTTAAAGGATTCTTTGGTAGAGTGTCGTTAACCACCAACAATGTTGAGACCACTCAACAAGCTATCTCGCTTCAAGAGTTAAATACAACTTTAGGAGTACACATTTATGTTATCACAAACTTATTATCCAACATATAATGTTGCTTTACTTAGTATTGCTCCAATATTAAAAACATTGTCTAAGTTTTCAAGGGTTAGATACTTAGATCCATAATGTGTGGCTATTATTCAACAAATGATGCTAACACTCGTAAAATATTCGAAACTTTTCACTATGATTGTTTCAGCATTAAATTCATATGTAAAACATAAAGGTGTAATCAAGACTATAACGAATATCCGTCTATTTTACGGTTTAAATGAACTAGATATAAATAAAAAAACACAATAAATATTGAAGATAAGATTAAAGAACTATATATAATATACGATAATGAATACTTGAGTCAAGATACAAGTCGTAACATCACAAACTTCAATGTCAAGGCTAGTAGCTCATCAATGATCAAACTAGTTCTAATTGAAGAAGACGTATTTTATTTAATATTGGCACCGATAACACAATATGTTAACGTTTTATAAAGAATTCACGGACTAGATATGTTTATGTTTTACAAGTTATGTGATGTTATGATTGTTACAATAAAAAAGACGATAGAAATAAACAAGTACAAATGGATACTAAAAATGAAGTTTAAATCTATCAAACTTGTCCATAGATACAAAACCATATACTCAAACCACAAGAAATGCAAACACAAAACCGGGTTCTTTTTTTTTTTTTTTTTATGTTCATCTAAATCCAAGAAATCGAATATAAACGAATACACACCCATCACCAATACACAAACCCCAATGTATCAACAATAACACAAAACCTGTTCATAAAGATTTCACTTCCTCGCACCCAACATACTTTCACCCGAAGAACTCCCAGATGTTGTGTTTGGATTGCCAAGTACATTAAGATCTTCAAATAATCTATACGAAGGAATAAACGGTCTTTGACTTCCACCACTACCACCACCAGCCGCCACCTGACTATCTCCACTTACACCGCCTGCTGCCGCCCTGTTAGAATACAAGTTTACTTGCTGTGAAGACGTGTTGTTGATGTTATTATATGAGGGAGTAGGATATGTGTAGGTCACCGGAGAAGGCTGATACGGGTTTGTGTAATAGCCAGGTGTTGCCGCCCATGGTGGCGGGATATAGCCGCCAGGGGAAAGGTTTTGCTGTTGATATTGTGGCTGAACCGGTGGTGGCTGTGGTGGAGGTTGGTGTTGAGGTTGAGGTTCGGATTGAGCCCATGGCACAACGTAACTGCTCATGGATGGCTGCGGTTGGTGGGGGTAGTGCTGCTGCTGCTGCTGGGCGGTGGTGGAAACTGGCGGTGATTGGTCGTGTGAGGTTGTGACGGGTGGTGGTGAGGGTGGATTTGGAGATGATAACGTGAGGCTTAAAAAGTCGATCATGTCATCGGCTTTTGTTGTGTTTAATGGAGGTGGTGGATCGGTTATGGTTAAAGCCATACTCAATGAAGGATCTGATGTGGGTCCCACTTGTGCTTTTGAATGCCTGGACAAAAAGAAAAAAAGTTTAGCACAAGTATGTTGCTATTTCATGCATTTAATCCAAAAAAAGGAGAATTTACCTTCTAGCTAACAAAGCAAAGTCATCTTCATCTTCCTCGTCATCACCATCATTTCCTGATGGTGGCGGCACCGGTGGAGGTGCCGCCACGGGCACGGTTGATTTCAAGTTTTCTTTTTCTTCAGTTGATTTGATTTGGGGCTCAAGGGTATTATTGGTATTACTTGGTGAGGCGATAGAATTTGTGAGTTGAGCAGGAATTGGAGAACCGGATGCAATAGCATCATGTTTTGCAAGAACGGTTTGTAGATTGTCATTTAATTCGATACCTTGACCAAGAAGCTCCTCATCACTACAAAAAAAAAAAAAAACAATAATTATCATGAGTTTAAAGCAACTACACATGATACAGTTTTGGGGTTTAGGGTTCAGGGTTTTTGTACCTTGTGGAAGCTAACATTTGCATTAATTTCTTTTGATTTGATCGACATCGGTCAACAACATCAACGATGACCTCATCTTTTATTGCCTATTAACATAAAAAGACAAGTCAAAATCACCAAGGACATGACATGACAGGACATAATAGGTTGTACTGTGTTTGGCATGAATTGGACCGGGAATGATGTCAGATATAAAGTCTTTGTGCAAAAAACTTAAATGTCCTTCTCATCCTCATCATTAAAAATAACCCTAAAAAGCTTGTCAGAGTCGGAGACAAAAAATGCAATTTTTGTCCGATCCAAAAAGTCGGGATAGGGACGCGCTATCGATATCTTGTATGCGGAAAAAGACATGAATGCCCTTCACATCTTCATCGTCTGTAATGACAAAAAGAAAAGAAGAATGCACGTACTGCACGATCATTTGGATCAACTTCTTGCAACATCTCGGATAAAAGTTCCGAAACATTCCTCATTGACTCGATCACCGACATACTAAAAAAATAAAAATAAAAATAAAAAATATCCAAATCAATCCATTATCCACCACTCTTGTAATTAGAAACATCTATCCATTTATAGCAGTGAGAAACTCTTTGTATTTGGATGATAATGAAATTAGAATGCTATAATAAACAAATAAATAGAACTATAGAAGTATGTTGCTGTTTTTAGCATTTAACTTAAAAGAAAAAAAAACAATAAGACACCTTAAGTTTTCAATCTCAGAAGCCATGGCTTCATCAAGCCTTGTTGAAGAATTACTTGGCATTCCATAATTTGGTTGAGTGGGTCCCACAGATGGATGATGGGTGACAGGAGGTGTAAATATTGGAGCTGCATCAGGTGACCGGTGAGGGAACTGTACTCCTGCTTGCTGTCCTCGTAAACATAATCCAAAAAAGATTAAAGATTTCTCAAATGACTAAAACGCCCTTAACAAGACAAGGAATCTTGTGGACTTATAGCAATACCAATAGATCTTCACGGGTAATTATGTAATTAAAACTTGGAAACTTGCTAATTAAACCGAAAAAAAAATAGTTTAGGAATTTTGATTGCACATAAATTACTTGTCATCGGATGTAAATTCAAACATATGTTATTTTTGGTATTAGATATTACAAAATTCAACAAATACTTCTCTTCATTTTTCATGAATTATGACTTCAACAAGTACATGTATTCCATTGCTATTTTTATCGCGATATGCAACTAAAAAAATCAAAAACACTAAAAAATGATGCTTTTAAATATAATAAAATTACCCGTAATTCATCATAAGCAAAGTAATATTGAGGATATTTTCCCCCGCGTCCACCAAATGCTTCTTGCCATGAATCTAAAAGTACCAAAATTTTCTCCCTTACACGCATGTCCGTCTGCAAAAATAATAATAATAATAATAAAATAAAATAAAAAAAATGGAGGAATCATAATTTGTCATGCGTTTGGTTGGCAGGAAACGGAAAATGGAATGCAATGCCACAATTGGATTCCCTTTCCACCGTCCTTTAGGAATAGTGAAATCCGTCAAACATGGAATACGAAGGATTCTGACGGAATTGAATTCCATCCATTTGGAAACCAAACTCCATCATGGAATGGAATCTTGAATTCCAACTCCGTGAGCGTGGGTTTCAACTTCCTTGCTTTGGGAACATTTTGATTTACCTTTTTCTTGACAATTTTGATCATCTCCGGGAGTATGTTTCGCTCGGCTATTTGATAATGAACATTGTCACCACAATTCTTTACCATGGTCTCTAAAAGCTACAATCCAAAATCAGATAAATTACTACTAAAATTAGCATTTTTGATGAAGCAATCATTTCAAGATTTGTAAATTGTAATTATAATGATTAAAAAGGCGAAATACCGTCAAGGAAAGTAGTTGAACATGAGGGTTCTTGTGTTGTAACCTTTTCTTCAAAGCTTTGACAACATCTTTTACAAGCCTAGAAAATTATAAACAATTAAAAACGTAAGATTTGATTGTTACTCAAACTAAATACTAACTAAAAACACAGGATTAACTCTTTTTGTGGAAAAAAAAAACTATGGTTCCTGCTAAAGTACACAAATTTGTCAAAAGTACTCTTTTTTTTAAAAAGAACAAGAAAAACAGCCTAAGAAGCTCTAATTTGTAAATAAAATATTTAAAATAATAATGTATGATTATTACAAATCAATAATTCATAAAAAGTTTTGTAAACTAGGATTTCTGTATTATTTTCTGAAAATCAAGACCATCAATAGACACTGAATATCTTATCTATTTTAAGTTACGAATCATGAAAACGTGTATAAAACCCTAGAACAAAATCCGAAGGTTAAATTTTTGGTATGTTAATGAAAATTATGGATTAATACAGCATGAACTCGACATACAAGTAGCAAAAACATTCAAAAACCATAAAATATTCCCAAAATTTCAAGTTACGAGTGATTAACAACAAGTATAAAACCCTAGAACACCAGACCCCAAATAAAAATAAGGTCAACTAAATTCTGCGTAAAAATCAAAGAAAGCCGATGATGATGGATACAAATATTACCAAGGATTCGCGTTGATGGTGTCGCAAATATCGATGTTGATAGTCCAATCAGGACCGTTTAAGAATTCGCTGGTGGCCTTATCCACTCGAACAACAGCTGAATTAGCAGATGAAGATGAAGACGATGAAAAAGCTGTGGCGGGAAGCATCATCGGGTCGGGGGTGTGTGGGTGTTTTTAGATTGAAAGATTGATTATGATGAAAAGGGTTGAAAGAAATTTGTTTAGATAAATCCGAGGGGAAAACGAAACAAGAAAGAAAAGGGATTTCGATTTTTCATGGAAATTTTGCTGGGAAATTTGTTAAAAAGCTGTTTTGATGAGGAGATTCCCAAAGAAAGGCAGCAAAAAAAAGTGCGACTTTTTTGTCTTTTAATAGGTTAGAGAGTTAGACCACTCCAAATTAATTCCTTGAGCACACCACCCCTTTCGTCTCTTTAGATGCAAACCCCTCGATGGTTTTTCATTTTCTTTAAATTAGTGTCGTGTCACTTTTTCATTAAATTTCTATATCTTATAGGACATATATTCATATACTTTATTCTAATAGTGTTTTAATTGCTTATTCAGGTTATGTTTTATTTTTTATTTGTTTTAGAGAATGATTTACTAACTCATCCTTTTTTTTTTAATTTATATTTTAATACACTATAAAACTTAAATTCTTAATATTTGGTTGAGAAACACTTATCCCCTCAATTCCTTGTACCGCTAAGGCAAGAGTCTTTTTGGTTTATTCGGTTTATGGTTATTTGTAAAAGTTTGTATCAGTTTATTTGGTATCAAAATGAAATTTTAAAAAACTATTAGATTAGTTTATCTAGTACCAAACCATAATAAAATTACAAGTTATTTTATAGTGTTTGGTACTTGTTGTTTATACGTGTAAAATAACAAAGAAAAACATTATTGATATATCGTATATGTATATAAAAATCTAGGGTTATGATAATTTGGTTTAGATAAGATATAAGTATGGTCATGGAGAAGAAGAAATACAAATTGGTTTTGGCTATATCTTACTCAGTGTTGTGGTTTTTATAGATTGCTAGTAATAAACTTCTTTTTAAAAAATCGAAAGAGCAATCTCATGAGGAGGGCGGGTGAGATTCAACTTTCATTTTATAATTGGACCAAGTATAAAACTAGATTTAATATGTTATGTTGATTTGATTAATATAATTCTTTTATCTTTTTTTGTATATGTAGTTTTCTGTGACATCTTGCTAACTCGTTTTAATATATATCTGTCATTAAAAAAAAGATAAGTTATAAGTTATTTATATAAGTCGGATAAAATTTGACATGTGAAAAACTTATTATTTAAATAAGTACTGATTTCTTTTTTAATAGTTTAAAAATTATTTATTAAGGGTATTAAACGGTAATAAATTAATTAACATTTTATTTATCGGTATTCTTTTTACTTGTATTATTTTTAAGGCGTTTGCTTTAAATGTTTACGTGTTCTTTTAAACCATTTTGAATTTCCCAAAAATAAATATTAATTAACTTTTTCAAATAGGTGTGTACCAACAATTCATAATTCATTTTAATTTCATCATAACATTGTGTTGTACTATATTTGCTCTTTTATCATGCGTGGGTATTTTGCAAATATGGTTCTTGTATTATTCTTTTGTAAAGCTAGTACAATTTGTTTTATTTGCTTGAGTTGCTCGTTTAGACCGGACGGAATACACCGTCTCGTGACGGTGGCATGTCGAGCAAACATGGATCAAACGGTATGTTACTATCGAAGAAAGAGGGGAGAGAGGAGAGAGTGTACAAAGGTTATTTTATTCATTTTTTATATTTTATTTCAAATTTTACCAATTTAATCCACCCTTAAAAATGACATTAAAAGATTGTATATGTTAAAGAGTCGTATTAAAATGATATTATTAATTAGCATATGATCCTAAAAGGTTGTACTAATAACTTAATATAATCGACTATTTATTAGATATTGATTTTAATAAATATTCATAAACTCTTATAATTAATTAAAAATTATTTATTTAATAAAAATAATAACTTTCAATCACAAGTAACGTAATATATATATATATATATATATATATATATATATATATATATATATATATATATTCAGTTAATAAAAATAAAAAAGGTTGAGAATGAATGAATTATTTATTTTTGTCATAAAAACCTCCAACGTACCAGCGGAAATGAAAAAGGAATGCACATGTGTTTTCCAACAAAACATGTTTCCTTAAACTATACTAAATCTTACCTTAATATATACAAAAACATAGTTTTTTTTTTTAATTATTAAGGAACTATTTTTTTCGAAAAATAATTTTAAATATATCAAATTCATAATTTTTTATTCTCTACAAATAGAGATCCATATTATGGCACCTGGTTCCTGGTACGTAAATCTCACTTGAGTATTATCCTTTTTTTTAGCCTTGGACTCGGCGAGTCAAAGGTCCGACTCGCCAAGTAGGGACGGGACCCGGGACATGTTTAAGTTGGCGACTCGGCGAGTCCATATCCTATACTCGGCGAGTCACCGCTGTTGGATGAAACCCTAAGTTTCAGGGGTTTGCACCCTATTTAAACCTCATGTCCGCCCCAAACCAGCCCCCATTCACCTCAGAGCCCCCAAACCTTCGTTCCAAAGCTTATTTCCTTGAGAGTCTGAAGCATTTTGTGTGTTCTTGAAGGATTTGAGAAGGAAGTGGAAGTAGATCAAGAGGGAGGGAAGGAAGCCAAGCATCTTAGTGTTCTCTCAGTGATTTCTTTGACGTATAACCCCTTTTCCCTCTGTTTTTATGCTTATTGCTCCATTAAGTCTTTCTTGAGCCCTTCCCCAAGCTTGTATGTGCAATATAAGTCATAATCAGTTGATTAGCCTTTAGATCTAGGAAAGATTGAGCTCCAAGAGCTCAGATCTGTTACCTTTATGGACCTATGTTGCTTGTTCACCCTAGATCTACCCTTTTGAGGCATTTTGAGCCCTAAATCCCTCATTGGTGAGTATCTACACGTAAAGTTGGAAACTTTACGTGTCATTCATGTTCTAGGAACCCAGATCTGTGAATGGCATAGACTGGAATCGAGCAAAATCGCGTATATAGTGATTGCATGGCGACGACTCGGCGAGTCTGCTCACGAGTCTCCGAGTTGTCCCCTTTTCGTTGTGTCGAGTGCGAGTAGTGAGTTACGGGGTGTAACTCAGTGAGTTGGAAGCCAAACTCATCCATGGAGGAACTCGGCGAGGGCAAGGCAATCTCCTTAGACCAAGAACAGACTCGGCGAGTTGTTCATACAACTCGGCGAGTCACAGCATAAAGTGTTCTTCGGATGAAGATGAACTCGGCGAGTTGTTCATACAACTCGGCGAGTAGGATGAAGGACTTGAACCTCAGTTTAGAAGAAGAACTCGTCGAGTCAACGCCTAACTCGACGAGTAGGGACGGGATCCAGGACAATCGATTGGATAGGGACTCGGCGAGTTGGAGAGCCAACTCGGCGAGTCGGGTCAACTGAAAGTTGACTCTGACTTTGACTTATGACATGATTAGAGGTAAAATGGTCATTTTGCCCAAAGAGCAGTTAGCAGTGTTTGATTGAGTATGTTGTGGGAATTACAGTCGGAGGATTTCCGGAGCAGCAGCAGCAGTAGGTGATCAATTCCCACACAGACCAACAGTTATTTCGAGGTGAGTTTCATTTCCAGTAGGAACGGGTCTAAGGCACCAAGGCCGACCCGTGTAGACGAGATGTTAGTACTAGAGTGTGGTCCGAGCCCGTATCTCTGGGTTTAGTCAAGTATGATATATGTGTTAATATGATAGAGTTGCTTATACTTGTTGTCTGTGTGATACTTGTATATTATGGGTTAGCGGTTAAGTGTGGGCAGGGCCTGTATCTCTCCGAGGTTGGAGTGTGAGCTAGGCCCGTATCTCCCAGATAGTAGAGTGTGGGTGAGGCCCGTATCTCCCGGCTAGCGAAGTGTGGGCAGGGCCCGTATCTTCACAAGTGTGGGCGAGGCCCGTATCTCCCGGCTAGCGAAGTGTGGGCAGGGCCCGTATCTTCCCGAGTGTGGGCAAGGCCCGTAACTCCTAGCTAAACGTTGTTTGGTATATGCTTGCATGGTATGAGGTATTATGGGGGAACTCACTAAGCTTCGTGCTTACGGTTTTCAGTTTTGGTTTCAGGTACCTCCTCAGCTAGGGGAAAGGAGTCGGCGCGGTAGCAGCATGTACACACTCTCTTGTTTCCGCAGTTACGAGTTTATTCTGGGATTGATACTCTGATATTTTGATTGATCAAATGTTGTGGTTTTTAATTTGGTTTTCGATGTGAAGTGGTTCAACTAAACAATGTTTTAATTGTTAATGTTTTCTATGTAATGTTTTATAAACGAAATTTTTTGGACGTGAAATTTTGGGTCGTTACAAGTTGGTATCAGAGCCCTGGTTTGAAGGATTCGGACACACCTTCGGGGGTGTCTGAACTCAAATCGAGGGATTAAAAGATTTTCTAAAAGAAAATGTTTTCTAAAATTGAGAAAAGAGTTTTGAGAAAGAACGAAGTGTGTGATGTGCGCGACCGGCCGAGCTCAAGTAAGTATTCCCCAAAGTACCCATACAAGTTTATGTTATGTTTAACAACTTTTGTATAACAGCATGCTAGACTAGGACTAAGGATCTAGGAGTGATGCCTTATGTGCCTGCTTTATGTGTTTCGGTTGTATGAGAATTACATGCTAGAATCGAGTAGACAGCAGTAGGATAGCCTGTTAGGTTATGCCTGATGGTATGAGTATTAGCTCTGTATGCTAGATCAGTTTCTCTCCATGAGAACGGATTTGCTTGAGATTGTTCCCTTAGTTCGAATGCTGCTTGCTTTGTGCTTTGTGGGACCCTGGGTGGTGGGAGTTAGCCATTAGGTGAATATGTCACGTCACATGTGATCAAGGTTGAATAATCTTAGAGTGCTAGATTTGACCCTATTGCGCAGCTCTCGTTTGAGTCTAACCATTGTAGGGATGAGCCTGATACTCGAAGGATTATCCGATCCTCACCACATGGGATGGTATTCAGGTAATGGTTAATTCGCACTACTAAGAGGCCTACAGCAGCTGAGGACCTGGTAGGGTGGAGCCTGAGATTTCCCTAGGGCAAGCGTAGGATGAGTATAGCAGTGATCAGCCGTAGTGGAAGGGATTTGGTGGAGTCGAGGCAGTCCTTAAAGAAGGTATGGATAGATGTAGAAGGTAGTATGGGCCCGTACTACTGAAAGCAGAGGATCCGTACCCGAACCAAGGAAGGCCAAGATAAGACCAGGGAACTTGTAAGTAGTTGCGATCCCTCAGGAAGTATTAGTATCACTAATGATTGTTGTTATGTATTGCAGAATGGTGGTACTTCGATCGAGACCGATAGATGGCGGTTCAGGAGAGGGGTCAGGTTTGGGATCAGGTTCCGAGCCGGTAGATGAGGGACTACGCGAGTTCATCGCGTCAGAGATCACCAGGGGTATCCTTGAGTCGACCCCCATTATCTTTGGGTCGATCAAGGAAGGGATCATCGAGTTGATGGAGGATCGCCTCAGGGCGTTCAGGAGCGACATGGCATATGGCCAGTCAGGATCTCGCACACTGTCCTTTAAGGGCTTCAGGGGCAGTGGTGCGCCGGATTTCCACGGGGTGAAAGACCCCATTGCTGCCAGGCGATGGATTGCAGACATCGAGTCTGCACAGTTGACTAGCTTCTGCCCCGAGGGGTCGAAGGTGAGGTATGCAGCAGGGTGCTTACGAGACCGAGCCCGGGATTGGTGGGAATCAGTGGGTGACTCGTTGGGAGCCTCAGCTATCGAGGCTATGACCTGGTCGGACTTTGTGACTAGGTTCAGGGCAAAGTTTGCGCCGGCTGTCGAACTTCAGCAGCTGGCCAGGGAGTTTTTGGACATGAGGCAGACGACGGAGACTGTGGCGGAGATCACCGCCAAGTTCCGGGAGAGGGCCTTGTTGGTGCCCCAGTATGCGGGTGACGAGGATATGAGGAGGACTCGTTATCATGATATGCTACGGGCTGACATCCGGGAGCATATCAGCTTTTCAGCTTGCCCTACCCTGGAGTCCATGATCGCCAGGGCGAGGGAAAGGGAGATTGATTTAGAGCACATTCGGAAGAGGAAGGCAGAGGTGGGGCGGGTGGTTGGGGCTTCAGGAAAGAAGCCCAGGGGATCAAATGGGAGGCCGAAAGGCCAAGGAGGACCCGGCCGCTGCGGGAAATGCGGCAGGACGCATGAGGGAGCATGTAGGATGGGATCAGCAGGCTGCTACAAGTGCGGCAAGGCAGGGCACTTTAGCAGGGATCGTACTACTCCAGTTTCAGCTATTCAGACGTCTGAGTTGTTGTGTTTCCACTGCAACCAGAGGGGCCACAAGAAGGCCAATTGCCCCCAGTTGACAGTTTCAGCGCCTGTAAAGGCGCCAGCTCCAGCGACCCTGCGGATCACGGATGGCCGGCAGGGCAAGGCAGAGGCTCTAGTGGTGAGGAGCTGGGCATTTCAGCTGACCACCGAGGAGGCACGCGCTGCACCCGATGTGGTGACGGGTATGATTCTTTCCCTCTCATTTTTTATATATATATGAAGTTATGATATTGATATGTGCTCCATGTGTGTATATATATATATATGTGTGTGTGTGTGTGTGTGTTAGGATCGTTCCATGTGAACGGTATACCAGTTCAGGTGTTATTCGACTCGGGTGCGTCCTGATCATTTGTGTCCCTTGCGCTTAGCAAGAAGTTTCCTGAGTCTTCGGGCATGTTGGATTGCCCTTTGGAGGTAGAGATTGCTGATGATCGATCGGTGCGAGCATCGATGGTGTTTCGGGATTGCGTATTGCGTCTGTTTGAGGAGCGCTACTTAGTAGACCTGGTTCCTATTCCGCTGCGTGGGAACAAGATGATTATAGGCATGGATTGGTTGAGCCCTAATGGGGTGGTGATAGATTGTGCGCAACAGCTAGTACGAGTCCGGACCCCAGGTGGCGGAGAGTTAGTGATTCATGGCAAGAGGCCACAGTGTGGACCCTCAGTCTGTTCAGCAGCGAGGGCTAGACGGTACCTTCAGCAGGGATGCGCAGGATATGTCGCGTATGTGATGGATACCCGGGAGGCGGGTAAGGCGACAGTGAGCGAGGTTCCGGTGGTACGAGATTTCGCAGATGTTTTCCCAGAGGAGCTTCCTGGGATACCTCCGGAGCGACAGGTGGAGTTCAGGATCGACCTCGTTCCTGGTGCGGCTCCGATAGCCAAGGCACCGTATCGGTTGGCTCCTCCCGAGATGCAGGAGTTGTCTACGCAGCTGCAGGAGCTGCTAGACAAGGGATTTATTCGTCCGAGTAGTTCACCCTAGGAGCCCCGATCCTGTTTGTGAAGAAGAAGGATGGGTCGCACCGGATGTGCATAGACTATCGGGAGCTGAATAAGGTAACGGTGAAGAACTGTTACCCACTCCCGAGGATTGATGATCTCTTTGACCAGCTTTAGGGAGCGTCTTGGTTTTCCAAGATCGATTTGCGTTCGGGATACCATCAGATGAGGGTCAGGGAGGAGGATACGCAGAAGACCGCGTTTCAGACGCGCTATGGCCACTATGAGTTTGTGGTGATGCCGTTTGGGCTCACCAATGCTCTCGCCGCGTTCATGGACCTCATGAACCGCGTATGCAGACCGATGCTGGATCGGTCTGTGATAGTCTTTATCGATGACATCTTGGTTTATTCCAAGACTCAGGAGGAGCATGAGGAGCATCTGAGAGAGGTGTTGGAGACCCTGAGGAGGGAGAGCTTGTATGCCAAGTTCTCCAAGTGTGAGTTTTGGTTGCGCGAGGTGCAATTTCTCGGACACCTTGTCAACCAGAACGGGATTCTGGGCGATCCGGCCAAGGTCGAGGCCGTGATGAGATGGGAGGTTCTGAAGTCTCCATCTGAGATTCGGAGTTTCCTGGGATTAGCAGGCTACTATCGGAGATTTATTCAGGATTTCTCCAAGATAGCCGTACCCCTGACGCGGCTGACGAAGAAAGCCATGGTCTTTCGGTGAGGACCTGAGCAACAGGCTGCATTTGAGACACTGAGACAGAGATTGTGTGAGGCACCGATCTTAGCCCTGCCAGAGGGCGTAGAGGATTTTGTGGTTTTTTGTGACGCGTCCATTTCAGGGTTGGGCGCGGTACTGATGCAGACGGGGCATGTCATTGCCTACGCTTCGAGGCAGCTCAAGCCTCACGAGGCGAACTACCCAACGCATGATTTGGAGTTGGGGGCGGTGGTTTTTGCCCTCAAGATTTGGCGGCATTACCTCTACGGGGTTCGATGTACCATTTACACAGACCACAAGAGTTTGAGGTACCTCATGGATCAGCCGAATCTGAACATGAGGCAGCATCGGTGGTTGGACGTGGTAAAGGATTATGATTGCGAGATCCTCTACCACCCAGGGAAGGCCAATGTGGTGACCGATGCACTTAGCCGCAAGGCGGCGCTGATCAGGGACGTTTGCATGAGGATGACCGTGGTGACTCCCCTGTTGGAGCGAATTCGGGAGGCTCAACAGGAGGCTATCAAGGAGGAGCATCGGAAAAGCGAACGTGTAGTGGGTCAGGTTTCCTCCTTTGATTATGATAGCCGAGGACTATTGACACTACAACGTAGGGTGTGGGTGCCGTATCACGGAGGCGTGCGCCAGATTTTGATGGAGGAGGCGCACAAGTCCCGGTTCTCTATTCATCCCGGGGCGACGAAGATGTATAGGGATCTTCGTCTAGATTATTGGTGGCCCTGCACGAAGCGGGATGTGGCATGGTACGTTGAGCGGTGCTTGACCTACATGAAGGTCAAGGCCGAACATCAGAGACCGCATGGCAAGATGCAGCCGTTGGATATTCCACTGTGGAAATGGGAAGATATCACGATGGATTTTATCACGAAGCTTCCCAGGACCGCGCGTGGAGTGGATTCGATTTGGGTCATCGTGGATCGATTGACCAAGAGTGCTCACTTTATCCCGATCCAGGAGAGCATATCGGCCGAGAAATTGGCCGACATCTATATCAGGGAGATCGTGGCGCGACATGGGGTGCCAGTATCGGTTATCTCAGACAGGGATGTGCGTTTTACTTCCAGATTTTGGAAGAGATTTCATGATGAGTTGGGCACTCGTTTGCATTTTAGCACCGTCTTTCACCCGCAGACGGATGGTCAGAGCGAGCGGACCATCCAGACCTTGGAAGATATGTTTCAGGCGTGCGTGTTAGACTTCGGTGGTAGCTGGGATACCTATCTTCCTTTGGATGAGTTCTCGTACAACAACAGCTACCACGCGAGTATCGACCGCCCTCCATTCGAGATGTTGTACGGACAGAGGTGCAGGACCACGATATGCTGGGGTGAAGTTGGCCAGAGAGTCATGGGGAGCACCAAAGTGGTGCTCAAGACGACCGAGAGGATCCAGCAGGTTCGGAGAAGGCTTCAGACTGCTCAGAGTCGACAGAAGAGTTACGCCGACAAGCGTCGATCCGACTTGGAGTTCCAAGTCGGGGATATGGTTTTCCTGAAGGTGTCACCTTGGAAAGGCGTCATTCGATTCAGGAAGCGGGGCAAGTTGGGCCCAAGATTCATCAGACCGTTCAGGGTTGTAGCCTGAGTGAGCAAGGTGGCGTATAGGCTGGATCTGCCAGCCAAGCTTAGCCAGATCCACAACACTTTCCATGTTTCTCAGCTACGGAAGTGTCTAGTGGACGATTCAGCGGTAGTGCCGTTAGAGGATATACAGGTTGATGACAGCCTGAATTACATTGAGTGCCCAGTCGCAATCCTCAACAGGAAGTCGAAGGATTTGAGGAACAAGAAGGTGGAGCTAGTGAAGGTGCAATGGCAGCACCGCAAGGGTTCGGAGTGGACTTGGGAGCCGGTGGAGGAGATGATGGAGCATTATCCTGAGCTGTTCCAGGATCGAGCAGCAGACTTCGAGGACGAAGTCTAAAATAAGTGGGGGAGATTTGTAGCACCTGGTTCCTGGTACGTAAGTCTCAGTTGAGTATTATCCTTTTTTTAGCCTTGGACTCGGCGAGTCATAGGTCCGACTCGCTGAGTAGGGACAGGACCCGGGACATGTTTAAGTTGGCGACTCGGCGAGTCCATATCCTGTACTCGGCGAGTCACCCTTGTTGGATGAAACCCTAAGTTTCAGGGGTTTGCACCCTATTTAAACCTCATGTCCGCCCCAAACCAGCCCCCATTCACCTCAGAGCCCCCAAACCCTCGTTCCAAAGCTTATTTCCTTGAGAGTTTGAAGCATTTTGTGTGTTCTTGAAGAATTTGAGAAGGAAGTGGAAGTAGATCAAGAGGAAGGGAAGGAAGCCAAGCATCTTAGTGTTCTCTCATTGATTTCTTTAAGGTATAACCCGTTTTCCCTATGTTTTTATGCTTATTGCTCCATCAAGTCTTTCTTGAGCCCTTCCCCAAGCTTGTATGTGCAATATAAGTCATAATCAGTTGATTGGCCTTTAGATCTAGGCAAGATTGAGCTCCAGGAGCTCAGATCCGTTACCTTTATGGACCCATGTTGCTTGTTCACCCTAGATCTACCCTTTTGAGGCATTTTGAGCCCTAAATCCCTCATTGGTGAGTATATACACGTAAAGTTGGAAACTTTACGTGTCATTCATGTTCTAGGAACCCAGATCTGTGAATGGCATAGACTGGAATCGAGCAAAATCGCGTATATAGTGATTGCATGGCGACGACTCGGTGAGTCGTTCATACGACTCGACGAGTCTGCTCGCGAGTCTCCGAGTTGTCCCCTTTTCGTTGTGTCGAGTGCGAGTAGTGAGTTACGGGGTGTGACTCAGTGAGTTGGAAGCCAAACTCATCCATGGAGGAACTCGGCGAGTCCATGCCCTGACTCGGCGAGGGCAAGGCAATCTCCTTAGACCAAGAACAGACTTGGCGAGTTGTTCATACAACTCGGCGAGTCACAGCATAAAGTGTTCTTCGGATGAAGATGAACTCGGCGAGTTGTTCATACAACTCGGTGAGTAGGATGAAGGACTTGAACCTCAGTTTAGAAGAAGAACTCGTCGAGTCAACGCCTAACTCGACGAGTAGGGACGGGATCCAGGACAATCGATTGGATAGGGACTCGGTGAGTTGGAGAGCCAACTCGGCGAGTCGGGTCAACTGAAAGTTGACTCTGACTTTGACTTATGACATGATTAGAGGTAAAATGGTCATTTTACCCAAAGAGCAGTTAGCAGTGTTTGATTGAGTATGTTGTGGGAATTACAGTCGGAGGATTTCCGGAGCAGCAGCAGCAGTAGGTGATCAATTCCCACACAGACCAACAGTTATTTCGAGGTGAGTTTCATTTCCAGTAGGAACGGGTCTAAGGCACCAAGGCCGACCCGTGTAGACGAGATGTTAGTACTAGAGTGTGGTCCGAGCCCGTATCTCTGGGTTTAGTCAAGTATGATATATGTGTCAATATGATAGAGTTGCTTATACTTGTTGTCTGTGTGATACTTGTATATTATGGGTTAGCGGTTAAGTGTGGGCAGGGCCCGTATCTCTCCGAGGTTGGAGTGTGGGCTAGGCCCGTATCTCCCAGATAGTAAAGTGTGGGTGAGGCCCGTATCTCCCGGCTAGCGAAGTGTGGGCAGGGCCCGTATCTTCACAAGTGTGGGCGAGGCCCGTATCTCCCGGCTAGCGAAGTGTGGGCAGGGCCCGTATCTTCCCGAGTGTGGGCGAGGCCCGTAACTCCTAGCTAAACGTTGTTTGTTATATGCTTGCATGGTATGAGGTATTATGGGGGAACTCACTAAGCTTCGTGCTTACGGTTTTCAGTTTTGGTTTCAGGTACCTCCTCAGCTAGGGGAAAGGAGTGGGCACGGTAGCAGCATGTACACACTCTCTTGTTTCCGCAGTTACGAGTTTATTCTGGGATTGATACTCTGATATTTTGATTGATCAAATGTTATGGTTTTTAATTTGGTTTTCGATGTGAAGTGGTTCAACTAAACAATGTTTTAATTGTTAATGTTTTCTATGTAATGTCTTATAAACGAAAATTTTTGGACGTGAAATTTTGGGTCGTTACATATTGATATAGTTTTAAGATAAAATAAAAATTTTATTTTTTTATAGTTTCAACTTTCATTATTCAAAAGTGAATAAATACGAATCAAATTTTTACTACAGTACATTCGTTATTCATTTATGAATAAAAAATATAATTAATTCTTTTTATAGTTTAAGTATCATTCATACATGAATATAATGTTGGAATAGTGTCTAAGGCTGCACCTATATTAGGCAAGTATTTGACCCGGTTGTGCATGGTCCTTTTGGGTTGCCTTCACCGTAGCAACTTGATAGGATGATTTATTAAGAGAGAGTAAATATTATTAATATATTATGGGAATAATATAAAGAATAATATATTGTTATTTGATTAATATAAGTCATAGAATTAATTGGAATTAATTTGGTGACTTAAAGAGGTTAATTAAATAAAGGGGTATAAACTGTCAATTGTTTGATAGTTAAGATTTAGACTATAAATCCTTATAGATATATAGTGGACGGATTCTAGAAGCTAGGATAGCTTCAAAATCGTCCATGACTTATCTAAGGAAAGTATTTGGATAGCCTTAAGAGAAGATTATCCAATTAGGGTTTAAGTTGTAACCCTTAAGGAGTCTACAAGTATAAATAGATCCCATGGGCAAGGGAAATCGGCACCTCACCTAAAGCAAGAGAACCCTGGCCGATTTCCTCCCCTCTCCTCTCTCCTAAATCATCTTCTTTGCTATTGGTGTTTGTAAGCCATTAGAGGAGTGACAGTTGTGACTCTAGAAGCTCCAAGACAACAAGATCAACAAGGAATTCGAAGGTATGGTTCTAGATCTGTTTCAATGTTGTTATTTAATCTAATTAGCCATTAGAAGTCTTGGATTCAAAGCATGTTTAATTAGAAAGCCTAGATCCAAGCATTAGGGTTTTGCATGCGCACATAGGAAAGTTCTTATGGCTAAAACCCATCAGTGGTATTAGAGCCTAGCTTGGTTTTCATTAAATTATTGCTTGATTAACTGAAACAAACCTGCAAAATTCAATTTTTGGTTTCTGAGTCATGAACTCGACGAGTCCCATGGTGGACTCGACGAGTTGGCCTTACTCGACGAGTCCAGTTGGGAACTCGACGAGTTCAAGCGTCAGGAAAGGCCAGATTCGGGATTTTTTCATACTTATCTTATGGAAACTTACCTTTATGATATTAGATCAACCTAAATCCGATTTCTTGATATATATGACTATTATCTTGATCTAATTAAAGATATTTATCAACTAATAAAATATTTAATTTCCTTATATGATAATTAATTAATTATTTTGATTAATTTGGTAATTATCTTGCAAGAAATCTTGAATAAAATCAAATATAGATAATTAGGATATTAATTGTTAATTGGAATTATTTGTTATTTGATCCTCTATGTTTTAAATGTTTAAAACTTGCCCTCAAGTTTTGAAATTTATATTTGTGATTAAAAGTTTTAATTTAGACAACTTAAATTTCAAACCCTAGATTTTAAAAGGTTTAAAATACAACCCTATACTAATATGATATTACTAGAATAATATATATATGTATAACTAAATGCTAGTCTTACTGTTAGTAGGCCTCATTCACGAAGCCGATCTATAAGGTGGGTATAAGGTTGCGGCCTATAAAATGGCGCTTAATGGGTGTACACTCACACCCACCGCTTGCTTGATTGGTGGAGGGTCGTTAGCCGAACGGGTAGGATAGGGCAACCTCATCCTCTCATTAAAAGTATAATAAGAAATACAAAGTAACTACACTTTTTTTAAAAATTTCCCAATCTTAGTTACTTTAGGAAAAGTGAATTGATGCAATCCCATGAAATTACACTTTGCACCCTTGCTAAGAAGTTAGTGGAGCGTGTGTGGTTTACCGGCACACTAATTGGTTCTAAGCAAAGGTGGCAAAGGGTGATTCATTGTTTATCATAGTTCGATGGAGCGTGTGTGGTTTACCGGCACATCGAATAGGTGATCATTACAATGAAGGCACCATGTAAATTTGCATGGTAATTCACACCCGCTTTGTGATCATCGGTATCCCAGTCACAAACAAGAGGGACATATCGAGATTTAAACATGCCATTGAATAGTTTCAATGAATCTCACTCGAACCTAGGAATTCTCAATACACTTAGGACTAATAGTTAAGTTTTGATGGAGAATTAGTGAATCGTCATTCACTTACCTTCGATTTATTTGCATGTTAGATTACGACATCCCTTTTCTAGTATGTAAATGTTATTGTTGGATCCTAGCCCTAATTTTTCTTATTGGGTGATAATTAGGGATTCTTATTCTAATCTATCTTTGTCCTTTTTCTTTTGTAGATGTCGAACGCAAACAACGCTGCTAGTTCTTTCACGTTGATGAGCCTTTGCCAAAAGGTCACCTTCGATGGAACGAACTTTAGCGAATGGATAAGATGCATTCACACCATTGCTCGCTATGAGGATAAGGAGTATGTCCTCGATGAGAAGCTCGAGAAAATCAACCCTGAAATCGCTACTTTGGCCGAAATCACCGCTTTTGAGACTCATGAGCGAGATGCAACGAAGGTACATTGCATCATGATTGCTACCATGAACTCCGAATTCCAAAAGTCCTACGAGGACATGTACCCGTACGAGATGCACCAAGACTTATTGGAGAGGTACCACCAAAATGCGAGACAAGAGCGTTATGAGATTTTCACCAACATGATTTCCGCTAAGATAGGTCATGGAGAATCTCTTACCGTGCACTTGCAAAAGATGCAAAGGTATGTCGACCGCCTTCGTAAGTTAAATGTTGACTTTGGAGAAGACTTGGCGATCGACATGGTGCTTCACTCTTTGCCTCCGATGTACAACCAATTTAGGATGACCTACCACATGAACAAAGAGGAGGTCACCCTAAGCAAACTCCAAGGTCTCTTGAGGGTTGCTGAGAGCAACTTCAAAGACAAGTCTGTTGCGCCAACTCCCAATCCGCCTGCTGCTCCTGTCTTGGCTATTGGTCAAGGAAAGGGAAAGAAGAGGAAGGCTTCATCGAAGAACTATCGCAAGGTCAAAGCCCGAGATGGTGCCTCTTCTAGTGGGACCAAAGTTGATCCCGCTAAGCCCTGTCCTAACTCGAAGGAGGCAGAGTGTCACCACTTCCATAAGATAGGACATTGGAAGAGAAGCTGCCCAGAGTACCTGCAAGCAATCAAAGAAGGAAAGATCAAGCCATCTTTCGCAGGTATATACACAATTAAATCTAACGATTCTAATCATGCTATTTCTTGGGTTCTTGATACCGGTTGTGGTTACCACATTTGTTCTAATGTGCAGGGACTAAGAAGAAGTAGGGATGTGGAGCAAGGAAGGATCAATCTAATCATGGGGAACTGAAGATCGTCGCCTGTGACCAAGATTGAAGTGTATTCTTTAGTGCTTAGGAATAATTTGTGTTTAGATTTGAACAATCGTTGCTATTCGCCAGAAATGGCTAGAAACATCATTTAATTTCATGGTTTATATAGACAAGGATTTAGATTTTCTTTTAATAATGAGAATGGTTCTATTTTGGCTTATCTAAATGGTGTCTTTTACTTTGAAGCTATACCGTGTAATGGAATATATGAAATTGTTATGATTGTTGATAACTTAGGAAATGATGTTTTGAATATAGATTCTTCCACTAGTATGGATAAAGCATCCTTGTGGCATTGCAGTCTTGGACATGTCAACAAGAAACGCATAGCCCAACTCCAAAAGAATGGAGTGTTGGAGTCATTTGACCTTAGGGAAGATGACACATATGAGTCTTGTTTACTTGGAAAGATGACTAAATCACCCTTCACGAGTACGTGTGAAAGGGGTGAGGGTCTATTGGACCTAATACATACCGATGTATGTGGACCGTTTAGATCAACCACGAAGGATGGGAACCGCTTCTATGTGACCTTTATCGATGATTATAGTAGATATGGGTATATCTACTTAATCAAGCAAAAGTCAGAAACTTTTGAAAAGTTCAAAGAGTTTAAGAATGAAGTGGAGAATCAATTGGGCAGGAAAATCAAGATGCTTCGATCTGATCGAGGAGGAGAGTACCTAAGTCTTGAATTCCACGATTATCTCAAGGAGTGTGGAATAGTTTCGCAATTGACGCCTCCTAGGACACCGCAGTTGAATGGTGTGGCAGAAAGGCGTAATCGAACCTTATTGGATATGGTTCGCTCTATGATGAGTCGTGCTTCACTACCTATCTCTTTTTGGGGGTATGCCTTAGAGACTGCCGCCCATATCCTTAACCAAGTCCCTACTAAGAAGGTTGCCAAAACACCTCACGAGATGTGGACAGGGAAAGCTCCCTCGTTGGCACATATCAAGGTTTGGGGTTGCGAGGCTTTCGTAAGACGAGATACTCACGACAAGCTCGAACCTCGAAGTGAGCGATGTATTTTCATCGGCTACCCACAGACATCCTTTGGATATCTCTTCTATAGACCGAAGGACAATGTTGTCTTTGTTGCAAGGAGAGGAGTTTTCCGATAGCGAGAACTCATAAGCCAAGGAGATAGTGGGAGGCAAATCGAACTTGAAGAGATTCAAGAGTCGATAGATGAAGGAACCTCTACCGCTGGCACTCAACCCGAGGAGGAAACTCCGGTTGAACTGATTGACGAGTCCTTACCTCTTAGACGTTCCGATAGAGTCAGAGTTCATCCCCAGTTTTATGGTTTTCATATTACTACCGAAGGGGACACGTATATTAGTGAGGGTACACTAATAAATCTTGATGAACCTAATAGCTATAAGGAAGCCATGGCAGGCCCGGAGTTTGCAAAGTGGAAAGAGGCAATGGATAGCGAGATCCAATCCATGTATGATAACCAAGTTTGGAATTTGGTTGATTATGTGCCCGAACGTAAGACCGTTGGGTGCAAATGGATCTTCAAGAAGAAGACCGACGTGGATGGAAAGGTACACACATATAAAGCACGATTGGTTGCGAAGGGCTTTACTCAAACTCCCGGAGTTGACTATGATGAGACCTTCTCACCAGTTGCGAAGATTAAATCTATTAGAGTGATGCTAGCGATTGTCACATTTCATGATTATGAGATTTGGCAAATGGATGTCAAGACCGCTTTCCTTAACGTAAAATTGGCTGAGGATGTTTACATGGCTCAGCTAGAGGGGTTTGTGGATCCGAAGCATCCGAATAGAGTGTGTAAGCTTGAGAAGTCCATTTATGGACTTAAGCAAGCATCTCGCAGATGGAATCTTTGCTTCGATGAGAAAGTCAAAGAATTTGGATTTGTACGAAGCAAAGACGAATCTTGTGTATATGTCAAAGCCAGTGGGAGTATAGTAAGCTTCCTCTTTCTATATGTCGATGACATATTACTCATAGGAAACGACATCCCGACTCTGCAGGAGGTTAAGTCCTGGCTCGGGAAGTGCTTCGCTATGAAGGACCTCGGAGAGGCTTCTTACATTTTGGGAATAAGGATAGTAAGAGAAAGAAGTAAGAGACTAATTGGACATAGTCAGAATACTTACTTGGATAAAGTACTAAAACGTTTTAGTATGGAAAACTCGAAGAAGGGAGAATTACCGATACAAAGTAATGCCAAGTTGAGTAAGACTCAAAGTCCGAGTACCGAAGATGAGATAGCAGAAATGAGCCGAGTACCATACGCTTCCGCAGTTGGCTCAATCATGTACGCTATGACTTCTACTCGCCCTGATGTAGCCTTCGCTTTGAGCATGGTTAGCAGATATCAAGGGAATCCTGGCAGAGCACATTGGATTGCGGTGAAGAATATCCTTAAGTACCTTCGGAGGACGAAGGAATGGTTCTTAGTCCTCGGAGGGAGTGATGACTTGAAGGTGCGAGGGTATAGTGACGCCAGTTTTCAGACCGACAGGGACAACTACCGTTCGCAGTCGGGTTGGGTCTTTACCCTAAATGGAGGAGCAGTGACATGGAAGAGTTCCAAGCAGGAGACCGTAGCTGATTCAACGTGCGAATCAGAGTACATTGCAGCGAGCGAAGCGTCGAAGGAGGTAATATGGCTAAAGAACTTCATCGGTGATCTTGGAGTTGTACCTGCCATAAAGGAGCCCATGGAGATTTTCTGTGATAACGAAGGAGCGGTTGCCTTGACCAAGGAACCGAGGGATCATGGTAGATCAAGACATATCGACAGAAAATATCATTTCATTACACATCGTGTAGGAGAAGGACATCTCGTAGTGAAGAGGATATCATCAGAAGATAACCCAGCAGATCCGCTTACGAAGGGACTGAGTAGGGTTAAGCACTTGCAGCATGCTAGGAGTATTGGGCTGAAGGATGATATTAGCATAGATTAGATAGTATTAGAAACGTGTAATAGATAAGTGTAATTAACATTTGATGATTAAATAAAGGAGTTTTATTTATGAGTAATGTTACTATCTTATGTTAATTGTTTAGCTATTGTTTCACTTTGCATGTTTTGACCTCCAGAATAATTGAGCTTATTAAGAATAATCGAATTGTTCAAATTATCCACAATCGTTCATATGTTGGAAGTAGATATGAATGAAGATTGTCATGAACTGGTGTGTAGATTGTCTAAATGGTTTTAGACATAGCAAAGGTTTGCTGCAACGTTCATGAGTGCTTATGAACTAGTTTTGAGCATTGGAACAAACCCGCGCTTGCTGGAGTCACCTTACGGAATATGATATAAAAGGTGATCGCAAGACGATAATATCATATAGTCTTAAAACCTAGATATATGGTTTGTTATTTGTTAATTGATTGTACATTGATAATGCAAAAACGCATCAGTAACTCGGTGTTATAAAACGCATTGTTGTGTATAGTTGATTAATGAATAAGTAAATGCATATAAGTCGAAGTTTATCTGTGACTTTTATCTAAGAAGGTAAAAGTGATATCTCGGCCGCTCGATGATTTGATTTGACTTATGTGTCGGGCCCAGTCAGAACTGAATTGATGTGTTCGATTAAGTTCTATGTCGAATAAATCGGAGATCGAGAAACCTAAATGCTTGACTAACCATTCCATAGGATTGTCAGCATGATATCTAACAGAGGACTGTACGATCCCTTATCTAAAGGACAAGATTGATTAGCTCAGAGTTTGACAGCGTCTTTGAGAGCTACGATTGCAAACCGAATTGTACTTGTGCATATAGTTGCTAGACTTATCCAAGTGGGAGACTGTTGGAATAGTGTCTAAGGCTGCAACTATATTAGGCAAGTATTTGACCCGGTTGTGCATGGTCCTTTTGGGTTGCCTTCACCATAGCAACTTGATAGGATGATTTATTAAGAGAGAGTAAATATTATTAATATATTATGGTAATAATATAAAGAATAATATATTGTTATTTGATTAATATAAGTCATAGAATTAATTGGAATTAATTTGGTGACTTAAAGAGGTTAATTAAATAAAGGGGTATAAACTGTCAATTGTTTGATAGTTAAGCTTTAGACTATAAATCCTTATAGATATATAGTGGACGGATTCTAGAAGCTATGATAGCTTCAAAATCGTCCATGACTTATCTAAGGAAAGGATTTGGATAGCCTTAAGAGAAGATTATCCAATTAGGGTTTAGGTTGTAACCCTTAAGGAGTCTACAAGTATAAATAGATCCCATGGGCAAGGGAAATCGGCACCTCACCTAAAGTAAGAGAACCCTGGCCGATTTCCTCCCCTCTCCTCTCTCCTAAATCATCTTCTTTGCTATTGGTGTTTGTAAGCCATTAGAGGAGTGACAGTTGTGACTCTAGAAGCTCCAAGACAACAAGATCAACAAGGAATTCGAAGGTATGGTTCTAGATCTGTTTCAATGTTGTTATTTAATCTAATTAGCCATTAGAAGTCTTGGATTCAAAGCATGTTTAATTAGAAAGCCTAGATCCAAGCATTAGGGTTTTGCATGCGCACATAGGAAAGTTCTTATGGCTAAAACCCATCATATAACATATAATAAACATAGTATATATATTCATATTTAAATATTAGACGACGCATTCACTTGTGAATATTACATAGTATATTCACTAGTGAATATTAGATCGTATATTCACTTATGAATATTAGATAATATTTTCAAAAATGAATATTACATAGTATTACATGGTATATCACATGTGAATATTACATAGTATATTCACTTGTGAATATTAGATCGTATATTCACTTATGAATAATAGTTGATATATTTATATGTGAATATTGCACAGTATATTCATATATGGATATTTACAAGGTGTTTTCACAAATATAGATAATTTTTATATGTTATTTACAAGGTGTAGACTTGCATATTTGTTTTGTGTTTTAATAATCATATACTGATTCAGATGAGAAAACATATTCATATGTGAATATAACGTGGTAATTTAGTTTATGCATTTCATCAAACAGTTGGAGTGAAAACAAGTTAACTTTTTTAAAAATGTTAAAAATATGATACTTTGACTATTTAAATCTTACAAAATAGTAGATTGATAGAGAATTATATGAAAATTTTCAAACAAAAAATGATTTGATCTTTTTCTAACCTTAATTTCGATATTTTATTTGATGATCGATGTTGAATGAATGATATGAATTGATTTTTTTCTTGATTATCGATGATGTTGATCTAATGATGTTGGGAGTATATTTAATCGTTGATGTTGAATATATGCTCGTATTCAAGTTGAATTAAATGTTGGATTGAAAAAACAAAAAATGAATTTTTGTTGTCAACTGTTGAATGGTGTTGATAAAAGTGTTATTGTCGATGATCGATTATTGATTAACATATGATGACGTTGATCGATTATTTAATTAAAGAAATCTGGATGATTGTTGAAGGTTGGAGGAGAAATTTGGATGATGAACGATCTATTGGAATGAATTTCAACTGTTATCTAACTATCTACACTTACGTATTTGTGATTGAAGGCTATTTTATCATATTTACAAGTTTGCCACCGTGTCCTATATTTTTAGCGGCTAATTAAATAATTGACTGATAATGATTCCCTCATTCTCAACTTTTTTTTTCTCAGTTGAACCCTCCTCTCTCTCTCTCTCTCTCTCTCTATATATATATATATATATATATATATATATATTATTTTTATCCATTTTCAATAATAAAAGAAAACATTACTTTTATCCATTTCTTATGGAAGCTATACAATTAATACTATTATTGCTGGAAAATCAATTAATATTATTATTAATAATAATTAATATATTATAATAAAACTTAGTTAAATAAAATCATATAATGTTGAAAAAAATAGTATTTTATAATTATAATAATAAAATATGTTTATAGTGTTAATTTTTATTGTGTGGTTGGAATTGAAAAAGATTTTTGTGTGATTTTTAGTGTTAGCCTTGGAGTTGGTCTTAGCCTAAGCTTCACTGACACCCCTAATTCTTTTCTACCATCCGAGACTGCAACAATCAAAATAAAGGTTCATCTATCCCAGGCTGTAACAATCACCAATGATTTCAGGTCGATGCCCAAGTCGTGTAACCCTCATATTAGTTTTAGAAATTCAAATTATGAATCAAAGGAAATAAGACATGAAACAAGGGGCACACAACCACCTATTAATGATTAAGGGAGAAGAGAGCAACAATTTTGTGATTTTTAGAGGCTGTAATTTGGAGGGTTGTTTGCCATCAAATACAATTGTAACACTTGGTTCCTGGTACGTATTTGTAAGTAAAGTATTTTGCATTTTGGCCTGGGACTCGGCGAGTTGGTGGCCCAACTCGTCGAGTAGAAGCGCATTCGACACGGGAGTGAAGTGGATGACTCGACAAGTTAGGGACCGGACTCGACGAGTCCGTGCTGTCTGGACAAAAACCCTAATGTGAGGGTTTGCACCCTATATAAACACATTAACTCAGCCTCCCTTGTCGCTAACACTCTCCCAGAGCTGCATAACGAAACACTACTTGTTTGTGTGTGTATGTTACGGACATTTTGGTGCTTTTGTTGACTTATGAAGCTTGGAAGGAAGAAGAAGAGCTTGGGTATTAGACTTGGGGCTTGTAGATCAAGAAATCTCATTCCATCTTCAGCTTAATCAAGGTAAAATGCCCCTGCTTTGGTCTTTCATTTGGTTGTTCATCTTTAGAA
This sequence comes from Lactuca sativa, assembly GCF_002870075.4. Taxonomy (NCBI): domain Eukaryota; kingdom Viridiplantae; phylum Streptophyta; class Magnoliopsida; order Asterales; family Asteraceae; genus Lactuca; species Lactuca sativa. The sequence continues at coordinate 196,549,556 of NC_056630.2, read as the reverse complement.
TGTGGATCTTGGGTGCATTATGGCTTTTCAAGCCATTTTCGGATTTAAGGAGTGTTATGTGGACTTTAGCTTCAGATTTGGGCCTTAAGAGGGGTCTCATGGCATAAAGGTGCCAACTTTACGGCCATGAGAGCCCCATGCACATTGTAAGTCACTTTGTATGGATTTTTGAGCTAAAAACCCCATGCATGTGCATCATGTTTGGAACTTTACATATATAATAGACATTAGGAGGCCAGATCTATGGTTTTGATGTGTTGGACCTCATTTAAATCGACTGTATGGAGTTGGTCAAGAGTAGACTCGGCGAGTCGTTCTTGGCACTCGACGAGTCGGTGACCATTGTGCACCAAACCCTTCCTGTGAATGGGTAAAGGTTAGGAGGAAAGTCCCTTGTGGGTTTAGCCGCGAAAAGGGGGACCTGGAAGTCATGGGACTCGGCGAGTGGCATGAGCAACTCGGCGAGTCCATAGTAATATGCCAATCCTTGAAGTGGGACTCGACGAGTTGTTCATACGACTCGACGAGTCATAGACTGGACAAGTTTTTAAGTTGGAAATGAACTCGACGAGTTCAAGGAGGAACTCGGCGAGTCGGATGAAGATGGTCCCGATGTTATGATTGAAGGGGAACCCGTCGAGTTATGCTAGGCTTGACGAGTGGAGACGGGGTTTGTATGGGATTAGAGGAGCATGGACTCGACGAGTTGGTAGGCCAACTCGGCGAGTCAGGTCAACTGAATGTTGACTTTGACTGAGTTTGGACCGACCCTGTTTAGGGTTGTATGTGATATGTGTTGACTTGAAGGTTGTCGTGTAGGGATCGAGGAGTCGTAAGGAGTCGACTTGTGCGCCGGGGATATTTCAGACACTGCACGACATTGAGGTGAGTTACCTTCCAGTAGGGTGGGTCTAAGGCCACAATGTCGGCCCACCGAAAAGGGGTGTTTATAAGATAATGGTCTTTGTGATAATTGTCTTGGACTGGTTATGTGATTTATCTAGATTATATGTTATGCATTTAGAGGTGATTAGTTTCCCTAACAGTGGTCCATAGGACCCAAGGGTAGGTCAGTACCCGGATATGCCTGACTGTATGCTTATGTCTGTTGATTGCATGTTAGTAATAGGGGGTGAAATATTCCCCAATTACCGGTTGAAAAATACCGATGTTGATTACCGGTTGAAAGTTACCGATGATGGTTACCGGTTGAAAGATACCGATGATGGTTACCGGTTGAAAGATACCGATGAAGGTTACCGGTTGAAAGATATCGACGATATTGTGTGGTATGTGGTATGATGGGGGAACTCACTAAGCTTTGTGCTTACAGTTTTTGTTTTTGGTTTCAGGTACCTCTTCGTCGAAGGGGAAAGAGCCGACGGCATAGCAGCGCATCACACACACTCATGTTTCCACATGAAGATTTGGGACTGTACTTTGATTTTCTATACTTTTTATGTTATGGTTTAAAAAAACAGCATTATGATTTTGCAATGAATGTTTATTGACAATGTGTTGGTAAAAATGTTTGCTAAACGTGTTAATTCAAAAACGAAATTTTTGGCCTTGAAATTTGGGTTGTTACAAGTTGGTATCAAGGCCCTGGTTTGAGGGATTCGGACACACCCTCGGGGGTGTCTGGACTCAAACCAAGGGACAAAAAGGTCTTTCAAAAAAATGGTTTACTAAAGTTTAAACTGAGAAGTTTTTAAGAAAGACGAAGTGTGTGATGCGTGCGACCGGTCGGGCTCAAGTAACTTTTTCCCCAAGATACCCACACTTGTTATGTTATGTTATATGGTTTTGATTCAGAAAACTGCATGCTAGAATAGGACTAAGGATCTAGGAGGATGCCTTGTGTGCCTGATATATGATTCTGAGAACTGCATGCTAGTTAGGGCTAAGGATCTAGGAAGGATGCCTTATGTGCCTGTTGTATGAGCTGTATGCTAGGACTGTTTAGTCAGCAGTAGGATGGCTTGTATAGGTTATGCCTAGTTTGATTACTCAAAGACTGAATGTTGCTTGCTTTGTGTTATGTGGGTTCTGACCAGCTTCAACTAACTAAGGAGTGGATATGTAACAGTATCTGTAAGCTAGTTAAGGGGAGGTGGTGGGGACTCCCAGTGCAGCTGATGGCGGAGAGTAGGTCGGAGAGTGCCCTAGGGAAGCCTAGGATGAGGTTAGTGGAAAGGGTATCGGTAAAAGGGACTTGGTGAAGTCGAAGCAATTCTTGAGGAAAGTACGGATTGATGTGGAAGGTAGTATGGGCCCGTACTACTGAAAGGAGAGGATCCGTACTCGAATCAAGGAGGGCCGAGATGGAACCGGGAAACTTGGTAAGTGTGTGAGATCTCCAAGAAAGTATATGTGACCCTGACATTTGTATGTTATTGTTTCAGAATGGTGGTCACGCGACATGGAGCAGGAGGTTCAGGTTCAATATCCGGATCAGGATCGGGCTCGGGGGCAGGATCCGAGCATGTGGATGATGGGTTACGTGAGTTCATTGCGTCCGAGATCACGAGGGGTATCCTTGATGCGACGTCGGTTATCTTCGGGTCGATTAAGGAAGGGATCATTGAGCTGATGGAGGATTGCCTCAGGGCATTCCGGAGTAACGTGGCGGCTAGCCAGTCAGGACCATGCACACTGTCCTTTAAGGACTTCAGGGGGAGTGGTGCGCCAGATTTCAACGGGGTGAAGGACCCCATTGCTTCCAGACGATGGATTGCGGACATTGAGTCTGCACAGCTGACCAGCTTCTGCCCCGAGGGGTCGAAGGTACGATTTGTAGTAGCGTGTTTGAGGGACTGGGCTAGGGACTAGTGGGAGTCGGTTGGTGACTCTTTGGGAGCGTCGACTGTTGAGGCTATGCCTTGGTCGGATTTTGTGACCCGGTTCAGAGCAGAGTTTGCGCCAGCTGTAGAGCTTCAGCAGCTGGCCAGGGAGTTCTTGGATATGAGACATACGACGGAGACTGTGGCGGAGATCACCGCCAAGTTCCGAGAGAGGGATTTGTTGGTGCCCTAGTATGCGGATGATAAGGACATGAAGAGAACCCGCTACCATGACATGTTACGGGCTGCCATCTGGGAGCATGTCAGTTTTTCAGCTTGCCCTACCCTGGACTCCATGATTGCCAGGGCTAGGGAGAGGGAGATTGATCTGGAGCACATCCGGAAGAAGAAAGCAGTGGAAGGGAAGACGGCAGGGGCTTCAGGGAAGAAGCCCAAGGTATCCGATGTTAGGCCGAAAGGCCAGTTTGGGCGGGACCACTGTGGAAAATGCAGTCGGTCACACGATGGAGCTTGCCGTACTGGGCCGGGGTCAGGCTGCTATAAGTGCAACAAGATTGGGCATTTTGGTAGGGATTGTACTGCCCCTACTCCTGCGATTCAGATATCTGACATGATTTGCTTTCATTACAATCAGAAGGGACATAAAAAGGCTAATTGCCCTAGATTGATAGCAGCAGCGGCAATGGCGCCGGTTGTGGAGCCGACTCCAGCGACAGCACGGGTGGTGGATGGCTGGAAGGCCAAGACGGAGGCACCAGTGGTTCTGAGCCGAGCATTTCAACTGACAGCCGAGGAGGCACGCGCTGCACCCGATGTGGTGACGGGTATGATTTCTTATCCTTATGCTTTTATATTATGTCGATGTGATTTTGATATATCATGTGCCTCATTTAGGATCGTTCCATGTGAATGGAATCCCAGTTCAGGTGTTGTTTGATTCGGGTGCCACCCGATCTTTTGTCTCTCTTACGCTTAGCAAGAAGTTTTCGGAGTCTTCAGCATGTTGGATTGCCCAATAGAGGTCGAGATTGCGGACGATTGGTCGGTGCGAGCATCGGAGGTCTATCGAGACTGTGTTTTGAGGCTGTTCGGGGAGTGTTACCTGGTCGACCTGGTTCCTATTCCGTTGAGGGGGAACAAGGTGATTATAGGTATGGATTGTTTGAGCCCCAATGGGGCAGTGATAGATTGCACACATCAGCTGGTTCGGATCAGAACCCCAAGTGGGGGAGAGTTGGTAGTTCAGGGCGAGAGGCCGCAGCGAGGACCAGCGGTATGTTCAGCAGTGAGAGCTAGGCGTTACCTTCAGCAGGGTTGCGCAGGATATGTCGCCTATGTTATGGACACCCGGGAGGCGGGTAAGGCGACGGTGGGCGAGGTGCCCGTGGTGTGTGAGTTTATGGACGTATTCCCCGAGGAGTTGCCTGGGATACCTCCGGAGAGGCAGGTGGAATTCAGGATCGACCTAGTCCCCGGTGCGGCTCCAATAGCCAAGGCACCGTATCGGCTGGCTCCACCTAAGATGCAAGAGTTGTCTGTATAGCTGCAGGAGCTGTTAGACAAAGGATTCATTAGACCGAGTAGTTCTCCCTGGGGAGCCCCGATCTCGTTTGTGAAGAAGTAGGACGGGTCGCATCGGATGTGTATAGATTATCGGGAGCTGAATAAGGTAACGGTGAAGAATCGTTACCCACTTCCGAGGATTAATGACCTCTTTGACCAGCTACAGGGAGCATCTTGGTTCTCCATGATTGATCTGCATTCCGGATACCATCACATGAGGGTCAGAGAGGAGGATGTGCAAAAAACTGCATTTCGGACGCGCTATGGCCATTATGAGTTCGTGGTGATGCCTTTCGGGCTCACCAATTCTCCTGCCGTGTTCATGGACCTCATGAATCGCGTGTGTAGACTGATGTTACACCGGTCTGTGATAGTGTTTATTGATGACATCTTGGTTTACTCCAAGACGCAGGAGGAGCACGAGGAGCATCTGCGGGATGTTCTGGAGACTTTGAGGAAGGAGAACTTGTATGCTAAGTTCTCCAAGTGTGAGTTCTGGTTACGCGAGGTGCAGTTCCTTAGGCATCTCGTCAACCAGGACGGGATTTCAGTAGACCCGGCCAAGGTGGAGGCCATGATGAGGTGGGAGGTTCTGAAGTCTCCATCTGAGATTCGGAGTTTCCTAGGATTAGCCGGCTACTATCGGAAATTCATCCAGGATTTCTCCAAGATAGTCGTACCCCTGACCAGGCTAACGAGGAAAGTCGTGGTCTTTCGTTGGGGGCCTGAGCAGCAGGCCGCATTCGAGACTTTGACACAGAGATTGTGCGAGGCGCCAATCTTGGCCCTGCCCGAGGGCATGGAGGATTTTGTGGTATATTGCGATGCGTCCATCTCAGGTTTGGGAGCAGTTCTGACGTAGAGAGGGCATGTCATCGCCTACGCGTCAAGGCAGCTGAAGCCTCACGAGGTGAATTACCCGACGCATGATTTGGAGCTGGGGGTTGTCATGTTCGCCCTCAAGATTTGACGTTATTACCTCTATGGGGTTCGTTGTACGATTTACACGGACCACAAGAGCCTGAGGTATCTCATGGACCAGCCGAATCGGAATATGAGGCAGCGTCAGTGGCTTGATGTAGTAAAGGATTATGATTGCGAGATCCTTTACCATCCAGGAAAGGCCAATGTGGTGGCCGACGCGCTTAACCGCAAGGCAGTGCCGATCAAGGATATCTGTATGAGGATGATAGTGGTGACTCCGCTGTTGGATCGGATCCGGGAGGCCCAACATGAGGCCATGAAGGAGGAACATCGAAAGAGCGAGCGGATTGTGGGTCAGGTTTCCTCCTTTGACTATGACAGCCGAAGGTTGTTGACTCTACACCGTAGGGTGTGGGTCCTGTATTATGGGGGTGTGCGCCAGGTATTGATGGAGGAGGCGCACAAATCTCGATTCTCCATTCACCCCGGGGTGACGAAGATGTATAGGGATCTTTGTCTGGACTATTGGTGGCCTTCCATGAAGCGGGACGTAGCATGGTACGTAGAGCGGTGCTTGACCTGCAGGAAGGTCAAGGCCGAGCATCAGAGACCTCATGGCAAGATGCAGCCGTTGTATATCCCGTTGTGGAAATGGGAAGACATCACGATGGGTTTTATCACAAATCTTCCCAGGACCGCGTGGGGAGCGGATTCGATCTGGGTCATTGTCGACCGACCGACCAAGAGCGCCCATTTTATCCCGATTCAGGAAAGTATTTCGGCCGAAAAGTTGGCCAACATTTATATCCGGGAGGTGGTGGCGTAGCACGGGGTGCCAGTTTCGGTGATTTCAGATAGAGACATTCAGTTTACTTCCAGATTCTAGAAGAAGTTCCATGATGAGCTGGGAACTTGTCTGCATTTTTGCACCGCTTTTCACCTGCAAACAGATGGACAGAGTGAGCGGACCATCTGGACCTTGGAAGATATGTTGCGGGTGTGTGCCTTAGGAGGTAGTTGGGATACTTACCTTCCTTTAGCTGAGTTCTCGTACAACAACAGTTATCACACGATTATTGACCGTCCTCCCTTCGAGATGTTGTACGGGAGGAAGTCCAGGACCCCGATATGTTGGGGTGAGGTTGGTCAGAGGGTTATGGGGAGTACCGAGGTGGTACTCAAGAATACGGAGAGGATCCAGTAGGTGCGAAGCAGGCTTCAAACTGCTCAGAGTCGACAAAAAAGTTATGCCGACAAGTGCCGATCTGACTTGGAATTCCAGGTCAGGGATACGGTCCTCCTGAAGGTGTCGCCCTGGAAGGGCGTCATTCGATTCAAGAAGCGAGGCAAGTTGGGCCCTAGGTATATTGGACCTTTCAGGGTTGTAGCCCGGGTGGGCAAGGTGGCATATAGGCTGGATCTGCTAGCCGAACTCAGTCAGATTCATAGCACCTTTCACGTTTCCCAGTTGCGGAAATGTTTGGTGGACGATTCGGCAGTAGTGCCTTTAGAGGACGTTCAGGTTGATGACAACCTGAACTACATTGAGCGACCAGTGGAGATCCTTGACATGAAGTCAAAGGATCTAAGGAACAAGAGAGTGGAGTTGGTAAAGGTGCAGTGGCAGCATCGAAGGGGTTCGGAGTGGACCTAGGAGCCGGTGGACGAGATAATGGAGCATTACCCTGAGCTGTTTCAACATCGGTCCGCAGACTTCGAGGACGAAGTCTAAAATAAGTGGGGGAGATTTGTAACACCTGATTCATGGTACATATTTGTAATTAAAGTATTTTGCATTTTGGCCTTGGACTCGACGAGTTGGTGGCCCAACTCGTCGAGTAGAAGCGCATTTGACACGGGAGTGAAGTGGATGACTCGACGAGTCAAGGACCGGACCGGACTCGACGAGTCCGTGCTGTCTGGACAAAAACTCTAATGTGATAGTTTGCACCCTATATAAACACATTAACTTAGCCTCCCTTGTCGCTAACACTCTCCCAGAGCTGCATAACGAAACCCTAGTTGTTTGTGTGTGTGTGTTAAGGCCATTTTGGTGTTTTTGTTGACTTATGAAGCTTGGAAGGAAGAAGAAGAGCTTGGGTATTCGACTTGGGGCTTGTAGATCCAGAAATCTCATTCCATCTTCAGCTTAATCAAGGTAAAATGCCCCTGCTTTGGTCTTTCATTTGGTTGTTCATCTTTAGAATGTGGATCTTGGGTGCATTTAGGGATTTTCAAGCCATTTTCAGATTTAAGGAGTGTTATGTGGACTTTAGCTTCAGATTTGGGCCTTAAGAGGGGTCTCATGGCATAAAGGTGCCAACTTTAGGGCCATGAGAGCCCCATGCACATTGTAAGTCACTTTGTATGGATTTTTGAGCTAGAAATCCCATGCATGTGCATCAAGTTTGGAACTTTACGTATAAAATGGACATCAGGAGGCCAGATCTATGGTTTTAATGTGTTAGACCTCATTTAAATCGACTGTATGGAGTTGGTTAAGACTGGACTCGGCGATTCGTTCTAGGCACTCGACGAGTCGGTGACCATTATGCACCAAACCCTTCCTATGAATGGGTAAAGGTTAGGAGGAATGTCCCTTGTGGGTTTAGACGCAGAAAGGGGGGCCTGGAAGTCATGGGACTCGGTGAGTGGTATGAGCAACTCGGCGAGTCCATAGTAATGTCCCAATCCTTGAAGAGGGACTCGACGAGTTGTTCATACGACTCGACGAGTCATAGACTGGACAAGTTCTTAAGTTAGAAATGAACTCAACGAGTTCAAGGAGAAACTCGGCGAGTCGGATGAAGATGGTCCCGATGTTACGATTAGATGGGAACCCGTCAAGTTATGCTAGGCTCGACGAGTGGAGACGGGGTTTGTGTGGGATTAGAGGAGAATGGACTCGACGAGTTGGTAGGCCAACTAGCGAGTTAGGTCAACTGAATGTTGACTTTGACTGAGTTTGGACCGACCCTGTTTAGGGTTGTATGTGATATGTGTTGACTTGAAGGTTGTCGTGTAGGGATTGAGGAGTCGTAAGGAGTCGAATTGTGCGCCGGGGATATTTAAGACACTGCACGACATTGAGGTGAGTTACCTTCCAGTAGGGTGGGTCTAAGGCCACAATGCCGTCCCACCGAAAAAGGGTGTTTATAAGATAATGGTCTTTGTGATAATTATCTTGGACTGGTTATGTGATTTATCTGGATTATATGTTATGTGTTTAGAGGTGATTAGTTTCCCTAACAGTGGTCCATAGGACCCAAGGGTAGGTCAATACCCGGATATGCCTGACTGTATGCTTATGTCTGTTGATTGCATGTTAGTAGTAGGGGGTGAAATAGTCCCCAGTTACCGGTTGAAAGATACCGATGATGGTTACCGGTTGAAAGATACCGATGAAGGTTAGCGGTTGAAAGATACCGATGAATGTTACCGGTTGAAAGATACCGACGATATTGTGTGGTATGTGGTATGATGGGGGAACTCACTAAGCTTTGTGCTTACAGTTTTGGTTTTTGGTTTCAGGTACCTCTTCGTCGAAGGGGAAAGAGCCGGCGACGTAGCAGCGCATCACACACACTCATGTTTCCGCAAGAAGATTTGGGACTATACTCTGATTTTCTATACTTTTGATGTTATGGTTTAAAAAAAACAACATTATGATTTTGTAATGAATGTTTGTTGACAATGTGTTGGTAAAAATGTTTGCTAAACGCGTTAATTGAAAAACAAATATTTTTGGCCTTGAAATTTGGGTTGTTACCACAATAGGAGCAGATACACAAAGAAATCCCCATTTCTAATTTTTAGCAGTCATGGAATCGAATAAGTGGTGAGGATGTTGTGGATTTTCTTAAGCCTTACCTGCAACTTGATTAGAGGGATAAAAGGAAAAACAGAAAGAGCTATGATTTTGCTTTTGCATCTGAATGACTAATTTCTAAACGTGTGCCACTTTCAAAACTTACTTCAAGTCCAAGCTTTTCATATTAGATTTCCCCCTTCTTAATTTAATTGCAGCCACAAGTGGAGTTGGAATCAAACGCGACGTTGATGCAGCAGTTTCCAGGGAAGCCCAAGATAAACATTCGACCGAACTCATCCATTGCTTTCACCGCATTATCACTTAGCTCCTCCATTGTTGTCGTTCCTTCCTCGGTACGATTTGTTATCTTTTAATTACTGCATTTTTAGATCCAAAGAGACAACCTATGGAAAAATTTTAGTTTTGGCTTAGAATCAAAATTGAAAGGGAAAATGACGCAGTGGTCCTATTATCTTTTCTGACTTTTCCCATTAATTCCCTTAAGTTTTTTTCTTGTCCTCTAAGGGAACAAAATTGTTTTTGTCGGGTCGAATAGGTCCTTTTTGCCAAAACGAAGGGGTAACCCAGTTACCTCTTATGCTAGCTCACTTAATGTGTATAATTATTTATTTGTTTATTATTAAAGAAATAAAACCACTCTCTCTATCTCTCTCTCTCTCCAACATGTATATGGACATGTTTGTTCAGATCCATTCTAGTTTAGCCATTCCAGATCAAACATAAGTAAGATCAAGATCAAAAATTAAGGTTTGTACAAATCTACCATTGTTTCCAGCTCTAAAATCAACACTTTCTAACCCTAACTTCAACATTTTCCATCCCTAACAGAATAAAACAAAATCAATTTGCAGATTTGTATCCATCATGCTCATCTATAAACAATTGAACATATAACCGAAATTGATTTATTCAGATCTAGGAATCAAAACTCGGTGATCAAGTTTTTGGTATGTACATGAGTGAATCTGGGAACTCGTCCGACGAAGCTAATTCAGATGAATCCATCTTCTTCTGGTGAAGCTTCCAAATTTGATGGATTTTTCTCTAGTAAATCCATCTTCATTCCAAGGAAGTTGATATATTTTAGCAATTTAAGAAAAGAAAAAAGAAACACGAAGAAACATACGAAAACTGATAACTAATCTCCATATTTGATAGCTTCATTTTATTTACTTCTTTTTATAGTTTATTTTAGCACATTTGATTCGCATTTTAGTTAATTTCCATGTATATTTTCCTTTTTGTTATTTTATGACCATTCCGGGTACTTTCTAGTTTGTAACGCCCGTAGATCCAGACTAGTCAATTTAGAGACGAGAAGCATCAAAAATAAATTTTTGATGGAATATTATTTAGAAGGATTAATCTTAACCAAGTTTTATTATATGTCACAAGGTTTCCGTGCATATAAAGAACGCCGAAATCCGAGTTATAACAAATAAGTTATGACATGTCGAAGTTTCGCGACAGAACCGGCACGACACAACGCGACGTAAATAGTGAATTTACGTTAGAGCGATATTTGGTCTTAGTGATATAAATGAAAGTCATAGAATACATTAAACCGAGAGCATGCATGAAAAGAACGCCCAAATCTGACTTCGTATGAGGAAGTTATGATTTTTCGAAGTTTCGGGTTAGCAGTGTACAACCCGAAGTTCGAATATGAGATCGAGCGATATTTAGCCGAAACAATCTAAACAAGAATTGAAGATCTCGTTGATAGTATTCCAACGGTAAAAAGATGAAAACAGAAGTCGGATGAAGAAGTTATGAATTTATAACAGAGTTTTTCTGTCCTGACATACTAAAAATAATATATTTATAATATATTAAAAATAAACTCAAAATTAGCCAACGGAGTCTAGACAAGAGTTGTAGAGCATAATCTGACCTACGTGTGGATATAAACAACGTCGAAAAAGAGCTCGTATGCTAAAGTTATGAATTTATGAAGTTCGGGGCGTAAACCCCAAGGTTGTCTTAGACCTCACGAGGTGAACATATGTAGTTCACGAGATGAGCATTAGTGGCTCACGAGGTGAACAGATAATGGACGTCTTCCAGGGCAACTGGCCATGACGAACGCAATGACGTATCGAGCTCACGAGGTGAGCATATGTAGCTCACGAGGTGAATATTAGAAATTCATGAGGTAAACCCAGAAAATTCACCCTATAAATAGAAATCAAGGGCCAACCGAGTTTGGTTGCTCAATCTCTTCTCTCCCACTCCCAATACGCTCTCTAAGCCCTATTTTAACCCCCCCGGAAGCCCTGGTATTATCCTGAGACCCGAAGCAAGTCCCGAAGCCCGAAGATCCTGAGAAGAAAAGAGTTTTCGAGCCGAAGCTCTGTTGGCGAGAAAACTGGTGTGTGAAGTGATCCCGGTTTCACCGAAGAGCTACTACTCTTAGAGCCGTAGTGCTATCCGATCATCTTCTGATCAAATGAGTGTGTAGTCACTTTCATCTTATACATAGATATGAAGTATTTTATGAAATACATGTTATGTGTTTACATATATATATATATATATATATATATATATATATATATATATATATATATATATATATATATATATATATATATATATATATAGTTGTTGTTGTTTATATGTGTGAGTGTATAGTCCCTTTCATAAACACAATAATAATACAAGTATTGTTTGAATGTATTAAGTATATTGTTGTTTATATGTGTGAGTGTGTAGTTACTTTCTTCTACAACATATATATGAAGTATTTGCTATGAAATACGTGCTATGTGTTTATATGTTGTTGGTTTACTTGAGATGGTTGTTGAATGAATGTTTTATACAGGTTTTTAAATGATTTAAACTATATATGTAATTTATATCTACAAATATGTTGGGTAGAAGATGGGTAGATGAAATAGTTGGTGTGTGATGAAAGATTAGTTTGAGGATGAGACGAAAGATGATATAGATCATGAGATGAGGGTGACAGGTGAGAAATGAGTGAAACCTTTACCCAAACGATGGCCCCCGTCATTCAGCAGAGTAGGGATGACAACCACAAACTATTCTAAACATTCCTATGGAACACTAGCAAGCTCGCAACTTGTAGGTGTTGTGGACTTGATGTTCACCGGTGTACTCTAAAAACCCTGGCAGCTATAGATTTAGTGCCTCATAATAAAACGATGGTAGTTATAGATTTAGTGTAGTGTAGATGAACCTTGGTGACTATGGAGTTAGCGCCTGTTAAGTGAACCTTGGTGACTATGGAGTTAGCGCCTGTTAAGTGAACCTTGGTGACTATGGAGTTAGCGCCTGATAGCTATGGATCTAGTACCTGATAGATAAACCTTGGCAGCAATGGACTTCGTGCTAATTCCTTAGGTCAATCCTTAGGAACGAATGAATAAAGGATAGCTAATTCTTAGGGTAAAACCTTAAGAAATAAAGAAGATAATGGGGATGGGTAATTGGGTTGATTGTTTGTTGATTAAATATAATAATTATATTATTGTGGGTTGAAAACCCTATATGCTCACCAGGCTCCCAAGCCTGACCCACTCAGTTTTCTTTGCATTACAGGTAATGGCACAAGAGTATAAGTTGGTGGACTTGACGAGAGATTTTTGATTATAGATCAGTAGTTATAAATAATTGTTGTAAGGTCTATTTTATATTGTTTATGTTTTTGGTCTGTATCGGAACATGACATCCCAAAATGTTGTTATTTAATGAAAATACATTTCTTTAAAGAAATGCTTTGATAAAATTTTATCAAATTTTGTTTTGGGAACAAATTCCGCAAGCGTTTTCTTTAAATGATTAATCTGATTTATAAAACAAAGCATAAACAAATCGGTATTTTCTGGCCATGAAATTGGGGATGTCACATAGTTTCTTGAGCATTATTGCCGATTTTATTGGAGACTAGCGGACCGGGATTTTTGGGAAGCGATTGGAATTGAAGGGCAATAGGGATTTCTTGCTTGATGGCTATGGAGGTGATTCATGGAGTGGGCTTGTCAATTGTTTGAAGGCTTGGAAGATTTGAACTATAAATTTACAAGGCGCGGGAGAATTTTCAAGTGTGCGTAGATCGATGATTGGGAGTTTGTGGAACCTTAGAGTGATTTGGAGAGGCAATTTGGGCTCAAATTGTTGAAATCTTGAAGAAAAATGGGCTAGAAGTTGATTAGACTCGAACTAGGCCAATGGAATAGCTGTGGGGGGCAAAAACTTGAAGAAGCCCAAAAACTCCATCATAGTCACGCGGCCAGCGTAAGAATCCACACAGCCCTCGTGGGTTCCTGCAAGGGAAATTTCGGGATTTCATTTGGAGCTCTATATTGGGAAGGTTGGTGTGCCTCTTTAGCTTTATCTTTGACATTCGATCTTGACACATTCTCTCTGGACTTTTGGAGAAATTTGAAGGCCAAGAACCCTCAAGAACTTCATCATTTTACCTGTTGATTCTTGTTAAATGTTGGGTACAATCTTCACTAACTTTGTTTTCTTAAGTTTAGTCATGCTTGGCTAGACTAATTGTGGTTTACTTTGGTGGAATCCTTGACTAATTGTTCAAGGTTGAAGATTCCACGAACTTGTGTTTGAATCTTTATGAAAATGTTTTGTGTTTTAACATCTTATCACTACTTGTATGTTTTTATTCATGAGTTTAAATGTGTTTGTGGTGATTAGTTGGCTAATTGCTTGATTAAGTAAATGATCTTCAAATTAGCAAGCAACAAGTGATTTTTGTGTTAGTTTTTGTAATGTCCCGTCTCTGGTATGTGTTTTCATGTTTATTTATTTAGAAGTTTTCCAGAGGGACTCGGCAAGTCTATAGCCCGACTCGTCGAGTAGAGACGGGATTTCGAGCATGCGTAAGTCGGCGACTCGGCGAGTCCATATTCGGGACTCGGCGAGTCCGCCTGTCTGGAAGAAACCCTAAATCCTCGATTTTGCTCACTATTTAAGCAATGATATGTGCCCTAAACTCGCCTCCTTCACCCTTAGAGAGCCTGTGAGCAACCCTAAACCATTCTTTGTGTGATTAAAGTGTTTTGTGTGGATTCTTGAAGGTTTGAAGAAGGAAAAGAAGAAAGGACCAAAAAGAAGAGGTGTAGAGCAAAGATCCAAGGCCAGAACCGGAGTTCATTGAGGTATATCTCGAAATGTCTCTGTTTTGTGCTTAAAATCTCCATTGGAACACCTCTAAGGCTATTTTAATGTATTTTCCAAGCTTTATAGCTGTATGGATGCCTTGATGGGTCGAGATATCCCTAGATCTGTTCATTTAGGAGTTGTAGAGCCCTGATCTATTGCCTTTTCGAAGTTGCTTTGCATGAGAACCCTAGATCTAGCCTTTATTATGCTTTTTGAGCCTTTTAATCTTCATGGATGCTTTTGGGCACATAAAGATAGAATCTTTACGTGTTAATCGAGCCTAAGGAGCCCAGATCTACAAGTTATATGCGCTGGATTCAAGCAGAATCGATTTTATAGTAACTGCATGCATGCGACTCGGCGAGTCGAGCCGCGAGTCCCCGATTTTTCCCCCTTTTTGAGTGATTCCGAGTGGGGACCAGTGAGTAGTAGAAGGGACTCAGTGAGTCGGGGTCAGACTCAGTAATGGAGGGACTCGACGAGTTGTTCATACAACTGGGCGAGTCCAAGGCAATCTTCTTAGTTCAAGAACAACTCGTCGAGTTGTTCATACAACTTGGCGAGTCGGATGAAGATAGCCTGAGTTCTAGAATCGAAAGGAAACTCGTCGAGTTGATGCCCTACTCGACGAGTAGCAGCGAACAGGGTTGAGAAGTGAGAATAGGGACTCGGCGAGTTGGCTGCCCAACTCGGCGAGTCAGGTCAACTGTAAGTTGACTTTGACCGGGAGAGTTGACTTTGGCCAGGGGTAAAAGAGTCATTTTACCCCAATACAGTTATTAGTATTTGATTGGGTGTGTTTATGGAATTGTAGTCGGGGAGATACTGGAGTAGTAGCAGATAGCTTCCAGATCCATACACTCAGCAGCCAGTTCACGAGGTGAGTTTCCTTCCAGAAGGAACGGGTCTAAGGCCTCAATGCCGGCCTGTTCAATTAGTAGTAGTTTCCGGACTTCGGTCTGATGCAGTAGTTAGTATGTTTGATGCCTTCGTGGCTCAGACAGGTTTGCGTGTTATGTGTTCCGGGTTATGGCCCGAAGCACTATGCAGTATATGTTTGTGTTAGTTGATATGTCTATGCTATGCTATGTTCAGTAGTTCTGGAATTCTGTCCGATGCAGCCAGTTCCGGACTTCGGTCCGATGCAGTTAGTTCTGGACTTCGGTCCGATGCAGTTTCCGGACTTCGGTCCGATGCAGTGGGCAAGGCCCAGTAATTGTTATATGTTTGTATGCTATGTGGTAATTTGGGGGAGCTCACTAAGCTTCGTGCTTACAATTTCAGTTTTGGTTTCAGGTACTTCCACAAGTAAAGGGAAGAGCTCGGGATGATGGCATCGCACGCACCACAGCTTCAGTTTTTGTCCTGGGAGATTGTTTTGATACTCAGTTTGATTTGATACAGTTGTATCACGACATTTTATTATGGTTTGAGATATTTGACGTATGATTTATGATGTGACGTTCAACATATGATTTTTATTATTATTAAACAAATTTTTTTTGGGTCGTATTTTGGGATAGCCTGTTTAGGTTATGCCTGATAGCACGAGCTTAGCATTGTATGCTAGTACAATTTCTCGTTAAGATGATAGGATTACTTGAGTAGTTTCCGTGTCCGAATGCTACTTGCTTTGTGCTTTGTGGGACTCTGAGTGATGGGAGTTAGCCGTTAGGTGAATGCGCCATAGCACATGTGAACAGGGTTGAATTATCTCAGAGTGTTGGATTTGGCCCTACTGCGCAGCTCTCGTTTAAGTCTAACCGTTGTGGGGACGAATTCTGTACTC
The DNA here is from genome assembly GCF_002870075.4 of Lactuca sativa. Lineage (NCBI taxonomy): Eukaryota > Viridiplantae > Streptophyta > Magnoliopsida > Asterales > Asteraceae > Lactuca > Lactuca sativa. The sequence continues at coordinate 196,533,496 of NC_056630.2, read as the reverse complement.
GAAGGATTATCTGAGCCTCGCCACATGTGATGACATTCATGTAATGACTAATTGGCATCACAAGGAGGCCTTCAGCAGCTGAGGACAGGTAAGGATTGAGTCAGATATTTCCGTAGGGCAAGCCTAGGTTGAGTGTAGTAGAGATCAGCAGTAGTAGTAGTGGTCGGGTGGAGTCGAGGCAGTTCTTGAGGAAAGTACGGATAGATGTGGAAGGTAGTAGGAGCCCATACTACTGGAAGCAGAGGATCTGTACTCGAATCAAGGAAGGCCGAGATGAGACTGAAGGGTCTGTGGTAGTAGTGACCCTCGAGATATATCAGTGTTTCTGACATTTATCGTAATGTGTTTTCAGAATGGTGGTTTTACGCTCTAGACAGCAGGCGGCAGTTCAGGCGCCGGAGAAGGATCGGGATCAGGCTCAGGAGCAGCACAGTTGGATGAGCAGACCAGATAGTTCTTCACTTCAGAAGTCACTCGTATCATTCTTGAGCAGAATCCAGTGATCTTTGGTTCAATCAAGGAAGGTATACTAGAGTTGATGGATGAGAGGTTGGGCACCTTCCGTGCCGAGATGGCAGCCATGATGGGGTCGTGCACGCTTATTTTCAGGGAGTTCAGGGCATGTGGAGCTCCGGATTATCACGGGGCACGAGACCCCATAGCGAGTACTAGATGGTTGGCGGATGTGGCCGACGCTTTCCGCATGAGCAGGTGTCCCGAGGGGGACAAGGTCAGATTGGCGTCCTGTCTTCTGAAGGACATGGCATGGGATTGGTGGGAGGAGGTTGGACATACCATTGGACATGATGCAGCGTTAGATGCCATGACCTGGGCTGATTTCTCTACCAGGTTCAGGGTGGAGTTTGCACCGGTTATTGAGGTGCAGCAGTTAGCCAAGGAGTTTCAGGACCTCACCCAGACTACAGAGACCGTGGCGGAGATCACCGCCAAGTTCAGGGAGATGGCTCTTCTCATTCCTTAGTATGCAGCTGATGAGGAAATGAAGAAGGCCCGTTATCATGAGATGCTACGGAGTGATATCCGCCAGTTTGTGAGCCGGTCCAGCTGTAACACGCTGGATGACATGATTGCTAGGGCTCGAGAGAGGGAGATTGACCTTGAGATGGAGAAGAAGAGGAAGCCGGAGGCGGTTTCGGGTACAGGTATTTCGGGAAAAAAGCCCAAGGTTTCAGATCACAGATCCAGGAGTCAGCAGAGCCACGGTCGCTGTGGCAAGTGTGGGAGGTTGCACGATGGAGTGTGCAAGGCAGGGAGTTCTGGCTGCTACAAGTACGGTCGGACTGGGCATTTGAGCAGAGATCGTACAGCCCCTGCTACCGCCATTGCGGCATCATATCTAATTTGCTTTTAGTGCAATCAGAGGGGACATAAAAAGTCCCAGTGTCCGAGTTTAGCTGCAGCGGGGAAGGTGGCGGCACCTGCCCCTGCTACTTTGAGGATTACAGATGGCCATCAGGGCCGAGCCGAGGCGCCAGTGGCGAAAAGTAGAGCTTTTCAGATGACAGCAGAGGAGGCGCGAGTGACTCCTGATGTGGTGACGGGTATGTATCTTCCCTTCATCTCTATAATTATTATTGATTATTGCTTATGGTTATATGTTTTGTATAGGGTCGTTCTCTGTGAATGGCATTTATGCTACAATATTATTTGATTCGGGGGCTACCCGATCATTTGTATTGCTAGTGCTTAGCAAGAGATTTAGTAGAGCTCCAGGGGAGCTGGATTGTCCATTAGAGGTTGAGATAGCAGACGACAGGACCGTGAGGGTCGCTAGGGTGCATAGAGGATGTTCTCTTCAGTTGTTCGATGAGCAGTTTCTGGTGGACTTGGTCCTTATTCCCCTGCGAGGGAATAAGGTTATAGTAAGCATGGATTGGTTGAGTCCCAATGGGGCGGTGATTGATTGCAAATTGCAGCTAGTGAGGGTTCGCACTCCCAGTGGGGAAGAGTTAGTGATTCAGGGCGATAGGCCACAACGCGGACCAGTTCTTTGTTCAGCCGCGAGAGCGAGACGCTATTTCCAGCAGGGTTGCGCCGGATATGTAGCTTATGTTTTAGATGCCCGGGAGAAGGGTAAGACGGCAGTAGATGATGTCCCGGTAGTGCGAGACTACCCTGATGTATTTCCAGAGGATTTGCCTGGAATACCTCCAGAGAGACAGGTCGAGTTCAGGATCGACCTGGTTGCGGGTGCGGCACCGATAGCTAAGGCATCGTACCAGTTAGCTCCCTTTGAGATGCAGGAGTTGTCTATGCAGCTTCAAGAGCTGCTAGACAAGGGTTTTATTTGGCCGAGTAGTTCGCCTTGGGGAGCGCCGATCCTGTTTGTGAAGAAGAAGGATGGGTCGCACCATATGTGTATAGACTACCAGGAGTTGAATAAGGTAACGGTGAAGAACCATTACCCACTCCCGAGGATAGACGATTTGTTTGATCAGCTACAGGGAGCGTCTTGGTTCTCCAAGATCAACTTACGCTCCGGATATCATCAGATGCGAATTAGGGACGAGGATGTGCAGAAGACTGCCTTCAGGACCCGCTATGGTCATTTCAAGTTCATGGTGATGCCTTTTGGGCTCACTAATGCTCCAGCCACATTCATGGATCTCATGAATCGCGTATGCAGACCGATGCTGGATTAGTCTGTGATAGTATTCATAGATGATATCTTGGTGTATTCCAAGACTCAGGAGCAGCACGAGGAGCACCTGAGGGAGGTGCTAGAAGTTTTGAGGAGGGAGAGACTTTTCGCGAAGTTCTCCAAGTGCGAGTTCTGGTTGCGTGAGGTGCAGTTCCTTGATCACCTCATCAACCAGAAGGGTATTTTGGTAGATCCGGCCAAGATAGAGGCCGTGATGCAGTGGGAGGTCCCGAAGTCTCCATCCGAGATTCGGAGCTTCCTAGGTTTGGCAGGGTATTACAGGAGATTCATTCAGGATTTCTCCAAGATAGCAGTACCGCTCACCCGACTGACCAAGAAGTCGGTGGTGTTTCATTAGGGGCCTGAGCAGCAGACATCGTTTGAGACCCTCAGACAGAGATTGTGCGAGGCTCCGATTCTTACCCTGCCAGAGGGAGTGGAGGATTTTGTAGTCTACTGTGATGCCTCAATCACAGGTATGGGAGCAGTATTGATGCAGCGAGGCCATGTGATAGCTTACGCCTCGAGACAGTTGAAGCCTCACGAGGCTAACTATCCTACTCATGATTTAGAGCTGGGGGCGGTGGTGTTTGCCCTCAAGATTTGGAGACATTACCTCTATGGGTTCCGTTCTACCATCTACACAGATCACAAGAGCTTGAGGTACCTTATGGATCAGTCGAATCTAAACACGAGGCAGAGACGGTGGTTGGATGTGCTGAAGGATTATGATTGTGAGATCCTTTACCATCCAGGGAAGGCCAACGTAGTGGCCGACGCCCTAAGCCGCAAGGCGACAGCAGCCCCCATCAGAGACTTATGTCTGAGGATGACGGTGATTACTCCGTTGTTGGAGCGGATCAGAGAGGCACAGGTTGAGGGCCTCAAGGAGGAAAGGAAGTAGTGCGAGAGAGTAGTGGGCCGAGTGGCTTCGTTTGATTATGATAGTCGAGGGTTGTTGACTCTTCATGGGAGAGTGTGGGTACCGTACTGGGGCGGAGTACGGCAGGTGCTGATGGACGAGGCTCATAATTCTCGATTTTCGATCCACCCAGGGGCGACGAAGATGTATAGAGATCTTCGACCCGATTACTGGTGGCCCTGCATGAAGCGGGATGTCGCCTGGTATGTAGAGAGGTGCCTGACCTGTAGGAAGGTCAAGGCAAAACACCAGAGGCCTCATGGCAAGATCCAGCCGTTAGACATTCCCGTGTGGAAATGGGAGGACATCACCATGGATTTTATCACCAAGCTTCCCAGGACCGCACATGGGGTAGATTCGATTTGGGTAATAGTGGATCGGTTGACAAAGAGTGCTCATTTTATACCGATCCAGGAGAGCATATCAGCGGAAAATTTAGTCGACATCTATGTGCGGGAGGTAGTGGCACGTCATGGAGTGCCTGTATCGGTGGTGTCAGACCGAGACATCCGTTTTACATCCAGATTTTTGAAGCGGTTTCACGACGAGATGGGTACTCGTCTCCATTTCAGCACCGCCTTCCACCCTCAGACGGACGGGCAGAGCGAGAGGACGATTCAGACTCTCGAGGACATGCTCCGGGCATGTGTCCTAGACTTCGGTGGCAGTTGGGATACGTATCTTCCGTTAGCGGAATTTTCGTACAACAACAGTTATCATGCGAGCATTGATCAACCTCCCTTTGAGATGCTCTATGGGAGGAAGTGCAGGACCCCGATTTGTTGGGGCGAGGTCAGCCAGCGAGTCATTGGGAGCACCGAAGTGGTGCTCAAGACTACAGAGTTGATCCAGCAGGTTCGTAGCAGACTGCAGACTGCGCAGAGTCGGCAGAAGAGTTACGCCGATAAGAGGCGTTCAGACTTGGAGTTTCAGGTGGACGATATGGTCCTCCTGAAGGTGTCACCCTGGAAGGGTGTTATTAGATTTCGGAAGAGGGGAAAACTGGGCCCCAGGTTTATCGGTCCTTTTAGGGTTTTGACCCGGTATGGACGGGTTGCGTATTGGTTAGATCTTCCGGCGGAGCTTAGCCAAATTCACAACACTTTCCATGTTTCTCAATTGAGGAAGTGTTTGGTGGACGAGTCAGCAGTGGTGCCCCTGTAGGACATTCAGGTCGATAGCAGCCTGAATTATATTGAGAGACCGGTAGCGATCTTGGATCGGAAGACGAAGATCTTGAGGAGCAAGGTGGTTGAGTTAGTGAAGGTGCAGTGGCAGCATCGGAAGGGGTCTGAGTGGACGTGGGAGGCTGAGGAGGAGATGAGAGAGCACTACCCGTAGTTATTTGCAGATTCAGCCGTAGCAGACTTCGAGGACGAAGTCTGAGTCAAGTGGGGGAGAATTGTAATGTCCCGTCTTTGGTATGTGTTTTCATGTTTATTTATTTAGAAGTTTTCCAGAGGGACTCGGCGAGTCTATAGCCCGACTTGTTGAGTAGAGACGGGATTTCGAGCACGCGTAAGTCGGCGACTCGACGATTCCATATTCGGGACTCGGCGAGTCCGCCTGTCTGGAAGAAACCCTAAATCCTCGAGTTTGCTCACTATTTAAGCAATGATATGTGCCCCAAACTCGCCTCCTTTACCCTCAGAGAGCCTGTGAGCAACCCTAAACCATTCTTTGTGTGATTAAAGTGTTTTGTGTGGATTCTTGAAGGTTTGAAGAAGGAAAAGAAGAAAGGACCAAAAAGAAGAGGTGTAGAGCAAAGATCCAAGGCCAGAACCGGAGTTCATTCAGGTATATCTCGGAATCTCTCTGTTTTGTGCTTAAAATCTCCATTGGAACACCTCTAAGGCTATTTTAATGTATTTTCCAAGCTTTATAGCTGTATGGATGCCTTGATGGGTCGAGATATCCCTAAATCTGTTCATTTAGGAGTTGTAGAGCCCTGATCTATTGCCTTTTCGAAGTTGCTTTGCATGAGAACCCTAGATCTAGCCTTTATTATGCTTTTTGAGCCTTTTAATCTTCATGGATGCTTTTGGGCACGTAAAGATAGAATCTTTACATGTTAATCGAGCCTAAGGAGCCCAGATCTACAAGTTATATGCGTTGGATTCAAGCAGAATCGAGTTTATAGTAACTGCATGCATGCGACTCGGCGAGTCGTTCTTCGGACTCGGCGAGTCGAGCCGGGAGTCCCCGATTTTTCCCCCTTTTTGAGTGATTCCGAGTGGGGACCAGTGAGTAGTAGAAGGGTGTGTTTATGGAATTGTAGTCGGGGAGATACTGGAGCAGTAGCAGATAGCTTCCAGAGCCATACACTCAGCAGCCAGTTCACGAGGTGAGTTTCCTTCCAGAAGGAACGGGTCTAAGGCCTCAATGTCGGCCCGTTCAATTAGTAGTAGTTTCTGGACTTCGGTCTGTTGCAATAGTTAGTATGTTTGATGCCTTCGTGGCTCAGACAGGTTTGCGTGTTATGTGTTCCGGGTTATGGCCCGAAGCAGTATGCGGTATATGTTTGTGTTAGGTTATATGTCTATGCTATGTTATGTTCAGTAGTTCTGGACTTCTGTCCGATGTAGCCAGTTCCGGACTTCGGTACGATGCAGTTAGTTCTGGACTTCGGTCCGATGCAGTTTTCGGACTTCGGTCCAATGCAGAGGGCAAGGCCCTGGTTAGTTCCGGACTTCGGTCCGATGCAGTTTCCGGACTTCGGTCCGATGCAGTGGGCAAGGCCCAGTAATTGTTATATGTTTGTATGATATGTGGTAATTTGGGGGAGCTCACTAAGCTTCGTGCTTACAGTTTCAGTTTTGGTTTCAGGTACTTCCGCAAGTAAAGGGAAGAGCTCGGGATGATGGCATCGTACACACTACAGCTTCAGCTTTTGTCCTTGGAGATTGTTTTGATACTTAGTTTGATTTGATACAGTTGTATCATGACATTTTATTATGGTTTGAGATATTTGACGTATGATTTATGATGTGACGTTCAGCATATGATTTTTATTATTATTAAACAAATTTTTTTTTCGGTCGTACTTTGGGATGTTATAGTTTTACTTCACACAATCACAAAAACATTCTTTCCAACATGGTAGTGAAAGCATTTGACTCCTATTGGATTTGGTAACTTTTTGGTTCTTAATGTTAGTTGACTTTCACTAATTACATGCTTAATGAAAAATTATGGCTTTGACTAAGGAAATTGTTATGAGTTTCTCTAACCATTTTAGAAACTAAGAAAAGTCTAGGTAATCTCAAGCTTCTTAGATTAGTATAGCTAAATTAAAGATTTGAAACAAGTATTGCACCATTGGATTCTAATGATATGTTCATCAAAAGTCAAAGTGAGGATACTTTAAGTCAACCATCTTTCCTTTATTGATTTTACATCAAACTTTTTTTTTTGTTGAAATTGTCTAATTAAATCTTAGTTTAATTCTAGTTTATTTCAAGTAATTGAAAAGATCAAAACCCCCATTTTTACTTTTATTGTCATTTTACAAGTACTTTTACAAATAGATTTTTCATAGAGTTATAATATTGAACTAATCTTCGCGAATTCGAACCCTTTACCGCTATACACTATTTTAGTGTGTAATATTTAGGGAATTTATTTTGTTGGCCACGACAACCACCAATATTTTACAACTCGTTCTTTTCCCCTGAATTTCAATCTGGAAGATGGTTCTTGGTCCAACTCCAACAACCAATTTTTCTGGTCAACTACTCGCAGGAAAAGAAGAGAGAAGGGTTCGGTGTCTGATATCCACTCCAGATCTCATCGGTGAGATGAATCAACCAAATTCCTTATTGTGTTCTTCTCTTGGGACTTCAAATCATAAATATCATCAACCAATAATTTGTTTTGAATTTAGGGGAAAAAACCCAACATGAGATGTCGATTTAGTGTATGTTTGTTTGGTTTTCAATTGATCTGGATGAAAGATGCAGATGATATGGATGAAGGTTAAGATGATTTAGTGTTTTATATGTGTGCTCATTTTAGTGTATCCCAAAGAAGATGAAGATGCATATGTTATAAAAAAACAATGGTGTAGAGAGAAAGAGAGAGAGAGAGAGAGAGAAAGAGAGAGAGAGAAAGAAAGAAAGAAAGAAAAAGAGAGAGGGGGGAGTGAGAGAGAAAGAAATAAAAGCACTAACCAACTAAAAAGGATTAATGGGACTAGATAAACAGGTCCCTAAACATTTTGTTCCCTTAAAAGGCTAGAAAATAACTTTAGGGATTAAATGGGCAAAATCGAAATACATAATAAAGCTAATATGTCATTTTCTGTAGTGGTGATAATTATGATGGCATGTACGGAATAAGAATGATCCAGTGAATCGTTATACAAATCAAGAACACATGGAGTAAATAAATCTTTTTAAGCTCTCATTAGTTTGGTTAGAAAGAGTACAAAATGGTTTTGCTAAATTCTCTCTCTAAAACTAATGCTCTCCAAATATTCCTTTCAAGATCTTACATAATGGGAGTCACTCACTTCCTATTTATAGGAAAGACTCAACCCATTTACACATACAAGAAGGTAAGCACCAACACTCCACATCTAAGTGTGACTTTGCACCGTAACATTCTCCCCCAAAGAGTTAGGATTGGATGTCCCGGTTTCAATATCCAATGAGCTCACACGATCAAGACGAAACTCCTCCTCGAAGTAACACCAGTCTTCAAATCCGCAAATGAATACCCGATAGAACCGAGAAGCTTCGAATACCCACTTTTCATTCTCCCTCTTTTTATAATAAAAAAATTATTATAAAACCCATTAAGGGTGAGAAGCGCCCGATAAATAGTCTTCACAAAACTCCCCCTTGATGTGTGCCAAAAATGACACACTGAAAAACTTGCATGGAAAAACAGTCATGAAAAATCCTTGAAAAATTCCAATTTGTGAAATTTTTTGACTTTTGGGTGAGAGTTGCAAGATTTTCCAAAATCCGGGTAAAAAATGTCACTTGCTGATTTCTACAGGGACCCGTTGCTCCAAAAACAGCTTAAGATGCAAAACACTCCCCCATTTCCAAAACTGGGTATAAAGTGTAGCTTCGCATTAACTACAGGGTTTGAACTCGTAAAATTCTCCATTTCTCAGCATTGTTAGTCCAATTTCGAAGTTGGGTAAATTCTGTCAATATTTCGAAACATCAGGGATTCGTAATGAAAAGTCTGCATTTATCAAAAACTTTTATCCCCATTTCGAATGTGGACCATTTGTGTCATTTCGTCAAAAATGTAGGGACTCAATTCGAAACTTGCTTGGTTTTCTTCTTCCCATGGGAACAAAGTCTACCCTTAGCTTTTGCTCTTAATTAGTCAAGGGATGAAGCCTTGCAAATCACTGAATAGCTTCTAAATCATTCAGCTTCGTTACTCGACCAAAGATACTCGTCCAACGGAACTTTACCATAGCTACTCAACCATCGACTTCTTCACCCGACCATCTACTTGTCGAAGTCGACTCCAATACACGAAATATCAATTCTTCGCTTTTAACAACTGGCCATCAACAACAAAATAATACAAGATCGAACACCCAGAGCTTCGCTTTTACAACCCAACGATGTTGAACAATCATTTGACTGTAAAACAAATTAACGCTTCATTCTCAAAAAACCGGTCTTTGACATGAATGAATGCAAACAAGTAAATTCCCAATTCTATTCGTCCCGGTTCGAATCGTCGATCTTGATGCCATCGACATCAGTACTAGGCAAATGACTCTCGATCCCAAATCAATAAGCAATTCGTTGAAATTCAACTACTACAATCTTCCATTTCGTTATCAAACAACCTCCAAGACCCAGCCTTCATCAATCGTTCATCCTTGACATGGACTTAGACCCATTTGCATCAAACTATCGATTCCAACCCTTCGTTATCAATACATTCCCACAATTCAAAATCAATCCATTGATACTACACACCAAGAATTCCAAACGATTCGACATTAACCCGAAATCGCCGTTCTTTACATTCACTATAGCGAATCCTCAAAATCAGTCGACATGACAATTCGCTTTTAACACATCGACATCAAAGCCTTTCCAGTTCGTTTCCAATCAAGCAACAAAAATTGGTTTCAACACTTCGAAATTAAAATTAATACTCATGTCAAACCCGAAACATCGATTATCAAAACAGTTCGCTAACGAACTTGTGGTTATCAAAATTGTGAGACCCCAAAACCAAAGTTTTAATCACATTGTATTCGCTTTTAATGTTCAATACTCGACTCATGACCTGTTACCATTCAAAATTGATTCTCAATCCATCATTTTCATAACCTTCGTTACTAATTATCAGACTTCAACCCTTCCAAGTTCCAAGTCGATATCGATCATATCAAACGAACAAACTTGTCGATGTCCTGTACATGTGCGTTTCCAAGAAAGCCTTAAATCAAAACTAGTTTCATGTTTGATGACGATCTTTACCAAGTGACACCAGTTGAAATTGATTTTAATCTCCGGACTTTCGATTCCAATTTATTGAGAATAAACTCCTTTTAGTTTGATCGACAATATTGACTCAAAAAGCCAATAATATATGAAATCCCAAGAAAAATATACGGTCGAGGAACAGTAACAAACTCAAATAATTTGGGCTAAAGATTTAGATTGGGCTCAATTGTGAACAATTACGGATTGAGAATGTTGGGTTTAAGTTGTGGATTAATGAACATTAAGGAGTTTCGAACTAAAAAAAAATTGATTTTAAATTGAAAAAGAAATTGTAAGAATATGATTTTGGTTTTGAATTTGATCTAAAAAAAATAATTGGATCAATCAATGGGGTTTAAACGAGTTTGATCCAATGAGGCAAATCGATCAAAAATGAAAAACGCAAAATATGAATTGAAATCATGGACGTTTTGAAATCCATTTAAGAATTTGTGATACCTTTTTGACAATCCGAGTTCCATTTTCAACGAATGAATCAAATTTAGAAGATCTTGATTCTTTTGTGGGAACGAGAAAATCTCCAATTTGAACATTGTACCACCCACAATGTGTGTTGTACAACTCATTCTTCATGTTGTTCGTGTTCTTCAACGATCCAATAACATCTTCATAAGAACCACCAATATTTTTGGGTTTTGACTTCAAATTCAATACAACATTTTGAGATTGTTGCTTTGGAACCCAAATTTGCTTTACGAATTTCGGCTTCACAACAACATTTGGCGATTTTTGTGAATAAACCCACTTGTTCTTCCGTTTAATCTTCTTCTTCTTTTTCTTTCTCATATTTTTGCAACTTGAAGATTTGATTTCAAGAACACCTTCATTCTTGACAACTTCAACTTGACAAGTTTGAATCAAATCTTTTGGAGTTTGATACTTGTGAATTTCTTGTATTACCGGATTTCGATAAGGAATCATTCCTTCAAACGAATCATAGGAACACAAAAGATCATCGGTTTGAACTCCAATCGAGCAAAAAACTTTTTCATCTTCATGAGAATCAACTTAAACTCCTTTTTCTTGAATATTAAGAAATCAAGAACATCACATTGAACTTCATAGTCTTGAACTTCAACAAACTTAAGAGCATCAAGATTACTTGGGTTTTAAATTAGAGAAATGTATTTCTTATTAACAAATCTCTTTCTTCTCCTTTCTTTTGATTTCTACTACGAACTAGTATAGACAAAGCAATTTTAGTCAACCATTCAATCTTACAAAGTGGTTGAAAAATCAAGCTTCCATTATCATTAATCAAATCTCCATAAGAAACCATATTACCCTATGAAATCAATTCTCTTAACACCAACCCATAAAATTGATCTTCATTGACTTTGTATTTGATATGTGCAACGATCACATCCCAAGAATCATAGGCAAATCCACCATATTTGATCAATCGATAAAATCTTGATTTTTTCTAGAGAGAGAAAGTGATTTGAAATGGTTAGAAAGAGTACAAAATGGGTTTGCTAAATTCTCTCTCTAAAACTAATGCTCTCCAATGTTCTTTTCAAGATCTTACATAATGGGAGTCACTCACTTCCTATTTATAGGAAAGACTCAACTCATTTACACATACAATAGGGTAAGCACTAACACTCCACATCCAAGTGTGACTTTGCACCTTAACATTTTCTCAAATTGAATCTCGGAGAAGTTACTTTTTTCAAATGATTGTAAGCGGTCCTTGAAAAAATGAGATGGAGAAGAGTATCGGCGCCTGGGTCTGCTTTAGTACTCTCAACGTAGATGGAGAAGGGCGATAACGGTGGGGGGTCTCTTGCCGGTTTGATGTTTGTAGATAAATGATGAAAGATAAGACTATCTTCAATCCACCTCCATGAAAAAATGGGGTAAATAGTATTTCATTTCCAACCATACTTCAATTTTTACCCCAAATAATGTATTCCTAGTATATTCTATTATTCCAACTTACATAGATTGTCAAACACACCCTAGTTCTGCTACTATTTTGATGTAATTCTCTTTCTAGCTTCTTGCTAGTTTTATTTTATTCCGCCATTCTAAAAAAAACACACCCTTCTACTAATTTGGTTTTAACAAATATTTAACGTATATTTTTTATTACAATAATATTAAATAAATAATATTATATTTATAATGCACTTATAAATAAATATATTATCATGTTTCATGATTTTAATATGTATTTAATTTTTTTATATGAAATCGATAAATAAAAATAAATTTTATATTTATGATTAATTAATATAAGTTATTATATAACAAAATATTGTAAATATTAAATATTATATTTAAATTAAATCTAATAGTTAAAATAAATTATAAATACATAAATATATAAAAAAATGACTAAAACCGACAATTGAAACTTCATTTTCATATTTGAAGATATGAATAGTAGAGTAGGAGAAGAATGAGAGGAAAATGAAAATAAAAATAACGTTTGAGAGTTGATAAAGATGCCTAAAAAAATTATAAATTAGCAGGAGAGACGGTGATGATGAAGAATTTGATTGTGGGTTGGGTGATTTTTTTTTTAAATTGAAATAAATTCTTATTATATCAAAAAAAGAAAAAAGAAAAAATAATAATAACATGGATATAATAGTATTTTTATATGGCTCGGCATTAACTACATAAGTTTTAAAGACAAAATTACATAAATGGTCCTCATGTTGATAAAATCGACCAATTATGGTCCTTATGACGAATTCTTTACACAGATGGTCCCTGTGGTTTCAAAATCTTGCAAAAACAGTTCTTTTGACTAATGACGTTAACTTTTTTAGTTAAGTCCTGTGTGAAATGACATATTTGCCCTTCATGCATAAGGGCGCTTTATGTAATATGTTTCTACCACAGAGACCATTTTTGTAATTTTCTCTATTATTTATTATTTATTTATTTATTTTAATTATATATTTAAGGATTTAGATTTGTTTAAATTTATTGTTTAATATATATATATATATATATATATATATATATATATATATATATATATATATATATATATATATATATATATACATGCTAACATTTTTTAACGTTTTGCTCAAATTATTTTTTCTAATCTTTTTGATATTTTCTTCAAGTAAATTTATTAATGTTTTTTATTTTGATGTTTTATTCGAACATTATTTATTTATTTATTTGACTTTATGTTCGAATACATTTTTCAACATATAGTATGTTTATATTTGTTAAAGAATTTCACGGTTATTGTAATTATAATTCGTAACTTAATTCACTTTCAATTATGTTTTCATTTTTTTTTCTTTTATCAGGTTATATAATTATTATTTTTCAATTCAAATATTTAACTATATAAGGTTGTATAATTATTATTTTTGTAAACTAATTTATTAACATTTTTTATAAAAAAATGTAAAATGTTTGTTAAACGTGAATATGATTAATATAGATTAGGTAGACATAGGCTACGCTGAGACTGCCTCACAGCGTTGCCGAGAACGACCAGGTCATTTTCACATTGGATTTAAATGTAATTATTTCGAGTTCTTTTTTTTTTTGTTTTTAGAAGTGTTGTAAAAAATCACAACTAGGTCCCGATTAATCTCAGATTAATCCTTAATCGCTACCTGACCGATTAGAGGCTCTTGCGTTGTGATATTTTACAACACTGCTAAAAACAAAAAACCAAAAAAAACTCGAAATAAATACATTTAAATCCAATGTGAAATGACATGGTCGTTCTCGGCAACGTTGTGAGGCGGTCTCAGCTCAGCCTATGTCTACCTAATCTATATTAATCATATTCACGTTTAACAAACATTTTACACTTTTTTTATAAAATATGTTAATAAATTAGTTTACAAAAATAATAATTATACAACCTTATATAGTTGAAAAATGTATTCGAACATAACGTCAAAAAAATAAATAAATAGATAAATAATATTCGAATAAAACGTTAAAATAAAAAACATTAATAAATTTACTTGAAGAAAATTCAAAAAGATTAGAAAAAATAATTTGAGCAAAACGTTAAAAAATGTTTGCATGTGGATATATATATATATATATATATATATATATATATATATATATATATATATATATATATATATATATATATATATATATATATATATATATATATATAAAACAATAGATTTAAACAAATCTAAACCCTTAAATATATAATTAAAATAAATAAAAAAATAATAAATAATAGAGAAAATTACATAAATGGTCCCTGTGGTAGAAACATATTACATAAAACGTCCTTATGCATGAAGGGCAAATATATCATTTCATATAGGACTTAACTGAAAAAGTTAACGCCGTTAGTCAAAAGGACCGTCTTTGCAAGATTTTGTAATCACATGGACCATCTGTATAAAGAATTCATCATAAGGACCATAATTGGTCGATTTTGTCAAGAGGACCATTTATGTAATTTTGTTAGTTTTAAAACTACAAAAATCATATTCGTCACCACAAGAACCATTTACATAGTTTTAAACTACAAGAACCAAATTCTTAAAATAAATAAATAAAAATAACAGAAACTATAGTTATGATCTTTATAAACTACAATAACCATTTACTAAGCTATCTATCTACTGTTTTCCTCAAATATAATTCTGTTTAATAATAAAAAACGATAAAATATTATATTTCATCGTGGAAGAAACTACGATAATTGAATTGCATAATTTCTTTTTATTGGTTGCAATTTGCAAATGGCTAGTAGCCATATATGAACATCTTTACACATTGCTGATTCATCATCATCTTGACGTCATCAAGGTCTCTAAGGCATGGGGAGTAGACTGTGGCATCTATCGTATTTGGGTGCCACCTATGACGAAACACCACCCTCTGATCACGGTATGGGAGCGGCGGAGGCCGCAATACAACTGTGGGATGAAGCGTTTCATCAATAATTTTGATTGGCTCTCATTTCTTACCGTTGTAAACGGTCAAATTTTGAAAAATATATTTTTACTAACACTATAAATGCAATACCATTTTAACAAAAATAACTCACAAACACTTCATATTTTTATCATTTTTTTCAATCTAAAACCTACAAAAATGTCATCATCCAAAAAGCCTACCAACCAAAAAACACTCATTAGAAAAACCACAACTCCAAGACCTACACTCGATCAACCGTGGATGAGCTTCAAGTTGTTTTGGTGATGAAGTGTTGAGTATTTTGAGATATTGAAACTGATTTGGCATATTTGGTTATTTATGGAAGCCATTTTGGGGTTTATATTTTTGGTAAATATTTTACTTTCCCTATAAATAATCATTAGGTTAGCTTTTGATGTAAGCTTTTTTTTACTGAAAAGGGTTTTCTTTATACTATCATATCTATATCAATAATACACAAAACCTTTTTCAGATTACTTTAACTTCATGGTGATTGATTCATAATTGTTCTTTAGATTCTGCATTCGTCATCTCGTCTTTATTCCCAACAAGTGGTATCAGAGTGGGTTCTTGTAGATCTCAGCGATTATTGCAAGAATCGATCAGATATGTGGAAATCTTATCATGAATCTCACTTTGTTCTTCAAATTTTGTAAGTTCTCTGAAAATAAAAAGTGAAATAATTCTTATTATTGCAAAACCCAATTTAGATTTATTATCTACTACACATTCTATCATCTGATTCGTACTTAATTCGTGTTTTGGAAGTAAAATAGAAGAAGAATTTCGTGTTTATTCTTATAGTTGTGTTCAGATCTATTTTCTTTCTCTAGAAATCATCTCAGATCTGTTTTTTTCTCTCTAGAAATCTTATCAAATCTACTCTCTCTCTCCCCCTCTCTCTTTCTCTCTCTCTCTCTCCTTAAGTTCTGTCACTTGTTGAAGATATAATGGTTTCATCAAACTCATTGTTTTTATCTTCTATTTTTGAACTTGGATTAAAGGTCATTGATCCAAATTTTCATTTGAAATTAAGAAAATCTTGGCATTTGTACAATCAATATTTGGATCGAGATGCTATTGAGATGTATAATCTCTTTGTTGATGGAAAGATAGATAAGCTCACAAGTTGTAATCAATATGGAAGTTGTGTCTTACTAAATTATGAAGTTTTGATGGAACAATTTCGTATTATTAAAGCACATTTAGATCTAAAAAATGAATAACAACTGGAGAAAGAAAGAAAAAGAAAAAAAGAAGTTATGAGAAAAGATGAAGATATTCCTGGTGCTCTTAAGAAAGTTCATGAAGTTCTTCATATTTCTGAAGAAAAAGTGACTCCAGATGTTCTTGTTGAGGGGGAGTCAAAAGTTTCAAGTTTTTCAAAAGTGTAAAAATCCGAATCTAGTTGTTTTGAAGATAAATTTGAAATCAAATCTTCTGAAATAGTGAAAACGAAGGTATTTTGTTATATTGGAACTCAAATAGAAGATTTTTCTTGTTCTGATGATGTTTTTGAAGGAATGGTTTCTTACGGAAAGCCTATTATTCAAGATGTTCAAATGTATGAAACTCAAAAAGTTTGTGTACCAAAGGCTTGTGATGTTCAGATTCTGAAATGTGATGAGGTTGTTCAGATCTGATAATCATTTCTGAAACCTTAAAATCTAAGAAGAAGAAGAAGAAGAAGGAGGAGGAGGAGGAGGAGAAGAAGAAGAAAGGTAAAATGAAGAAGGTTTGGATGCCAAAAGTACAAGTCCCTCATGCTTGTGAAAAAGTTCAGAAAGTTGAAGCCAAGCACGTTCAAAGAAAAATCAATTCTCACTTTTGTTCAAATGGGGATATTAGAAGATGGAGAAAAGAGAAAAATGTTATGGTTGGTTCAATGAGTTTTTCGAAATTTTTGTTTTCCAACAAAGAAGCGGATCTCATTTTTAGAAGATCAGCTTTTTTCTTCAAAGAAATGAGTTTGCATAAAGTCTTCTACAAGTTTGAATCTCAAATGGATTCCAAAGGTTTCATAAACCTATATAAAAAAAAATGAGAAAGGGCATAAAATCTTACGAAAATTCAGTCAAAATGGTGAAATTTTGTTGAAGAAATCAATTTTTATTGATTTTTAAATGGTTAGAATCGACCAATCTTGTACAAAAAGTTGAAAAGTTGATAATGTGGTTGAAAAGGGACATTTTCTGCAAAAAGGGGAGAAATCTGACGTGTTGCAGTAAACAGTGGGTTGATAGCTGTCAAAAAAGATTTTTTAAAAATGGTTAAAATCAGAACTTTTAAAGATAGGGTCAGAATCGAAATTGTTTCACAGTTGAAATTGATTGTCAATATCAGATTGATCGATCAACAACCAAAGTCAAAATTGGTCTGAATTATGGGTCTCACATGTTATCGTCTTAATCAAATGGTGATTTGGTTTTGTTAATATTCGATTGGATTTTATTGCTGGACAGTGTAAGTCTCGCATGCAATTTCAATTTCTCATTGGTCTCAAAATCATAACTAGGTTACATATTCATCGCAAGACTGAGTTTGTATTTCTGAATCATATGAACGGAAATGAAATTAGAACTTCAACCGAATCAAATCTCAGAAATGAGTTTGGAATCAAAATCATTACTGTTCGTCTTCCGAGAATCGAAATCAATCGGATTTTAGAATTTGACTTCAGAATTAGAATATCGGATGATCTGTAACTGGAAATTGAAGGGGAAGTTCACAGATCATCGGAATACGTTGAAGGTTGCAGATTTCGGAATTGTAAATCACATTTGGTTTTAGAAATTTATAACAACAATCGTAGTTTATGAAACCGAATTAAGAGGGTTTGAAATTCGGAAATCGGATTTCAACAATATCAATCGGAATTTATCCATCAAAATCGCAATTGGATGTGCTCTCAGTTTTGGAATTGACTGGTCGTTTCAATCGGAAATGAAGGTCAACTCGGAATTTAATCTTCAAATCGAAACAACAATCAAAATCAAAATTTTGTAATCGGAATTGCAACCTCAAAATCGAAAATCAGAAGTATTTGGTTGTTTGCCGGAATCGGAATTGCTCGGGTTTTCAGAATTGGTATAATGTTTTAGCAAGCGATCTAACAATCGGAATTGATCTTTGTTGCATAATTCATTGAGATCGATTTTGATTTTGACTTTTAAAGTTAAACGAACGGGTTTATATATGACGAACGTGGTCAACTTTCAAGATTCAGTCCTCAGAGTTCGAGCAACTTAACAATTACAACTTCTTGGGATTTTACCACTTTTACCTCTTCTTACCAAAATATTTTCATTTCTTATCCTTTTCTTTGGTCTTATTCTTTTCAAACCCTTCTAAATAATTGTTTCTTATTCTATTCTTTTTGTCTAAAATTTTAAAACCGAAAAATACAAAATTATTTTTGTTATTTTTCCGGTTTTAATTTCTGAAAATCCCGAAAAGTCAAAAAGAATTTATTTCATCATTTGTTTATATCTGACGGGTTTTGAAGATCCCTTTTGGAAAACTCGCTCCTTATGACAAGGTTATACGCAAACTTACACTATGAGATAACGTATCCAGATTCTCTCTATGGTATTTGTTGAAGATTCAAGGGGGAGTGTTGATTATTCAATGGGGGTTCGTATTTGGAAGACGGTATATGTTTCTCTCGCTTCAAAGACCCCATGTACCGATGAGTATCACAATTTAGGGGGAGAAATGCTAAGAAGACTGGAAATCATGATCTTCATGAGTTTCAACATCTAGGGGATAATTGTTGAGTATTTTGAGATATTGAAACTGATTTGACATCTTTGGTTGTTTAGGGAAACCTTTTTAGGGTTTTATATTTTTTATAAATGTTTTACTTTCTCTATAAATAATCATTAGGTTAGCTTTTGATGTAAGCTTTTTACTGAAAATAGTTTTCTTTGTACGTTCATATCCATATCAATAATACACCAAACCTTTGTCAGGTTACTTTAACTTCATGGTGATTGATTCATGATTGTTCTTCAGCTTCCCACATCCGTCATCTTGTCTTTATTCCCAACATGAAGGAAGACGTCAAAAAATGTTACGCCAATCGTTTTTAGTTTCTAGTTTTTTTCCCAAGTTTTTAATCATTTGATGTGTGTTTTTTTAAGTTGCAGGTTTAAGCTTTCTAGTTTTTTATTTTCTAATTTTCTAAGACTTTTTTAATGTCATGTTATCTTTTAGTAATGTAATGGTTTTTATTTTTAATTAATGAAATCTTTTGTTTTTAATTAAGACTAAAAATTTTATTTATTTAAAAATAAAAATAAATAAAGAAGTATCAACCATCCTTATGTTTATGTTTGGCATGCAACCACCTTTAGTTGGCAAAAAATGACGTGTCGCCTATGTGGCAGTGAAGGGAGTGCACCTTTTGTGGCACCACTCCCTCCGGTCTAACATATTATATAAAAAGGATTGATATCATTTTAAAAATATTGATCATAAAAAATAATTGCTTTAAGTTGGAATAATTATAGTTTTGGTCCTGTGGTTGGTATTTTTATCCAATATCTGTCATAGTTTTGTAAATTTAATATGATTGGTCACTACGGTTTGTATGAATTACAAGATTAGTCCTTGGTTCATATAAAAAGACCATCTTACATTTTATGATATCTATTTTTTTTTCTGTTTATATCTTTTAATAATAAAAATTAATAAAAGTGTTGTATAGCTCCATAAAATGTGTAATGTATACCTCTAAAAAATGACCCATAAAAGTATTCAAAGTGAAAATATATGAAGTAAGTGTTTCTGAATTGTTTTTAAAAAATATCCTTGACTTCCACTTCATAAACAAGATGACATGGAATTTTTTTAGTTTTCAAACATTATAACTTAAACTAATTTTCTCATCAAATCAAGTACTATTTATCATCATATCCATTAAGTTATGTAGACCAAAATAACATGAAAGGCTGAAAAAAGAACCAAACTCAAATCATATATGAAACAAATTTTTAGGTTTCATACTTGTTCTTGAAGAATATTCACTGGGTTGACTTTATGAATTTCCTTGTCTTCTTTGTTTCATCATCGACTTTCCTTAAAGATGACAAAGAAATTAGGCCTCCTTGTTTGATTTCCTTTGATTTACGTGATATTTGATTCCATTATTATCAATTTTCTTCATCATTGACGTCTTCTTCGCCGAAAATATATGATAAAAGAGTGTCTCTAAATAAGGTGATGTTTCGATCAGTTGCCAACATGTATCTTTTTATTTGTTGGATATTTGATTTCACTATGATTTGCTAGATATTTGCGTACAAATCGGATGATTTAAATGCTAACAAGTCTGAAAAACTAGTATCAAGGTGTTCAAGCATGTCCAAGGAGTTTCTTAATTTATTTTCTTAATGGATGGAGAAGGGTGTTGATGGTCTTTTTATATAGATTAATGACAAATCTTGTAAATTTTGCCAGTCATAATGACTCACTATGTCAAATTTCGAAAACTAAAATCAAAACCATAAAAAAGTGACAAACCATAAGGACCAAAACTGTAATTTACCCTTTAAGTTATTCTAACTTTTTGCTTATATATATATATATATGTGTGTGTGTGTGTGTGTGTGTGTGTGTGTTGGATTAGTGTCTAAGTCCATAACTATTTTGGTATGTACTTGACCCGATTATGAGCATGGTCCTTTTGGGTTGCCTTCACCATAGCAATATGTAGGATGAATTAAGGAGAGAAAGGTTTAATTATGATTTATTAATATATTATGAGGATAATATATTAAAGGAGAAATCATACTGTTTAATTAATATTAGTCAAGAATTACTTTTGTGGCTAAAAGAGATTAATTAAACTTAGGGGACTAGATTTGTAATTATAAGATAATTGCAATTGGGCTATGGATTACCTAATAATATATAGGTTGGGCGAATTCTATGGGGAAGCCCATTAAAAATCGTCCAAGGGATATGTTAAAAGAATCCATGAGCTGCTTAGGGCTTAAGCAGTCAGATTAGCGTTTCCTAGTTGAAAACCCTAATAACCTACCCATATAATGGACCCTTATGGCCCAAAAAACGTGGCTAATGATTCCCTTAGGGTTTCTGGATGTTTTTGGGTGCTCCTCCCTCTTCTCTCTTCATCCAAGCTTTTTAGTGGTGTTTGTGACTCCATTAGAGGTGCAACACTTGAGGCACTAAGCTTTCTGAAGCCAAGGATTAGATTGTTATTGCTATATAACAATCAAAGGTTAGATCTAAACCCTATTTTATGTTAATATGATTAATTGTATGCTAGATCTAGGGTTTATGGCTTTGGATATTCAATTGCTAGTTCATTAGACAAACTAGATCCAAAAGCTATTAGGGTTTGCATGTACACCATAGGAATGATGTATTGCTCAAAACCCATCAGTGGTATCAGAGCCTAGGTCGTTTTTCTATTGAATATATGCAAAATTGGACTGCCAAAGATCAGGAAAATCGAAATTTTTGCAATTTGAGAGGCTGACTCGCCGAGTTGGTCCAACTCGACGAGTTCCATGGTGGAATCGACGAGTCCAAGGGTCTTTTGACGGGATTTTCGATTTTCTGGCCAGAGTTTGATGTGGATAATTACCAAAACTCGTTTTTATTTCCTAAAATCGATTTTTTATGTTTGGAATGATTATCTTTATTAAAATTAATGGATTTTGTTAAATACGGATAATATAGGATTATTATTAGATAAATATTTGACCTAGTTAGTTTGAAAAGTTTCAAAAAGCACCCTTTAGGTTTTATAGTTTAAATTTGAACTTAAAAGTTTTGTTTTTGAAATTTAAATAGTTAAACCCTAATGTTTTGAAAAGTTTCAAAACTTGTCCTCAAGTTTTGGAATTTAAAATTTTTGATTAAAAGTTTAACTTTGAAATATATTCAAATTCTAAACCCTAATGTTTTGAAATTTTTCAAAACTTTCCCTTTAGTTTTGAAATTTAAAAGTTGATTAATAGTTTAATTTTGAAATGTTAAATTCTAAAACCCTAGTGTTGTTTTGAAAAGTTCAAATCACACCCTTATGGTTTTATTAAATAATTAAAGTGTATAATTAAAAGAGATTTAATAAACCCATAAAGTTTTGGTTTACATTTAATTAAATTAAAAGTATAATTTATTAAATTAGACCACCTAGTATTTTAAAAGTGTAAAATACACCATATACTATATATATGTAACATTAAAAGTCTAATATTATATATATATATATATATATATATATATATATATATATATATATATATATATATATATATATGAGTAAAGGGTCAGTCTTACCGTTAGTAGGCCTCATTCACGAAGCTGGTCTATAAGGGGTGTTTAAGAAAATTGCCTATAAAATGACAACTGAATGGGTATCCACTCTTACCCACCGCACTCTTGACTAGTGGATGGTCGTTAGCCGAATGGGTAGGATAGGACAGAAACCTTCCATTATAAGTATAATGAAGTACAAAGTAACTAAATGCTTTTTCAAATTCCAAAATCATAGTTACTTTAGGAAAAATGTGAAATTGTATGCTAATCCGTGGAATTACACTTCGTACCATTGTCAAACATTAGTGGAGCGTGTGTGGTTAACCGACACACTAATTTGGGGATGACATTGGTAGCGAATGGTGGCTCGATGTTTATCATAGATCAATAGAGCGTATGCGGCTAACCGGCACATTGATTGGGTGATAGTAGCATTGGGTGCACCACGTGATTTGTATGGTTATTTACACCTTATTTGTGATCCTCGGCATCCCAGTCACAAATAGAAGGGCATAATCGAGATTAAACATGTCATTGAAAAGTTCAATGAATCTCAAAAGATCTAGGATTTTCAATTCATTCAAAACTTAAATTTCCTTTTCGTTTTTCATGGTGGAAATTGGTAAATCGTCATTTACCTACCTTCAAATATTCTACGACTAGATTACGACATCCCTCTTCTAGGTTGTAGAGTATTGTGTTGGATCCTAGCATTGATGTTTCATTTGGGTGCTACATCAAGGATTCTAATTAACCGAACTTGATTTTTTTCCTGTTTTGTAGATGTCTAGTTCTGACAATCATGGTCTTCCCAAATCCCATGGAACAAGCTTTCCAAACGAAGATGATATTCCACGATATGATCGAGGAACAAGAAATCATGCTTCACTTCTTCCACCTCCTCCAATTGTTCTCCCTAACCCACAAGTTCAAAGGCTTAAAAAGTTCAAGCTCACTCAAGGCCTTTTGGCAAGTAAACATGAAGATGGGAAACTTGTGTGTGTACACGTCTTAGAGATGAAGTCACACATTGATAGGTTAAGAATGTTTGGTGTCGAGATTTCAGGTGAGTTGACAGTTGACTGGATTCTTCAGTTGCTTCCTGAATCATCTAGTGAGTTCGTTAGAGAGTACTATATGATGGATCATGACTTGACCCTCATTGATTTGACCTATTTGCTTATAGCTGCTGAATCAACAATGATTTGGCAAGCTGGTCAAGCAAATTTGTATGGTGAATCAAACTCCCAAACTTCAATGGACATTGAATATGGTGACATTGGAGATCCAGAAAAGGTAAATTCTGAGATAGTTCCTTATGCCATTCCAAAAGATTCCATTTGCTTTTATTGCCAAGAGAAGGGGCATTGGAGACGAAGCTGCCCTACTTACCTGAGAGATCTAAGAGATGGGAGAGTCAAGACGTATGGCTCTATTTCAGGTAAAATTCATTAACTAACTCTTTTAAGTTCCTATTCTAGATTCTTAATACATGATGTGATAAGATTACATTTTGATGTTTTGTAGGATCGAAGAAAAGAGATGAAGCTTAAAGGAAGAAGTGAGCTGAATCTAATCGTGAAGAAATAGATTTCGATCGCATTGCTTAAAGATTGGATTCTTGAGCTACTACTTGGAGTTAGAATAGATTGCTTAGGAATATGTAACAACATAGTTTTTCAGTTGAATTGCATTGTAAGGACAAATTTTTCCGTAATAAAATAAATTTTGATTTTTATATTATTTATTTATCCTTGCAATGGTATGTATGAAAAATTAATGTTTGAATGTTTCTATTATTAGCAATAATGGATTTGATTCTTGATTATGTTATTTGTGGAAATGTCGAGAATTTACCAATAGGGAGAGTTTCTCAACGCCCAAGTTTCAATTGGACAAAAACTTGGAATCATATAACTTGGTTTGTGATGAATGAGAGACTTCATATTTGGAAATTAGACTAATTCTTTGACAAAGTGTCAACCGAAGGACTAGGAGATCGAGTACACTAGGTTGTGCATTGATCAAGTCCACCACAAGAGTGATAAAGATATTCGTCATGATTTAGTAAAGTTTAGCAAATATGATTATACTTATAAGATTAAGTGTAATTCTGAGTTGATTGAAAGAGTTTCAATGAATAGCAGAACGAATAAGAAGAATCAAGCAGGCAAAAAGATAAAAGTTTCTCTATTCTATGAAGAAGGGAGAGTACCTTTTATTGTGTTTTATGATAAGTCTTAATGATTAAGGACCATATCTGCATTGATTCTCTAAGTGAGTCTTAGTGCATTTATATGTCTAAGAAGAGGAATCGAGAATTGTGGAAATGGTTAAAATCAAGAAGTCAATCATACTTCATTCCAACATCAAGTCTTAGAGTTATACTCCAAGATTGAGAATTGAGTGACAAATCTTAAGAAGGTTTATAACACTCATCAAATGTGGAATTTGGAAAAGTCTTCTTATTCTTGCACAATTGAAATTGGGAAGTTGTGATGTCTTGGATAAGACAAAGACCCACCAACACCAATTTTGTGAAGTATTTTGTCTTGATAAGAGCTACACTAACTCTTGAATATTTGGTTGTCAAGGAATGTTTCTTGACAAGAGAATCTTATATGTCAAGGAGTCAGTGGGAGTCTTAATGGTCTTGAAAAGTTTCAAGAACATATCAAGAGTTAAACCTAGTTGATCATCACTAGCACACGACTTGAGGTTTATAACCTATCGTGTTGACATAATTTTGTTTCTATGCCATTCCAGTTAGTTAATTATGCATATGAGTTCTATGAGTTCTCATTTGAATGTATAAAGACAAAGCACCTTGATCGATAGAAAGTACATTGATATGTGAGGATAAGTTGCTAAACTACTTGGAAGACATGGTGGGCACTCGTGTTACCATAAGGCAAGAAATCAAGATTAAGAAAGTTCAGTCCATATGAGTTTGGATTTGTCGCAAACTTGGTTTTGGAAAATTCACATGGATAGGAACACATACACCATAAAATCTAAGTGTGATAAGAATCCCTCCTTCATGAAAATGACTGTGAGGAAACACTTTCACTAAGAGAGATTTTAAGGAGATAGCACTTGTGAAAATTGTATTCTTAAGTTCGATTATGGTTACGGCATCCCTTTCCATAGTTCGAATTGTGAGATTTGGCAATTAGTCTGAACATTTGGGACTTAGTAACATAAGTTATGAATTTGTCTAGACACACATGTGAGCTTTCTAAGGCAAAGGTGTATAAGTTTAAGAAGCTTAGATAAAGGCTTATCGAAGCATCTAGTATTAGAAATATGCACTTCAGAAATTCAATATGTATTGTTTTTTGAAAGTTCAGTTGTATTCTGAATACATGTCAAAGCTAGTGGGAGCATAAGTGTTATGTCAAAAAGGAAATAATCATCATGCTAGTGGGAGCATGATTATTATGGTAAGTATTGTAAGTTAGCAATATTAATTATAGAAAAACAAAGATTCACTTTGCAAAGTCGCAAGGGTTGAAAGTTGTTTTGCTATGATTAAGGGAGAGAATATTATACTTCGTTTCAAAATCTATAGCTTAGATTGAGAAATTTTAATAAATTTAGTCAAAGGATACATAATGTGTTCTTAAATTTCGATTATGATTACGACATCCCTCTTCATAGTTCGAATTGTAAGAACATGACACATAAAATATTATGGCAGAAGATTGATAAAGTATCATATCTTTATGTAAGACATTATGCATCGTGTCCCATATGCTTAGGGTATAGGATCGATTGCAAATGCTATAATATTTGACCATTCTAAAATTTTCCAAATGTCTAGCGCATTAAGAGGGAAAAAGGACTAGAATCAGTTTTGACTAAAATAATTAAACAACTTTCAAAGGACGATCCAAAGTTTGCTGATGATTGATCACTTGTAAGTAGTTCGAAGTATGGTATTGGATGGACCATATTAGCATTATTATAAATAGATAAGATTCTATTAAGAATGAGTTGTTATATGGAAAATATGGAAATGTTTCCATATTAGGAGTTGGAAATTGAGAATTTATGTCTTGATTAGAAAACTTTATGCAAAAGGATGTTCAAAGGAATGTACTTTGAGTAAGAGACATCAATTTCTTATAGAATACCTTGGAATTTCAGTAGCCGAGTCTTGGTGACTTTTGTGCTATGACATTACGAAAGGATCGTTGCATAAAATGTTAGAATCTAACATATTCTAATAGTGGAAAGAACCTTGTGTTCTTACACTAATAATAAGGATTGGGAATTGTGAAATGAGTTTCATTGGAAAGGTTTTCAATTGATCTATTTCACAAAGCATGGACCATAAGAAACAAAGTGTGCATGCTTGGAGCATGGGACAATTGTTGTTGTAATTCAAGTAATGAGTTGATTATTCGAAACATTAAATGATAAATAATGAGTAATAAATATGGCGTTTAAATAAAAGTGTTTTATTTACACTTAAAAGTTTTGGGGCCATAAAGGATTAAGTATTATTATTGTGTTTCAGCTTTGCATGTTTTGACTTCCAGAATAACTGGGTTATTCGAACCTCCACAGTCGGTCATACATTGGAAGTAGGTATGAAGGAAGACTGTCATGAAGAGTCTATAGATTGTCTGAAGAGCTTAGACATAGCACAAGTTTGCTGCAGAGTTCATGAGTGCTTTGATAAGATTAGAGTATTGGATTAAACCCATGCTCATGTGAATCACTTCATGGATTTTATCACGAGTGATTGTGAGTCGATAATATTGTATATTCTTGAAACCGAGACGTGTGAGTTGTTATTTGTTGGTCGGTTGCACATTGATAATAAGTAAACGCACCAGTAACTTGGTGTTATAAAACTTATTGTTGTGTGTGATTTGATCAGTAAATTCAAGCGAGCTTTTGAGTCGAATTTTATCCATTCCTTTTTACCCAAAGTGGGATAAAAAGCGATATATGTGGGCCCCTCGATGATTTAGTAATGAAACCTAAGCGCTTGGCCAAGTCAGGACTAAGTTGATGTGCTCAATTGTAGTCTGTTATCAGTCGTCATAAATTGGAAGTCGGGAAATAGTATAGAGAGAATGATTAAATTCATGTCTCATGTCTATACGATATCTTAAGAATGGAGGAATATATAATCTCTTATCTAAACGACATGCATATCTGATAAGATCAGAGTTGACAGCGGCTTTTGAAAGCTACGATTGCTGATCAGGTTCTGAAGTTATACAGAATAGTTATTAGACTTATCCAAGTGGGAGACTGTTGGATTAGTGTCTAAGTCCATAACTATTTTGGTATGTACTTGACCCGATTATGAGCATGGTCCTTTTGGGTTGCCTTTACCATAGCAATATGTAAGATGAATTAAGGAGAGAAAGGTTTAATTATGATTTTTTAATATATTATGAGAATAATATATTAAAGGAGAAATCATATTGTTTAATTAATATTAGTCAAGAATTAATTTTGTGGCTAAAAGAGATTAATTAAACTTAGGGGACTGGATTTGTAATTATAAGATAATTGCAATTGGGCTATGGATTACCTAATAATATATAGGTTGGACGAATTCTATGGGGAAGCCCATTAGAAATCGTCTAAGGGATATGTTAAAGGAATCCATGGGCTGCTTAGGGCTTAAGCAGTCAGATTAGGGTTTCCTAGTTGAAAACCCTAATAGCCTAGCTATATAAAGGACCCTTATGGCCCCAAAGACGTGGCTAATGATTCCCTTTGGGGTTTTGGATGTTTTTGGGTGCTCCTCCCTCTTCTCTCTTCATCCAAGTGTTAGGTTTTGAGCATTCTAAAACTCCTAAGTGTACATGAAACCCTAATAAACCTTGGATCTATGTTTTCTCTAAAATACATGCAAATAATAATTTCCAAGGATTACATCGTAACTAACATAGCATGAAGAACTAGAATCATAAAACACTAGAAGAATGGCATACCTTTCGATAGTGAATGATTGCTTGGAGTTTGAAAGCCTAGCACCAATAGTGTGAATGCCTCAAGTGGAATCACAAATCACCACAAACTTTGGAAACTTGAGAGAATATGTATATGCACTCTTGAAATCGGCCACCACTTAGTTCTCACACAACTAGTTACCATTTCATGCAATATGAGCATCTTTATATAGTGTGGAGGATTAGGGTAAACCCTAATAACCCATGTCTTTTCCTTTCCAAGGAACCATGGGTTAAAAGCTCCATGGATCATCCATGGACCCCCATGCATGCTTAGCCCATTCCTAATGAGTGTAAGCCCACATTATATAAAATGCAATAGCCCATGTTTAATTAGTCATCTTTTTTATCACTAAATTAATTCATAATTAATTTAAGAACAATACTAATTAAACAATATGAATTCATATTAATATATTAGAACTTATAATATATTAATAAATCATAAACATACTATTCTCATAAGGTTATCCATATAAATTGTTCGGGTGAAGTGCAACCCAAATGGACCATGCTGGCTCGGGTCAAGTATATACCAACTAAGTTAAGGACTTAGACACCTTATCCAACAGTCTCCCACTTGGATAAGTCTAATAACTGTATTTGCGTATATTACTTCAGGAACCAACCATCAATCGTAGTTCTGGAAAACTCTGTTGAACTATGAAGCGCCATTTTAGATAAGTGCTCATATAATCCTCTGTTCTCATGATATCCGCTGGACAAATACATGGAGCAACGTCGTACTTATTGTCCAGCAGTTTGTTTCCCGATTTCCGATTTGTTTGACAAAGAACTTAAGTGAACATATCAACGTAGTTCTGACCGGGCCCGGTACATAGGTCAAAAAAAAATCATCGAGGGGCCCATATATCGCTTCTATTTTTAGAAGGAATAGATAAACTTCGACTCATATGCTTGTTCTACTACTTGTTGAATTGTACACAAAGGCACGTTTTATAACATCAAGTTACTAATGCATTTTCGTGCAATCAATGCACAACCAACTCATAGGCAACAACTCATATCTCTAGGTTTGAAGACTTATATGATATTACCGTCTCACGATCACTCGAGATAAATTCCTTAGAGTGATACAAGTGAGAGTGGGTTAATTCCAATACTCATAACTTATGAGCACTCATGAATGTTGTAGCAACCATTTCTATGTCTAAACACAGTTAGCCATCTACAACCTCGATTCATGACAGTCTTAATTCATACCTACTTCCAACATATGAACGAATGTGGAGTGTTTAAATAACTTAGTCATTTGGAAAGAATAACCTAGCTATTCTGGAAGTCAAAACATGCAAAGTGAAACCCAATAATAATAGAATCCAATATGGTCTCATAACCCTTTTGAATATAAATAGAACCACCTTTTATTTATCACCATAATGATTACATATTATTCATTGTATAATGTTTCAAATAATCAACTTAATACTTGAATAAAAACAACAGTCGTCCCATGCTCCTAGCATGTACACTTTGATTTTCTAAACAATAGTTATGCCATACTCCAAGTATGCACACTGTGTTTGTCTATGATCTTTAATTTTGTGAAATAGATCAATTGAACATGATTATAATGATGCTCATTTCACAATACCAAATCCTTATTGTAAATGTAAGAATTCCTAATTCCTACCATTTACCAAAATCTGTTAGATTTTAAACTTTTATGCAATGTTTCTCTTGTAATGATTATGCACATAGTCACAAAACTTGTCAACAATCATTACAGTGTATTCCAAAGGAGATCAACTCTATGGAAACGAAGTCTCATATTCAAAGTACATTGCTTTGAACATCCTTCTTGCATTAAGGTTTTCTAATATTACACAGATTGAATAACTTCCACCTATGGACACATTTCCATAGTCCCATTTTGACTATCACTTCTGAACAAGAGTTTCCAATTTTCATAAAAAGGTCAATATGGTCCTTTCCGACAATTTACATTATAATTCCATTTGTCCATGAGCAACCAATCTTTGGTGAACCTTAGATTTTCCTCAACAATTGCTTAATCTCCTTATTCATATCCCATTTTATACTTTTCCCTTCTCAATGCCCTAAGCATTTGGAAAATTTAGAAAGGATGAATATTATAGCACATGTAATCGATCCTATATCCGAAGCATATGGGACACGATTCATGATGTCTCACATAAAGACATGAAACTAGACCAGTCTTTTGCTACAATATTTTTTATTTTATTTGCCATGTTTTCAAAATTTAACCATGAAGAGGGATGTCGTAGCCGTAATCATAATCGAATTTTGAGACCGCAATATATATAGATTTTCCTTAAGTTGAACCATTCAGACATAAAATTCATATATATCCTTGACTAGAGATGAGTAAAATCTCAATCTAAGCTTTTAGAATTGAAATGAAGTATAATTTCCTCTCCCTTAATTATACCAAAACAATTTTTCAACCCCTGCAACTTCACGAATTGAAACTTTTGTTTTTCTATAATTAACATTGCTAGCTTGCAATACTATTCATAATTATCATGCTCCCACTAACATGATGATTATTAGCATAACACTTATGCTCCCACTAGCTTTGACATGTATTCAGAAATCAGTTGGACTCCTAAAATTTAGATTCATGCATCTTTCCTTAGATAGCTCACTTGTGTGTCTAAACAATTTCCAGAACTATGAAAAGGGATGCCGTAATCATAGTCTCAATTGCTTAGACATTTGCCATTTCTCACAAGTCCATGTTAGTGTACCGATTAACCACAAACGCTCCACTAACGACTTTGAGAATGCAAATATCACAATTGCTATCTACTTAAAATCTACTTAGTGAAAGCGTTTCCTCACCATCATTTTCATGAATCGAAGAGAAACCTTATGACACCTAAATTTTATGGTGTATGAGTCCCTGTCCATGTGAATTTGTCAAAACCATAATCACAAGACAAGCTTAGTGACAAATTCCAACTCATGTGGATTGAACTTGTGCAATCTGAGTTTCTTATCACCTGGCAGCACAAGGCCCACCAATGCTTCCAAGTTGTTATGCAACCAATTGAGAACTCTCAGAACTCCTATGCAAAGCCAACTTTTAACTGGAAGGGGCACAAAAATGTCAACAAGATAGGTTATAAACGTCAAGTCGTGTGCTAGTGAAAAGCTATAGGTTTTATCCTTGATTAGTTGTTGAAACCCTCAAGACCTTTAAGACTCTCACTGTCCTCTTGACATATAAACTCTCTTATCAAGAACCATTTCTTGACAAAAAAATATTTGAGGGATAGTGTGGATTCTTATCAAGGTTAACATTTCACACAATTGGCCTAAGTTGGTCTTCGTTTTATCCAAAACATCACAACTTACCAATTTCAAATGTATAAGAGTAGAAAACATTTTACTCTTACATCTGACTAGTGTTAATAGACCTTTTTTTTAAGATGTGTCACTCAAGTTACAATCTTGGAGTATGACTCTAAGACTTTGTTTTGGAACGAAGTATGGCTCATCTTCTTAATTTAACCAATCCAACAATTCATGACTCCTCTTCTTAGCCATAAGAATACACTAAGATGTCCTTAGAGAATCAATTGTGATATGGTATCTTAATCATGATAATAAAACACGATACTAAAGTACTCTCCCATCTTTTCATATTTGAGAAAATTTTATCTTTCTGCCTAGTTTGATTCTTTCCCATTCGTTCTGCCACACATTGAAAACTTTTCAATGCTTCAGAATTATACTTAAACTTGTAAGTATAACTATATTTACTAAGCTTTAGCAAATCATGGCGAATAGTCTTATCAATCTTTGTGGTGGACTTGACCAGTGCACAAGCATGTGTACTCGATCCCTTTAGTCCTATCCTTGTTCACATAAGGAATTAGTCTTAATTCTCCAAAGATGAAAATTCTCATCCATCATACAATATAGCTTGTATGATTCCAAGTTTCGGTCCAATTGAAACTTGGGTGATGAGAACCTTTCCTCATTTGGTAAATTCAGACACTACCACAAATGAAAGAATCAAATCCACTTTCCAATATTGCTATTACTGGAAACTTATAAGCAACAAATTTTCACAAATGCTATTGTAAGGATATTTTTAAAATAAATAAAATTAAAACCTTTTTTTTATTTTAAAAACTTTGCGAAAAACTTATCCTTACAATCCATATGAAAACCTTGTTGTTATCTATTACTAAGCAATATATCATAACTCTTAAACAACAGCTCAAAATTCTGATCACCGAACCATGCGATCGAAGCCCATATTTGCAATCAGAATCAGCATATACTTCCTTTAAGCTTCCTATCTTTTCTTTGATTCTTAAAAACATCAACATGTGACCCATTCACATTATGTAATAAGAATCTCCAAATAGAAACTTAATAGAGTTACACAGTGGACTTTAACTGAAGTAGAGTCAAACTTCTTGACTTGATCAACCTTATGATCTTTCAGGTAAATATGGCAGCTTCACAATCAGTGTCCCTTCCTTTGGCAATAAAACATATGGACCCTTTGGTAATGACACATGAGACTATCTCAGACTTAGCCTTTCTCTTTACCATTTGGTCAACCGAGTTGACTATGGCGGATCCCTTTCCATTGGGAAGAGAAATCCTTTTCTAGATATCCAATGCTACTATTGTGAATGTTCATCTAAGATTTGGGAAGTTGATCTTCTAATCAAATTTGCTTTACTAGTGTTCCAAATCATTGCTGATTCCGCAGCACCAAGCAAATAGATAAGATCATTAAGGGTCATGTCATAGTATGTCTCATAGTAGTCCCAAAGGGACTCACTATGTTACTAAGAAGGTGATTGAACATCCAACTTTCACCAGACTTTGACACCCAACTCTCCCGGCT
Organism: Lactuca sativa; assembly: GCF_002870075.4. Classification (NCBI taxonomy): domain Eukaryota; kingdom Viridiplantae; phylum Streptophyta; class Magnoliopsida; order Asterales; family Asteraceae; genus Lactuca; species Lactuca sativa. The sequence goes on along the minus strand of NC_056630.2, from coordinate 196,500,378 downwards.
TGTTAATATGTGACTTTATCTCCAATATGTGAGCACACATAGACTATGCTTGCCAATAGGGCTTGAGTGACCTTAAGCTTGTGGGTTAGGGAGAATAAACGGAGGAGGTGGAGGAAGAGAAGCATGATGTTGAGGGACATCATCTTCAAGAGGAAAGCTTGTTCCAAGAGATTTGGGAAGATCATAGTTGTCTGAACCAGACATCTATAATGGGAGATAATCAAGTTAGTTGATTCAAAGTCCTTAATATAACATCCAATATGAAATATTAAGGCTAGGACCCAACACAATATTTTATAACTTGGAATAGGGATGCCGTAATCCAAGCTATAAGATATTTGAAGGTAGACGAATGACGATTCACCAATTTCCACCACGAAAAACGAAGTAAAATTAGGTTTTAATTGGTTTGAAACTCCTAGATCTTTTGAGATTCATTGAAATTTTCAAAGGCATGTTTCAATCTCGATTGTGCCCTTTCAAATTTTATGACTGGGATGCCGAGGATCACAAAACAAGGTGTGAATAACCATGCAAATTCACTTGGTACCCTTAATATTATCACCTAATCGATGTGCCGGTTACCCACACACGCTCCACCGATCTATGATAAACATTAAGTCACCCTTTTTTATCCTTACTAGTCCAAGTTAGTGTGTCGGTTACCCACACACGCTCCACCAACGACTTGGTAAGGTACAAAGTGTGAATTTCATGGGTTAGCACCAAATTTACATTTTCCTAAAGTAACTAAGATTGGGAATTTAGAAAAGGTTTAGTTACTTTATAATAATCATTATACTTTTAATGAGAATTAAAGTCATTGTCCTACCCGTTCGGCTAACGACCCTCCACCGATCAAGGAAGCGGTGGGTGAGAGTGGACTCCCATTAAGCTGCCATTTTATAGGAAACAACCTTATACCCCCCTTATAGAACGGCTTCGTGAATGTGGCCTACTAATGGTAAAACGACGTAATCTTATACATATATATAATATTAACCATTAATCTTATAATAGTATAAGGGTTGAATTTTAACTTTTAAAACTCTAAGGGTTTGGAATTAAAGTTTGTGTGAGACTTTACAAATTCCAAAACTTGAGGGAAAGTTTTGAACAATTCATAAAATTTTGGATAAAAATAACTTATGTGTTTTAATAAGGTTTAAAGAAACTTTTAATGAAGAGACTCTTGGACATCCATAACTTGAGGACAAGTTATGGAGTCCATAAAACCATTTATGATGAAAAAGACTCTTCAACTTATGTAACCTATGTTTTTAATGGAATTTTAAAAGAAAACCTTTTCGTAATCCATAACTTGAGGAAAAATTATGGATTGCATTAAAACACATTAAGATCAAGAATTAACTAACAAACAATTTGCAAATAATTCCTATGATCTAACAAAACTCATAAGAACATGAACATCCATATCAATAATTTCAAGAATCATATGAACACATATAAAACTTGGAATTTTGATATTATCCTTGAAATTGGTTTAACACAATCATTACCACATCAAAAAAAGGTTTTACAAGTCAAAAACAGTTTATGGTAATGATTCTAGACCAATTCCAGCACAAACAGTCGGATATATGCTGTCAGGGGGTCCAACTCGTCGAGTGCGTGAAAAAACTCGACGAGTTGGATGCATTTTGCCTTGGACTCGTCGAGTCCCTTCATGGACTCGGCGAGTCTGCTGTGCAGAGAGCATATAAACTTCGATTTTCAGCAATTTGCATCAAGTATTTAAGAAAACAAGCCTAGGCTCTGACACCACTATTGGGTTTTGAGCATTCTAACACTCCTAAGTGTACATGCAACCCTAATAAACCTTGGATCTATGTTTTCTCTAAAATACATGCAAATAATAATTTCCAAGGCTTACATCCTAACTAACATAGCATGAAGAACTAGAATCATAAAACACTAGAAGAATGAAATACCTTTCGATAGTGAATGATTGATTGGAGTTTGAGAGCCTAACACCAATAGTGTGAATGCCTCAAGTGGAATCACAAATCACCACAAACTTTGGAAACTTGAGAGAATATGTATATGCACTCTTGAAATCGGCCACCACTTAGTTCTCACACAACTAGTTACCATTTCATGTAATATAAGCATCTTTATATAGTGTGGAGGATTAGGGTAAACCCTAATAACCCATGTCTTTTCCTTTCCAAGGATCCATGGGTTAAAAGCTCCATGGATCTTCCATGGACCCCCATGCATGCTTAGCCCATTCCTAATGAGTGTAAGCCCACATTATATAAAATGCAATAGCCCATGTTTAATTAGTCATCTTTTTTATCACTAAATTAATTCATAATTAATTTAAGAACAATACTAATTAAACAATATGACTTCATATTAATATATTATAACTTATAATACATTAATAAATCATAAACATACTATTCTCATAAGGTTATCCATATAAATTATTCGGGTGAAGTGCAACCCAAATGGACCATGCCGGGTCGGGTCAAGTATATACCAAATAAGTTATGGACTTAGTCACCTTATCCAACACCAAGTTGCTTAGTGGTGTTTGTGACTCCATTAGAGGTGCAACACTTGAGACACTAAACTTTCTGAAGCCAAGGATTAGATTGTTATTGCTATATAACAATCAAAGGTTAGATCTAAATCCTATTTTATGTTAATATGATTAATTGTATGCTATATCTAGGGTTTATGTCTTTGGATATTTAATTGCATGTTCATTAGACAAACTAGATCCAAAAGCTATTAGGGTTTGCATGTACACCATATGAATGATGTATTGCTCAAAACCCATCAATATATATATATATATATATATATATATATATATATATATATATATATATATATATATATTCCATGATCCTTTCATAAATATGGTATCATAGCCATGAATTCAAATTTCTTAGGATGTTCAACACTTGTCTATCAATATGTTCAACATATTAAGAAAATGTAATTAAATTAATGTAAACAATTGCTTAATTGAGGAGTATGAAATTTCAAAAAACTTAGATTTATTAAATAAACGGAACATACCAGAAATACAACCGAAACTTCTATATGAACTTGGTACATTTGAAGAATTAAGTTTTGTATAGTCAGTCAAAACTATTGAAGAAAATTTAACTAAGAATCGAAATGAAATGACATTAAAATTATTAATTTATAATGATATTAAAAGATATCAAAATCATTGTAATTATTTATATATATGATTAGTACAAATTGATTTAAAACCTTTAACCTTATGAGATTAACCATAAAACTTTTTAGAAGTATTACATGGTGCACATAATAGAATTTGTAAACAATCTTTAATGGGAATAATACAAACGAGTTTGAAAAATGATCCAGTATATTTTAATGTTTACCCAAATTTACAACTCTCTTTATTAGATGTTAATATATTAAATGCTTTAAGCTTAAATGTTAAAACACATGGATATAGTTATGTACCAAGTTCAGAATTAATTTGTATATGTTATAGGATATATTTTAGGCCTCTCGTTTGTATGAATCCTAGATGTAAAAGGACTAATAAATCTATAAAATAAACTATTTTAATAGAAAGTAAATTTGATATGTCAAAAATAACAACTAGAAAGCTATAAATTGAATGAAACTGAATTTTCTGAAAATTGGATTTTAGAGGGAGCAATACCTCCTCCACCACCGATAATAAGTAATAAAATAACAAATATAATTCAAACATCGGATGAAATAGTTAATATAGAATTTGAAAAAGAAAAATCAGAAATAGTGGAAAATCCTTTAATTAGAAAAAGTAGATCTCAAAGAACATCTTATTCTTATATTTCTCTAATAGATTATGGGGTTGAAATGCCATCAAGGGCATTAACTTCTCAAATCAGAGAGGGGATAGATGAAAAAAATTGATCATTTAAATATTAAAAATAATATAGTACAAGGTATTTATCAAAATGAGGATCCTACTCTTTCAGAAATAAATTTTAATATTTTGATGGATAGTACAGAAAAAATAGATTTTAGTCCATGATCACTAGCAAGAACCATAATAAAAAATGAATTTAATAAAAAAGAATGGGACTCATTTAAAACATGGTTATTCAAAAACTTTTCAAAAGAAGAATTAAAAATAATACAAGAAACATTTTATAATTATTTATCTTCAATAAATAAAATAATGTATTTTGTCCATTGGGTTGTTAACATATATGTTATGAACCACATAAATATCATTGAAAGAGAATATAGTTTAATTAATGACCAAACTTCAATATAAAATTTTCAACCACAACAACCTTTTCAATAAATAAAGATGGTATGACTTTCAAATTTACAAGTTATTAAAAGAATGTTGAAAACAATATATCTACAATGAAAAGATAAATAAACTTGTACAACAAACAAATTATACAAATCTTTATTCTAATATATTAAGAGAAAAAAAATTTAAATTTAAATGAAAAGATCGATCAAATGAAACATATATTACAAGATTCTTTAAATCCTGAAGAAAAATTATTAATAAAGACAAAAAGATATCAACTATGATTCAACCACCTCCTAATATTATAGATTATAAATTGAAAGAGTATACTCATATAGAAAAAAATAATATATGATCAGTGAAAACATTAAGCTCTAAAATGAATAAATTAAGTATAAATACACTTAAAGAAGAAGAATTAGAAAATAATTCTGGATATAACTCAGAAACAAAATTAAATGACCAAATTAATAAACTGGATAAATATGCTAGAAAACAGGTCCAAAGAATGTATTATTACCCTATACCAACTCCACAAGATTTTCTTCATGAAGAACAATAATATATATTAAATAATAGTTATAATGGAAAAAATATTTTTGAATGAAATTTAGATGGTTAAACAGAAAGGCAAATCTATAGTATGACACATATGATGAAATAAATTCTACTAGGATCGATAGATTCTAAACAGAAAACAAAACAATAATACGAAAAACACAAGTATGGCTCTTAAACATGGTCGAATGATTAAAACTTTCACACCTCAGAAGAGCTCGATTAAGAACTTCTACTGTGGAGGTGTTTAGGGTTACAAACGATAATAAAGATAACAATTAAGATGTTTAACTAATGCATACATGCATGCACTATATATACTACGTAACCCTAGTAAATCACGGATGGACAGACCCAATCCGGTTTATACAAAATATCAGCCCATGATGCAACACAATAATCCTACAATCTCCCCCTTTGCGTCCATGGAGCCGAGAGCTCAGTTCGGTTGAGCTATCACAGACTTCTTCATAGTTTTGAACACACCCAATATAATAGCCAAAAGAGTTTGTCTGAAAGTGATGTATCACTGGAGCATGTCTGTGAAGTTCTTCTTATCTGACTCTGATTTCTCCTTGCACCGATGAATGATGTTGATGATGTGTTCTAGGCAGTCAGTAGAGAACAATTGTTTGTCCACAAGAGCAAACAAAAATCTTTCACCTTTGGCCCTTGTAAACATAACCGTAAGGTGAGCAGAATCGATTTGACCGAGAGTCATTTTGCTGACATCTCTTGGCTTCGTAGTAGGCTTCACTGTCGGTTTTGTCCTTAAAACATTAGCAATTTCTTGATCCATCTTTACAAATTCATGGATATAGGGCGCCAACATTCTCTTCAAATGCCCCAACATCGGCTCATACTCCTTCGCATTGGTAAGAAAAATATTGAATAGAAGGATCCAATCGTTAGGGTTCAGGTTGGAAAGATCTGCCAGGGAAATAATGGAAACCAAGTTGTCCGAACCTCGGCTTATTTTAAAAGAAACATTGGTAAAATTCCCTGCAGGAGAAGGTTTTAGCACCTTGACCGTTGTAATCTTCGGGGCACTCCAGGTCAAATACTGAGGCTGACCGAACTTAAGGTAAAAATCGATTAGTTCATGGTCCACCTGAGAATGGGGTGAAGGGACTTCAACTGTCAGTTCAAATCAATGAAAAACAAACGCCTTTTGAGTGACCGGCATGTCGAACTGCGAATCCATTGTATTATCACAATCAAAAGAAGTTACAAGTTCCAGCCAGAGTGTGATTGGAGACTCTATGGCTTCTTTGATTAGTGCCTCCCTAGTCCAAGGAGGGAATAACATCTTCTTGCAACTTAATGCATCGTCCTCTTCTTTCTTCTTCCTTTCTCTTTCTTCTACTTCCTTAGCAATTCGAAGAGTTTCGTCTATCTCCTGATCCCTTTTCTTTAAGTTTAGGATATCAGAGATAGTTTCTTGATCTTCGTCACTTTCATCGTCCTCTCCAATAACATGCTTTTTCTTTTCTTTGTTACCTGAACCCGAAGCTACATTATCATTCGATTCAGTTTTGACCTTTGGTTTAATAGTAATAGGTTGTGGCTTTTCTTCTCCCCCTTGTTGCAGAGGAAAAATTATCTCCGAAACACCCTTCATTTCTCGTAAGAGTTCAAGTGAGGGAGGAGTTTGGAGGTCAAATCATTGCGAATTGTAAGTGTGAGAATAGGATCATGAGCCTGAAGCACATTGTGCAACTGAGAGAGAACATCCCCAGCAAAGCTGCGAAAAACAGCTCTTTCTATTTTCAACAAAGAAATCTTGTTTTTTGCCTTAGAAAGTGCTGCTTTCTGCACTTCATTTAGTGCAGTCTATTGAGCAATATCATCTCTGAGTTGCCTTTCCATGAGGAGGTCAGCAGTGAGCTTCTCGAACCGAGAGTCAATGGAAGACAAGAAGCTCTTGTTGTCAGCAGAGATGTCAGAATGGACTGTTTCAAACTTAGTATGCTCAGCTTGAAGGGAATGAGAAAGGGAGTCAATGGACTCTGTGACCTTGGTAGCATTTGAATCAGCATGACCCTTGAGAGAGTCAAGAAAAACCTTGGAGTTGTGGATGAGATCGTTAACATCTGATGTCGCTCGTTTACATAAAGAAGTAGAATCCTCTATAGCAGCTGTAGATTTATCAATGGATTTAATATATTGTTGTAGAGCTGTATCCATAAAGGCTTTGAGAACAACATCTTTATATTTCTTCATGGAGTAGATGATTGTATCAAGCTTGTCATGAACACCATCAAGTTGTTGCTTGGTTGCTGGAGCAGATTCATCTTCTTCACTAGGAATTCGGTAGGGACTGTAGTAAGTCAAATCAAACCCAAATTCAGCTCCTCCAAGAATTGGATTAGAATCACTAGAAGGTGTTGAGGAAATAGGATAGGGAGTGACTTTAGGAGAGTCTTCAGTCTTCGTCCCCACATCAGATGTGTTGACGTTGACAGAAGAGTCTATGGTAGAGGTAATGATAGGAGGTGGTAATGGGGCAGTGGTGATGGGACTAGAACTGAAAGGCGGTAGGGGAGAAATTATGGAAATAAGTTGTGAGCAACTTAGAGGTAGAGGAGAAACCGAAAATGGAACTTGTGTCTTTGGAGGAGATGGAGGGGGAGTGGGATATTCTCATTAACTACCATCTCTGGAGTTGGAGATCGAGGAGGTGTAGTCCCCCCCTCTGTTGCTCTTCCTCTTCAGCTCCTGCAGAATGCTCATGGTTCTGTTTTGAATGGGAAGGTGAAGGAGTTTGTTTTCTGCAAGTCATTTTCTTTACTTTCTTTGTTGTAGAGGAATCACCTTTTTCAGCTTTCCTTTTCTTTGACTTGGCAGGTCTAGTAGATGGCCCTTCTGTCTCAATCGTCTTGGAACCTACTTTCTTTCCTCTTTTGGTTGGGCATTCAACATCATCCAGAGCAGCTTGCATTTCAGGAGTTAGCTATCGTGGACCTTTGGGAGGAAGCAATTTGTATTCAGAGATAAGTTTACTCTCCGAAGAAACAGACTGGTACATTGTTTCCGGAATAGAACCATTATGGGAAAAGCTGATTGGATCAGCCACGATTATCTTTTTGGTGTGGAAGGTGGAGACAGAGGATAGTAGAGAATCCTTCATGAATGGAACCTGGAGAGAGGTTATCGCCCTTTGAGCAACAATGGTCCAAAATCGACCACAAGAGATTTCTGAATGCTTGGTGGAGGAAGACAAGCTCTGCACCGGTTGAGTCCAAATCAATGAATCGTAGTCCGAGTTGAGACCATTGTAGAGACCATACAGTATCTTCATGAAGCATTTGTTCGATCCATCAGATCCACCAACACGCTCGACTAACCCCTTGTGAACAAGGGTAAGTAACCCATTCCATTGAGGGGGTAAACACGATTTCTTGAACTTAGTGAAGGTGGTAAGCACCTCAGTGTAGCCCATCTCATAAAACATCGAGAATAGTTGGGTCGTTGTAATAAAATCTGGAGAGATGACTGAGGCGTCCACTGCAAACCCTAAGAGAGAGCAAAATCGTCCTTTTGAAATAGAAGCCTTGTGAGAGTGAATCTGAAAGTAGATTCTCTCTTTGTTCTTGTCATATGATGCTGTGGAATACACCTGGGATAGTAAGGACATTGGAACGGATGCCACTTTCATTAAAGCAACTATAAGAGGGGAATACTTGAGACATTCCACAACTTGAAGCATATATGGATCATACAAGAATGAAGTCATTTGAATGATCATGTTCTGATTTGGTTTTATTGCAAGCAAAGAAGATGAAGCCGTCTGATTGTGAAGAGATGAAGAGTCTGCCATTGTTGAGTTGAAGAAGATGAACAGTAGAGGACCTCCTAGTATATATGAGAGGATTTGTGAAAGGTAAGAAAGTACAGTGATGTTGCAAATCCTTTATATATGATTTCTAGGAGAGAGAGAAAGAATCTATTTGTGATGATGATACGATCTCTGAAAAAGCGCCTATAAAATAGGGATTTGACAGCTTGGTTTCCCTAAATAGTCGTCACCAGGAGTGGTATAAGGAGCCGTTTCAAATTTACGCGCCCAATTTTGAACTTATCCACAAACACGTTTCAACTTCTTATCTGTTTGACTTCCCTATCGCTCCGTTAAGTTTGGTTAAGTGTTGGAGCCAAAAACAACCCATAAACGTTACTTACTAGAATTTTGGAAAATCATGAAGATTTTTGTGCAAGAGTGTGCCAAAAAAAGAATAAAGCAATTTGTGTATGGGATGTGAGTGATTTCAAATAAGACATGAAGCAACTGATCCCGGGCACGAACTTCCTTAGAAGTCAAGAGAGAGTTGAAGTGCTTGTATGGTTTCCATTAGAATACGATCAAATGTATATTAAGAGACATTGAAAGGCATCTTTTCATACATAGGATTTAGTGGGTGGATAATCTCCAACCGAACTTCGATACTTAACATAAGACCGAAAGTTGGCCGAAGTACTTGTGAGACCGATGTGGTTTGTTGAACAAGTAGATTTGATATATTATGAGGTGACATGAGATGTGATACAAGTCTCAAAAAAACTAAACTGGATCCTTTGGGTAGAAATGCCTTGGTAGTAGGCAACTTCATAAAGATCACACAAAAAAATGAGACTTCTGTTAGGTAACAAGTAAGAGCTTGAATATTAAAATTCACCGTCAATTCTTTATTGGTGTTGGACTTTGGGTTTCACTCAGCACGTAGTATACACATCTAAGATCATAAACTCATATTTTGTGTAACCATAAACTTCGGTGGTAATAACCGAGAGTCTCAAGGGTTACTTTGATCAAATGAAAGATAATGGAGAATTGAGATGAAGGGTGGTTAAAGAACCGAAAGTACCTCTGCTATATAAAAATGACAAAGCAGAAAACTCTTTACTCAGTTGAGAAGAGTAAGGTAGCTCATGACTTGAGTGAGTTTAGCAGCCTGATTAGGAAGAAAAGATAGGTATAATCGATTCATTAAGGCTTCACTCATAGGCTTCGAGGCTTCGGTCTACATGCAACAACATGCTTCTAGGGACACCTAACTAGGTCAAAAGAAATTTCATACCTTCCCTTGTTTAAAAGCACGTACCGTCTATGTCTTTGAGACCTATTAAAAATAACAAAGAGAAACCACACGAAATGCAAAAAGAAAATATTTTTGGATTTTTGTGAATTTTTATGAAAGTAAATAAAAAAAATTATACCCTAAAAACTTCTAAAAAAATAAAAAGATAAATAAATAAGCAACAATAAAAGAAAGAAAATGAAAAATGTAAAAGAAATTGAGAACAAGCGATACAACCGAAACTAACCTTTGAAATAATGAAGCGAAATAGACCGAGCGATCGGCTCATATCGGTTCCCTAAAATTACGGAGTCGAAATAGACCGAGCGATCAGCTTATATCGGTTCCCTAAAATTACACAGCCGAAATAGACAGAGCGATCGGTTCATTTATGTTCCTTAATTTTTCATGGAACCAAAATAGTCCAAGTCACGTTCTATTTCACTTAGCTAACCTTTTAAGGAAAGGTGTTTTGATACAGACTCTGCTTCAATCATGCCTAAGCCATGTAGTATCCTATTAAAACTCGTTTCAGGTAGGGCCTTAGTGAACATATTGGCAAGTTGATCTGATGAATGAACGAAGTGAACTTCCACATTGCCATCTTCAACATGGTCTTTGATGAAGTGGTATCTTAGTGCAATATGTTTGGTCTTGGACTGTTGTACTGGATTATGACAAATCTTTATTGCGCTTTCAGAATCACAGTAAAGAGGAATCTTCTTCATAATTAATCCATAATCTCTAAGCTGACTTTGTATCCATACCACTTGCGATGTGCAGGATGCTGTTGCAATGTACTCAGCCTCAGTTGTTGAAAGAGACACACACGTCTGCTTCTTTGACTGTCAACTGACAAGCTTGCCATCATGAAATTGGCATCCTCCCGTTGTGATTTTTCGGTCCAATCCACATCCACCTAGATCTGCATCAGAAAATGCTTGTATAAAGAATCCGGAATTTGCTGGGTACTAGAGACCGAGAGATGAGGTTCGCTTCAAATAGCGAAAGATATTTTTCACGACTATCATCTGAGGTTCTCTTGGATTAGCTTGAAACCTGGCACAATAACAAACTGAGAACATTATATCTGGTCTACTTGCCGTTAGATACATGAGAGATCCTATCATTTGACGATAGAGTGTCATGTCAACAACCGGTTTATCCAGAGATGGAGTCAATTTTGTGCCCAACGCCATGGGAACCTTCACTTTTGAATCTCCCTTCATTCCAAATTTTGTTAGCAAGTTCTTGGTGTAAGCCTCCTGATTTATGAATATGCCTTCTGGTCCCTATCTAATGTTTAGTCCAAGAAAAAAGTTAATCGAACCCCTTGCGCTCATTTCAAAATTTCGTCTCCATCAACTTCCTGAATTCAGCTGTTAGGCTAGGATTCGTGGAGCCGAAGATGATGTCATCGACATAAATTTGAACTATCATAAAATGTTCTCCCTCTTTCTTATGAAAGAAGGTTGGGTCAACCGAACCTTGTTTAAACTTAGACATTTTAAGAAAAAGAGTTAAGGTTTCATACCATGCTCTCGGTGCTTGCTTTAAACCATATAACGCTTTATCTAGAACATAGCAATAATCAAGATACTTTTCATTCACAAAACCCGGTGGCTACTCAACGTACACAGTTTCTTCTAGTTCTCCATTTAAGAAAGCGCATTTCACATCCATTTGGAAAAATTCGAAGTTTTTATGAGCAGCATGCACAATAAATATTCTTACTGACTCTAATCTAGCTACTGGAGCGAACGTCTCCTCATAGTCTATCCCTTCTTCTTGACAATACCCTTTGACCACTAGTCTCGCTTTGTTGCGAATTACATTTCCTTCTTTATCAATCTTGTTCCTGAAAACCCATTTCAGACCAACTACCGATGCATCTTTAGGTTTGGGAATCAATCTCCAAACATGATTTCTTTCAAACTCATGCAGTTCATCTTGCATTGCCTGTATCCAATCGACATGATCAAGTGCAGTATTGACCATCTTCGGTTCGATTTTGGAGACAAACAAATTAAACATACAAAATTCAACGTGAGAGAATAACGCAGTTTGCTTCGCTTTCAGCTGAGAACATGTAAGAACCCTTTCAGATGATTCACCAATGATCTGTGTTTTGGGGTGATCCTTTGTCCATTTAATCAGGGGAGGGTAGTTCGGATCATAAGCTAGATCCAACTCTACATTTACCTCTTCTTTAAGTTCTGATTGATTGTCTTTGTCATTTGTATTATCATTCTCCCCCTCAAATGGCGAAGCATATCCCATGTCAGGTTCAGGTATTTCTTCCTCAATTGGAATGGAATGCTCCCTCTCGGTTGGAGTTGGGTTCTCCTTCTCAGTTGGACTTGGGTTCTCCCCCTCAACTGGAGTTTGGTTCTCTCCCTCAACTAGAGTTTCATGAGTTGGAGTTGGATGCTCCCCCTCGACGTGCAGTTCTCATGTGTTAGAGACAGAGGGTTGATTCCCAGCTGTGTTAAAAGAATTTGACTGCATAGCCTTTGCAGCTTCGTCGACGATTTTCTGTAGATGGTCAATTTTGTTGCCTGCTGCACTCGCCTCTGAATGGATAGCCTTTTCTGGTTCATCGAATAGCCTTATGTATTCTTCAAACAAGATGGAAATGGGAGCTGAGAATGGACCAGTTTCTGGGAAGATTTCTAATGAAGTACTATCGGTTGGATGAATCTTCTTGATATAAGTATCATCGAAGGTCACATAACAGGTTTCTTCGAGACGTTTGGTGCGTTTATTCAGAACCCTATAAGCCTTTGAAGTGAGTGAATACCCAAGAAATATATACTCGTCCACTTTGACGTCAAACTTGTTTCGGTTCTCCTTGGAATTAAAAATGAAGCATCTAGAACCGAACACATGGAAAAACTTTATGTTGGGCTTTCGATTGTTCAAGATATCATATGGAGTTAAAGAGAATCTTTTGTTGAGAAGGGATCAGTTTTGAGTATAGCATGCACATGCAATGGCATCAGCCCATAAATATAATGGTAGGGAAGCGAAACTAAGCATTGTACGGGCGGCTTCACATAAGGAACGGTTTCGCCTTTCAACGATTCCATTCTGCTGTGGAGTATAAGGAGTATAAAAGTTGTGTGTTACTCCCTTTTCTGTCAAAAGTCTTCAAATTCTTTATTCTTGAATTCAAGCCCATTGTCGCTTCTTATATTCCTTACTACCTTTCGCATTTGAACTTCAACCTGCTTAATGAATGCTTTTAACTTGGGTGTCGCTTCAGATTTCTGTTTAAGAAAGAAAACGCAGGTGAAGCGAGAAAAATCGTCTATAATAACAAGAATGAACTTACTACCACCGATGCTTTCGATAGCCGGAGGTCCACACAAGTCAACATGTAGAAGCTCAAGAGGTTCGATGATCTTTGTATTGATGCGTGTAGGATGGCTCTTTCGGCTCTACTTGCCCATCTCACATGCGGCATATAGGTGCTCCTTATCGAATTTAAGAGGAGGAAGACCTCAAATGTGATCTCCAAGCACTAGTTTGTTGATGTCATTGAAGTTTAGTTGCGAGAGACGTCGATGCCACAACCAGCTTTCATCTGATTTTGCTTTTTCCAGAAGACATATTACTGGTTTACCCTTAATAGGGTTGAGATTAAGAGGATACATCTCTCCTTTGCGTTCAGATTTCAACAGAACCTTCTTTGTGTGCTTTTCAGTTATTTCAGAATCCTCATCATCAAAAGATACCTTCAACCTGGTTCCCACGACTAGTTGTGAGACACTGATAAGGTTATGCTGCAAACCTTTTACGTAAGCCAGTTTTCTTATAGAGAACTCCCCATTGGTTATTGTAACGCCCGTAGATCAGGGCTAGTCAATTTAGAGACGATAAGCATCAAAAATGACTTTTTGATGGAAGATTATTTAGAAGGATTAATCTTAACTAAGTTATAGTATATGTTACAAGGATTCCGTACATATAAAGAACGCCGAAATCTGAGTTATAACGAAGAAGTTATGACCTGTCGATGTTTCGTGACAGAACTGACACGAAGCTGAATAACGTAAAAAGTGAAATTTACATTAGATCAATATTTAGCCTTAGTGATATAAATGAAAGTCGTAGAGTTCGTTAAACCGAGAGTGTGCATAAAAAGAACGCCCAAATCTGACTTCGTATGAGGAAGTTATGATTTTCTGAAGTTTCGACTTAGCAGTATGCAGTCCGAATACTCGATTTGAGACTGAGCGGTTTTTAGCCGAAATAATGTAAACGAGAATCGAAGATCTCATTAATATTAGTGAAACGATAAAAATATAGGCGAAAACGGACGTCGGATGAAGAAGTTATGATTTTATAATGGAGTTTTCCTGTCCCAGCCTACTAAAAATAATATATAAGTAATATATTTATAATATATTAAAAATCAATTCAAAATTAGCCAAAGGAGTCTAAAAGAGAGTTGTAGAGCATAATCTCACCTTCACATCGATATAAAGAACGTCGAAACGGAGTTCGTATGCAAAAGTTATGAATTTCTGAAGTTCGGGGCGTGAAACCCCAAAACTGTCAGATACCACGACGTGGAAAGTAGTGCCACAACGTGACAAGTCTTCTGACACCTCCGGGAGTCCCCCAGACGCAACTTGCGATGACGCATGCAGTGACGACCAAGCCCACGACGTGGAAAAGGTGCCACGACGTGGCAATGGCCAATTTTTCCCTATAAATAGTTTGGAAGGGCCAGCCGTTTAGGGTTGCTATATTCTCTCATCTCTCACCCATATTACCTTGATTTACGTGCAAAGAAGTACCCTTGAAGCCCCGGTACCATCCGGAGACCCGAAGCGAGTCCTGAAGCCCGAAGATGCCAAGAAGAAAAGAGTTTCCGAGCCGAAGCTCTGCCCGCGAGGAGCCCGATTTTTGTGAAGATCTTCCAGATCTACCAAAGAATACTACTTCTACAAGTCGTAGTGCTGTCCGATCATCTTATGATCAAGTGAGTGTACAGTCCATTTCATAAACACGATGATAATACAAGTATTGTTTGAATGTATTAAGTATATTGTTGTTTATATAAGTGAGTGTGTAGTTACTTTCTCCTAATGCATAATTATGAAGTATTAGAATACGAAATACGTGCTATGTGTATATTTTGTTGACTATATGTGTGAATGTATATTCACTTTCTTCTATCTCATAGATATGATTTATTCTCTATGAAATACGTGTTATGTGTATGTGCCTCATCTGTTATGTGGAATATGTATTGAATGATCATGCTATACAGGTTTTAAACTATGTATAAAAATATATATTTTTATCTACTAATATGTTGGGTAGAACATGGGTAGATAATTAATGTGTGATAAACAGATGAGAGGCCTCGATGTCATTGTGATCCAGTCATCTAGCGAAATTTAGATGACGATCACGAACTCTTTCTAGATAGTCCCATGGAACACTAGCAGGCTCATAACCTGTAGGTGTTAATGAACTTGGGTGTTCATTCGTTGTATTCCATCCCCCTTATGGTTGTCTTATTTGACTTATACTGCTGAGGAATCCCCGAAGCATGTGTTGTCGCCCCGATGAAATATTCTTAGACTAGGTCCCTTGTGATAGTTGTTTTAGGGACGTAAAGTGAGAATAACGGGAATGGGTAATTGGGTTATTTTTGGTTGAGGAAATTAAATTAATTATTTATTGTGGGTTGAAAACCCTATATGCTCACCAGACTCCCAAGCCTGACCCAGTCAGTTTATTTGTATTACAGGAAGTGGCACAAGGGCATAAGATGGATGAATCATCAAGTTGTTTTGTTTACAAGTCTGTATATGTATATATTTGTTGAATGGCTTGTAATGTTATCGTTTATGCTTTATGGTCTGTATCGGAACATGACATCCCGAGTTTTGATTATATAATGAAAATACATTTCTTTATGAAATGCTTTGGTAAATATTATTTTATCACGTTTTTTTTGGGAACAAATTCCGCAACTCGTTTAAATCAAAAGGATTTACTCTGAAATTATTTTAAAAGCATAAATGAAACCGGTCTTTTCTGGCCGTGATTTTGGGGATGTCATAGTTATCATCCCATATCCTTTGATTGTGCCAAAAGAGTTATTTCCATACTTCACACATCCACCATCCTTAAGGGACCGAAACTCCCTCAGATCTTCCTACCTTCCTGTCATTTGACGCGAGCAGCCACTGTCTATATACCATTCGTCGTCAAACTGCTCGTCACTTAGCACCTACAAATTTAAGCATATTTAGGAACCCAAAGTCTCTTGGGCCCTGGTGAGTCTTTTACAGAAAAATGAATAACAACAGAAAGATCAACAAGATAAGTTCTTTTTATTAATGTTGTTTCGTCTTTTCTTTTGATGGTGTACACTTTTATTTTATCTTTGTCGTGTTTAAATTGTGGTGTACTTGAAGAAGTTTTGACAATTGGATTTTTCTTTTGATCCCTAGGGTCAACTAACTTTTTCTTATTAGTAGTGTTAGTATTTGAGTCAAGCTTTCCCTTTCCTTTGATGTCCTTCTGAGTGTGTCATATTGGATTGGCAAGAAGGATCAAAACTGGTCTTTTAGATCTGATCTTTGGTTTTTGGATTGAGACTTGAGGTTCGGCTTTGTGCTCTGGAGTTAGGACCGAAACTGGGGGTTCGATTTTGATCTCTATTTTTGTTGGGATCTAAACTGGAGGTTCGGCTTTGAGCTTTGTTGATGGGATCAAAACTGGACATTTGGTTCTTAGTATAAAAGGAGTTGGGACCGAAACTGGGCTTTCGGTTCAACTAATTGCCAACCTCGTTTGAGGGAAATCTAGCTTGAGTTTCTTTCTTAGATGGGACAAAGTCAGAATTTAGTGACTTCCGAAACCGTTTTCTATCACTTAAGTTTTTCATATATCTTTGATTTCTTTGGCGCTTTTGGTCGGCCAGCTGTTTTGAGATTTATGAATATTGAAGCCTGGTTTCAGTTATGGTTTCTCCTTTTGTGCTTTGGCTGGATAGGACTCATTCTTTGGTTCTTCTGGTATCCTCTTTCGTTCCACTCATGCTCGGTTCGGCGAAGCTTGAGGGTTTGTTAATAGGTTTAGGAGCATATCTACCTTTTACCCTCTATGAGGTTTGTTCTGACAAGCCGACGATTTCGTCTGCATTATCGATGGGAGCAGACCAGAAGTAATCGTCACAACCTCCAACATTTTCTTGATTCACCAAGATCTTCAGTTCTGCTGTTTGCTTTTCAGACACCCCTTTAACAACATAAACTTGATTTGGTACTGTTTGAACTTTCTGGTAGACCGTTGCCATATCTTTGAGTTTCTTTGATTTGTCTTTTAACAAACGAGCATATTCGATCGAGTTTTCAGATATAAGTGGTTTTTGATTCTCGGTTTTTAGAAACTCAGAACAATCAACTACATCTTCCACTGAGATCTCAGTCATCTCACTTTCCTCATCAAATTCAGATGTACTATCAACATTCATTTTATGTTCGGTCATCAATTTGGCGTTTGATGAGTCAAATGATTGTATAGTCTCTGTCTTAATTTTCAATCTATCATTTTCATCCAAGAGTTGTTTAAGCATGCATTTGTGTTCCTTAGAATCAATGAAAGTCTCAATTTTGTCCAGGCCGATTTTGTAATTGATGGAAGTCTCTTCAGAGGACATAATTAATTCACGTTCAGCAATGACCTCATCCTCTTTAAACTCAAGGAAAGGCAAGATCATCTTATGAATCTTTTTCCCTATTTCACAATCTAAATGTAATTGCGTAATATTTGTATATAAACGTTTGGCAATCAAACAAAACACATTACGCTGTTTCAAAAATTTTAAATTGTCTTGTTGCAAATAAACAATTTCATCCCTAGCCCTAACTAACTCCTGCTCCTTCAACTCAATCCACATTCGTCTCTCCTCACTCTTCAACGACGCCCTGCTGAGTTGCTCAGTTAGGTTAGAGTTGGTTAGACGTGTTTAAACGAGACTTCCACTTAAGTTAGAGAAATTGAATTTTAAATCATTTAATTCCTTTTCATAATCGGTTACCAGAATTTTAAGAGATTCAAGGAGAGATTGTACATTTTTGATCAAACGATCACAGGCGTTGATCTTCTCACTAACTGGCTTGGCTGCAAAGTACCTGTCTTCATGTAGGTTCGGTTCCTCATGCTTGCTCTCTGTTGATACGCCAGCCATTACCATCAAGCACCTTCCAACCATCTTCTCGTCCTTTTCTCTCGCCACAAATGCCCTTCCATGCGTGGGATTTCTCACATCTTCGTCCTCTGAATCTGTGGACCAAATCTCGACACTGCCAAATTCATCATCAACCACATTTTCTTGAACGATTAAAGCATTCATTGGACCAGCATTAGACTTTTTCTTCTTTATCTCTTCAACCTTTCTCATGTGATAAGCTTCGTCGTCTTCACTCTCTCTTATTTTAGCTAACTTTCTCGGCATGCAATCTTTGGCAAAGTAATTCTTGCCGTGACAGTAATTGCAATCATACCCTGAGTTACCTACCAGTTTGTTTTCCTTCTTTTCATCTTCATTCTGTGATGTCTTCTTAGACTCTTCCTTCATCTTTTCAGAACTGTAGGTTCCTTTCCAGTTTTGGTTCTTACTGACAGGGAATTTCTTTCGTGCAAAATTCTTTGGATTTGATACCATCATTGCATACTCCTCATTGGTAAGATCACATTTTGACATGTCTTCTTCTTCCTCTTCTTCTTCCATAAACTTTTGCTTTTCGAGATAAGAGCCAATGAACCGACACCTGAGACCAACTTTGCTTCTTTTGTCATTGTGCTTTCATGAGATTTTAGAATCCTCATCAGTTTTGCTAGTGAATACGATTTGAATTGTTTGTGTGCTTTCATAGTTGAGACAACCGCCATCCACTCGGGTCTTAAACCATTCATGAAAATGACTTTTTGTTTAATATCTTTCCTTTAAATACCATGCTTTATCATCTTACTGAGTAGATGATTGTAACGATCAAACTTCTAAAGTAGAGTTTCTTCAGGTTTCTGTGCGAAAGCGCCAAACTCAGAGAGTAGCAGGATTTGAATTGAGTGCTCTAGATCCTCGTCGGTTGAATACAGTTCTTTCAACCTGTCCCATATCTCCTTAGTGGTAGTGCAAGAACTCACCAAACGGAAGGTGTTAGCTTATAGGGAGAATCTAATCAACCTCAAGGCCTTGACATTACATAACAGTTTATCTTTCTCGTTTTATGGAATATGTTCCACGCCTGCTATCAATTTGGTATACTCCTTTTGAGTTTTTATAGTTATATTTGTTCCAGAGTGAACAAATGGTCCTAACGTGATTGCTTCCCAGATGAGATACCCATTATCTTCAGATCCAACCACATAATCTTCAAAATGATGCGCCCATACTTCATAATCTTGCATGTAAAGAATAGGTATTCTTGTAGTGGATCCAATGCTGTTGGAGATGTTGATGAGATTTGATTGAGCGTCGTCTTGAGACATGATGAGCCTTCCTTGATACTGCTAGAATCTGACCTGTAAACTTTTTAAACTATGGTTTTATCAGACACACCAGTTACCGTCGACGAGAAGAAGACAGCTCCTATATATTCAATAAAAGCGGAAACCCTATAGTGTTCTTCAAATAGAAGGAATGCGTATTTGTTACACAGTCTCTTGCTCCGATACCAATTGACGAAATAAATTCTAGTAGGATCGATAGATTCTAAATAGAAAACAAAATGATAATACAAAAAACACAAGTATGGCCCAAACGTTGTCGAATGATTAAAACTTTCACACCTCAGAAGAGCTCGATTAAGAACTTCTACTGTGGAGGTGTTTAGGGTTACAAACGATAATAAAGATAACAATTAAGATGCTTAACTAATGTGTACATGCATGCACTATATATACTACGTAACCCTAGTAAATCACGGATGGACAGGCCCAATCCGGTTTATACAAAATATCAGCCCATGACGCAACACAATAATCCTACAACATAGAATGACGATGTATAGCACAATTGCTAGAAATGATGATAAAGATTGCTAATATGCTAATGACAGAATTTATAAGTCAATTTAAAGGATGGCGTGATAATAATTTAATTATCCAAGATCAACAATTAATATTAAATACAGTAAAAACTGACATTGGAATTGCAATCTCAAAGGCAATTTATACTCTAATGGTAAATATATTTGAACATTTTACAGGGAGATGGTCTGACAATTCTGAAAATATCATATCATTATTAATTGGACTAAGTTGTAGACACTTACATCTTTTAGATGGTATACATATACTTTTCTAAGTAGAGTTATGGAATTAAGAGATTTTAATTGTACATATTGGAAATCAAAATTTATTGATGGATTACAAAATTTATTTACTGACAGAGTTAAAAAACAATTAAGAAATTCAAATTTTATTATTCATTATGAAGAATATACATATGGAAAATTAATAGGAACATGTATCCAAGAAGGGTTATCATTGCGTAATGATATCAAATAAAACTATCAGATTAAAACTCAACATCTTAATGAGAAAAAACAATTAGGTCAATTTTGTGATCAATTTGGTATCGAAACTCCGCAAATGGGAAACAGAAAAAAGAATTTAAAAAATCTTAAAAATCTTTTATAAAACAAAAATGTTATAAAAAAGGAAATTTTCTAAAAAAGATAAGGACAGTTACACTAAGAAAAAAATATAAAGACCCACCTACTTGTTGGAAATTTGGAAAATAAGACATTTTGCTGATAAATATAGAATGAATAAAAGAATTAATAATTTAAATATATATGAAAAAAATGAAATCACAATTAATGAATATTTTCTTAAATACATCTTCTGACGATAATTCTTATTTTTCAAAAGAAGAAATTAATGATTATGATATAGAGTCAGTAACAGATAACGACAATAATTGTGCTTGAATAAATAAAAAACAATGTTCATGTTAAGAATTTTTTTTTGAAGATGAATTATATCTTATTCAATCACAATTCCAAGATAATATGAATATAAATGTTATAAGTAGTGATATAGCCCATATCTTGAAAAAAATAAAAGATCCCAAAATAAAAAAAATCAAATTATAGATGATTTAGAAGATAAACCAGAAAACAATATAGATGAATCTTACTCAATGAAACATGTTCATCAAATGTTAAAAAAAAACAAGGATCTACATCATAATATAATAGTCAAATTACAATTACATATTTAAATAAGGAAATAAAAATTCTAAAACAAGAAATATCTATTATAAAAAACAATTGTCCCCAGTTTGATAAAAGGATTTCTAAAATAGAAGATAAAGATTTTATTGGGAAAAAAATAATAGAAGACAATAATCTTTCTAAACTTCAAATAATGATATAGAAGATTTTTTACAATCCATGGAATTAATAACTTCAAGAAAATGGTATATAAAGATTAATCGTTTAATAGGTTACAATTACAAAATAGAATTTATATCTCTTGCAATAGTGAAGCAGACTTATATTATATACAAGAAGGTCTAATTCATATCTAATTCATACTATATACATCGAAAAAAATTCTCATATATTAAAAGAAGTCTCAAGTAGAAAATTAGATATCAAATATAAATTAACAAAATGCAAAAATTTGCCAAAGTGGTATATGTTTACCAGTTAATTTTACAATTATAAAAATTTTGACAAGTAATAAAATGATATTAGGAAATCCTTTTCTTGAAATGATTATACCTTTTAAAGTAGATAAAAAAAGAATAATAGGTGAATACCAAAGAAATCAAGTTACTTTTGAATTTATTATGAATCCTTAGCTTAGATGGGTCAATGAGATTCAAGAACAACTAACACTAAAACATAATCAAATAAATTTCATAAAGGAAGAAATTTTTTTAATAAATATTAATGAAAAATAAAAAACCGTAAGTTACAAGATAAAATAAAGGTTTTAACGAATCAAATGAATCATCGATATCTTAATTTGTGTAAAAATGAAATATCCTCTTTAATAAGTAAAAAATTAATCCAACCTTCTAAATCTTAATGGTCTTGTACTGCATTTGATGTTAATAAACACGTTGAACAACAAAGAGGGATACCTCGTTTAGTTATAAATTATAAACCACTCAATAAAGTTTTAAAATGGATAACATATCGAATTCCTAATAACAAAGATCTATTAGATAGGTTACATGATTCCATATTATTTTAAATTTTTGATTTAAAATCTCGGTATTGGCAAATACAAATTAATGAAAATGATAGATATAAAACTGCTTTTAATGTCCCATTTGGAAAATATGAATAGAATGTAATGCCTTTTAGACTAAAAAATGCCCCTTCTGAATTTATTAAATACGTATAGTGATTTTATCATAGTATATATTGATCACATCTTAATTTTTTCAAAAATAATAGAGACCCATTTCAACCGTTTATATTTATTTGAAAAAAATATTATAAAAAACAGATTAGTTATATCTCAAACAAAAATGTCTTTATTCCAAACAAATATCAGATTTTTAGGACATAATATTGAATAAAGTAAAATAATTCATATCAATAGAAATAGTGAATTTGCTTCCAAATTCCTTGATAAAATAACAGATAAAACCCAACTACAAAGATTCTTATGAAGTTTAAGTTATATTTCTCGATTCTATAAAAATCTAAAACAAGATACGTCTATTTTGTATGATAGACTAAAGAGAAAGCCAATCCCATAGACTAAAGAACACACTAGAATGGTTCGAAAAATAAAAGAAAATGTTAAAAATCATCATTGTCTTTCTTTAGCTAATCCGAATTGGCAAAAAATAGTAGAAACTAATGCTTCTAATATTGTTTTTGGAGGAATCCTTAAGCAAATACATCCGGAAACAAAACAAGAGTATCTTGTTAGATTTCACTCAAGAAAATGAATTGATAGTTAAGAGAATTATTTTACTACAACTAAATAAATTTTAGCCTAGTAAAATGTATTTTAAAATTCCAAGAGGATTTATAAAATCAACATTTTACTTTAAAAACTGATTTTCAAGAAGCTAAATTTATGTTTAATATAGATTTTAAGCATGATGTTTCCAAACAAATGTTTGCAAGATAACATGCTAACTTAGCTTGTTTTGATTTTGAAATCCAATATAAAAAAGGAGAAGATAATAGTCTTCTAGATTTCCTAACACGTGAATATTTGCATAATGATCTCTCATAGAGGAAGAGGAAGCCACTCTAATAGAGGTGGTTGAGGTAGAGGACAATATCCTCTAATCCAACATGTGAGTAATAGGGTAGCAACCAAAAATATTGCTTCAAGTTCTACAAATTCACCTTGTATTCCTATTCCAAGGGATCCATTATACGACGATTTTCAGAAATTTCTACAAGAAAAAGGGATTAATAATACCCTTAATTATGCTCATACATTCCTTGAAAGCGACAATGTCGAAGATACCACAGAATATAATGCTCATATAAAGACGAAATTCTTCTGTTAGAAAATAAAAATGTCAAGTTATGTTTTGAAAATAACGACCCATGGTTCTTAATGTCGAGATATCTGGATACAGTATCTTTTACGACATGTTCCTACAAACCAAAAAATTATTATGAGCATATACTCTTCTCTATAGGATCTATAGATTTTTCCCATTTTAAGACAAACAATAATATAGCCTACAATTTTAGCAAAACAATTATCAAAATGATAATATATGTAGAAGATTGGGGATTAAGTACCTTTCGTGAAAATGAATTTATAATACCTGAATCAAAATGAATTTTTAAATTCAATTATTGGGGATTATATTGATAGTTTTCATAAAGTATTTTTATATGAAAATCCCAATTGAAAATATTCTTGGATTTTTAAAGTTTGTGAAAAGTTTTACTAACAAAATATTCTAGTATGGTCCATAAGATGATGGATATCATATGGTTGAAGTATTGATATCCTTCCTGATGATCCATTTAGAAAATTATATAGTGAATGTATTTCAATCTCTCCTAAATATAAAGAGGCTTCAGCCCAAACTAAGGATGGAATAAAAGTTATATCTTTATTAGATTTTTTATAGAACTTTGAATACCATGGATATGGAAATGGTTTCCTCAAGTGGATTATAGTCCAAACAAATTCTATTTATTATAAAGGTTATACCTTACCAAATTATGGAAAAAAATGTTACAAAAAGATCCAGAAACAAAGGAACTAAATTCCAAACTAACTGTTGATATCAAGCAAAAAATCCAACAATATAGAGCCCAGATAGAATTCTCGCATAAAGTGAAGGATCAAGACAATCTTTTTCAGAAAATAGTAGAAGATTTAAAAGCTAAAACTATTAAGCTTCCATCTAAACAAGATATAATTAAATCATATATTGCACGAGTAAATGAACACATGATCAAAAATTTTGATCAACAAGAATCTACAAAATCAGACAGCTCAATGCTTTCAACTAAGATGAGAATCAATTCCAATGCTTAGCTGGAGAATCTCAAAAATGGAGGAGATAGTTCCCCCTGATTACATGTTTGACATGATAGAAGACAATTTACTCAGAAAGAATCTTGGAGAAGATTAGGGATCAACATCACAATAATCCCACGTGGAAGAAAAGTAAAGCTTAATAATTAAACTTTATTATTATGATGCTATCCATTATCATAAATGATGGAATCATTTTATCAGCTGTATAATCTTGTCGGAGATATTATAAGGCCTCTCTATTATTTGTTTAAATTGGTTTTAATTTTGGTTAGAAGTCTGCCCTTATATAAGGACTTGTATGTTTTCATTTTGAGACAGAGTTTTTCCGACCTGCCCTCACTTTCTCTTTTAAAATTTCTTCTTAGTTTGTAATAAATATTTGAAGTTTGGAGACTATTGGGAGCCTTATAATTTGTAAGGTGCTGTTTGTTTTTTCCAAGGCAAAATATCTGCAGTCTGTGGACCACCTCTGTAGACCTCTGCAGTAGAAGAGGTGGACCAAACGTCTGCAGTCTGAAAAAAAAGACTATTTTTTTAACATCTGCGGGCTACTAAAATAAACTGAAATCTAAATAAATTGACATTTTTAAACTTCAAAGTGAGTTTTTAATATTTTTATGATTTCGTTATAAATAATTAACGAATCTAGATCAATTTTTATGTATTATTGTATAAAAATAAAAATAAAAATTGTATTAATTAAGGTATATATTTGATAAAAACCAACAACTTTAGTTGAAAAGTTATAACAAAACATTATAATTAGGGATCAAAGAATTTGATACATAAATGGATGAAAATAAACTTCGATTTTTTCAATTAAATCCATTAAAAACGTACCATATAAATTGACGATACTGTATTAAATACTGTTTTACAAAATTTGGCAAAAAAAGTATAAATATATATTATGATTTTTTTCTCATATTTATGTAAACAACTTCAACAACTATTATTGTAATAAATCTTTATTTATAAATTTGTCAAAAATATCATGTTTGTATCGTCGAACGTTTATTTTTAAGTTTTGTAATTTTTTTTCAAATTGTTCATCATTAATAAAGTTGAGAAAAATATAGATTAAAAAAACTTTTAAAAAAATAAAGATATATATATATATATATATATATATATATATATATATATATATATATATATATATGTTTTTTTAGGCTAGAAGATGTCTGGAGATGTTAGAAGACTCCGATCCACATCTGCGCCAAGAAGAGGGCGCGCAGACATTTTTAGGTCTTCAGTCTTCAAAAAAACAAACAGTCCGCGAAGACTAATGTCTGCGCGGCGCAGACAGAAGAGGCCACACAGATCCGCAGATAAAAAAGAAACACTACCTAAGTCTCCTATTTTATTTATATTGTTCATAATTTTTAATTCTGTTTATATTAGCCTAATAGAAGGCTAAACATCTTAAATGTTGAGTAACCTATGAAATTTGTTTCATGGTTTGATTATGGAAAATTATGATGAAAATTAAAAAAGAAGAGTATTTTTGAAAAAAAAATCTTTAATTTTTTTAATCAAAATTTCATTTTAAGACTATATTGATCATTCGTGACCAATTATACAGTATGGTAACCATAAGTCATAAGATAGCCCGGGATATTACCTAACATGTAGTGTTTTTAAAAGGGTTAATATTTATTAACATGGAAACTCCATACTTTATAGTAATCACGAAAGTACAAGTATATTTATAAGATTAGTTTTATTGAATTTTTATAAATTATAAAATTAATCTATTTCTTCATAATTTAATTTACTCTAATAATTCAAATTTAATCATATTTCTTTATATTCTTTATAATTTAAATTACTCTAATAATTCAAATTTAATCATATTTCTTTATATTTTTTATAATTTAAATTACTCTAATAACTCCATATCCTCATACTTCACATTTTCCACGATCCTTTCATTATATATATATATATATATATATATATATATATATATATATATATATATATATATATATATATATATATATATATATATATATATATATATATATATATAAACACAAATGCTAATAAATAAAGATTTAATTTTGTCACATGTCGTACTATCATTTATTTTGCCACATGTCATTTTATGTTTTTTTTTCTATTTTATTATATTTTACATAATATTTAAATATAATAAATGTATACCAGTTTCAAAATTCTAATTGACTTTCATTCTAATTTCAAAATTCCAAAATTAAAGTGTCATTAGTTTCTATTGTTTATATATATCTAAATTATTTGTTTTAATTTAAAAGAAAAAACACTTAAATTTTAATAACTCAATATTTTCTTATTTTTCTTATAAATTCAAACATTACAAATGTTTAGAATTTCGTATTTAATTAATTTTTTTAATGAATCCATGTAATACGTGTGTGTTACACCTAGTATATTATATTTGTAAAAAAATATGTTCATCACTTCAACTATTGTGATATGTGCTACATTTTTGCATGAGGCCATTTCATGCGTATAAGTTACTATATATATATATATATATATATATATATATATATATATATATATATATATATATATATATATATATATATATATATATATATATATATATATATTTGCGTGAGGCCATTTCATGTGTATAATTTTCTAATTTTTAGATGAAAAAGATTATTAATATTATTTTGATAAGGTATTCTTAATTCTTTTAATAGTTATTTATCTATATATTTAATCTAGTGTGGCTTATGAACAATAATGTTCGTAAGCCAATTGAGTTTGATCGACTTTGGCTAAAATGGATGATGGCCTCCATCTCCACCAATTGATGGTTTCCACACTTCTTCCACTCCATCGCTCCAGATTCTTTTCCTCTATGCATTCTCTTTTATATTTATGTATCTAGAATCGAGAAGTGAGGCTTATGAATCAATTTTTTGTCCCTGTTGTTGTCTTCTCCATGTTTCTCTTCTGTATTTTTCGTTTATTTTGTTTTATGTATTTATAGCGTTCGATGTTTTTGTGTGATTTAGGGTTTCATAGACCATGATGATTGTCTTCTATTTTCTTCTACTGCTTTCTTCTGCCGGTCCAGTTTCTTGTGTTCTTGCAGGAGTCTTCTGCTGATGAATTTGTTAGTCAGGTCCTGATAAATTTCTTGGCATGAGCCCTAATTTCTTTTTGTTTTTAATTTTGGAATCAAAATTGAATGTCACATGCATAAATCATAATACATTTTTCTTCTACACCCATCTAACTACAGATGATATTAATGACTGGAGGAAACTGAGCAAAGTTGGTCCTCTCTTTAGCTTAATCAAGAAGAAGAGTCGAAAGAAGATGGAGACAGTTTAACCCCATTTCGCCACCTTCGCTTCCTTTCATGACACATCTTTTACTTAATTTAAACTATTAAAATTTACTATTCTTTGATTTGTCTTTCCCATTCATCAAATAGGTCAATTAACGCCGCCTACAACATCACCGCTTGTTTTCATCTACAATCAATAATCTTTTCACCAATATATAAATCTTTGAAAGATTGGTCGGATTCTGTTTCTCTATTTGATCATATGAAGGGTAGTAATATTTGATCTAATTTATACCTTAATTGTCGCTCCACATCTTCCATTCACTTAGATGGTGGTTGATTGAAGATGAAAGTTCAAGAAAGGAAAAGAGAAGAAATTATGGAACAACTGGTAATTCGGTGTTTTATTGTACTTTAAGTTATGCGCTCCACTTGTTTGATCTAATGTCTAACTAAAGATTTTAAATACTTTATGAAAACCGAAAAATTTGGATTATGAAGCTATGTAAGCATGTCATTTCATCTTGATAGACTGTTTCATAATGTTATGATCCCAGATAAACACACTTAATGATTGGTTAGCAAACGCTCTAATTATAGGTCGACCTATGTGCAGCTCCAAAGAGTAAATCTACCACTTATCATTTCAATTATCTGTCTAATTGGCATGTAAGTTGGTTTTTGTGATAATATCTTTCTCTTTCCTATACCTATTTGGTTTTATGCAACGGAATGACGAAATTAAACATGGTATTGGAATAAGCAAGAAAATGGAATGAATTATTACATTCCATTACCATGTTTGGTTAGCCTCATGGAATGAAATGAATTTATATGTAAATGCAACATATACTTTCAACTATACTCTATTCATTATATAATTATAGTGTACGTATATGGATAATGGGCTGAGATTACAACAAATCCTATAAAAACATTAACATAATTAAGCCTATAATCTTAGTTTGAATATATATATATATATATATATATATATATATATATATATATATATATATATATATATATAATATGTCCACTTTATGAGATATATGGTTGTTGAAAACTTTAGATCCTTGTGGGTGGTTTTGTTAATATATCTATGGAATACTTTGATGCATTTTTTATGTAAAAGAAAAAAAAAATTGTCATGTTTTTTGGTTGTAGGCAACGTGTGGAATCCTGGAAATTGTGTTTGCCACATTTGAGAATATGATGTATGGGCAAGGTATTTTACATATTTAGCTACTAAAATTTATGTATTTCAACATCTTGTGCACATTGGAACTTGATTTGTGATGGGTTTAAAGGGAAAAATAGCAACATAATTATATTGATTTGTTTATTATCGGATCCTACTTTCATTTCTTTCTATTAAAACATTGTACTTTCAACATTCTACTCAACTATAGCAATGTCATTATTGTCATCCAAATACAAAGCAATTTTCAATGCTAGAATTCGGTAGTTTTTTTTCGAAATACAGTCCTTTTGAAAATTTGAACATATGAGGCTATAATTTGCTAGATGTTTCAAAATTCAAAGTACAAGGAGTTAATAAGATAAAAAGTGAAAGTTTGTAATAGAAGTATTTGAGACTAGGATGATATAATACACAAATTAGGAAAAGCATATTGCTATTTCTTGATTTTTAACCACTTTAAAGTTTTGTTAATATATATTAGGATTCATTTATTAAATATATTCTACTTTCTTTGGTACTGATAATAGTCTCCCATTACAAATTTTATGAAACCAGACACAAAGACATGTAATTGGGTGATTAAGGCTTATGCATGGGAAAAAGGTTTTGATAGGTAATGTTCAGTAAGTTACCAATGTTTTAACATTTTTCTCTTATTATGACATTATACTTTGGAAAATTCACCAAATTTTAGTGAAATTTGTTATGTGTTTAGATGATATTGCTGAATTGGTAGATTATTCAAAGTACAATTATGTAACAGAAACAAATAAAAATAATATGGCATAAATTATAATTAACAAATCAAAGTAGTATGTTGCTATTTTTTCATTTAACTCTTTTCTATAAGCACATACATCAACAGAAATGCATATATATATATATATATATATATATATATATATATATATATATACCTGCACACTTGTTTAATAAAAATTAATGGCATCCTTCATAGATGAACTATCCTTAATTTTTTTTTGTTACTTTCATATTTGTTTTTTAATAACTATTTTAAGTAGAAACTTTGTAAATATATAGGGTGCAAAACATTGTTGTTGTACTTGGTATGATGGTAGAAGATCACAAGAATGTACAACCTAATGTGAAAACCTATGTGTAAGTCAAAATTATATGAAGATTAGTCTATACTATAAGCAAAAGGCAGCAATTAATTTCATTATATGTTTATTGTAGCATCCTACTTTCATTTCTTTCTACTAAATCATGGTACTTTGAAAACTATACCAAATTATAACAATGTCATCTAAAATGAATGCAATTTTCATTGCTCTAAAAATGATTGAAAATACAATACTATAATAGAAAGACATGAACGTAAGGTGCTTTGATACACACACACACACACACACACATATATATATATATATATATATATATATATATATATATATATATATATATATATATATATATATATATATATATATATATATATAGGTGTAGCTCAAGCCGATGAACAATGAGTTATGCTAAAATGAACTTTTACTTCTATTATAGTAATAAACGTCAATATGCATTAAAGTTTGTAAATATAGAATGTTGATGCGTTTATGATAAATAAAATGATTTATATAATTATTCATGACAAGTTCTTGTATCATTAGTTATTTAATATCATTTCAAGCTATTAGTGGAATGCTTTACCAAATATTGTTCTAAGAGAGAGCTATCTGACATTTTCGAAACCTTATTTATATATATACTAATTAAGAAGTAACATGTGAACAGGACCTTGCTCTTATTGGTTGAATTTTTGATTTTCTTTTTTCTTTTTTGTAATCTGCATTTTTCTAATTATAATGGGTCGGTGCAGTTACTATTCATTCCCAAGCCGTGTTACTTTTAATCATTTCTTCTCCTCTACGTGTTTCTCTCTCTGTAGTCTACCTTTCTTTTGTCCAATAAAATGTTTGCACATATTTCCCACCGACTACATCTCCATCTCTGATATCTACTCTTTGAAGCTTCATCCTGACCTCCACTGTTCCGTTTTTGAAATCACCATCGGAGGTTTTCGTTTTCTTTATCTCCTTTTTGATTATCAACCATCTGGGCCTGACAATTATCGTCAAACCGTACCAGGCTTATTCACCATCCGGATAGGCGTACCGAACAACGGTGTACGTTCACCATGGAAGGGAGGAGGACTATCGCACACTGTTCCTCATCGACCCTTTAAATCAAAGTTTGATGCCTCCTATCTGTTATCGAGAAAGAAAAACGGAGGTGGGTTCCTTCGATCCTTCACTGGTAAAAAATAAATACGAAGGAAACAGGTGGTGATGGTATTTGTCGATGGTGTTGGTCTAAGGAAAACATCACTCTATTCTATTTCTTCCAACGCTTCTGTCGATACTCGACCATTACGCCATCATTGTATTTGATTTCAGGTTTGTGACATCGACTTCAATGACAACTCATGTAAGGAATTATTGAATAGAGACAAAATTCATGGTTTATTTTCCCTATTTACTTTGACGGGGTAGTGGTGGAGATGGATTGTTATTTGCCCTGCCTGATTACAAAAACTCAAAGTGGCCATTGGGGTCACCTTCATAAATTTCAACTTCCACACTTCCAGATATCTCTAGGTATCTCTATTTCTGATCAAAGTGGCCTATTTTTGTTTCAACTGTAGAAGTATAAGTAAGTATACACTAAATGTATTAGTTCTTCAATTTTTATTTTAGGATGTTGAATTTTCTATTCTTTAGTCAAAATAGATAATTGATTTTATGATGATTGTGTATGTGTTTTGCCTTCATCTTCTTTAGGGGAAACGACAATAGAAAGAGTTTGTGGCGACGACGAGAAGAACACATTTCCGTTGCTAATCTTTTACCCGAACAAACATAATGAGAAAAGCTTTCACCATGTAAGATTTCATTTTTCAAATACAAAATGAATTAAAGAGAATTTAGTTTTTGAGGATGTATGAATTAATGGTGTCTATTTTATGAAGTAAATTCTAATTTTTTTTTAGGATGTATAGATTAATGGTGTCCATTTCATGAGGTAAACTCTAAATAAACTCCAAAATTGTAGTGTGCAGTCAAGATTTTCACCTAACAGAATTTAATGAGGCTACGTAGTTGCAAGTTGCCGGCCCATTCCCATTACATATTTACTGACTATGATTCTTCTCTGCCGTATTTAAACCAGAAAAATGCGGTTCAAGGACAACAAATGAACAGGGAGCCCTCTGCGACATTACAATGTCACATAATAAAGCTCCAACTTAAAACTTCTTCACTTATCCATTCTAGATTCGATTTAGATCCCATTAAAGGGTTTGTCTCTATTTCTTCATTCTTGATCTGTTTTTGATTATCTTTTTATGTATGAATTATAATGTGGTTGATTGGATCCAAATTAGCTCAGTCGATTATCATTCATTTCATCTTTTATTACGATATAGACCAGTAGCAAGATGATTAGTGACCAAAATCTGTGGAGCACAAGTATGTCAAAATTCTATTTTGGATGCAGTAATGCCACCAGTCAGCTCCCAAGTAAGTGGTTTCTTCAAAACTCAAAAGGGTAGTTAGTTCTTGTAATGCTTTTCATTAATTTGTGTGTTTTCTTTTCTTTAACCACAGAAGCTCAATCAGTAAGACGACCTAATCGATACTTGCTGATTGACACCAGTGGAGGTTTAAACCAACAAAGAATTGGGGTTACTCATACTTGATAACTTGACATCTTCCTTCATTTCATCCTATTTACATAAACTAACTTATCTTAATTCTACCTGTAATCTCAGATTATCATTCTTATTCTTATTTGGTTGAAATTATTTGGCATCTACCTAAAGACAAGATTATCACAGTTTACAGATGTCGCCCATTAGTTGATCCCATTTACCACATACAACTTTTGTCAATGCAATCGCTTGCTTAAAGGTAAAGTTTTTTATTTTATAACGTGACATTAAATATGCTTACTCATTTGTATATGTTTTTATAAATAATGTTAGTCTTGGTGTCTCTTTACATATGGTTTTTAGTAATTTTTACTTTTTTCATTTAATATTGTGAAAATATTAAGTTTTGTGAATAATGGTATTAAATGAGTAACGTATTTTGTTTGCTGGAAGGAAAAAGTGGGGAAAGAATAAGCTATCGTGCTGTCAATTTGTTGTAATTATCAGTTATTAAGCTTCAATGTTATCATTTTGTTGTGATTATAATCTCTTAGGTTGTTCTGATTGTAAGCTACTAAGTGGTTCTGTGTGCAAATATAGAAACCACGCATTTGTCCCATCCAGTTGATTTCACTAAACATCTGGCAGATGTAAGTAATATTTACTGGAAATGATTGCTTAATGTTGTCATTGTCTCAACTTGTATTGGGGTTTTATGCATACATTGTAATCACTAATTCCTGGCACTATCCATCATTTTTGCATTAATGTTGTGCAGATCTTCGAGTCTTGATTAAGGATTTTATTTTATCTTTATTTTGTAATTTATTTTAATGACATGGAAATGTTGTAAATTATGTTAGGTTGGAGTGAGACTGCTTTGCAGCTACTGCAGGTGTTATAACATTTTGAAAATAAAAATTGCTGTTAGGTGTAACTAAGTAAATATACTTACGGTTTGTTATTTCGAAGCAGGGGCATTTTCGGTATTTTCACGTCTTTTGTCTACGTACTTCCTTTTGTTAGCACCCTACTTTCTTTTATCTCTTAAAATAGTTTGTTGTTCTTTCTTATTTATAGCTAAAATAAAGTCAATTTTTTTT
The DNA here is from genome assembly GCF_002870075.4 of Lactuca sativa. Taxonomy (NCBI): domain Eukaryota; kingdom Viridiplantae; phylum Streptophyta; class Magnoliopsida; order Asterales; family Asteraceae; genus Lactuca; species Lactuca sativa. The sequence goes on along the minus strand of NC_056630.2, from coordinate 196,466,683 downwards.
CATTAATCTTTTCTTCATTGATCCACTTCCTTCTGAACACCCTTAAGAGAATCCTTAACATCATGTGAAATCCATTTTTATTATGTTGGAAATGGGAAGCGACTTGCAGGCTACTTCTGTCCATAGAAATATGATACTTTTAGACCAAAAAAAAAAAGACAATTTTACCCTTTAATCAAATGCCAAATTCCAACCCCGCACCGCGGGATCCTTCCCTAGTTAAAACTAGTGGTGGAATTAAAGTTTTATGTATTTAAGGAATTATGGAGATCCATTTATGTATAAAAGGCGCTCCTTTATATACTCTTTCCATTTTTGCTTAACATCTATGTTGAGAAGCAATTGAGAGTTATGCAACAGATTGTAAGGATCACACTCTAACTCAACTTGCTATTGCATCGATAAATTTAGTTGCGATATGTAAAGTTCTCTCTTTATCATTATACCAAAGGGATAAAATCCACAAAAACAACATACTTTCATTTCTACTTATTATGGCATTATGCTTTCAATTGTTTTTCTATTAAGGCATGCTACTTGAAAATATACCCACTTTAAACCCTTAAACTTTGACTTTTTCATATTATTTTCTTTTACAGTGAGTTTGAATCATCCAAAAATTATGATCCAAAATTTTCATTTTTTTGATTTAAGTAAAAACAGTATTCCAAAACATTGTCCACACCCTAATAGAAAAAAAGCATCATCAAAATCAGAGTATGTACCCTGAACAAAATACATATGGTGTGTATGATGCAGTCAACCCGAGTTCTTCCCGTTGGAACCGAAAGTATGTAAAATATATACTAAAAGAGAAAGTATAAAGTTTAGCAAGTTCCCCAAAGTACCACATACCAAACATAAAATAAACATATAATGGGCCCCGCCTGGCATTGGACCCCATCTGGCATCGGGCCCTGCCTGGCATCGAGCCCCGCTCGGTAATAAATAGGGCCCCACCCAACATAAATATAGCATATATTAATTAATTACATACACATGCAATTAATCACAAAGATACTTAGCATATAAATGGTGATCGATCCCTGCCCGACATTGGGCCCTAGCCCGGTAAGCACATAACACATGCAAGACTCACGTAGACAACTAGCATATTAACATAGAATGAGCATGGGCCAATATTGGTGTAACACCCCGAATTCAGAAGTGCAAGTTCCAGGTTCTTAGTGTAAATAAGGAAGGTCGGCTCGGTGAGTCGATGGATAAACTCGGCGAGTCATGTCGGGATTCTGGTCATGCGTTAAGTGACCAACTCGGCGAGTTGGTGCTGGATTAAGATAAACCCTAATCCGTGGTTCGTGCCCTATAAAAAGGACATAATACTTTTCCTTCAGCCTCTTTACCCTTCCTTTGAGTCCTAGAAACCATAATAGTCGTGAGTAGAAGCTTGGATAAGTGATTTAAGAAGAAAATCTTGAAGACTAAGGAGCTTGGATCAAGGATGCTTGAGGAGATTTGACTTACTCTTCAGTTGGAGGTTGTTTTGAGGTAAGGATTCATCATCTTGGCTTTATTCCTTCTAGATCCTCCTTTTTGGAGCTTTAGGGTTGTTTGGAAGAATTTATGTTGAGATCTTGATGCATGAGTTAGATCTGGAGTTGAAACTCCAGATCTGAGTTCCATATGGATTCTATGTGAAGAAAGCCCTTTGATTAGCCATGCAAAAGCCAGGCCTAATGAGTTAAGTTCCATTTTAGCTTGGTTTTTGATGAATGGGTCATGGAAGCACGTAAAGGTAGCAACTTTATGTTGCTAATGAACCATAGGGACCCTGATCTAGTGTTTGGAGTAAGAGAGTGGCTCTGTGACTCGAGATTATGGAACTTCACACTGGACTCGGCGAGTCGGACTATAGATTAGGCATGAGTCTCGTAGTAACTCGGCGAGTCACATGGGTGTACTCGACGAGTTGCATGAAGATAGGCAGGAACTCGATGAGTTGGAAGAACAACTTAGCGAGTCCGTTGAAGATTGCCTTGGGCTCGGCGAGTCTGTTCTTGGACTCGGCGAGTCTGTTCTTGGAATCGGCGAGTCTGGTCATGGAACCCTGACCTTTTCTGGTTAAGTCGTGAATCGGTGAGTCGAGGGATGACTCGGTGAGTTGAGCATGAAGGGAATCAGAGTTTGTTGGACTCGGCGAGTCTTGGGGCGACTCAGCGAGTTGATTCGTGGTTTGGGAGTTTCTGAGTGTAGGGACTCGGCGAGTCTGCGGGTTGACTCAGCGAGTAGAGTCAGCCAGGAAGTTTGACTTTGACTGAGGACTTTGACCTGGACCAAGAGTTGACCAGTCGATTTCCGGGAGTATTTTTAGTAATTGTTGGCATTCTTTGAGTTCAGTGATTTGCTGTTGACCAGTGGGGGAGTTCGTGACGGTGATTGGAGCAGCGTGATTTTAGTTCTTCAGCCGACAGTTGCAGGTGAGTTATCCTCACTATATCCACAGGGTCTACAGCACTAGGCCGGCCCTTTTATCGGATGGAAATCCGGGTAGTTGTTGTTATGTTATTGATTTGTTATGTGGTTGCATCCTGGTAGTTAGGAGGGCTTATGTTAGAGACCTGGTTAGGGTCGGTATCCTGGTTTATAGGATGATACTATGCTGGTGACCAGTTAGGTCGGTATCCTGGTAGGGATGTGCTATGTATGTGATCTGCTAGATTGGTTGATTAGTTGTGAATTGCTATATGATTATGTTTATGTGCACATGGTTGTTAGACTGGGGTTGGGTTGAGGCGGCTCCTGCTTTGGTTAAAATTTTTAGAGCGTTACAAGATGGTATTAGAGCCTTGGTTTGAGTGAATTGGAGGAACATTCGTGTGAATCCAGTCTCAAATCAAATAGAGTTTTCAAAAGATAATTTAAAATGGTTTTCAAAAATGAGTACAGGAGGACGCGGAGGTACGATTACCCGGAGCCAGTAAGTAACCCCAAAATACCATACAAGTTATTTGTTTATGAGATATGATAGAACAACATGCTAGTACTAGGCTAGTGATCTTCAGGAATTACATGATAGAGTTCCCTGATTCATGATGCCTGCTAGCCTAGGATTCCTTTATGTATGAGATTTTCAGTGTTCCTCTAGGGGTGGGGGTTGATTGCTCGTTATGTATGTTCTTCATTAGGGTGTAGTGGTGATACTTGATATAAATATAGGTAGGTGTGGAAGGTAGTATGGGCCCGTACTACTGAAAGCACAGGACCCATACACACATCAAGGAAGTCACAACCGTAGGGTTGTATTGGGAGTTGGTTCCCGGATTAATGGGAAGCATCTGATTTTCTTGTGGTGTATTTTTAGTATGGTGGTTACGAGGCATGCCAAGGGTGGATTCGGGTCAGGATTGGGATCAGGAGAGGGCGATCATGATGGATCAGTATTACCCGAGGTCATTGGTCAGATGAGTACGGATGAGTTGGACACCAGGATTTGGGAGATCCTACATGATGAGGTTGCTTCGATGTTCCATACTGAGTTGCCGAAATTGTTTGGGTCGATCAAGACCGCTTTGGTTGAGTATTTTGATGAGCGCTACGCGGCTCTAGCAGAGACAGCGGCCGCGGCAGCCACAACAGCTGTGGCAACAGCAGGGGGAGGAGCCAGTAGAGGCTTTCAGTATCGGGACTTTGACAACACAAAGCCCCCTACCTTCGATGGAGTTCAGGAACCGATTGTTTCTATGAGATGGTTGTCAGACGTGGAGGGGTGTTTCTTCACGTGTTCATGCCCTGCTGATCAAAGGGTGAGGTGTGCTCTGAACCTGTTAAGGCTCGGGGCGAAGGATTGGTGGAGGTTGACTACGGGGTCTTATTCTGATGCGCAATGGGCTGCGTTTACTTGGGTTCAATTTCGAGACATGTTCAGTACTCGTTATGTTCCGCGGGTGGAGCGGGAGAGATTGGCTCAGGAGTTTTTGGAGCTGAAGAAGGATTCTGAATCGGTGACGGAGATCACCAAGATGTTCATGGAAATGCCCTGAATTTGCTTCAGAGCAGGCTCATATGACCCGATATCTGAGTATTCTCAAGAGGGATATTAGACAATTTGTGTCTACGCAGAGATGTGATACCTTGTTAGAGTTGCAGGAGGCCGCCAGGCGGCGTGAGTTGGAGATTGAGTTACAATTGCGAGAGCAGAGGCAGGCCCCGGTGCAGTCGCAGCCGGCGCCGAAACGGTCCAAGACTGTTGATTCTAGGATTGGGGATCAAGGCAGCCGCGCTTGTGGGAAGTGCGGGAAGGGTCACACCGGAGCTTGTAGGTCCGGTGGTTCGTGCCGAAAGTACGGGAGAGAGGGGCATTACGCGAGGGATTGTCGTTAGTCAGCCCCGGTTCAGGATATGAGAATTTGTTACCAGTGTCATCAGGTTGGTCACATGAGGGCCAATTGTCCACAGCTTGCTGCAGGACCAGTGCAGGCTCCAGCACCAACCACTTTGAGGATTACGGGTGGAGGTCAGGGTGGAGCGGAGCCCCTGAGGGCTCAAGGATGTGCTTATTAGCTTACAGCAGAGGAGGTCAGGGCAGAGCCGGATGCAGTTGCGGGTATGTTTTCGTTTCGTTGCTGTTTGCTTATCTTGTTGTTTATGTGGTGCTGTGTTTTATTTTCCGTTTTACGTGTTTCCTGGTTTGGTTTGGAGTGTTAGTAACTAGGAGTGTAGGAGGTTAGCATCCAAAAGATTGATGGTCAGGATTCGGTTGTATGGTCTTATTGTCGGGTATAGCAATTGGGATCTGAGAAGTGTTCAGCAGGGAGTCGAACTCCCTTAAAGTTCATGAGGTGCGATGCTGGAAAACGATTTTGTGGAAATTGCTCATTTCAGAGGAAACCAGTTCATGGATACGAGGAGTATGTTGAGTAAGGATGATTGTTTCATGCTAGTTAAGTCACCGGTGGTTGGAAGTCAGTGTTCTAAGTGGGGGAGAATTGGAAAATTCTCAGGAGGATCTACAAGCATTAGAGATTGATTAGCCGTTGAGATTTGACAGTCTTTTATTCAGCCAAGAGTATGGGCTGGTATGAGTAAGTGACCGACAAGTGGGGGCAGGGAGCAGACCATGGTTTCAGGAAAGGTAGTGGTTGATGTGAGGCCTGGGTTTAGGCCATGGAAAGGATTCCGGGATCGGAACGAGAGTTTGGAACCCCTGGATGGCTAGAACAGTATGTACATAAGAGATTCCCAGGAAGGATAGTTCGAGATGATGTGTGATAGTCTGAGCGGTCCGGGGAGACTGAAGGCCGGTGGGCGTGCCAGTCAGGCCGAAGGCTCGGAGAAAGGTCCAGACAGGCTAAAGGCCTTGGAGGGCGGTCCAGACATGCTGAAGGTTCTGAGAGTGGTCCAGATTGACTGAAGACCTGGTAAGGCGGTCCAGTCATGCTGAAGACTCTATATGTGTTGATAGATCTATATGAGGAGATGGCTTGAGTATGTTGTAATGCAATTGCAACCAGTGGGTTTGCCTCCAGGTATTGATTACGTTAGTGAAAGGTGGTGTATGGACTTCGATGGTCCTTGTGATCAGATTCAGAGTATATGTGATGCATGGAATAGCGGTTACTCTACGAGGGATGGTGTAGAGTGGGGTGTGAGCACCGTGGCACTTGTTGTTATGGCAAGGTCGTCGAGTAGGTTTCCTTGGATAAGAAAAGGGAAAGGTATGTAGCTCCGAGAAGGAGTGTTGGTTCACTGTAGTGGGAACAGTAGTGTGGATGGATGATTGAAAGTATTCCAATTAGGGATGTTGAGCACTGTGATTGTGCCAGTGGTATGGAAGCACATCCGGATGGGATGTCTGTTGAGGTTGCAGAAAAATTTCCGGTGGTGTAGAACTAGAGGAGTTTGGAAGGGATGCAATGATGGATCCTTGGATTCTCGGTATGGTTGTGATCAGGGGTTATGTATATAGTGGTAATTCATCCTGGGGAAGATTAGTGGTATCGTGAGTGTGTCGGGTTTTCCATCTCGAGGATGTAGACCAGGCCAATTGCGGAAGAGAGCTTATGCGAGTTACTCGGGAGCTGAAGGGGGTGTCATCTTGCAGCACGAAAAGAAAAGAGTTTGGATTTCCTGGAAAAGAAAAGGGTATGTAGTTTCGGAAGGAGCGAGGGTCCTCCGTGAGGGGAGGAAGTGGAGTAAATGGATGACCGACATGCTTCGGATATTGATAGAAAGTATAGAGCTTGTACCAGATATATGGGAGCACCTTCGAGTGGGCTACTTGTGGAGGATAGTGGTTCCAGCGTGGAGACCGGGACAGAGGAAGGTGAGACGGCAGGTTAACAGACTCAGGAGTCGTCTGGATCGGTTCTGAGGACCGCATGAGGATATTACGGTCGGAGACCAAGGACCTAGAGACCATGATGAGAAGGTGAGAGTGAGTTTCTTGCGAGAGCTGAAGGATGCGGCGTCCTGTCCGTGTGCGAAGGATAGATACAAAGGGGAAATAAGATTGGTTCCAGGTTGCAAGTTATCAGAGTTATCGCCAATTTTGAGGCGAAGGGAGATGGATTAGTGACTTAGCAGAGCTCAGTGGGTTGATATGGTATCTGGCGGCTCGCAGGTTGCGATAGTATATCCCTGATTTGAAGGGATGGTATCTTCGGGTGATACGTGGTCGATATGTGGTGTCATTGAGGAGGAAGGCCGACGGTCGGCTTGGAGTAGTGGTAAGGATGTCAAGCGGGAAGTAGTCATTATAGGAGAGATGCAGTAGTAGGGTTGCAAGAACCTGAGTTGATTGAGAAATCGGAGTCTGCAGTGCAAGGGTTTGAGCTGAAGTGTATACTGCAGTAGGCTTCGAGGACGAAGCCTAATTTAAGTGGGGGAGAATTGTAACACCCCGAGTTCAGAAGTTCAAGTTCCGAGTTCTTAGTGTAAATAAGGAAGGTCGATTCGGTGATTCGATGGATAAACTCGGCGAGTCAAGTCGGGATTCTGGTCACGCATTAAGTGAACAACTCGGCGAGTCGGCGGCTGGACTCGGCGAGTTGGTGCTGGATTGAGAAAAAACCTAATCCGGGGTTTGTGCCCTATATAAAGGACATAATACCTTTCCTTAAGCCTCTTTACCCTTCCTTTGAGTCCCATAAACCCAAATAGCCGTGAGTGGAAGCTTGGATAAGTGATTTAAGAAGAAAATCTTGAAGACTAAGGAGCTTGGATCAAGGAGGCTTGAGGAGATTTGGCTTACTCTTCGGTTGGAGGTTGTTTTGAGGTAAGGATTCGTTATCTTGGCTTTATTCCTTCTATATCCACCTTTTTGGAGCTTTAGGGTTGTTTTGAAGAATTTATGTTGAGATCTTGATGCATGAGTTATATTTGGAGTTGAAACTCCAGATCTGAGTTCCATATGGATTCTATGTGAAGAAAGCCCTTTGATTAGCCATGCAAAATCCAGCCCTAATGAGTTAAGTTCCATTTTAGCTTGGTTTTTGATGAATGGGTCATGGAAGCACGTAAAGGTAGCAACTTTATGTTGCTAATGAACCATAGGGACCCTGATCTAGTGTTTGGAGTAAGGGAGTGGCTCTGTTACTCGAGATTATGGAACTTAATGTTGGAATCGGCAAGTCTGGCAGATGACTCGGCGAGTCGGACTAGAGATTAGGCATGAGTCGCGTAGTAACTCGGCGAGTCAAATGGGTGTACTCGACGAGTTGCATGAAAATAGGCAGGAACTCGACGAGTTGGGAGAACAACTTGGCGAGTCCGTTGAAGATTGCCTTGGGCTCGGTGAGTCTGTTCTTGGACTCGGCGAGTCTGGTCATGGAACCCTAACATTTTCTGGTTATGTCATGAATCGGTGAGTCGAGGGATGACTCGGTGAGTTGAGCATGAAGGGACTCAGAGTTTGTTGGACTCGGCGAGTTGATTCGTGGTTTGGGAGTTTCTGAGTGTAGGGACTCGGCGAGTTTGCGGGTTGACTCAGCGAGTAGAGTCAGCCAGGAAGTTTGACTTTGACTGAGGACTTTGACCTGGACCAAGAGTTGACCAGTCGATTTTCGGGAGTATTTTTAGTAATTGTTGGCATTCTTTGAGTTCAGTGATTTGCTGTTGACCAGTGGGGGAGTTCGTGACGGTGATTGGAGCAGCGTGATTTTAGTTCTTCAGCCGACAGTTGCAGGTGAGTTATCCTCACTATATCCACAGGGTCTACAACACCAGGCCGGCCCTTTTATCGGATGGAAATCCGGGTAGTTGTTGTTATGTTATTGATTTGTTATGTGGTTGCATCCTGGTAGTTAGGAGGGCTTATGTTAGAGACCTGGTTAGGGTCGGTATTATGGTTTATAGGATGATACTATGCTGGTGACCAGTTAGGTCGGTATCCTGGTAGGGATGTGCTAGGTATGTGATCTGCTAGATTGGTTGATTAGTTGTGAATTTCTATATGATTATGTTTATGTGCACATGGTTGTTAGACTGGGGTTGGGTTGAGGCGGGTCCTGCTTTGTGCTATAGGCCAACATACCTAGGGCAGAACGGTTATTCCGAAGGCCCAGCGAGCGGTCCGGATAGGCTGTAGGCCCCAAGAGGGCGGACCAGCCGTGTCGAGGCTCGGAGAGTGGACCAGGCCAACCGAAGTCCCGGTGCGGGCGGACGAGTCACACTATAGAGTCAAAGAGTGGACCGGGTGGATTGAAGGCCCGGTGCGGGCGGACCAATCACATTGTAGACTCGATGTATATGGCTTGACCCGGAGAGTGGCCCAGGTGGATTGTAGGCCCGGTGCGGCGGACCAGTCACACAGTAGACCCGAAGTGCATGGCTGTTCTGTTTTGTTTATGACATGATATGTGTATGGTATTCTGGGGGTATCACACTAAGCTTTCGGGCTTACAGTTGTGGTTTAATGTTTCAGGTACTTCAGGAGACCGTGGCAAGGCAAAGGCATGATCGTACCGCTCCTCATGTTTATGTTTTACGATATGGTTCTGGGAATACTCTGATAATAAATGTATTGAAAACTTTTTTGTAATAACTTAATGAATTTGGGTTGTTTTTGAAAAGTTTAAATTGGTTGAAAATTTTAGAGCGTTACAATTGGTGCTTTCAACCCGCTAAACCCGGTGAGGAAAACTCGCATTGAATGTTGAATGATAGCTGAATAGGTCCCGACTCTGAATATCAGCTCTACCCAACCCCTAAACAAAAACAATTCCTTAGATACAAATCAAAATGCCTCAACACCCCCTATAGGTTAAACTTGGTCAAAGATAAATGTAGTTGTAATCAATCGAATGTATGAAATGAAATCAGAGTGTGAACTAAACAAGAACACAAAATCATAAGTAATATCATTTTGGCTCAATATTGCTTTTGGAGGAAACAGATAAAGTTATAGAGTAAGAACTATAAAAGCCAAACAGTTACTCTAACTTTAGTACCTATCCTTATTTATAGGAATTACAAAAGCACACATAAAATACATAAGGGCTTATACAATAACGCTTCGATAGTAAGACGCGCCCTAATGCAAAACATATAAGACTGACTTCGACACTAACATAGACTAAGGACACTTCGATACCTCATAACTAATTTCAACCTCAAAATTCTCCCCCTTTATGAGCAGTGTCGAATCCTAAATAGTCAGCATCTTAGTAGCTTGATGTATTACTCTTCTTATCTCCTTATACCATACGATTGTCTTCCAGATCTCAGCTTTATCACCATCATTGTTCCTTTTGCAATTATTCATACAAACCAAAAGATTCGTATATTGAGAATTGGTATACTTTTCTACATCACACACTTGAAATAAAAATTTGGTATTCTTCCCTTTCTTGTTCTTCCCAATGAACATTATTCCCATCGGTTTCACATAGATCTCACCATCAACAAAGTTTTTAAGACCCCCTACACCTTTCAACATTGATTGAGGCACAGTAACTTGTTTACCCATCGCAAGTGCAAGTTCCACGTCTGTCATTGCAAGACACTCAAAGTAATTGTCGATGAACAGTTTTAAGTGTGCGAACCCAAGTAGAAATTCTTCTTTGTTGGTCAATTGAAGCTTCGAAACATCTGTGCACTTCAAGATCTTAGCAGCATCGATGAGATCATTGATATTCATCAATGGAAAATCTGCTGCTGAAAAATTAAATGCAACATTATTGGGTCGGGCTGCATGAAATCTGATATTCTGCAATACCCCTGTGAATAAAACATCCTTTGAGCTATTCAGAACTTTTACCATCTTTACCAAAGACCAAATTTATTCTTCTCTTTTTCCAAGAACAACGTGGAATCTGAGCTTCAATCTTTTATGTTCTTCCTTATCTTTAAACTTATCAATAATGTGATATTGAGCAGAAATCAACATCATCTCATTGATAGGAAAGTCCAACCGATTAAAATCAGTTTTTTAAATCAGTTTTTTCGATATCAAAGCTCTATTTAGGAACTTTACAAAAATTCAAGCATAACTCCATTGTAAACAGAAGCTTTAATTGTTTCATAGATGTAATGTTTTATTGGATCAGCCTTATCAAGAACAGGAGGATCACTCTGTCTTTAGCGAAGAAGACTTTGAATTTTTCTTTGTTTCTCCATTTCCTATTCTAAAGCCAACTTCTTCTCTTTTGTAATTGGTTCATTCAGGATACCTTTCCTTTTTCTTTCATTTCTTCAGTTGATGGAGGTGGCTTCGAACTTGATCCACTAACAGGTGAACCAATTACAACACCTTTAGTTAAAGGCTTCGAAGTAGTGGTTGTTGAAGTAGTTGCCGTGGGCATCAAATTAACAAATTTCATAAGAGGATCAAGATCATCCTTCGGATGATATTCCAACAAAGAAAACATTTGGGATAATGATTCCTGAGAAACAGAAGAGGAAGCAGGAACAGTAAGTTTCGAAATCAAATCCTTCGAACCTATAAATAACCCTTGCAGATGAACAAACTCCTTCGAATATGACTCAGACTTTAAATCAAATTTAGCGAGAAGAAACATGAGGAACTCAACAAGCTTTGTAACCGCATCAGCAACTATATCAACCTTTGTATGAAGATAAATCATCAAAGTGCCCTCAACATCAGTACTTGTTTGTCCATGCCCCCCCTCAACATTATTGGCCGAATCCAAGTGCTCCCCCTCCACTTGATCACTCTGTATCAAAGGATTACTATTGACATGACATGGAGAATTCGATGTTGAAGACAAATCATCATTTTCCTGATTCATAGTCGAATCATCAGAATGCTTTAAAGCTTCAGGAATCTAATTATCCATTACATTTACTTCTGCATCAATTGCCCTGCTAGGAACACCAAAGATTAAGTCATAATCTAAATCGAAAGAATTCGGAAATAGATGACCCATCATATGATTCGTTAATAATAGGCTCTGTTCAAAAGTATTTTTAACCCGTTTCACAAAATAATCATCAAAAGTTAGATTAAATGTTTCTTCAATCTTCTTTGTTCGCTTGTTCAACACACTATATGTAACCGAATTGTGTGAATATCCCAAAAATATCCCCTCATCGACTTTTGACTAAAATTTCGAAAGGTTATCTTTAAAATTATTAATAAAGTACCTGCAACCAAAAACATGAAACACATTTGGTTTTTGATTGTAATGATTTCATAAGTAGTGATATTAAAATGAGGATGAATGAAAGATATGTTTTGAGTAAAACATGCTGTCAAAACTGCCTCTACCCAAAGATATTGGGGTAGATTCGCATATGTGAGCATCGTTCTTGCTGCTTCGCATAAATATATGTTCCTTCTTTCGACAACACCGTTTTGTTTAGGTGTATAAGCAACTGAGAAATTATGAGCTATGCTAATATTAGTTAGAAATTTATCAAGAATTTGATTCTTGAATTATGTTTCATTCTCACTTTTAATCTTCCTCGCTTTCTTGCATAGACTGTGTTCGATATGTCTGATGAAATAGATAATTACATGAGTAGTTTCAGACTTCTGTCAAAGGAAGTATACCCAAGTGAACCTTGAAAAGTCATCAACAATGATCGATATGTACCTTTTCTTGTTGAGAGTCTCAACAGTCAAAGGGCTACAAATATCAATGTGAAGTAATTCAAGAGATTCAATGATCTTCAAATCGATGACTATTGGATAACCTTGACAATGTTGCTTCCCTTTTTCACAAGTTGCACATAACAAATCGTTATCAAATTTTAAAATCGGTAAGCCATGTATAAGATCATTTACCACCAATTTGCTTAAGTTTTTGAAGTTCAAGTAAGAAAGTCTATGATGCCATAGCTTATATCAGATGATGTCTTTTCGAGTAAGCATAGTAAGGGAAGAACAACAATTGGTTTGATATCAAGAGTGAACATATCTACTTTTCGTTTCAACTTGATTGCCAGTACCCACAACAAGTTCGATACACTTATCAAGTTATGTTGAATACCTTCAACATATGCTACTCGATTCACCGTCAACTTGCCATTCGTAACTTTTCCATATCCATTGACTTTGCATTTATTGTTATTCCCAAAACTTCACTACTCCAGCATTTTCCAGGCTGTGATAATCTCGTAAATTTTCTTTTTGACCTGTCATGTGACGAGAGCAATCATTATCGATGTACCAATGTTTTTCGTATTGCTCGTCACACAAAACCTGCAATCAGTGAAAGAATTTAGGTCCCCAAGGCTGTTTGGGTCCTTGGTTATTAGAACAGAATGCATGATGAAATGAAGATCTTAAAACCCAATAGCGAACTTTTGATTTCAAACTATCGATGACGTCAATTTCAATAGACTTAGGTATCAAAATGAAATAATTTGTTGGTTTAGACTCAGCACTGACTTTCCCTTTTTCTTCAGTGGTTTTTTTGGCCTCAACTCTTGCTTTCAAAACTGCTCTCCACTTTCGAACCAATGGATTCGATTCCACTAATGACGAACTTCCATTTGGTGATTTTTGTAAGTAGCTTTCATAAGCATGCTTGATTTCCTCTTGTGAGAACTTTCCTGGCTAAAACACTTTTTCTTTTCCATCAAGCCAATGATTTATGTTCTTCATGTCAGTTTTTCCTTTGGCAAATGAAGATTTTACTTTTTTGCTTCGAATCGGGATTGGGAAATTAAGGTCTTGTGGGTTTGAAGGATTCATTTCTTGACCTTTTTACATCCAGCTTATCGAAATGTCCTTTTGTAAATGCTAATTAGGCATGAGGTTGAAAACGATTTTGAAAATGTTTATTACAACCAACATTATTTCGATTAAAATCTTGTTGACTATTCGAAAACTTTCTTTGATTGTTAAAATGTTCAAAATTCCTCTAATGTTGAAAACTATTTCCTTGGAAATTATGTTGAGGAAACATTGCATTTTGATTATTAGGAACATAATTCTTATGAGATGGATTTTGAACAACTTTTGAAACTTTTAGTTTTTGAACATTCGAAGTGATTTTGTTTTTGAACGCTTGATTGATCTTTTGAAAAAATTTGTTTTTGAGTGGGATTTGTCTAAAAAAAGACTTATTTTGAAAAGAGGTCTTAACTTGTTCAGTCATTTTCTCTTCAGAAGATTTTGTTAATAAAACATTTTGTGTCTTTCAAGACTCAACATTTTGCCAATAACCCTTTTTCCTTGCTTTAGACATTGAAATTCCTTCATCTTTTGAAATCTTTTGAGTTTGTTCATAAAACATTTGTGCTTTTGTGGTTTGAGTTTGAGAATTTGATTCATTTGAAGGGGTGTCATCATTAATTTTGACTTTTTTTAACTTCCTAAACTCTTTTTGGCCTTTGTCTCTAAATTGTGAATGAATTCTTGTTAAGATTGTTTATGATGGTGCTTTGGTTCGTGAAAAATCCCTTTTCTTTTCTTCTTTGTTGTTATCAACAATAATTTTGTTGATTTTAGGATTGAATTTTTCTCCATTTCCTGTCGCAACAAACACTTGATTTAGAAATATCAAGTTATCGGTGCATTTGAAGTTTGGTTACACCATAGAATTTGCTTTGAGATAATAAGGACCTTTATCCTTCATTACCTAGTTGAATTTCTCTGTTTCTGCATACATTTGGTCAACGACAACTCTTGGAATAGTTGTGTCACCAGAATCAACTTCGTCATCATCATCACTATCAGTCTGACTATTTTCGACAATTACCCGGTCATGCTCATGAACGTTCGAAGTCGAGGGTTAGTTAGTGTTATTCTTAACCAAAGATTCATCATATTTTTATTTACCTTTGTTTATAGAAGTAACATTAATGACGTATAACTTTGAACAGCCAACAACTTCCTCTTCCTCAATTTCACTAATATTATCAGAATCATCTTGTATATCAGCAAAATTGGTTTGAGAGTCAGATGTCAAATTCTTAGTTCTTTTCAAAATCTTTATTTGTTCGTTTTTGGTCAAGATCTTATTCATAATATCAACAAGACCATTTGCGTATAAACATTCATCAATTTTAACTATACCTCATGCATATGAATCATTTGGGACCTTGTCAAATTCAAATATCTTTTTCTCACATTCATAGGAAGTCGAATCAAATTTCTCCCTTTCGAAAACTGAAAAGGGAAAAAGCTTCCTATGTTGTTCTTTGCTAATGTCTAACGAATGATGCAAACTAGTCAATTTTCCATAAAGACGCTTAGCAAAGTTACAATATATATATATATATATATATATATATATATATATATATATATATATATATATATATATATATATATATATGTTTAAGCAAAATACAATTATCAGTTCAAGGTTATCACACATAACATTTGTTAATTGTAATTCGATATTATCTATCCGACCGCTCTTCGACTCCAGTCTTTTCTGACAATCTAGTAGTAATGATTTGGATTTTTCAGCATCACTACTAACAAAACTAAGTGTGTCATTAAACCAAGACAAAGTATTATCGAAATCAGAAAAAAATATCATCATATGAACAAAAAGGAATTTCAAAGGATTCGAGAAGAGCACGTACCTTAGAAGTCATAGGAGACTTGTCAGCAGCAGTAGTGACAAAACATTTTCCACTCACCATCTCTTCATCCTCGCTTCCCTCCTTGAAATTTTTATTCATAGCACCATGAGTAGGATTGTGCATCTCCTCATCGTCTGATCCAGATGACTAGATCTGGTATGTTCCATCCTCTTCACCACTACCTTTAGTCACCAAAGCCATTGTTTTTGTCTTTGGTCTTACCTCTTCAAGCCTCTCCATATAGTATGCTTCGTCTTTCACCATATTCTTCTTCTCGTCTCTCTTCCTTAACATACAATCATTCACCAAATGATTCGCACCATTGCAATAATGAAGTCGAATCCAGAGTCACCCTTTAGCTTTCTCTCTTTCTTTGTATCCTCAGACTTAACTTCTTTCTTTTCCCCTTTCTTCTCATGTCTCTCACTCTTCATAGACGAGCCTCCTTTCAACTCACTTGTTTTCGACTTTGAATTAAATGGCTTCTTGTAAAATTTCTTCACTTTATTGTTTGAATAGAAAGCCACAGCTTCGTCATCAAAATTGAAAATAAGGCCTTCATCTTCCGGACCTTCAATCTTAGTTGATTCAATCTCAGCCTCTCTATTTGTCACCTTTTAGATCAACGCAAGAGGACCACCCAAACCCAATCTCGTTTCCTCTTCTATCTCGGTGACTTCGCTTTTATGAGCCTTCAACTCATTGTAAACATCACTAAGAGAAAAGTTGTTGAAGCATTGTTCAGTTTTTATCATCAAACTGACATTACGCCATTCCTTGTGAAGCCCTATTAAGAATGTCAAGTTGTACTCCATAGTCGATCTGTTGACTCTATATTTGCTACACTTAAAGATTAAGTCATTCAGACGATCATAGTAAAGCTCATTGTTCTAACCTTCTTTCTGCTTGAATTCTCCTAACTCATGCATACATTGTTTAACATAACCCTTTTTTGTCTTCTCACTCCCTTGGTACTTCTCCTTCAACGCATCCAAAATTTCTTTTGCAGTATAACATCCACGGACATAGTTATTGTTAGATGCCATTTTATGCATCTTTGAGGGTAGTTTTTATTATCATTTTAGCATCATATTTTGTACATTTTCATGTCATTTATTTAAATAATTTTTAGCTCATGTATTTTGTTAGAATTCCTATACTACTCATGTTTTTATGTCAATTTCAGATAGTTCGAGTGGAGCAGTGCTTTGGGAGCAGTTGGATGCGCGTTTCGAGCTTAAAGTGGAGTTTGGGACTTATGGAGTATGTTGAGGAGTTCTTGCAAGATGCTTTGGTCATGAAACATTCGATCGAATTGATCACACGAAGAAAGAATCTACAATCTAAAGTTAATGAATGTTGCTGACAGCTTTGACCCCCTGTCAGTATTTTGAACATATCTCCAGAACCGTAACTCTGATTGACGTGATTCAAAATGATATGAAAAGTAGATGAATTTTCGGACAACTTAGGTACAACATTAGATTGCAACTATCGTCCATGTGATCGCTTGGAGCCTTTATGAGATTGCAGGCTAGGTCACAACATGGATTCGAAGTTTTTTTGTGCCAAAAATTCATCCGGAATTGAAAAATGATAACCTGCGATCGTAGGTTGTGTACATGAAATTATAGGTTGGCCAAAAAGTGCCAAAATGGTATTCTACTTCATTAAAAAGACCCGTGACGCGTTTTCTTCAAAACATGTGATCGCAGGTTATGCCCTTGCGATCGTATGCATATCGTTTTTGCTGCTGGACATATAAATAGACCCTGATAGCATTCATGTAACCTAAGTTGGCGATTCCATAGGTACCAGACGACGGATATATGATTTTGGAGGCATTTCTTCTCTAATTTCAACGGTTTCTGAAGATCTGAAGACTATGGATCATCTCCTTCAAGTAGATTAGTAAGATTAGTTGTTTGATGTCTTTTTTCATTTGTTTTTATCAGATTTTAGCCATGTCTGGCTAAAACCTTAGTTTTCAGTTCTGCAAAGACAAGTACTTTTCATGTGATTGATCATTAGATCTTCTTTTTGATTTGTGTTTCTATCTAGATTCTTCATTTTTGTTCTTAATGAATGTTTGATTTTGATTCTTAATAGTCTGATCACCTAGCTAGAGTATTATCATTCCAGTTAATCAGTTATAGAATACGTAATTGTTTTTGTCAACTGGTAATAAGTAACAAGTATCAGATTGGTTCCATGGTGGGATTTAACTCTGGTATAAACTATAAAAAATCATATATTTACGCTTCCGAGCCTGTTAGAAGTATTTGATAGTGCTGAGAATTTTACATAAATTATAATGCAACTTTTCTTATCTTAATTAAGAACTTGTTTGATTAGACAGTAAAAATTTAGGGTTAATTGAAGAGCTTGTTTAGGTTAACTAAATAAGGTAAAAGAGCAATTTACTAGAGCTTGTTAGTTTTTCTCAGTACCAGCTTAGATAGAACGCATCTCAAATAACCAGGTCGATGTTGATTGCATGATTAGGAAAGTCGCAGCAGAGCTGAAACCGTTTTTATTATTGATTTTCATTTAGTTTAATATCACTGCATTTTTAGTTTTTAGTTTTTAATTAAAACTCCCTTTTATATTTTCTATTTCTTGACTAGATTGTGCCTGATGCAAAAAGGCATTGACTTTTAGGTTGTGTCCCTGTGGATTCGACCCTGCTTCCCTATGCTATATTTTTAGTACAAACAGCAGTAATAATTTACTTGTTTAATACGTGTGCAAGACCATGTTAACAAATTGGTGCCGTTGACGGGGACACAATGCTTTCTAATAATTTCATGCCAATAATTTTTCGTTCAGGTACACCCTTAGTTTTTTATCCAAAAATTAAGCGAACTGCAAGGAGACTGAAAAAAGAGGCAGCAAGAAAGAAACAATCAGCTAGTCTATTTGGTTCATCATCTTCCATACCTCCAGAAACCTCCACACTACAAGGCACTCCCTTGTGGAACGATTCAAATCCATTTATTCCAAAAGTACCCCCATCTTCTCCTCAAAACAGCCGATATAAAACTTACTCCCCACCCTCTTCCGTTAAATTTGAAACCACAGACTCTTCAGAATCCGAATCTGAAGACTTAAACATGAGTGGAGACGAAGCAGAAAAGACCCTTAGAGAGTGGGACACTTAAGAGGTCAATCAGTAGCCCCTCTGTGTCACTTTTCCGGAAGCCCAAAACTTCGAGCTTAAATCTGAGCTAATACAGCTTCTCCCTACGTTTAGAGGACTAGAAAACGAAGAGCCACATAAATTCCTTAAGGAATTTCATGTGGTATGTTCTGGAATGAAGCCACATGCGATTACTGAAGACCAGATAAAACTAAGGGCATTCCCCTTTTCGGTTCAAGATGCAGCAAAGGAGTGGTTATATGACCTGCCGTCTGGTTCAATAACAAGCTGGAATGAACTCGCCAAACTTTTTCTAGAGAAATATTTTCCTGAGGTGAAAGTGTCAAACCTGCGCAGAGAGATTCTTGGTATAAAGCAAGGGAAAAGAGAGGCTCTCCACACTTATTGGGAGCGGTTCAAGAAGCTGTTGGTCCGATGTCCTCAACATGGCATTAGTGATTATTAGCTGTACCAATGTTTCTACGAAGGCTTGTTACCCATGGAGAGGCGACTTATAAATGCATCAAGTGGAGGGTCACTTTCAGATATGAAACCAACAGAGATTCGGACGTTTATTGAAAATCTAGCAAACGAATCTAAGCATTCAGCAACTGAAGAAGAGTGGTACCCGGACCAGCCAAGAGGAGTCAAAGAAATAAGTAATTCCAACCTAGAATCTCAGATTTCATAATTAACTAAGGTTGTCCTCCTGCTAACAAAAGAAAAAGGTATCGAGTTAAAAGTCAAAGCTTGCGGGATCTGCTGTAAAACTGGGCACCCAACTCATGTGTGTCAAATATTGCAAGAGGATACAGTTACAGTCAAAGCTGTCGGGGGCTACTAATACAATTTTTAGAATAATTATCAGCATAAACAACAATTTCAGCCTCCACCCAGATTTCAACAGCAGAGAAATTTTCAGTAGCCGGATTTTCCGCAAAATTTTTAGAATCAGCAGAATTTTCAGCAACAAAATTTCCAGCAGCCTTTGCAACAACATTCTGGAAGCTCTAGCATGGCCTTGGAGGATATTGTTAAAAGTCTGGCCACGAGCACCCAAGCATTCCAAACAGAAATCAGAGCCAATATCAAGAACCTGGAGCAGGAGGTGTCTCAACTTACCACTTCTGTGGGTCGTCTGGAGTCACAAGGAAAGTTACTAGGGCACACAGAAAACGATCTGAAGCATAATGTGAGTGCCATTTCCTTGAGAAGCGGGAAAAAATATGAAGGTCCAAGCGCATCTAAACCAAAAAATGATTCCGAGGAAGAATTTGAAGAAGTTCTGATCGAAGATTTAAAAGCGTCTGAAAAAGAAGAGGAGGAATATGAAGAGGTGTTGGTTGAAAAAGGATCTGAAAATCTGGAAGGAAAAGAAACTCCAACACTACCCAAGCCAATTCTGAAAGAATACAAGCCACTACCACCCTTCCCATCGTGAATGAGGAGCACGAAGCGCGAGGGAGATGATGAAGATATTATGAAAATTCATCGCAAGGTTGAGGTAAATATACCACTTTTAGATATTATCCAGCATATCCCTCACTATGCTAAGTTTCTTAAAATTTATGCAACTCAAAGAAAAATATGAAATTTAATGAGATTGTAAAAGCTGGTGAAAATATCTATTCTATTTTACAAAAAAGTTTGCCTCTAAAGTGCAGGGATCCAAGGATTTTCTCAGTTCCTTGTAAATTGGGGAACCTTAGTTTTCCAAAAGTCATGCTTGATCTAGGAGCTTCAGTTAATGTCCTTCCCTATTCTGTTTTTGAAAAATTAAAAGTAGGAAGTTTACAAAGACCAGGACAATTGTCCAATTGGCTGACTACTCAACAGTACACCGAAAAGGTGTACTGGAGGATGTTCTTGTCCAAGTGGATAATTTGATTTTTCCCACTGATTTTTACATTTTGGACATGGGAAACTTGGACACATCAGGTGAAAGATCAATTATTTTGGGAAGACCTTTTTTGAAAACTGCTAAAACCAAGATTGATGTTTTTGCTGGTACTCTTTCTATAGAGTTTGATGGTGATATTGTGCACTTTAAAATAAATGATGTTAAAACTCCAATTGATAAATTTTCTATTCATTATCTAGGTATCAACAGTCATTTTTCTGAGGACTGCTGTGATTTTTCTAATGGTTTTGTGCAAGATTTACTTTTAGAAATGAAACTAGATAATTATACATTAAAGGAGCTGAGCATAGATAAGCTTGGGGAGATGAAAGACAATGTGAATTCTGCTGGAGGAACTGATACAAAGTTTATGGAAAAAGCTAAGCTTGGGGAAGATGAAAAAAAGGTGATTTCTAACATGAAGCTAAAAAAGAAAAATCAGAAAAAGAAAAAGTTGGGTGCTGTCAAGAAGAATGGAAAAAGAAAACAGCTTAAAAATATTAAATTTGAGTCATTTGATAAAAATTTGGAGTTTCCCCCGATTGTTGAACAAGTCTCAGATCCACCCATCTTGCCATATTTGAAGGGATCTGGAGTCACAAGGAAAAGAGTTGAGCTTCAAAGAAATCCCAACCTTACCATTTAATAATCTGGAGTCACAAGGCTAAAACCTTAGTTTTCAGTTCTGCAAAGACAAGTACTTTTCATGTGATTGATCATTAGATCTGCTTTTTGATTTGTGTTTCTATCTAGATTCTTCAGTTTTGTTCTTAATGAATGTTTGATTTTGATTCTTATTAGTCTGATCACCTAGCTAGGGTTTTATCATTCCAGTTAATCAGTTATAGAATACGTAATTGTTTTTGTCAACTGGTAATAAGTAACAAGTATCAGATTGGTTCTGTGTTGGGATTTAACTCTCGTATAAACTATAAAAATCATATATTTACTCTTCCGAGCTTGTTAGAAGTATTGGATAGTGCTAAGAATTTTACATAGATTATAATGCAACTTCTCTGATCTTAATTAAAAGCTTGTTTGATTAGATAGTAAAAATTTAGGGTTAATTGAAGAGCTTGTTTAGGTTAAGTAAATAAGGTGAAAGAGAATTTACCAGAGCTTGTTAGTTTTTCTCAGTACCAGCTTAGATAGAATGCATCTCAAATAACCAAGTCGATGTTGATTGCATGATTAGGAAAGTCGCAGCAGAGCTGAAACCGTTTTTATTATTGATTTTCATTTAGTTTAATATCACTGCATTTTTAGTTTTTAGTTTCTAATTAAAACCCCCCTTTTATATTTTCTATTTCTTGACTAGATTGTGCCTGATGCAAAAAGGCATTGACTTTTAGGCTGTGTCCCTAAGGATTCAACCCTGCTTCCCTGTGTTATATTTTTAGTGCAACCAACAGTAATAATTTACTTGTTTAATACGTGCGCGACAGCGTGTTACCAGTTATACACCATATGTGGAAGTCCACCTCTTAATTCACGCATGCATGTTTTATCATTTTGTAACATCCCCAAAATCACGGCCAAAAAAGACCGGTTTAATTTATGCTTTTAAAATAATTTCAGAGTAATCCTTTGATTAAAAGAGTTGTAGAATTTGTTCCCAAAACGGAATATGATAAAATAAGATTTACCAAAGAATTTCTTAAAGAAATGTATTTTCATTTTATAACAAAACTCGGGATGTCATGTTCTGATAAACAGACCAAAAGCATAAACATTACAAAAAAGACCTTACAACAGTTAAATATAACAACATGTCTATAATCCAAAATAACTTGACAAGTCATCCAACTTATGCTCTGGCGCCACTACCTGTAATACAAAGAAAACTGAGTGTGTCAGGCTTGGGAGCCTGGTGAGCATATAGGGTTTTAAACCCACAATAAATAATTAATTTAATTTCATCAACCAATAATAACCCAATTACTCATTTCCGTTATTCTCACATTACGTCCCTAAGACAACTAACACAAGGGACCTAGCCTAAGAATATTTCATTGGGTCGACAACACATGCTTCGGGGGTTCCTCAGCAATATAAGTCAAATAAGACAACCATGAGGGGGATGGAATACAATGAATGAACACCCAAGTTCATTAACACCTACAGGTTATGAGCCTACTGGTGTTCCACGAGACTGTCTAGAAAGAGTCCGTGGTCGTCATCTAAATTCTACTAGATGACTGGATCACAATGACATTGAGGCCTCTCAACTTTTTTATTTCATCACACATCTATATCTACCCATGTTATACCCACATATTTGTAGATAAAATATATTTGTTTATATACAACATAAAACCTGTATAAAAAATTCTTTCGATACTCATATCACATAACAAATAGTATATATTCACATATCACGTATTTTATAGAGTATAATCTATATATGTGTGTTAACAGAAAACAACCACAAACACTTACCCATTCCAAGTAACGAGATAATATACATATAAGACATAGCACATATTTTATAGAGATACTTCATATCTATGTGTTAGAAGAAGGTAACTACACACTCACTTGATCAGAAGATGATCGGACAACACTACGGCTCTAAGAGTAGTAACTCTTCGGTGAAACTGGGATATCTTCACACACCGGGTTTCTCGCGGACAGAGCTTCGGCTCGGAAACTCTTTTCTTCTCGGGATCTTCGGGCTTCGGGACTTGCTTCGGTCTCGGGGTTGATACCGGGGCTTCGGGGGTATTTCTTTTCATGTAAATCGATGCAATACAGGTGAGAGTTGAGAGAATGAGCAACCAAACTCGGCCGGCCCTTCATTTCTATTTATAGGGCAAATTTCTCATTTTCCACATCGTGGGCACTGTTTCCACGTCGTGGGCTTGATCGTCACTGCGTGCGTCATCGCAAGTTGCCTCTGGGGGACTCCAGGAGGTTTCAGAAGACCTGCCACATCGTGGTATTTGACAGTTTTGGGGTTTCGCGCCTCGAACTTCAGAAATTCATAACATTCGCATACGAACTTCGTTTTCGACGTTCTTTATATCGACGCTTAGGTAAAAAAACATCTACAACTTTCATTTAGACTCCGTTGGATAATTTTGACTTTATTTTTATTATATTATTTTTAGTAGGCTGGGACATGAAAACTCCGTTGTAAACTCATAACTCCTTCGTTTGACGTCCATTTTCGTCTGTCTTTCCGTCGTTGCACTACTATCGATGAGATCTTCAATTCTCATTTAGATTGTTTCGGCTAAATATCGATCTAATATAAACTCACTATTTACGTCGCGCTGCGTCGTGCCGGTTCTTTCGCGAAACTTCGACAGGTCATAACTTCTTCGTTATAACTTGGATTTTGGCATTTTTTATATGTACGGAATCCTTGTAACATATATTATAACTTAGTTAAGATTAATAGTTCTAAATAATCTTCCATCAAAAAGTCATTTTTGTTGCTTATCATCTCTAAATTGACTAGCCCTGATCTACGGGCGTTACACATTTGCTTTCATCTTGTTGGTTTGAGTAGTTACATCTGCAGATGACATAGCATTTCCAACTTCTATGAGCATTGAAGGACAAAGGTTTCCACGCACCATACACTGCCATAAATCTTCATCGATCCCACTCAAATAGTTTTCCATCCTATCAGTCCATTGATCATAATACTCAAGGATCAACATAGGAATCTTAGTTGAGGAACCAAGAAGATGAGAGAATCCAGTCATTGTGTTCATATTAATTTTCGTCGTTTTTGTATGGATGAGATTTGAGAAAAGCTTCAAAAATTAAGATTTGATGGATGAAACTTCTAGAAATCAAACACTGAACAATGATTTAACAAACTAAGAACATAATCAAATTGATACAGATGGTCTGAAAATATTTTCAGAATCAAAAGTGTGGAAATTTTGAATCTAGAACGAGACTCAAAAACTTTTGAAAACTAAAGAAAATTAGAGATTAACTACATGAATCCTGCTCTGGTACCAAACGTAGTTGTAATCAATCAAATGTATGAAATGAAATTAGAGTATGAATCAAACAAGAACACATAACCGAAAATAATATATGTTTGGCTCAATATTGCTTCTGGAAGATATATAGAAGGTTATAGATTAAGAACTTTAAAGCCCAAAAGTTACACTAACTCTAGTACGTATCCTTTTTTATAGGAATTATAGAAGCACACATAAAATACATAAGGGTTTATACAATAACGCTTCGATACTAAGATACGCCCTTATGCAAAGCATACAAGACTGACTTCGACACTAACCTAGACTAAGGACACTCTGACACCTCACAACTAATTTCGACCTCAACGATAAAGTCAAAAGTCAAGGTCAATAGTCTATGTTGATCAAACAGGTCATGTTTCTCCATCAGCTATAAAGTCGGGAAAAACCAGGCCAACATGTCGTGTTTACCAATAAAAACGTCATGTTTGCTGAAATCTAACTGCTTAATACATTAAGCTGCCTTCGTCGAATCCAAGAACTCCAAAGCTCAGGTATCAACCAAAATGATATCTAGAAGGCTAAAGTTTCCAGCTTTACCCCTAGGAACCACCAAAATGGATCCCAAACCCAAACCCTAGGCTTATTAGAGTGAGGGTTTAACCATTAAGCACTTAATCTTCAACAAAATAGCCCCAAAATGCAGATATGAAACCTTAGGGATGGAAGACCACGTAACGTTGCCAACTTTACGTTGATGCATGCCAAAGAGAAGCTCTAAAGCTCAAGGAGGGATTAATAAAGGCTTAATGCATGCATGAGACCTAAGAGCTTAGAAAGATTACAAATTTTATGTAACGCTTGGTTTAGGTATGAGCTTATTCTTTGAATTATTTGTATTTTCCTTCAGGACTCGACGAGTTGGAAGCTTCAACTCGAGATGTAGAGAGGGCATTGGTTGTAGAAATTAATGAACCAACTAAGTGAGTTGAGGTGCTTCAACTTAGCGAGTTGGCAGCTCGGAAGGAAACCCTAAGTTTTAGGGTGTTGCATCCTATTTAAAGGCCTTAAGTCCCTTGGTTGGCCTCCTTACCAGCCTCCTCTATCCAGAAAACCCTAATAGCATGCATCATAGCATGCATCATCTTCTTTTGTGAGTGTGTGAGCTTGTGGAGTGTTGATCTTTTGTGCTCTTTTGAAGAAGCTTTGAAGTTGGAGGTGTAAAGTTTGGAGGGAAGACTTAGATCCAGAATCTCCCCACTTTTTGCAATCTCTTGGATGTATCAAGTTTATACCTTTCTTTGTTATCGTTAGGTCTCCTTGTTTTGTGGTTTTATCTTGATTTTGGGCTCATGGGTGGATTGTCCAAGAAGTTGAGTGTTCTAGGGGTTGTTATGTCAGATCTAAACATTTTATGGCCCTTTTTGGCTTAAAGTTGCAAGATTTACTAAGTTCTAGGTCCCATTCACGCAGTAAGTCCCTTCTTAGCCCATCTTGAGCCCTAGGGTTTCTTTTTAGCATGCATGGACGTAAAGTTGGATACTTTACATGATTTTCATCCTTTAGATGCCGAATCTGTATTTTGGGACTATATTTTGAGAGTTTAAGGGCTTAATGGGTCAACCATCACTCTAATGAGTCTAAGGATCGGGTTTGACTCATTTTGATGGTTCCTAAGGGTAAAAGTTGGAAACTTTACCCTTCGAGACATCATTTCGGAGGAGATCTAAGATTTGGAGTTCCTAGATTCCAGGGAAACAGCTTGATGCATTAAGTTGTTGGATTTTTGGCTAACTCGACGAGTTCATTAATAAACTTAGCGAGTTGATGAGAGGTTTCCCGATCTGTGCAGTTAATGGAGAAACACAAGGAGTTGAAGGACAACTCGGCGTGTTGCGCCAACACGGGCCGTTGATTTTGACCTTTGACTTTAGTATTTGACCAAGTTTGACTTATAGGGGGTTTTGGGGCATTTTGAGTTGTATTTAAGGAATTGTTTATGTTTAGTGGTTGAGTAGAGCTGATATTTGGAGCCGGGACCTAGTCAGCTATCGTTCAGTATTCAAGCTAAGTCTTCTCACTATACTCATGGGTCGAAGGCACCAAGGCCGGCCCATTAATGTTTATGAGATGATTTGTATTTGAGTATGTAATTGTTTTCTATTTGATCTATATGTGGACTTATGTGTAGACCATGGGAGGAGCCCATGACATTTGGCAAGACCATGGGAGGAGCCCATGGCCTGGGGATATAAGACCATGGGGGTAGCTCGTGCCATTCCAATGAAGACCATGGAGGGAGTCCATGTAAACTTATATGTATATGTGCATGGTATTTTGTGATTTTATGTTTGTGTGTTTTGGAAAACTCACTAAGCGTGTGCTTACAGTTTTGTTGAATGTTTCAGGTACTTTTGGTCTTAAGGGCAAGGGGTCGGCTTGATGGCGCGATATGTATTCTCCAATATTTCCACATCTAGTTTTTGATACTCTGATATTTTGAAAGACTTTGGTTATGTAATGGGATTATTTTGGAAATAATTATGGTTGGATTTGATAAGTATAAAAGTTAAAATTTTCTGTAATTTTTGGGGTGTTAGAAGTTGGTATCATAGTCTTGGTTTGAGAGATTCGGGCACACGCTTGGGTGTGTCAGAACTCAAACTAAGGAAATGGTAAAAATTGTTTTTCAAAAAGAAACCAAAAGTTAAAATTTTTCTAAAAAAGATTTTTGTAAGAAAAGGGGAGAGTGCAATGCGCATAATCGGCCGAGCTCAAGTAAGTGTTCCCAATGTTTTAGCCATGCTATATATATATATATATATATATATATATATATATATATATATATATATATATATATATATATGGAAATTGATGTTGAATGGATTATTTGCAAAGTGTATGCTTTTAAAGTTGTACATGCTTAGGATTGCATAGCTCTAAAATGAGGGAATCTGCCTTATTCATGTTCCTTGTCTGGTTGTGGTTTAGGGTAGAAACTTTATTTGACAATCTATGTGATTCTCTCTGTGTATAACTTGAATGCATAGGGAAATCTGCTATGATTGGTTTGAGTTTCTAGTTGATGAGAATTGAGAAATCCTAGAATAGTTTAGGAACTGAGTTAGTGTTGTGCTTATGGGTCATGATTGGTGGTTGGGTAAATTAGGTGATGGGTTTTGAGCATAACAACATCCTATGTGATCATGCAACCCTAATTGCTTTGGATCTAAGTTTTTTACTAGTTCAACATGCAATTGAGTACCAAATCAATAAACCCTAGATCTAGCATACAATTTTAGAAAATCATATAACAAAAGGGTTTTGATGATTACCTTACTTGTTATGTAGTAATAACAAGAACTCCTTTGTAGATCCTTGACTCTTGAAAGCTTAGTGCCACAAATGTTGAAACTCTAATGACTCACAAACACCACTAGCAAAAGGATGAGAGGAGAGGGGAGGGGATTTTTTAGAAATTCGGTTAGGATATGTAGCGAAAAAGCAGTGACCGAAAATCACATGTAGGGGGTTCCTTATATAGCCATGGGTTGCTACGGTTTACTGGAGGAAACCCTAATTTCCTGCTTAAGGCTTAAGCAACCCATGGAAATCTCTTCAATAGGCCATGGAAAAAATCTATAGGGCCTCCCTATAGAATTTCGTCCAGTCCTAATTATGGAATCTATCAGCACAGTTTCACAACTATCAATGATTTGCAAAACAACCCCTGTTCTTTTAATCAGTTCCTTTAATCCCAAAATTAATTCCAAATTAATTTCTGATTAAATACTAATTAAATTACATGATTTCTAATTAATATATTATTTTCATAATACATTAATAAATTAATCTATTATTCCAAATAACAAATTTAACCTCTCTCTCCAAAAGTCGTCTTGTCAACTTGTTAAGGTGAAGGCAACCCAAAATGACCATGCTACTATCAATCAAATACACACCAATTATAGTTATGGGCTTAGACACGTAATCCAACAGTCCCCCACCTGGATAAGTTTAATAACTATAATTACAAGTATGAATTCAAAATTGACCAGCAATCGTAGATTTCAAAAACCGTTGTCAAACTCTGACCTAGTCAGTTGTGTGTCCTTAAGATAAGGGATCATATAATCCTCCGTTCTGCAAGATATCATGTGGACAAAGACATTGAATATAATCATTTTCATTGTCTAATAGTTTGTTTCCCGAATTCTAATTTGTATGGCAAATAACTTAATTGAACATATCAATTTTGTCCTGACCGGCCCCAACACATAATTCAACACAAAATCATCAAGGGGCCCAAGATATCACTTTTACCCTTGGGATAAAAGGAATAGATAAATTTCGAGTTACATGCTTGTACTATTTACTCATCAAATCGTACCCAACAATACGTTTTTTAACATCAAGTTACTGATGTGATTACACATTATCAATGCAAAACTAACTCGTAAACAACAACTCATATATCTCAGTTCAAAGACTATATGATTATCATCTCATAATTACTCATGATAAATTCCATGAAGTAATTCAATGTGCGTGGGTTTAATCCAAGACTCAAATTTCCATTTCAGGAGTATTCATGAACGTTGCAGCAAACCATTGTTATGTCTAAACACTTAGACAATCTACATGCCAATTCATAACAGTCTTAATTCATTACTTACTACCAAAGTATGATCGATTGTGGATAATTTAAATAATCCAATTATTCTAGAAGTAAAACATGAAAATTTGAAACACAAGATAAACAATTGAAAAAAGATAGTAAACAATTACTAATAAATAAATCTCCATTATAGAATCATTAAGTGTCAATTACATTTATATTGTTACAAGTTTCTAAAATATCTATCTAATCACTAAAACTAATATCGTCCTTCAGACCAATGCTACTCGCATTTTGAACATGCTTAATCCTACTCAGACCCTTTGTGAGAGGATTACTTCCATGATCCCTTGGTTCTCTTATGACGATGCCCTCTTGACAACGAGGAGTACTTCTTCTACCCGATGTCTGATGAAGTGATATTTTTTGTCGATATTTATGGATCTTCCATGATCCCTTGGTCCCTTGGTCAAGGCAACCGCTCCTTCATTATCTTAGAAAATCCCCATGAGCTCCTTTATGGCTGGCACAACTCCAAGGTATCCAATGAATTTATTCAACCATATAGCCTCCTTTGACACTTCGCTCACATCTATATACTCTGACTCAAGCGTTGAATCAGCCACGGTCTCCTGCTTGGAACTTGTCCAAGTCAATGCTCCTCCATCGAGTGTAAACACCCAACCAGAATGAGAAAGGAAGTTGTCTCAGTCTGTTTGAAAACTGGCATCACTAAAACTAGTAACTCTCAATTCATCACTGCCTCCAAGTACAAGGACCCAATCCTTGGTTCTTCGCAGATACTTAAGAATGTTCTTAACGCTATCCATTGAGCTTTACCTGGGTTCCCTTGATATCGACTGATCATGCTCAAGGCAAAAGCCACATCAGGGCGAGTACATGTCATAGCATACATGATCGAGCCAACGGAGGAAGCGTATGGAACTCAATTCATTTCTACGATCTCGGAATCGGTACTCGGACCAATGACTAACTATACTCCCACTAGATTTGACATACACACAGGACTCATCCTTACTCCTAGAGAAGCCAAATTCTTTGACCTTCTCATCAAAGCAAAGATTCCATCTGCGAGAAGCTTGCTTTAGTCCATAAATTGACTTTTCAAGCTTACACACACTATTGGGGTACTTAGCATCCACAAAACCCTCAAGCTGACTCATGTAAACATCTTCATCCAACTTTCCATTAAGGAAAGCGGTTTTGACATTCATCTTCCATATTTGAGAATCATGAAATGCAACTATGGCTAGCATAACCCTAATAGATTTGATCTTAGACACTGATGAGAAGGTCACATGATAGTCAACCCTTGGGGTTTGAGTAAAGCCCTTCGTAACCAGCCGTGCCTTGAATGTGTGTACATTTCCATCCATGTCAGTATTCTTCTTGAAGATCCATTTGCACCTAACTATCTTATGACCTGGTACATTGTTAACCAAGTTCCAAACTTGATTGTCATATATGGACTGGATATTGCTGTCCATTGCCTCTTTCCATTTAGTAGACTCAGGGTCCGCTATGGCTTCCTTGTAGTTAGTAGGCTCATCCAAATTTATCAGTGTACACTAACTGATAAACATATAACCATCCGTAGTAATATGAAAACCATAAAAGTCTGGTGCAATTCTAACTCTAGTGGAACAGCTAAGAGGTAGCAACTTGTCAATGGGTTCAACATGAATTTCTTCCTCAAGTTGAGCGCTAGTGTTAGAGGTTCCTTCATCCTTGACTCTTGAATTTCTTCAAGATCAATTATACTCCCACTGTCCTCTTTGCATATGAGTTCCCTCTCATGGAAAACTCCCCTTCATGCTACGAAGACCACGTTCTCACTAGGTCTGTAGAATAAGTATCCGAAGGAATTTTATGGGTAGCCGATGAAAATACACCACTCACTTCAAGGTTCAAGCTTGTCGTGAGTCACTCGTCTAACGAAAGCTTCACAACCCCAAACCTTGATATATGCCAACAAGGGAATCTTCCCTGACCACATATCGTGAGGTGTTTTGGCAACCTTCTTTGTCGGGACTAGATTAAGGTTATGGGCGGCAGTCTCTAAGGCATACCCCCAGAACGATATTGGTAGTGATGCTCAACTCATCATTGAAGGAACCATGTCCAACAAGGTGCGATTATGCCTCTTAGACTAAGGTGTGGTTTCCTAGGAGGTGTCAATTGTGAAACAATTCCACATTCCTTGAGGTAGTCGTAGAACTCGATACTAAGGTACGCACCACCCCTATCGGATCTGAGCATCTTGAAATTCCTGCCCAATTGACTTTGGACTTCATGTTTAAGTAGATATATCCATATCTGCTATAACCGTTGGTAAAAGTCACATAAAATCGATTTGCATACCTTGTGGCAGATCTGAAGGGCCCACACACATCAGTGTGTATGAGATCCAAAAATCCCTCACCTCTTTCACATGATACTATGAAAGGTGACTTAGTCATCTTTCCAAGCAAACAAGACTTGCATGTATCATCCGACCATAGGTCAAATGATTCCAACACTCCATCCTTTTGGAATTGGGAAATGCGCTTCTTGTTGACATGTCCAAGACAACAATGCCACAAGCATGCCTTGTTTGATCCATTAGACGAATCAATGTGCAACATACTATTTCCTAAATTGTCTACAATCATCACAGTTTCATATACATCATCACAAGGCAATGCTTCAAAGTAAAATACACCATTATAATAAGAATTAATAGATCCATTCTCAATATTAAAAGAATATCTAAAATCTTTTCTGTACAAACCATGAAAAGAAATAATATTCCTCGACATTTCTGATGAGTAGCAACAATTATCCAAGTCTAAACATAATCCACTAGTAAGCTTTAAAGAATAAACTCCGATCTTGGTAACATGCGACGATCTCCTATTGCTGATTATCAGGTTCATCTTCCCATGCTCCACATTCCAACTTTCTCTTAGTCCATGCAAGTCAGAGCAAATGTGAAAACCACATCCTGTATCAAGGACCCAAGAATTAGGATGCGATGAATTTTTAGACAAAATAATGTAAATACCTGCCGAGGTAGGCTTGATCTTTCCATCCTTAATGTCGTGCAAGTACTTGGGGCAGCTTCTCTTCCAATGCCCCATGTCTTGGCAGTAGAAACACGTTTCATCCTTTGGATCTAAGACAGGGGGAGTAGAACTGTATTTTGCTTTGGGTCCACTAGAAGAAGATCCATATATGCTCTTAACTCGTATCTAAGGAAATACCAAATATTTCACACACAAACATATATTTAGTACTTTAATCAATACTTGTATTAAAATCATGTTCATGGAAGGGACTATGCACTCACGTGTTAAAGTGATGAATGCAAACTCGGGCTCCGCTTCGCTTCTAACAATTCTATTTTCCATTGACGAAACCTAGTATCATTACCGCTGAATTTTAGTCTAATATTTATCACGACTATTTACGAGCGATATTGTTTTATAAGTGTTAACAACACTTTTCAACCACTATGCACAGACAGCGGCCATACATGAAACACCGTAGGGCATGACCATTTTGGCATTTAAGCACTTCTGAAATCAATCAACCGTATGCGGCCCTTCAAACCAGATTTCCTGTATCGCGAGTAGTTAAAATATATTATAATAACACCTTTTAAAATAAATTCCTTATACAAAGTCAGATTTGGAAGCTCTTTTTATGCACGCTCTTGGTTTAACGTATAATACGAATTTCATTATATCCCTAAGGCTAAGAATATCTTATCGAAAACTCACTTTTTACATCACACAGTGTCGTGCCAGTATTGTCGCGAAACTTCGACAGGTGATAACTTCTTCATTATAACTCGGATTTCAGTGTTCTTTATATGTACGAAACCCTTGTGACATAAACTATAACTTAGTTAAGATTATTTATTCTAAATAATCTTCTATAAAAACGACATTTTTGACGCTTATTGTCTCTAAATTGACTAGCCCGAATCTGCGGGCGTTACATGGGTGAAGGTGGGTTGCACCTGATCCCACGTCGGCTTGGAATGAGAACAAAACATTTCCTTATAATTGGTGTAGATACATTCCTTGTCACAACATGTTTTAAAGGCGTGAGGGTAGCAGATCCCATAAGAACTCTACAATTAAGCATGTCGGGCGAGAGCAATCCAGGGATGGGTGATCCCCTGGGAAGTTTTCGTGTTGGGAGCCCAAAGCGGACAATATTGTGACACTTTCCAGAAGGGGATGTTATAAATTGTATCAGAGCTAGGGAATGGGTCGATGTGTTCGACAGGAACGTCGAACCCTATAATGGAGGGTGAAGGTGGGTTGCACCTGATCTCACATCGGCTTGGAAGGAGAAAGAAACATTTCCTTATAAGGGGTGTGGATAACTTCCATGTCACAACGTGTTCTAAATCCATGAGGGCAATAGATCCCATAAGAACTCTGCAGTTAAGTGTGCTAAGGTGAGACAAATCTTGGGATGGGTGACCCCCTGGGAAGTTTTCGCATTGGGAGCCCAAAGCGGACAATATTGTGATATGTGCCAGAGGGGGATGTTACATAGCATTCACATAATTAAGGTAGACTATCATTAGGGTGGTCATGACTATAAAGGATGACCAACTTGTGCCTTGGGCAAGGCGAACAGTAGGGTCGGAAAGCATATCTCTGTTATGGGATGAGGACCACTAGGGTCTGAGGCAAGGTTGGGGTAGGTCTCGATGGGGTGAGACCCGCGGGCATGGCCTAATCATTGGTATAGACTGGGTGAGACCCATGGGGCGAGGCTCGTGTGTCTATGGCAATGCAGGTGAAACCTAACCGGTTGGCGATTCGATACCCGAAGGGACCCGATGAAGGGTCGAGTGGGGGAGGAGGGCAGTGTGTGATTATTATGTATGCTATCTGGTATTTTGGGGAACTCACTAAGTTTTGTGCTTATGGTTTTTATGGTTGTTGTTTTAGATACTTCTGGTTCGAAAGGGAACGGCCCGACTTGATCGCAACGCATCGAACCATGTTTCCGCACTATGATGATTTTGGGATTGCACTCTGATAATTGTCTTTTTTATAAAGTTTTTTTAAATATTTTGGAAAGGGATAATGAATGTTGGATTAAAGATAATTAATGCTTTGGTTGAATTAAAAATGAAAAATTTACCTCATAATTTTGGGTTGTTACAAATGAAGCTTTAGAAATTTCAATAATTACATCTTTAGACGGAAAACTTGTACGTTTTCTTTAGGTTGTCATAACTTTTGCATACAAACTCCGTTTTCGATGTTCATTATATCCACATAATCGTAATTATACATACTTTTCGATTATGGTATTATATATACAAAATGATACTTAATACATATATCCATTTCAATAATACATTTTATTTCACCTTTCATGTACAACGACAAGTATCCGTTCAGGCAAATTTTTTCACAATTTGATGATTTAACTCATAAAAATGTATTACAAAGTATAATTGTATTTACATGAAAAGAGTCAAATATTATACATTAGGCCTATTACATTGTTGTTCGTCATGTTTATGATTGACGATCGCTGACCTAAATTTGACGGTTGTCATAATGAGCACCTAAATTGTAGCACCTGGTTCCCAGTACGTATTTCTTGTAATAAAAATTTATAATTGATGCATTTTTGCCTTGGACTCGGCGAGTTGAAGGACCGACTCGCCGAGTAGGAGCGGGATGAGACGCGAGGTTTGAGCCTTGGACTCGGCGTGTCGGTTCCTCGACTCGGCGAGTAGGCCCTGTTTGGGCAAAAACCCTAACCCGAGTATTGTCACCCTATTTAAGTACACTAACTCGGCCTCCCTTGTCCCTTACACTTCAAGAGAGCTGTAGTGAGAGACCCATGCCCCCATATTGTTCTTGTGAGTGAGTTTTGCTTGATGGAAGGAAGTTTGGAGCTTAGAAGAAGAAAGAGGAGGTTGAAGAGTGCAAGGAAAGGAGTAGATCCGAAATCTACACTGGGAGAAGCTTCCATTCAGGTAGAAAAGTTCCTACCTTGATCTTTAGGTCATTAGATACCATTTTTGTCCCAATTTGGTGGTTTTCAAGCCCTAAAACACCAAACTCCATGTGTTTGTGCTTAATGATCCGAAAGAACTTCCGATCTAGACCTTATGGACGTATTAGAAGCATAAAGTTATTGTGGTTGAAGTGATTGAGGTCCCCAATTAGTGTATGACCTCTTAAAGAGATTGGAATTGCGTTTTTGGGCTTATGGGGTCATGCATGCACATGAAGTTTGCAACTTTACGTGATAAGCATGCCCTAGGACCATAGATCTGTGGTTTTGAAGCATTGCATGTCTCAGATTTGTCCTATATGGGAAATGGGTCAAGGGACTCGGCGAGTTCTATGAAGATGGCCTTAGACTCGGCGAGTTGGATGAACAACTCGGCGAGTCCTATGAAGATTGCCTGGTGCTCGACGGGTTGTTCTTCAAACTCGGCGAGTCGTATGAACTGTTACTAAGTACGAGGGGTTTAAGTGTTGGAAGTCCAACCCTTCGTGTTTGCATGTAGAATTAGCAATCTAACGTGTTACAATAGTCCCAGAAAACCAAATCCGCATGAAGGATGCTCAGATAAGGATCTGGAAGCGAGTGGGAGGTCTGCTCGCATGGACTCGGCGAGTTGTTCTTGGAGTCGGCGAGTCGGGTCGCGAGCCGGTTCTATCGTCCCAAGTAGTGAGTTAAGGACGACTCAGTGAGTGGGAAAAAGGGACTTGTAGAATGGGGCCGGGTTAATGGGAGAAGGACTCGGCGAGTCCAGTCAACTGGAAGTTGACCTTGACCAAGGGGTTGACCTTGGACCAGGGGTGGGTCAGTCATCTGACCTAAGGATGTATAAGAGAGTCTAACCTATGTTTATGATTTATAGCCGGAGGATTTGCTCTTCAGCAGTCAGGCGCTTAGCAAGCAGACTTCAGCATCTACTTTCGAGGTAAGTTACCTTCCAGTAGCAGTGGGTCTACGGCCATAATGTCGGCCCACTAGTAGGAGTTGTATGTTAGATGACTGTCTCTGTGATATTCATCTAGGTTTTCTACTACCTGTGATATGTTTATGTGCTAGTATGATATGATTCTATGTGCTAGTGACAGTAGGGGGACATAGTCCCCGGATTACCGGTCGATAAGGCCGAAGGGGCGGTCATGCCCAGCCATGCTAGATAGATTATGTGATATGTGTTATGTGGTAGTAGTAGGGGTGAAATATTCCCCAGCATTCGGTCGAGAGGACCGAAGGGGAGACCAGCACCCAAATATGCTAGTCAGTATCCGATCGAGTGGACCGCAGGGGAGGCCAGCACCCAGATATGCTAGTCAGTATCCGGTCGAGAGGACCGAAGGGGTAGGTCGGGCACCCAGATATGCCTGAAAATATATGCATGTTATGTGGTTATATGGTATGTGGTACAGTGGGGGAACTCACTAAGCTTCGTGCTTACAGTTTTCAGTTGTTGTTTCAGGTACCTCTTCTGTCAAGGGGAAGGAGTTGGTGCGGTAGCGGCGCATCACACACACTCTTTTGTTTTCCGCACCGTGACTCGTTCTGGGATTTTGTACTCTGACATTATTATGTTTTACGTTTTGGTTTACGGTCAGGAGACAAGTTTTTACTAAAGGTTATAATTGTATGATATTTTGTTACTCACGTGTTGCAAATCACATAATTAAAAATGAAATTTTTGGTCTGTATTTTTGGGATGTTACAAGTTGGTATCAGAGCCCTGGTTTGA
Organism: Lactuca sativa; assembly: GCF_002870075.4. NCBI lineage: Eukaryota > Viridiplantae > Streptophyta > Magnoliopsida > Asterales > Asteraceae > Lactuca > Lactuca sativa. Next base: position 196,430,341 of record NC_056630.2, on the reverse strand, counting down.
GGGATTCGGACACACCTTCGGGGGTGTCTGAACTCAAATCGAGGGATTAAAAAGATTTTGAAAAATAAAAATGTTTTCTAAAAGGTTAAGTAAAGAGTTTTAAGAAGGAACAAGTGTGTGATGTGCGCGACCGGTCGAGCTCAAGTAAGTATTCCCCAAAGTACCTATACAAGATTATGTTATGTTTATCAGTTTCAATAGAACAACATGCTAGAATAAGACTAAGGATCTAGGAATGATGCCTTATGTGCCTGCTTTATGTGCTTCAGTGTATGAAAATGGCATGCTAGAATTGAGTAGACATCAGTAGGATAGCCTGTTAGGGTTATGCCTGATAGTATGAGTTTAGCATTGTATGCTAGTTCAGTTTCTCTCTATGAGAGCGGAGTTGCTTGAGATTGTTTCCCTTTGTCTGAATGCTGCTTTCTTTGTGCTTCTTGGGACTCTGAGTGATGGGAGTTAGCCATTAGGTGAATACGTCACATCACATGTGATCAGGGTTGAATAATCTTATAGTGCTGGATTTGGCCCCATTGCGCAGCTCTTGTTTGAGTCTAACTGTTCTAGTGACGAGTCTGTTACTCGAAGGATTATCTGAGCCTCATAACATGTGATAGTATTCAGGTAATGACTAATTGGTATTATAAGGAGGCCTTCAGCAGCTGTGGACGGGGTAAGGTGGAGTCAGAAATTTCCCTAGGGCAAGCCTAGGATGAGTATAGCAGTGATCAACAGTAGTGAAAGGGATATGGTGGAGTCGAGGCAGTCCTTGAAGAAGGTACAGATAGATGTGGAAGGTAGTATGGGCCCGTACTACTAAAAGCAGAGGATCCGTACCCGAACCAAGGAAGGCCAAGATAAGACCAGGGAACTTGTAGTAGATGCGGTCCCTCAAGAAGTATCAGTATCACTAACGGGTGTTATTTATGTATTACAGAATGGTGGTACTATGATCGAGGCCGAAAGTTGGCAGTTCAGGAGAGGGATCGGGATCGGGATCAGGTTCCGAGCTAGTAGATGAGGGACTAGGCGAGTTGATTGTGTCAGAGATCACCAGGGGTATCCTTGAGTCGACCCCCATTATCTTCGGGTCGATCAAGGAAGGGATAGTCGAGTTAGTGGAGGATCGCCTCCGGGCATACAGGAGCGACATGGCATCTGGCCAGTCGGGATCTCGCACACTGTCCTTTAAGGACTTCAGGGGCAGTGGTGCGCCGGATTTTCACGGGGCGAAGGACCCCATAGCTGCCAGGTGATGGATTGCAGACATTGAGTCTGCACAGTTGACTAGCTTCTGCCCTGAGGGGTCGAAAGTGAAATTTATAGAAGGATGTTTGAGAGATCGAGCTAGGGATTGGTGGGAGTCCGTTGGTGACTCGTTGGGAGCCTCAGCTGTCGAGGCTGTGACCTGGTCGGACTTTGTGACCAGGTTCAGGGCAGAGTTTGCGCCGACTGTAGAGCTTCAACAGCTGGCCAGGGAGTTTTTGGATATGAGGCAGACGACGGAGACTGTGGCGGAGATCACAGCCAAGTTCTGAGAGAGGGCATTGTTGGTTCTTCAATACGTGGGTGATGAAGACATGAGGAGGACCCGCTATCATGACATGCTACGAGCGGATACTCAGGAGCATGTCAGTTTTTCAGCTTGCCCTACTCTGTACTCTATGATTGCCAGGGCAAGGGAGAGGGAGATAGATCTGGAGCACATCTGAAAGAGGAAGGCGTAAGAGGGGCATGTTATGGGGGCTTCGGGGAAGAAGCCCAAGGGACCAGATGCGGGGCCGAAATGCCAACAGGGGCGGGGCCGCTGTAGGAAATGCGACAAGACGCACAAGGGAGTGTGCAAGTTGGGGTCGTCAGGCTGCTATAAATGTTGCAAGTAAGGGCACTTTAGCAGGGATTGTACCACCCCTGCACCTGTGATACAGACGTCTGAGTTGCTATGTTTCCACTGCAACCAGAGGGGCCACAAGAAGGCCAATTGCCCTCAGTTAACAGCAACAACACCAGTGAAGGCGGAAGCTCCAGCAACCCTGCGGATCAGTAATGGCCGGCAGGGCAAGGCAGAGGCTCCAGTGGTGAGGAGCCGGGCATTTCAGCTGACTACCGAGGAGGCTCGCGCCGAACCCGATGTGGCGACGGGTATGATTCTTTCCCTCTATTTTTATTTTTATGATGTTATGATATTGATTTGTGCTCTATATATATGCGTTAGGATCGTTCCATGTGAACGGTATCCCAGTTCAGGTGTTGTTCGACTCGGGTGCCACCTGATCATTTGTCTCTCTTGCGCTTAGCAAGAAGTTTACCGAGTCTTCGGGCATGTTGGATTGCCCTTTAGAGGTAGAGATTACCAATGACCGATCAGTGCGAGCATCAGCACTGTTCAGAGATTGTGTTCTAAGGTTGTTTGAGGAGCGCTACTTACTGGATTTGGTTCCCATTCCGTTGCGTGGGAACAAAGTGATTATAAGCATGGATTGGTTGAGCCCTAATGGGGCGGTGATAGATTGCGTACAGCAGCTAGTGCGGATCAGGACCTCGAGTGGGGGAGAGTTGGTGATCCATGGCGAGAGGCCACTACGTGGACCCACAGTATGTCCAGCAGCGAGAGCCAGGTGCTACCTTCAGTAGGGTTGCGCGGGATATGTCGTGTATGTTATGGATACCCAGGAGGCGGGTAAGGTGACGGTGAGCGAGGTTCCAGTGGTGCGAGACTACACTGATGTGTTCCCGGAGGAGCTTCCTGGAATACCTCCGGAGCATCAAGTAGAGTTCAGGATCAAACTAGTTCCTGTTGCGGCTCCGATAGCCAAGGCACCGTATCGGTTGGCTCCTCTTGAGATGCAGGAGTTGTCTACACAGCTACAGGAGCTGTTAGACAAGGGATTCATTAGACCAAGCAGTTCACCCTAGGGAGCCCCGATCCTGTTTGTAAAAAAGAAGGACGGGTCGCATCGGATGTGTATAGATTACCGAGAGCTGAACAAGGTAACGGTGAAGAACCGTTACTCACTCCCGAGGATCGACGACCTCTTTGATCAGTTACAGGGAGCATCTTGATTCTCCAAGATCGATTTGCGTTCGGGTTATCACCAGATGAGGGTCAGAGAGGAGGATGTGCAGAAGACCGCGTTTCGGACGCGTTATGGCCATTATGAGTTCGTGGTGATGCCGTTTGGGCTCACCAACACTCCTGCCGCATTCATGGACCTCATGAACCGTGTGTGCAGACCGATGCTGGATCGGTCTGTGATAGTTTTCATTGATGACATCTTGGTTTATTCCAAGACGCAGGAGATCCAAGACGCAGGAGGAGCACAAAGAGCATCTGAGGGAGGTTTTGGAGACCCTGAGGAGGGAGAGCTTGTATGCTAAGTTCTCCAAGTGCGAGTTCTGGTTGCGCGAGGTGCAATTCCTTGGGCACCTTGTCAACTAGAAGGGTATACTGGTCGACCCGGCCAACATAGAGGCCGTGATGAGATGGGAGGTCCGAAGTCTCCATCCGAGATTTGGAGTTTCCTAGGAATAGCGGGCTACTATCAGAGATTCATTCAAGAATTCTCCAAGATAGCCGTACCCCTGACACGGTTGACTAAGAAAGCCGTGGTCTTTCGATGGGGGCCTGAGTAGCAGGCAGCGTTCGAGATTCTGAGACAGAGATTGTTTGAGGCGCAAATCTTAGCCTTACCCGAGGGCGTAGAGGATTTTGTGGTATACTGTGACGCGTCCATTTCGAGGTTGGGCGCGATACTAATGCAGAGAGGGCATGTCATTGCCTACGCTTCGAGGCAACTGAAGCCTCACAAGGCGAACTACTCGACGCATGATTTAGAGTTGGGGGTGGTGGTCTTCGCCCTCAAGATTTGGCGGCATTACCTCTACGGGGTTCGATGTACCATCTACACGGACCACAAGAGTCTGAGGTACCTCATGGATCAGCCGAATATGAACATGAGACAACGTCGGTGGTTGGACGTGGTGAAGGATTATGATCGCGAGATCCTTTACCACCCGGGGAAGGCCAATGTGGAGGCCGATGCGCTTAGCCGTAAGGCGGCACCGATCAAGGATGTATGTATGAGGATTACGGTGGCGACTCCACTGTTAGAGCAGATTCGGGAAGCTTGGCAGGAGGCTTTGAAGGAGGAGCATCGGAAGAGCGAGTGGATAGTGGTTCAAGTCACCTCCTTCGATTATGATAGTCGGGGATTATTGACACTACACCGTAGGGTGTGGGTGCCGTATCACGGGGGTGTACGCCAGATCTTGATGGAGGAGGGGCAGAAATCCCGATTCTCCATTCATCCAGGGGCGACGAAGATGTATAGAGTGTTGGATATAGTGTCTAAGTCCATAGCTATATTTGGTATGTGCTTGACCCGACCCGACATGGTCCATTTGGGTTGCACTTCACCCGAACAATTTATGGATAATCTTTTGAGAATAGTATAAGTTATGATTTATTAATATATTATAAGTTCTAATATATTAATATAAGATCATATTATTTAATTAGTATTGATCTATAATTAATCTAGGATTAATTTAGAGATCAAAAGTATTACTAATTAAATATGGGCTTCTATATTTATATAGTGTGGGATAATGCTTATTTGGAATGGGCTAGGCTTGCATGGAATGTCCATGGATACTCCATGGAGCTTTAACCCATGGATCTTATGGAAATGAAGAGACATGGGTATTAGGGTTTACATGGATGTAACCCTAATCCACCACACTGTATAAAGGAGGCTTTGGTTCTTGAAATCACACTAGTTGAAGTGAGTAAAGCAAGAGGGCCGATTTCAAGATAGTAGTGACTATTCTCTCAAAGTTCCAAGTTTTTGGTGATTTGTGATTTCCATTTGAGGCATCCACACTATTGGTGCTAGGCTCTAAAACTCCAAGCAATCAACTACTACTACAAGGTAAGTATTTCTACTAGCTTTATTTGATTTATGTTCCCCATGCCATGCTAGTTAGGATATGAACCTTGGAAAAATAATTATTTGCATGTATCTTAGACAAACATAGATCCAAGGTTTATTAGGGTTGCATGTACACTTAGGAAGTGTTAGAATGCTCAAAACCCATCAGTGGTATCAGAGCCTAGGCTTGTTTGTTTGATACTTGATGCAAAATATTGGAAAAAGTCGAAAAAATTGCTGTCTGCCTGATGAACTCGCCGAGTCCATGGGGGGACTCGCCGAGGTCATGTGTATCTTCAACCTACTCGCCGAGTAGGTTCGTGCACTCGGCGAGTAGGAGCCTCTGAATGCAGATTTTTGACTTTAGTTGCTGGAAATGGACTAGGAACATTACCCTAAACTGTTTTGGTACTTGAAAACTTATTTTAGTTGGTGTAATGTTCATGCTAATCCATTTACAACAACAAGTTATCAAAATTACATAGTTTTGAGTGTAGTTTTTGATTCATGAAAGTGTTCATGTTCATGTTCTTGATCTTATGATGTTTAGATGATCATAGTAATTGTTTGTAACCTACTTGGTAGTTTAATTCTTGATCATAATGTGTTTTAATGGAGTCCATAACTTGTGCTCAAGTTATGGAAAACCAAGAGTCACTCTTGAACTAAAACCATTAAAAGAACACAAGAGTTAGAAAAATGAAGAGTCTTCATTTTTATTACTCTATTTAACTCATAAGTTACAAGACATGAAAAGTTTTGAAAGTTTACAAAACTTGCCCTCAAGTTTTGGAACAAGTAAAGTCATATTAAAAACTTTAGTTCCAACCCTTAGAATTTTAAAAGTTAAAATTCAACACATATACTTATAATATTATAAGTTAATTATATATATATATATATATATATATATATATATATATATATATATATATATATATATATATATATATATATATATATATGTATAAGATCAAAGTCGTCTTACCGCTAGTACGCCTCATTCACGAAGCCGGTCTATAAGATGGGTATAAGGTTGTTGCCTATAAAATGGCAACTTAATGGGTGTCCACTCTCACCCACCGCTTGCTTGATTGGTGGAGGGTCGTTAGCCGAACGGGTAGGACAAGGACTTATGAATTCTCATTAAAAGTATGATGAATATTATAAAGTAACTAAATGTTTTATTAAATTCTGAATCTTAGTTACTTTAGGAAAAATGTGAATAAGGTGCTAATCCATGAAATTACACTTTACACTTTCTCTAAGTCGTTAGTGGAGCGTGTGTGGTTAACCGACACACTAACTTGGACTAAACAAGGTAGGTAAAGGGTGACTTAATATTTATCATAGCATCGATGGAGCGTGTGTGGTTAACCGGCACATCGATTGAGGGGTAAACATTAAGGGTACCAAGTGATTTGCATGGTTACTTCACACCTCGTTTTGTGATCCTCGGCAACCCAGTCACAAACTTGGAGGGCACACTCGAGATTGAAACATGCCTTTGAAAAGTTCATTGTATCTCAAAAGAATCTAGGAGTTTCTAAAAAAACCCAAATTAAATATTTTTTAATATTTCGTATTTGGTGGAAATTGGTGAATCGTCATTCACCTACCTTTCAAATATGTTGTTACTTAGATTACAACATACCTCTTCTAAGTATAATATATTGTGATTGGGTCCTAGCCTTAATACTACATTTGGGTGTTTTATTAAGGACTATCTCTATATCTAAACTAGTCCTTTCTTTCTTTTCTTTTTCAGATATCTGCAAACAATGCTGCTTCTGGCTCTAATCCTAGTGGCTCCTTTTCTCTTATGAACTTGTGTGGGAAAGTCACTTTTGATGGATCCAACTTTAATGAATGGATCAGAAACATCAGAAGTAGGTATGAATCAAGACTTTCATGATTGGTTGCAGAGGTCTAAGGAGTTGGACATAGGCTACAACAATAATGAGTGCTCATAAGTTCTGAGCATTGGACTCAACCCACGCTCACTGGAATCACTTCATGGAATTTATCTCGAGTGATCATGAGACGGTAATATCATATATGTCTTCAAACTTAGAGATATGATTTGTTACTTACAATTTGGTTATGCATTGATTGTACGAAAACGCATTGCTAAATCGATGTTATAAAACGTGCTTTTGTGTATAATTCAATGAGTGGTAGAACAAACATATGAGTCGAAGTTTATCTGTTCCTTCTAGGATTAGAAGCGATATCTGGGCCCCTCGATGATTTTGTTTTGACCTATGTACCGGGCCCGGTCAGAACTAAATTGATGTGTTCAGTTAAGTTCTATGTCAAACAAATCAGAAATCGGGAAACAAATGATGGACAATAAGTAAGACCATGTTCCATGTATTTGTCAGGCTGATATCTAGAACAGAGGATTACATGATCTCTTATCTAAAATGGCGCGTTCTAGTTCAACAGAGTTTAAAGAGCCGCGATTGCTGATCGGTTCCTGAAGTCATACTTGCAACTATAGTTATTAGACTTATCCAAGTGGGAGACTGATGGATATAGTGTCTAAGTTCATAACTATATTTGGTATGTGCTTGACCCGACCTGGCATGGTCCATTTGGGTTGCACTTCACCCGAAGAATTTATGGATAATCTTTTGAGAATAGTATAAGTTATGATTTATTAATATATTATAAGTTCTAATATATTAATATAAGATCATATTATTTAATTAGTACTGAACTATAATTAATCTAGGATTAATTTAGAGATCAAAAGTATGACTAATTAAATATGGGCTTCTATATTTATATAGTGTGGGCTAATGCTTATTTGGAATGGGCTAGGCTTGCATGGAAAGTCCATGGATACTCCATGGAGCTTTAACCCATGGATCTCATGGAAATGAAGAGACATGGGTATTAGGGTTTACATGGATGTAACCCTAATCCACCACACTATATAAAGGAGGCTTTGGTTCTTGAAATCACACTAGTTGAAGTGAGTAAAGCAAGAGGGCCGATTTCAAGATAGTAGTGACTATTCTCTCAAAGTTCCAAGTTTGTGGTGATTTGTGATTTCCATTTGAGGCATCCACACTATTGGTGCTAGGCTCTAAAACTCCAAGCAATCAACTACTACTACAAGGTAAGTATTTCTACTAGCTTTATTTGATTTATGTTCCCCATGCCATGCTAGTTAGGATATGAACCTTGGAAAAATAATTATTTGCATGTATCTTAGACAAACATAGATCCAAGGTTTATTAGGGTTGCATGTACACTTAGGAAGTGTTAGAATGCTCAAAACCCATCAGTGGTATCAGAGCCTAGGCTTGTTTGTTTGATACTTGATGCAAAATATTGGAAAAAGTCGAAAAAATTGTTGTCTGCCTGATGAACTCGCCGAGTACATGGGGGGACTCGCCGAGTTCATGTGTATCTTCAACCTACTCGCCGAGTAGGTTCGTGCACTCGGCAAGTAGGAGCCTCAGAATGCAGATTTTTGACTTTAGTTGCTGGAAATGGACTAGGAACATTACCCTAAACTGTTTTGGTACTTGAGAACTTATTTTAGTTGGTGTAATGTTCATGCTAATCCATTTACAACAACAAGTTATCAAAATTACAAAGTTTTGAGTGTAGTTTTTGATTCATGAAAGTATTCATGTTCATGTTCTTGATCTTATCATGTTTAGATGATCATAATGTGTTTTAATGGAGTCTATAACTTGTCCTCAAGTTATGGAAAACCAAGAGTCACTCTTGAATTAAAACCATTAAAAGAACACAAGAGTTAGAAAAATGAAGAGTCTTTATTTTTATGACTCTATTTAACTCATAAGTTACAAGACATGATAAGTTTTGAAAGTTTACAAAACTTGCCCTCAAGTTTTGGAATAAGTAAAGTCATATTAAAAACTTTAGTTCCAACCCTTAGAATTTTAAAAGTTAAAATTCAACACATATACTTATAATATTATAGGTTAATTAATTATATATATATATATATATATATATATATATATATATATATATATATATATATATATATATATATATATATATATATATATGTAGAAGATCAAAGTCGTCTTACCGCTAGTATGCCTCATTCATGAAGCCGGTCTATAAGGTAGGTGTAAGGTTGTTGCCTATAAAATGGCAACTTAATGGGTGTCCACTCTCACCCACCGCTTGCTTGACTGGTGGAGGGTCGTTAGCCGAATGGGTAGGACAAGGACTTATAAATTCTCATTAAAAGTATGATGAATATTATAAAGTAACTAAATGTTTTATTAAATTCCGAATCTTAGTTATTTTAGGAAAAATGTGAATAAGGTGCTAATACATGAAATTACACTTTACACTTTGTCTAAGTCGTTAGTGGAGCGTGTGTGGTTAACCGGCACACTAACTTGGACTTAACAAGGTAGGTAAAGGTTGACTTAATATTTATCATAGCATCGATGGAGCGTGTGTGGTTAACCGGCACATCGATTGAGGGGTAAACATTAAGGGTACCAAGTGATTTGCATGGTTACTTCACACCTCGTTTTGTGATCCTCGGCATCCCAGTCTCAAACTTGGAGGGCACACTCGAGATTGAAACATGCCTTTGAAAGGTGCATTGAATCTCAAAAGAATCTAGGAGTTTCTAAAAAACAAATTAAATATTTTTTAAAATTTCGTATTTGGTGGAAATTGGTGAATCGTCATTCACCTACCTTTCAAATATGTTATTACTTAGATTACGGCATACCTCTTCTAAGTATAATATACTGTGATTGGGTCCTAGCCTTAATACTACATTTGGATGTTTTATTGTGGACTATCTCTATATCTAAACTAATCCTTTCTTTCTTCTCTTTTCAGATGTCTGCAAACAATGCTGCTTCTGGCTCTAATCCTAGTGGCTCCTTTTCTCTTATGAACTTGTGTGGGAAAGTCACTTTTGATGGATCCAACTTTAATGAATGGATCAGAAACATCAGAATGATTGCTCACTACGAGGACAAGGAATATGTCCTCGATAAGGAGCTTAAGGAGATTGATGAGACAGTTGCTACTCCTCAAGAGATCGCTGATTTTAGGGCACACGAAAGGGATGCCACCAAAGTGGCATGCATCATGATGGCCACCATGACTGCAGATCTCCAAAAATCCTATGCAGATTTCTATCCCAATGAGATGCACCAAGACTTGATGGAAATATACCATCAAAGTGCTCGTCAAGAGAGGTATGAAATCACCTCCTCCATGATAACAACTCGCATGAAGGATGGTGAACCCATCACGGGCCACATGCAGAAAATGAAAAGATTTGTGGACCGTTTGCTGAAGCTTAATGTGAACTTCCCCGAGGAGCTTGCAATAGATATTATTTTGCACTCCTTACCTTCATGTTATGATCAATTCCACATGACATACCACATGAATAAGGAATAGGTCACACTCAGCAAACTTCAAGGACTCTCAAAGACCGCGGAAAGTGGTCTTAAGGGTAAGGCGATTGTTACTTCTACTCCTACCAACTCCGCCCCTGTTTTAGCAATCGGGAAAGGGAAGGGTAAGAAGAGGAAGAGCCCCTCGAAGGGTACCAAGGCTAAGACCCTTAAAGGCTCCTCTTCTGGAACCAAGAAAGGTTTCGTCACTCCTATGTCTGACCCAAAAGAGGCTGAATGCTTCTATTGTCATGAAAAGGCGCATTGGAAGCGGAACTGCCCAAAGTACCAGCAAGATGTGAAGGATGGGAAAGTTAAACCCAAATATGCAGGTATTTACACTATCGTTTCTAATAACTCACCAAATTCTAACTCTTAGGGTCCTTGATACCGGTTGTGGTATTCATATTTCTTGTGACTTGCAGGGACTAAGAAGAAGTGAGAATGTGGAGCAAGGAAGGATAAACTTAATCATGGGGAATAGGAAAGTTACACCTGTCACCAAGATTGGAGTTTATACTTTATCGCTAAGTAGTGGGTTTAATTTAGATTTGAATAAATGTTGTTACTCGCCAGAAATGGCAAGAAATATTATTTCCTTTCATGCATTGTATAAACAAGGGTTTACCTTTTCATTTAATGATGCTTTCTTTAATAATGTTCTTTATTTTAAACCATTACCTTGTGATGGTGTGTATGAAGTTGTGTCTATTGTAGATAACTTAGGAAATAATGTGATGTGTATTGATTCTATTAATAATAATAACTTGGATAAAGCATCATTATGGCATTGTCATCTTGGACATATAAGCAAGAAACGCATAGGCCAACTTCAAAAGGATGGAGTCTTGGAGTCATTTGATCTAAAGTCGGATGAGAGTTGCGAATCATGCTTACTTGAAAAAATGACAAAGTCACCCTTCACTGGTTCTTGTGAAAGGGTTGAAGGTTTGTTGGATCTTGTACACATGGATGTGTGTGGACCCTTCAAACATGCCACAAGTGTGGCAACCCGATATTTCAACTCTATGTAATGACCTAAAAAGTCAATTATTGTAACTACTTTTGTGATAATGAAATTAACTTCGAAAATAAAATGTCCAAAAAGTTTCTATAGAATTACCTACTATGTTAGATGTCATTAAACCGTGATCGTACGTAAAAAGAATGCCCAAATCCGACTTCGTATATTGAAGTTATGATTTTTCCAAGTTCGGCTTAGCAGCAGACAACTAAAAACTCGAATCGGAGATCGAGCGACTTTTGGCCGGAATGACCTAAACGAGAATCGAAGGTCTCGACAATGGTAATCCGGTGGTAAAAAGTCTGGCAAAAACCGACGTCAGATAAAGAAGTTATGAATTTGTAAAGAAATTCCTTAAACACGAGATTTTAAAAATAAATAATAAAAATAATTTTGAAATTTGCCGACGGAATCTAAACGAAAGTTGTAGAGCGTAGTCTCACCTACACGTGGGTATAAAGACCATCGAAAACGGAATTCGTATGAAGAAGATATGAATTTTCGAAGTTTATTAATTAAATTAAATATAAATTTAATTATAAACTCTTGGTAATATCCGAAGAGGAGTCAGCAGATAGGGCCGAAGTACGCCCTGCGTACCCTCGTACGCCCCGCGTACTCAAAGCCACGACCTCGGATCGTCCACGTCCCGGTCTATGCGAAACTAGCCTTGTCCCATCTGAAGTCTGAGGCAATCGAGGACTCGGTCTTGCATGACGTACGCGTACGCCCCGCGTACCGAGGCGGTTCCAGCCCCTATAAAATGGATGCGAGGGTTCCGAAGAAAGGGCTCCATTTCTCTCATTTCCTTTGCGTTCTTGCCACGTTTTCCGTTCCCGTGCTAACCCGAAGCCCTGGTCATTTTGCTCAAGTCCCGAAGATCGTTTGTACTCCCGAGATTCCCGAGAATCCCGAGAAAATCCATTTTCCCGAGACGAAATTCTGCTCAGTTTCCTTCTCGCTTTCTTCAAACTTTCAAGTGAGTTCATACCCCTTAATCAACCTTTTTAAATATTGTAAATGCTTTTATATGCTTTCAAGGGGGGGGGGGGGGGGGGAATACAAGTAAAACACACGATTATTATCGGGTGTTATATATAAAGTTTTATTATACACTTTTATTAAATAGAATCATATGTGATTTATAAACTTTATAGGGAACTCTCATATACAATTTATATTACAATAGCATTCTATCTTTTGAAATATAAATTGTTGTAATGCATGTATAAACTAAACATTTTGCTTAGATGATATGTATACGTGTGTATCTTAGACACTATAAAAATCTATACTTTCACATCAAGTGATTCATTTTCTAGGGATTTCAAAACAAATGAGACACACTTTTAGAAAGCTATAATAGGTATAGTTTTACGAGAATTTTTCTAACTTTTACATACTAGAAACACCATTTTCAAGAAGTCACTTTCATATACAAGAACAAACAAACATTTTAACACGTAAATCTGTTTTTATACTAAGATTTGTGAGACATTAACTTCACGTACGTTCGAGTACACATTTCAAGTCTTGTATTATATACCAGAATCCCTTGGAGGGGGAGCATGGTGTTTGTGTATAGATCTATACGGGCTTGACAACCCGCGCCTTGACTGTTAGCTACAGTCCACCATTTGTGGTGACAAATGTCATAACATTCCAACGCCTGAAGAACGTTGTGTATAGGCATTCCGAGTCAATAGTATGGTTATAAAACTCACATGGGGTATTAAAAATACACTGATTTATGAGGTTTTCAAATACATTGGTTATTTTACACTTACATACATTTTTAGAAACAAACATTGGTCTTGAGAGAAGGCTAGTTTTATACTAATAGAAAATATAGGATTTTCTAGAATCAAACAAACAAGGACAAAACATTTCATTTCATACAAACATTGTCATTTAATACTTATGAAATTCACCAGCTTAAATGCGGATCTACTCTTTCAAAACTACTTGTATGTCCCAGGGATTCAGTAATTTCAGGTATCAATATGCTTTTGGAGAAGGGACGTTGCGGCGCCAGTTTAATCTCATATTTTGACATCATATTGTAATTGGTTTTGAACATGTAACTTTTGACAAATGTAAACTTTCAATTATATATATGATGGTTGTATTGCTTTCTTTACTATGTATTCATTTGTTACGTTACCACATGAAGTCATCCGCCCCCGAATGTTTCCGCCGTTCCGGTTTGCAGGTGTGACAGATTGGTATCAGAGCAATGTTTATAGTGAACTAAGTATATCGAACCACATAAGATATACAAACTATAAATGCTTAAGGGACTAATACTCTCTGACAATACAATTTTCTTTTGTTTTACGCTTAAGTAGCGTTATGTTTAACTTAAATTATAGTTCATTTAAGTACAAATACATGCATACAACCAATTTATTTTCATGATATCTAACTATTCAACCAGTATTTAGACAAGTTGACACTACTGTTGGAATAGTGTCTAAGGCTGCAACTATATTATGCAAGTAATTGACCCGGTTGTGCATGGTCCTTTTGGGTTGCCTTCACCATAGCAACTTGATAGGATGATATATTAAGAGAAAGTAAATATTATTAGTACATTATGAGAATAATATAAAGAATAATATATTTATATTTGATTAATATAAGTCATAAATTAATTGGAATTAATTTGGTGACTTAAAGAGATTAATTAAATAAGAGGGTATAAACTGTCAATTGTTTGATAGTTAAACTTTAGACTGTAAATCCATATTGATATGCATTGGACGGATTCTAGAAGCTAAGGATAGCTTCAAATCGTCCAAGGGGTCATCTAAGGAATGGATTTGGATAGCCTTAAGAGAAGATTATCCAATTAGGGTTTAGGTTGTAACCCTTAAGGAGTCTACAAGTATAAATAGACCTTATGGCATAAGGAAATCGGCACTTCATCTAAAGTATAGAACCCCTGGCCGATTTCCTCCCCTCTCCTCTCTCCCAAATCATCCTCCTTGCTATTTGGTGTTTGTAAGCCATTAGAGGAGTGACAATTGTGACTCTAGAAGCTCCAAGACAACAAGATCAACAAGGAATTCAATGGTATGATTCTAGATCTGTTTTAACATTGTTCTTATTCCTAAATAGTCATTAGAAGTCTTGGATTCAAAGCATGTTTAATTAGAAAGCCTAGATCCAAGCATTAGGGTTTTGCATGCGCACATAGGAAAGTTCTTATGGCTAAAACCCAACAGTGGTATCAGAGCCTAACTTGGTTTTTATTAAATTGTTGCTTAATTGTCTAAAACTAAACTGAAAAATTCGATTTTTGTGTTTCTGAGTCATGGACTCGGCGAGTTCCATAGTGGACTCGGCGAGTTGGCCTGACTCGGCGAGTCACTTGGTGCACTCGGCGAGTCCAAGCATCAGGAATGGCCAGATTCGGGATTTCTTCATGATTAACTTATGGAAACTTACCTTAATCATATTAGATCAACCCTAATCCGATTTTTTGATATATATGACTATTATCTTGATATAATTAAAGATATTTATCAACTAATAAAATATTTAATTTCCTTATATGATAATTAATTAATTATTTTGATTATTTTGGTAATTATCTTGCAAGAAATCTTGAATAAATCAAATATAGATAATTAGGAAATTAATTGTTAATTGAAATTATTTGTTATTTGATCCTCCATGTTTTAAATGTTTAAAGCTTGTCCTCAAGTTTTGAAATTTATATTTTGTGATTAAAAGTTTTAATTTGGAGAATTTAAATTTCAAACCCTAGATTTTAAAAGGTTTAAAATACAACCCTATACTAATATAATATTACAAGATTATATATATATATATATATATATATATATATATATATATATATATATATATATATATATATATATATATATATATATATATATATATATGTATAACTAAAATGCTAGTCTTATCGTTAGTAGGCCTCATTCACGAAGCCGATCTATAAGGTGGGTATAAGGTTGCGGCCTATAAAATGGCACTTAATGGGTGTATACTCACACCCACCGCTTGCTTGATCGGTGGAGGGTCGTTAGCCGAACGGGTAGGATAGCGCAACCTCATCCTCTCATTAAAAGTATAATAGGAAATACAAAGTAACTACACATATTTTAAAATTTCCCAATCTTAGTTACTTTAGGAAAAGTGAATTGATGCAATCCCATGAAATTACACTTTGCACCCTTGCTAAGAAGTTAGTGGAGCGTGTGTGGTTTACCGGCACACTAATTGGTTCTAAGCAAAGGTGGCAAAGGGTGATTCATTGTTTATCATAGTTCGATGGAGTGTGTGTGGTTTACCGGCACATCGAATAGGTGATCGTTACAATGACGGCACCATGTGAATTTGCATGGTAATTCACACCCGCTTTGTGATCCTCGGTATCCCAGTCACAAACTAGAGGGGCATATCGAGATTTAAACATGCCATTGAATAGTTTCAATGAATCTCATCCGATCCTAGGAATTCTCAATACATTTAGGACTAACAGTTAGGTATTATGGTGGAGAATTAGTGAATCGTCATTCACTTACCTTCAATTTATTTACATGTTAGATTACGGCATCCCTTTTCTAATATGTAAATGTTGTTGTTGGATCCTAGCCCTAATTTTTCTTACTGGGCGATAATTAGGGATTCATATTCTAATCTATCTTTGTCCTTTCTATTTGTAGATGTCGAACGCCAACAACGTTGCTGCTAGTTCTTTCACGTTGATGAGCCTTTTCCAAAAGGTCACCTTCGATGGAACAAACTTTAGCGAATGGATAAGATACATTCGCACCATTTCTCGCTATGAGGATAAGGAGTATCTCCTCGATGAGAAGCTCGAGAAAATCAACCCTGAAATTGCTACTCCGGCTGAAATTACCGCTTTCGAAACTCATGAGCGACATGCAACGAAGGTACATTGCATCATGATAGCCACCATGAACTCCGAATTCCAAAAGTCCTACGAGGACATGTACCCGTACGAGATGCATCAAGACTTGTTGGAGAGATACCACCAAAACGCGAGACAAGAGCGGTTTGAGATTTTCACTAACATGATTTCTGCTAAGATGGGTCATGGAGAATCTCTTACCGTGCACCTGCAAAAGATGCAAAGGTATGTCGACCGCCTTCGCAAGTTAAATGTTGACTTTGGGGAAGACTTGGCGAACGACATGGTGCTTCACTCTATGCCTCCTATGTAAAATCAATTTAGGATGACCTACCACATGAAAAAAGAGGAGGTCACCCTAAGCAAACTCCAAGGTCTCTTGAGGGTCGCTGAGAGCAACTTCAAAGACAAGTCTGTTGCACCAACTCCCAGTCCACCCGCTGCTCCTGTCTTGGCTATTGGTCAAGGAAAGGGAAAGAAGAGGAAGGCTTCGTCTAAGAACTATTGCAAGGTTAAAGCCCGAGATGGTGCCTCTTCTAGTGGGACCAAAGTTGATCCCGCTAAGCCCTGCCCTAACCCGAAGGAGGCAGAGTACCACCACTGCCACAAGATAGGACATTGGAAGAGAAGCTGCCTGGAATACCTGCAAGCCATCAAAGAAGGAAAGATCAAGCCATTTTTTTCAGGTATAGATATAATTAAATCTAACGATTCTAATCATGCTATTTCTTGGGTTCTTGATACCGGTTGTGGTTACCACATTTATTCTAATGTGCAGGGACTAAGAAGAAGTAGGGATGTGGAGAAAGGAAGAATCAATCTAATCATGGGGAACAGAAGATCGTCGCCTGTGACCAAGATTGGAGTGTATTCTTTAGTGCTTAGGAATAATTTATGTTTAGATTTGAACAATTGTTGCTATTCGCCAGAAATGGCTAGAAACATCATTTCATTTCATGGTTTATATAGACAAGGTTTTAGATTTTCTTTTAATAATGAGAATGGTTCTATTTTGGCTGATCTAAATGGTGTCTTTTACTTTGAAGCTATACCATGTAA
This sequence comes from Lactuca sativa, assembly GCF_002870075.4. Classification (NCBI taxonomy): domain Eukaryota; kingdom Viridiplantae; phylum Streptophyta; class Magnoliopsida; order Asterales; family Asteraceae; genus Lactuca; species Lactuca sativa. The sequence continues at coordinate 196,412,998 of NC_056630.2, read as the reverse complement.
TGGAATTTATGAAACTGTTATGATTGTTGATAACTTAGGAAATGATGTTTTGAACATAGATTCTTCCACTAGTATGGATAAAGCATCCTTGTGGCATTGTCGTCTTGGACATGTCAACAAGAAACGTATAGCCCAACTCCAAAAGGATGGAGTGTTGGAGTCATTCGACCTTAGGGAAGATGACACGGGCGAGTCTTGTTTACTTGGAAAGATGACTAAATCACCCTTCACAAGTACGTGTGAAAGGGGTGAGGGCCTATTGGACCTAATACATACCGATGTATGTGGACCGTTTAGATCAACCACGAAGGATGGGAACTGCTTCTACGTGACTTTTATCGATGATTATAGTAGATATGGGTATATCTATTTAATCAAGCAAAAGTCAGAAACTTTTGAAAAGTTCAAAGAGTTCAAGAATGAAGTGGAGAATCAATTGGGCAGGAAAATCAAGATGCTTCGATCCGATCGAGGAGGAGAGTACCCAAGTCTTGAATTCAACGATTATCTCAAGGAGTGTGGAATAGTTTCGCAATTGACGCCTCCTAGGACACCGCAGTTGAATGGTGTGGCAGAAAGGCGTAATCGAACCTTATTGGATATGGTTCGATCTATGATGAGTCGTGCTTCACTATCAATCTCTTTTTGGGGGTATGCCTTAGAGACTGCCGCCCATATCCTTAACCGAGTCCCTACTAAGAAGGTTGCCAAAACACCTCACGAGATGTGGACAGGAAAAGCTCCCTCGTTGGCACATATCAAGGTTTGGGGTTGCGAGGCTTTCGTAAGACGAGATACTCACAACAAGCTCAAACCTCAGAGTGAGTGATGTATTTTCGTCGGCTACCCGCAGACATCCTTTGGATATCTCTTCTATAGACCGAAGGACAATGTTGTCTTTGTTGCGAGGAGAGGAGTTTTCCGAGAGCGAGAACTCATAGGCCAAGGAGACAGTGGGAGGCAAATCGAGCTTGAAGAAATTCAAGAGTCAATAGATGAAGGAACCTCTACCGCTGACACTCAACCCGAGGAGGAAACTCCGGTTGAACCGATTGACGAATCCTTACCTCTTAGAAGTTCCGATAGAGTTAGAGTTCTACCCCAGTTTTATGGTTTTCATATTACTACCGAAGGGGACACGTATATTAGTGATGGTACACTAATAAATCTTGATGAACCTAATAGCTATAAGGAAGCCATGGTAGGCCCGGAGTCTGCGAAATGGAAAGAGGCAATGGATAGCGAGATCCAATCCATGTATGATAACCAAGTTTGGAATTTGGTTAATTATGTGCCCGGACGTAAGACCGTTGGGTGCAAATGGATCTTCGAGAAGAAGACTGACGTGGATGGAAACGTACACACATATAAAGCGCGATTGGTTGCGAAGGGCTTTACTCAATCTCCCGGAGTTGACTATGATGAGACCTTCTCACCAGTTGCAAAGATAAAATCTATTAGAGTAATGCTAGTGATTGCCGCATTTCATGATTATGAGATTTGGCAAATGGATGTCAAGACCGCTTTCCTTAATGGAAAGTTGGCTGAGGATGTTTACATGGCTCAGCCAGAGGGGTTTGTGGATCCGAAGCATCCGAATAGAGTGTGTAAGCTTGAGAAGTCCATTTATGGACTTAAGCAAGCGTCTCGCAAATGGAATCTTTGCTTCGACGAGAAAGTCAAAGAGTTTGGATTTGTACGAAGCGAAGATGAATCATGTGTATATGTCAAAGCCAGTGGGAGTGTAGTTAGCTTCCTCGTTCTATATGTCGATGACATATTACTCATAGGAAACGACATCCTGACTCTGCAGGAAGTCAAGTCCTGGCTCGGGAAGTGCTTCGCTATGAAGGACCTCGGAGAGACTTCTTACATTTTGGGAATAAGGATAGTAAGAGAAAGAAGTAGGAGACTAATTGGACTTAGTCAGAACACTTACTTGGAGAAGATATTAAAACATTTTAGTATGGAAAACTCAAAGAAGGGAGAATTACCGATACAAAGTAATGCCAAGTTGAGTAAGACTCAAAGTCCGAGTACCGAAGCTGAGATAGCAGAAATGAGCCGAGTTCCATACGCTTCCGCAGTTGGCTCAATCATGTACGCTATGACTTGTACTCGCCCTGATGTAGCCTTCGCTTTGAGCATGGTTAGCAGATATCAAGGGAATCCTGGCAGAGCACATTGGATTGCGGTGAAGAATATCCTTAAGTACCTTCGGAGGACGACAGGGACAACTACCGTTCGCAGTCGGGCTGGGTCTTTACCCTAAATGGAGGAGCAGTGACATGGAAAACTTCCAAGCAGGAAACCGTAGCTGATTCAACGTGCGAATAAGAGTACATTGCAGCGAGCGAAGCATCGAAGGAGGCAATATGGCTGAAGAACTTCATCGGTGATCTAGGAGTTGTACCTGCCATAAAGGAGCCCATGTAGATTTTCTGTGATAATGAAGGAGCAGTTGCCTTGACCAAGGAACCGAGGGATCATGCTAGATCACGACATATCGACATAAAATATCACTTCATTAGACATCGTGTAGAAGAAGGACAACTCGTAGTGAAGAGGATATCATCATAAGATAACCCAGCAGATCCGCTTACGAAGGGACTGAGTAGGGTTAAGCAGTTGCAGCATGCTAGGAGTATTGGGCTGAAGGATGATGTTAGCATAGATTAGATAGTATTAGAAACATGTAATAGATAAATGTAATTAACATTTGATGATTAAATAAAGGAGTTTTATTTATGAGTAATGTTACTATCTTATGTTAATTGTTTAGCTATTGTTTCACTTTGCATGTTTTGACTTCCAGAATAATTGAGTTTATTAGGAATAATCGAATTGTTCAAATTGTCCACAATCATTCATATGTTGGAAGTAGATATGAATGAAGATTGTCATGAATCGGTGCGTAGATTGTCTAAATGGTATTAGACATAGCAAATGGTTGTTGTGAAAGACTCTGTAAAATGGTTTGGTCTAGGCATAGTCGTAGATAGCAGTAAAAATGTAATTGTTCGTGTTTTGTTTTGAGTTTACGGTGTTTATGGCCAAAATGGGTTTACGGCCGTAAACTGTTTACGGCCGTAAACACCTTACGGTTCCTAGTCAGGTCTTTAAATAGCGAGTTATGTCAGTCTTTATGAGTGGTTGATGCTCTCGTATACTTCCAAGTTGTATCAGACGTTTTACAGTATTAAAGCGTATGCAAGCTTGGTATTTTGCTCATTATTGGTTTATTAATTTGTGTTTGCATCTGTGATTGTCTTTGATCGTTGGTAGATCTATTTTCGGGACTTTACAATTGGTATCAGAGCAAGACCAGTGTCAAAGGCATTCAACAGCTGCGTTTTCAACTAAATCGACATCCACTGCAGTTTAGAGAAATTTATTTCAGTCGAAATCAAGGTTTCCAGAAGTTTACGGCCGTAAACTCCTCTTACGGCCTCATCTGCACTCTTCAAAATCGATAGTTTTTCACGTCTCTCAAGCCTTCGTAATCACACCTTAGTTCTGGGATTTAATTGAGTTGTGTTTTAAAATTAAAATCGAACTTTTTATTTGAGTTTCATTGACCGTAAACTAAATTACTCACAAACATTGACTTTCTGTTAATCGAAATTTGCACCATTATTTTTCGGAGTTTAAATCAATAAGTATTCTTGGAACGTAAACTCAAGTTTACGGCCGTAAACTACTTGACTTGAGGTTTACGGCATCGAGTTTCCGGCTTAAAAGTTTACGGCTACGTGAGTTGATTTTATAAAATTGAAATTAATTATTGAGTTAGTTTTAAACCAAAATAACTTTTGACCGTAAACTCCAGTTTACGGCCGGGAGTTTACGGCCCAGTATTTTCTGCCTTTATTTACACGACAAAATCAGCATCTTTACAGCCTTAAATTTTTTTGTGATATTTTTTTAAATAAAAATGGATACACAAAATTCAACTCAATACCAAGAGCTTGATGCTGTGATGGGTACAACCACACGAATTCCAAGACTTATGTCAGCTGATGGTTTTCCCGAGTGGAAATATAGAATTGAGAAGTATATAAAGATGAAAGACTTTAAGATTTGGAAATGTGTTTTAAAGGATCTAGTCAGAATCACCACTACAGTTGGGGGAAAGGTGGTCGACAAGGCAATTGAAAATTACACTGATGAAGACTTTGAGAGTGTGGAAGAACAAGAAAAGGCATTGGCCATTTTGACTATGGCATTATCTCCAGACATTGCTCAAGGATTCAGAGAGTATACTTCTGCCAAAGCTCTGTGGGAAGCTCTCATTGAGGTATATGAGGGAAATGAAGACATGCGGGAAAGTCGCCAAGATATGCTGAGACAACGCTTCAATATGTTTAATTATGTTCCTGGAGAGACTCTCGAAGCTCAACTGCAGAGATTTACCACTCTCAACACTGAGATGACTGTGGCAGGGATTTTCTATACAAAGTCAGAGATTAATAAGAAGCTACTAAATGCTCTCCCAAAATCTTGGGACATGAATGTAGCAGTAATCAAGAAGACTAAGGATCTTAATCGACTTTCCCTAGCTGAAGTGATGGCTGTCATCAAAGCGTGTGATATTGATGACAAACAGCGAGAGATCAATCATGTGAACTCATACTCATCTGCCAATCTTGGCATTTCATCTAATAATGCTCTCTCTTCTTTCTCCTATACTTCTGCAGGTTCATCTTCCTCTGCACCGGTCATTCCTTACCCACAAGGCCAGCCTATTACATCTACCCAAAATATTTCATCCTCTAATGTGGCCTCTTCATCAAAGGGAAAAGAGGGTGATGAAAACCTTGTCTTTGCAGCAGGGCTTGTGAATTGCTACAATGCTCTTGTAGCTGGGGAACTTCCTCCTCAACTGTCATTTGCAGATCTTGATCAAATCCATCCAGAGGATGTTGAGGAAATGGACATCACATGGCAAATTGCCATGGCTGTATTTAGGGCAAAACAGTTTGCCAAAAAGACAGGGAAGAACAATTGGGGAATGAGTGCTGACAAGAAGGTTGGATTCAACAAAGGAAAGCTTCGATGTTTCAATTGCCATGAGCCAGGGCATTTTGCTCGTGATTGCCCACACCCTGATAGGAGGGTCAATAATGACAGAACAATGGTTGCAGTTGGGAATAATCGAAGCAGTGGTCAAGCAAACAATGAAAAGGCTATGGTTGCTCAATCATTTGACTGGGATGATCAAATACAAGCCCTAAATTTGTCTGGACCAGAAAATGCTCATCTAGCACAAGTGAGGAATGACGCTCAAGCAAGGACTGCAGCAGCTGAAGACAACATGATGAAACTTCAATTTGGCTTGATGGTATCCTCCTCCCATGAACCTAACTCATACAAGGTAAGTCTTCCATCATGCTCTAAGGCTTGTGTAGACTATGTGAAAACTTTACAGGATAAAATTGAGACATTAGGTGATGAAGTAGAAAATCTTAGGATTCTTCGTGAACTCAATGACAAATTAATAAGAGACGTAGAAGACCTTAGATATGAAGGGTACCGACTTCGAAAAGGACAAAAACCACTTAAAGCTCAACTCGAATAAAAAATTAAAGACTTTAGGAGACTCCAGGAAGACTACAGCAACAAATGTGAAAATTACAATTATGTAGTCAAACAAAATGCTGAGCTTGTAGCTGAAGTTGAATCCTTGAAAGGAAACTTTGAGACCGCCAAACTTGATGTCAGAAAATATGATTTCTCAAGTGAGGTGGTTGCAAATATGATAGTCCAAAGTATGCAGTTTAAAAGAAATCAATCAAAAGATCTAGGGTATAAATTTGTACCTTCTCCCTTCAATCATTCATACGAGCCCAAGCCCTTGTCCAAAGAAGAGATTGCCAATGAATCATTTATGATTTATGGCAAGCCCTCCGGTTTTGTTTTGGGAGGATTTATTAATGTTGAAAGTACTAAAATTTCTACTTCTCCTTCAGATCAATCCTTGAATCAGTCAAAGCACAAAGTTGAAGGATGTGTTTCTGAAAATAGAATCGAGTCCAAACCTGAAGTTTTTATTTTAAATAAAGACAATTCTTTGTTAAATGTTTTGAGTGACAATTTTTCTTGTGGTGTTTTAAATTATTCTGATACAGTAGCTGCTATCTCTGATACAGTTTTTAATGTTTATGATATGTCTGATAAATCTTTGAACACTTTGGTTGATGCTCTCGTATACTTCCAAGTTGTATCAGACGTTTTACAGTATTAAAGCGTATGCAAGCTTGGTATTTTGCTCATTATTGGTTTATTAACTTGTGTTTGCATCTGTGATTGTCTTTGATCGTTGGTAGATCTATTTTCGGGACTTTACAATTGGTATCAGAGCAACACCAGTGTCAAAGGCATTCAACAGCTGCGTTTTCAACTAAATCGACATCCACTGCAGTTTAGAGAAATTTATTTCAGTCGAAATCAAGGTTTCCAGAAGTTTACGGCCTAAGTTTACGGCCGTAAACTCCTCTTATGGCCTCATCTGCACTCTTCAAAATCGATAGTTTTTCACGTCTCTCAAGCCTTCGTAATCACACCTTAGTTTAGGGATTTAATTGAGTTGTGTTTTAAAATTAAAATCGAACTTTTTATTTGAATTTCATTGACCGTAAACTAAATTACTCACAAAAATTGACTTTCTGTTAATCGAAATTTGAACCATTATTTTTCGGAGTTTAAATCAATAAGTATTCGTGGACCGTAAACTCAAGTTTACGGCCGTAAACTACTTGACTTGAGGTTTACGGCATTGAGTTTCCGGCTTAAAAGTTTACGGCTACGTGAGTTGATTTTATAAAATTGAAATTAATTATTGAGTTAGTTTTAAAACAAAATAACTTTTGACCGTAAACTCCAGTTTACGGCCGGGAGTTTACGGCCCAGTATTTTCTGCCTTTATTTACATGACAAAATCAACATCTTTACAGCCTTAAATTTTTTTGTGATATTTTTTTAAATAAAAATGGATACACAAAATTCAACTCAATACCAAGAGCTTGATGCTGTGATGGGTACAACCACACGAATTCCAAGATTTATGTCAGCTGATGGTTTTCCCGAGTGGAAATATAGAATTGAGAAGTATATAAAGATGAAAGACTTTAAGATTTGGAAATGTGTTTTAAAGGATCCAGTCAGAATCACCACTACAGTTGGGGGAAAGGTGGTCGACAAGGAAATTGAAAATTACACTGATGAAGACTTTGAGAGTGTGGAAGAACAAGAAAAGGCATTGGCCATTTTGACTATGGCATTATCTCCAGACATTGCTCAAGGATTCAGAGAGTATACTTCTGCCAAAGCTCTGTGGGAAGCTCTCATTGAGGTATATGAGGGAAATGAAGACATGCGGGAAAGTCGCCAAGATATGCTGAGACAATGCTTCAATATGTTTAATTATGTTCCTGGAGAGACTCTCGAAGCTCAACTGCAGAGATTTACCACTCTCAACACTGAGATGACTGTGGCAGGGATTTTCTATACAAAGTCAGAGATTAATAAGAAGCTACTAAATGCTCTCCCAAAATCTTGGGACATGAATGTAGCAGTAATCAAGAAGACTAAGGATCTTAATCGACTTTCCCTAGCTGAAGTGACGGCTATCATCAAAGTGTGTGATATTGATGACAAACAGCGAGAGATCAATCATTTGAACTCATACTCATCTGCCAATCTTGGCATTTCATCTAATAATGCTCTCTCTTCTTTCTCCTATACTTCTGCAGGTTCATCTTCCTCTGCACCGGTCATTCCTTACCCACAAGGCCAGCCTATTACATCTACCCAAAATATTTCATCCTCTAATGTGGCCTCTTCATCAAAGGGAAAGGAGGGTGATGAAAACCTTGTCTTTGCAGCAGGGCTTGTGAATTGCTACAATGCTCTTGTAGCTGGGGAACTTCCTCCTCAACTGTCATTTGCAGATCTTGATCAAATCCATCCAGAGGATGTTAAGGAAATGGACATCACATGGCAAATTGCCATGGCTGTATTTAGGGCAAAACAGTTTGCCAAAAAGACAGGGAAGAACAATTGGGGAATGAGTGCTGACAAGAAGGTTGGATTCAACAAAGGAAAGCTTCGATGTTTCAATTGCCACGAGCCAGGGCATTTTGCTCGTGATTGCCCACACCCTGATAGGAGGGTCAATAATGACAGAACAATGGTTGCAGTTGGGAATAATCGAAGCAGTGGTCAAGCAAACAATGAAAAGGCTATGGTTGCTCAATCATTTGACTGGGATGATCAAATACAAGCCCTAAATTTGTCTGGACCAGAAAATGCTCATCTAGCACAAGTGAGGAATGACGCTCAAGCAAGGACTGCAGCAGCTGAAGACAACATGATGAAACTTCAATTTGGCTTGATGGTATCCTCCTCCCATGAACCTAACTCATACAAGGTAAGTCTTCCATCATGCTCTAAGGCTTGTGTAGACTATGTGAAAACTTTACAGGATAAAATTGAGACATTAGGTGATGAAGTAGAAAATCTTAGGATTCTTCGTGAACTCAATGACAAATTAATAAGAGACGTAGAAGACCTTAGATATGAAGGGTACCGACTTCGAAAAGGACAAAAACCACTTAAAGCTCAACTCGAATCAAAAATTAAAGACTTTAGGAGACTCCAGGAAGACTACAGCAACAAATGTGAAAATTACAATTATGTAGTCAAACAAAATGCTGAGCTTGTAGCTGAAGTTGAATCCTTGAAAGGAAACTTTGAGACCGCCAAACTTGATGTCAGAAAATATGATTTCTCAAGTGAGGTGGTTGCAAATATGATAGACCAAAGTATGCAGTTTAAAAGAAATCAATCAAAAGGTCTAGGGTATAAATTTGTACCTTCTCCCTTCAATCATTCATACGAGCCCAAGCCCTTGTCCAAAGAAGAGATTGCCAATGAATCATTTATGATTTATGGCAAGCCCTCCGGTTTTGTTTCGGGAGGATTTATTAATGTTGAAAGTACTAACATTTCTACTTCTCCTTCAGATCAATCCTTGAATCAGTCAAAGCACAAAGTTGAAGGATGTGTTTCTGAAAATAAAATCGAGTCCAAACCTGAAGTTTTTATTTTAAATAAAGACAATTCTTTGTTAAATGTTTTGAGTGACAATTTTTCTTGTGGTGTTTTAAATTATTCTGATACAGTAGCTGCTATCTCTGATACAGTTTTGAATGTTTCTGATATGTCTGATAAATCTTTGAACACTTTGGTTGATGCTCTCGTATACTTCCAAGTTGTATCAGACGTTTTACAGTATTAAAGCGTATGCAAGCTTGGTATTTTGCTCATTATTGGTTTATTAATTTGTGTTTGCATCTGTGATTGTCTTTGATCGTTGGTAGATCTATTTTCGGGACTTTACAATTGGTATCAGAGCAACACCAGTGTCAAAGGCATTCAACAGCTGCGTTTTCAACTAAATCGACATCCACTGCAGTTTAGAGAAATTTATTTCAGTCGAAATCAAGGTTTCCAGAAGTTTACGGCCTAAGTTTACGGCCGTAAACTCCTCTTACGGCCTCATCTGCACTCTTCAAAATCGATAGTTTTTCACGTCTCTCAAGCCTTCGTAATCACACCTTAGTTCTGGGATTTAATTGAGTTGTGTTTTAAAATTAAAATCGAACTTTTTATTTGAATTTCATTGACCGTAAACTAAATTACTCACAAAAATTGACTTTCTGTTAATCGAAATTTGAACCATTATTTTTCGGAGTTTAAATCAATAAGTATTCGTGGACCGTAAACTCAAGTTTACGGCCGTAAACTACTTGACTTGAGGTTTACGGCATCGAGTTTCCGGCTTAAAAGTTTACGGCTACGTGAGTTGATTTTATAAAATTGAAATTAATTATTGAGTTAGTTTTAAAACAAAATAACTTTTGACCGTAAACTCCAGTTTACGGCCGGGAGTTTACGGCCCAGTATTTTCTGCCTTTATTTACACGACAAAATCAGCATCTTTACAGCCTTAAATTTTTTTGTGATATTTTTTTAAATAAAAATGGATACACAAAATTCAACTCAATACCAAGAGCTTGATGCTGTGATGGGTACAACCACACGAATTCCAAGACTTATGTCAGCTGATGGTTTTCCCGAGTGGAAATATAGAATTGAGAAGTATATAAAGATGAAAGACTTTAAGATTTGGAAATGTGTTTTAAAGGATCTAGTCAGAATCACCACTACAGTTGGGGGAAAGGTGGTCGACAAGGCAATTGAAAATTACACTGATGAAGACTTTGAGAGTGTGGAAGAACAAGAAAAGGCATTGGCCATTTTGACTATGGCATTATCTCCAGACATTGCTCAAGGATTCAGAGAGTATACTTCTGCCAAAGCTCTGTGGGAAGCTCTCATTGAGGTATATGAGGGAAATGAAGACATGCGGGAAAGTCGCCAAGATATGCTGAGACAACGCTTCAATATGTTTAATTATGTTCCTGGAGAGACTCTCGAAGCTCAACTGCAGAGATTTACCACTCTCAACACTGAGATGACTGTGGCAGGGATTTTCTATACAAAGTCAGAGATTAATAAGAAGCTACTAAATGCTCTCCCAAAATCTTGGGACATGAATGTAGCAGTAATCAAGAAGACTAAGGATCTTAATCGACTTTCCCTAGCTGAAGTGATGGCTGTCATCAAAGCGTGTGATATTGATGACAAACAGCGAGAGATCAATCATGTGAACTCATACTCATCTGCCAATCTTGGCATTTCATCTAATAATGCTCTCTCTTCTTTCTCCTATACTTCTGCAGGTTCATCTTCCTCTGCACCGGTCATTCCTTACCCACAAGGCCAGCCTATTACATCTACCCAAAATATTTCATCCTCTAATGTGGCCTCTTCATCAAAGGGAAAAGAGGGTGATGAAAACCTTGTCTTTGCAGCAGGGCTTGTGAATTGCTACAATGCTCTTGTAGCTGGGGAACTTCCTCCTCAACTGTCATTTGCAGATCTTGATCAAATCCATCCAGAGGATGTTGAGGAAATGGACATCACATGGCAAATTGCCATGGCTGTATTTAGGGCAAAACAGTTTGCCAAAAAGACAGGGAAGAACAATTGGGGAATGAGTGCTGACAAGAAGGTTGGATTCAACAAAGGAAAGCTTCGATGTTTCAATTGCCATGAGCCAGGGCATTTTGCTCGTGATTGCCCACACCCTGATAGGAGGGTCAATAATGACAGAACAATGGTTGCAGTTGGGAATAATCGAAGCAGTGGTCAAGCAAACAATGAAAAGGCTATGGTTGCTCAATCATTTGACTGGGATGATCAAATACAAGCCCTAAATTTGTCTGGACCAGAAAATGCTCATCTAGCACAAGTGAGGAATGACGCTCAAGCAAGGACTGCAGCAGCTGAAGACAACATGATGAAACTTCAATTTGGCTTGATGGTATCCTCCTCCCATGAACCTAACTCATACAAGGTAAGTCTTCCATCATGCTCTAAGGCTTGTGTAGACTATGTGAAAACTTTACAGGATAAAATTGAGACATTAGGTGATGAAGTAGAAAATCTTAGGATTCTTCGTGAACTCAATGACAAATTAATAAGAGACGTAGAAGACCTTAGATATGAAGGGTACCGACTTCGAAAAGGACAAAAACCACTTAAAGCTCAACTCGAATAAAAAATTAAAGACTTTAGGAGACTCCAGGAAGACTACAGCAACAAATGTGAAAATTACAATTATGTAGTCAAACAAAATGCTGAGCTTGTAGCTGAAGTTGAATCCTTGAAAGGAAACTTTGAGACCGCCAAACTTGATGTCAGAAAATATGATTTCTCAAGTGAGGTGGTTGCAAATATGATAGTCCAAAGTATGCAGTTTAAAAGAAATCAATCAAAAGATCTAGGGTATAAATTTGTACCTTCTCCCTTCAATCATTCATACGAGCCCAAGCCCTTGTCCAAAGAAGAGATTGCCAATGAATCATTTATGATTTATGGCAAGCCCTCCGGTTTTGTTTTGGGAGGATTTATTAATGTTGAAAGTACTAAAATTTCTACTTCTCCTTCAGATCAATCCTTGAATCAGTCAAAGCACAAAGTTGAAGGATGTGTTTCTGAAAATAGAATCGAGTCCAAACCTGAAGTTTTTATTTTAAATAAAGACAATTCTTTGTTAAATGTTTTGAGTGACAATTTTTCTTGTGGTGTTTTAAATTATTCTGATACAGTAGCTGCTATCTCTGATACAGTTTTTAATGTTTATGATATGTCTGATAAATCTTTGAACACTTTGGTTGATGCTCTCGTATACTTCCAAGTTGTATCAGACGTTTTACAGTATTAAAGCGTATGCAAGCTTGGTATTTTGCTCATTATTGGTTTATTAACTTGTGTTTGCATCTGTGATTGTCTTTGATCGTTGGTAGATCTATTTTCGGGACTTTACAATTGGTATCAGAGCAACACCAGTGTCAAAGGCATTCAACAGCTGCGTTTTCAACTAAATCGACATCCACTGCAGTTTAGAGAAATTTATTTCAGTCGAAATCAAGGTTTCCAGAAGTTTACGGCCTAAGTTTACGGCCGTAAACTCCTCTTATGGCCTCATCTGCACTCTTCAAAATCGATAGTTTTTCACGTCTCTCAAGCCTTCGTAATCACACCTTAGTTTAGGGATTTAATTGAGTTGTGTTTTAAAATTAAAATCGAACTTTTTATTTGAATTTCATTGACCGTAAACTAAATTACTCACAAAAATTGACTTTCTGTTAATCGAAATTTGAACCATTATTTTTCGGAGTTTAAATCAATAAGTATTCGTGGACCGTAAACTCAAGTTTACGGCCGTAAACTACTTGACTTGAGGTTTACGGCATTGAGTTTCCGGCTTAAAAGTTTACGGCTACGTGAGTTGATTTTATAAAATTGAAATTAATTATTGAGTTAGTTTTAAAACAAAATAACTTTTGACCGTAAACTCCAGTTTACGGCCGGGAGTTTACGGCCCAGTATTTTCTGCCTTTATTTACATGACAAAATCAACATCTTTACAGCCTTAAATTTTTTTGTGATATTTTTTTAAATAAAAATGGATACACAAAATTCAACTCAATACCAAGAGCTTGATGCTGTGATGGGTACAACCACACGAATTCCAAGATTTATGTCAGCTGATGGTTTTCCCGAGTGGAAATATAGAATTGAGAAGTATATAAAGATGAAAGACTTTAAGATTTGGAAATGTGTTTTAAAGGATCCAGTCAGAATCACCACTACAGTTGGGGGAAAGGTGGTCGACAAGGAAATTGAAAATTACACTGATGAAGACTTTGAGAGTGTGGAAGAACAAGAAAAGGCATTGGCCATTTTGACTATGGCATTATCTCCAGACATTGCTCAAGGATTCAGAGAGTATACTTCTGCCAAAGCTCTGTGGGAAGCTCTCATTGAGGTATATGAGGGAAATGAAGACATGCGGGAAAGTCGCCAAGATATGCTGAGACAATGCTTCAATATGTTTAATTATGTTCCTGGAGAGACTCTCGAAGCTCAACTGCAGAGATTTACCACTCTCAACACTGAGATGACTGTGGCAGGGATTTTCTATACAAAGTCAGAGATTAATAAGAAGCTACTAAATGCTCTCCCAAAATCTTGGGACATGAATGTAGCAGTAATCAAGAAGACTAAGGATCTTAATCGACTTTCCCTAGCTGAAGTGACGGCTATCATCAAAGTGTGTGATATTGATGACAAACAGCGAGAGATCAATCATTTGAACTCATACTCATCTGCCAATCTTGGCATTTCATCTAATAATGCTCTCTCTTCTTTCTCCTATACTTCTGCAGGTTCATCTTCCTCTGCACCGGTCATTCCTTACCCACAAGGCCAGCCTATTACATCTACCCAAAATATTTCATCCTCTAATGTGGCCTCTTCATCAAAGGGAAAGGAGGGTGATGAAAACCTTGTCTTTGCAGCAGGGCTTGTGAATTGCTACAATGCTCTTGTAGCTGGGGAACTTCCTCCTCAACTGTCATTTGCAGATCTTGATCAAATCCATCCAGAGGATGTTAAGGAAATGGACATCACATGGCAAATTGCCATGGCTGTATTTAGGGCAAAACAGTTTGCCAAAAAGACAGGGAAGAACAATTGGGGAATGAGTGCTGACAAGAAGGTTGGATTCAACAAAGGAAAGCTTCGATGTTTCAATTGCCACGAGCCAGGGCATTTTGCTCGTGATTGCCCACACCCTGATAGGAGGGTCAATAATGACAGAACAATGGTTGCAGTTGGGAATAATCGAAGCAGTGGTCAAGCAAACAATGAAAAGGCTATGGTTGCTCAATCATTTGACTGGGATGATCAAATACAAGCCCTAAATTTGTCTGGACCAGAAAATGCTCATCTAGCACAAGTGAGGAATGACGCTCAAGCAAGGACTGCAGCAGCTGAAGACAACATGATGAAACTTCAATTTGGCTTGATGGTATCCTCCTCCCATGAACCTAACTCATACAAGGTAAGTCTTCCATCATGCTCTAAGGCTTGTGTAGACTATGTGAAAACTTTACAGGATAAAATTGAGACATTAGGTGATGAAGTAGAAAATCTTAGGATTCTTCGTGAACTCAATGACAAATTAATAAGAGACGTAGAAGACCTTAGATATGAAGGGTACCGACTTCGAAAAGGACAAAAACCACTTAAAGCTCAACTCGAATAAAAAATTAAAGACTTTAGGAGACTCCAGGAAGACTACAGCAACAAATGTGAAAATTACAATTATGTAGTCAAACAAAATGCTGAGCTTGTAGCTGAAGTTGAATCCTTGAAAGGAAACTTTGAGACCGCCAAACTTGATGTCAGAAAATATGATTTCTCAAGTGAGGTGGTTGCAAATATGATAGACCAAAGTATGCAGTTTAAAAGAAATCAATCAAAAGGTCTAGGGTATAAATTTGTACCTTCTCCCTTCAATCATTCATACGAGCCCAAGCCCTTGTCCAAAGAAGAGATTGCCAATGAATCATTTATGATTTATGGCAAGCCCTCCGGTTTTGTTTCGGGAGGATTTATTAATGTTGAAAGTACTAACATTTCTACTTCTCCTTCAGATCAATCCTTGAATCAGTCAAAGCACAAAGTTGAAGGATGTGTTTCTGAAAATAAAATCGAGTCCAAACCTGAAGTTTTTATTTTAAATAAAGACAATTCTTTGTTAAATGTTTTGAGTGACAATTTTTCTTGTGGTGTTTTAAATTATTCTGATACAGTAGCTGCTATCTCTGATACAGTTTTGAATGTTTCTGATATGTCTGATAAATCTTTGAACACTTTGGTTGATGCTCTCGTATACTTCCAAGTTGTATCAGACGTTTTACAGTATTAAAGCGTATGCAAGCTTGGTATTTTGCTCATTATTGGTTTATTAATTTGTGTTTGCATCTGTGATTGTCTTTGATCGTTGGTAGATCTATTTTCGGGACTTTACAATTGGTATCAGAGCAACACCAGTGTCAAAGGCATTCAACAGCTGCGTTTTCAACTAAATCGACATCCACTGCAGTTTAGAGAAATTTATTTCAGTCGAAATCAAGGTTTCCAGAAGTTTACGGCCTAAGTTTACGGCCGTAAACTCCTCTTACGGCCTCATCTGCACTCTTCAAAATCGATAGTTTTTCACGTCTCTCAAGCCTTCGTAATCACACCTTAGTTCTGGGATTTAATTGAGTTGTGTTTTAAAATTAAAATCGAACTTTTTATTTGAATTTCATTGACCGTAAACTAAATTACTCACAAAAATTGACTTTCTGTTAATCGAAATTTGAACCATTATTTTTCGGAGTTTAAATCAATAAGTATTCGTGGACCGTAAACTCAAGTTTACGGCCGTAAACTACTTGACTTGAGGTTTACGGCATCGAGTTTCCGGCTTAAAAGTTTACGGCTACGTGAGTTGATTTTATAAAATTGAAATTAATTATTGAGTTAGTTTTAAAACAAAATAACTTTTGACCGTAAACTCCAGTTTACGGCCGGGAGTTTACGGCCCAGTATTTTCTGCCTTTATTTACATGACAAAATCAGCATCTTTACAGCCTTAAATTTTTTTGTGATATTTTTTTAAATAAAAATGGATACACAAAATTCAACTCAATACCAAGAGCTTGATGCTGTGATGGGTACAACCACACGAATTCCAAGATTTATGTCAGCTGATGGTTTTCCCGAGTGGAAATATAGAATTGAGAAGTATATAAAGATGAAAGACTTTAAGATTTGGAAATGTGTTTTAAAGGATCCAGTCAGAATCACCACTACAGTTGGGGGAAAGGTGGTCGACAAGGCAATTGAAAATTACACTGATGAAGACTTTGAGAGTGTGGAAGAACAAGAAAAGGCATTGGCCATTTTGACTATGGCATTATCTCCAGACATTGCTCAAGGATTCAGAGAGTATACTTCTGCCAAAGCTCTGTGGGAAGCTCTCATTGAGGTATATGAGGGAAATGAAGACATGCGGGAAAGTCGCCAAGATATGCTGAGACAACGCTTCAATATGTTTAATTATGTTCCTAGAGAGACTCTCGAAGCTCAACTGCAGAGATTTACCACTCTCAACACTGAGATGACTGTGGCAGGGATTTTCTATACAAAGTCAGAGATTAATAAGAAGCTACTAAATGCTCTCCCAAAATCTTGGGACATGAATGTAGCAGTAATCAAGAAGACTAAGGATCTTAATCGACTTTCCCTAGCTGAAGTGATGGCTATCATCAAAGCGTGTGATATTGATGACAAACAGCGAGAGATCAATCATGTGAACTCATACTCATCTGCCAATCTTGGCATTTCATCTAATAATGCTCTCTCTTCTTTCTCCTATACTTCTGCAGGTTCATCTTCCTCTGCACCGGTCATTCCTTACCCACAAGGCCAGCCTATTACATCTACCCAAAATATTTCATCCTCTAATGTGGCCTCTTCATCAAAGGGAAAGGAGGGTGATGAAAACCTTGTCTTTGCAGCAGGGCTTGTGAATTGCTACAATGCTCTTGTAGCTGGGGAACTTCCTCCTCAACTGTCATTTGCAGATCTTGATCAAATCCATCCAGAGGATGTTGAGGAAATGGACATCACATGGCAAATTGCCATGGCTGTATTTAGGGCAAAACAGTTTGCCAAAAAGACAGGGAAGAACAATTGGGGAATGAGTGCTGACAAGAAGGTTGGATTCAACAAAGGAAAGCTTCGATGTTTCAATTGCCACGAGCCAGGGCATTTTGCTCGTGATTGCCCACACCCTGATAGGAGGGTCAATAATGACAGAACAATGGTTGCAGTTGGGAATAATCGAAGCAGTGGTCAAGCAAACAATGAAAAGGCTATGGTTGCTCAATCATTTGACTGGGATGATCAAATACAAGCCCTAAATTTGTCTGGACCAGAAAATGCTCATCTAGCACAAGTGAGGAATGACGCTCAAGCAAGGACTGCAGCAGCTGAAGACAACATGATGAAACTTCAATTTGGCTTGATGGTATCCTCCTCCCATGAACCTAACTCATACAAGGTAAGTCTTCCATCATGCTCTAAGGCTTGTGTAGACTATGTGAAAACTTTACAGGATAAAATTGAGACATTAGGTGATGAAGTAGAAAATCTTAGGATTCTTCGTGAACTCAATGACAAATTAATAAGAGACGTAGAAGACCTTAGATATGAAGGGTACCGACTTCGAAAAGGACAAAAACCACTTAAAGCTCAACTCGAATAAAAAATTAAAGACTTTAGGAGACTCCAGGAAGACTACAGCAACAAATGTGAAAATTACAATTATGTAGTCAAACAAAATGCTGAGCTTGTAGCTGAAGTTGAATCCTTGAAAGGAAACTTTGAGACCGCCAAACTTGATGTCAGAAAATATGATTTCTCAAGTGAGGTGGTTGCAAATATGATAGACCAAAGTATGCAGTTTAAAAGAAATCAATCAAAAGGTCTAGGGTATAAATTTGTACCTTCTCCCTTCAATCATTCATACGAGCCCAAGCCCTTGTCCAAAGAAGAGATTGCCAATGAATCATTTATGATTTATGGCAAGCCCTCCGGTTTTGTTTCGGGAGGATTTATTAATGTTGAAAGTACTAACATTTCTACTTCTCCTTCAGATCAATCCTTGAATCAGTCAAAGCACAAAGTTGAAGGATGTGTTTCTGAAAATAAAATCGAGTCCAAACCTGAAGTTTTTATTTTAAATAAAGACAATTCTTTGTTAAATGTTTTGAGTGACAATTTTTCTTGTGGTGTTTTAAATTATTCTGATACAGTAGCTGCTATCTCTGATACAGTTTTGAATGTTTCTGATATGTCTGATAAATCTTTGAACACTTTGGTTGATGCTCTCGTATACTTCCAAGTTGTATCAGACGTTTTACAGTATTAAAGCGTATGCAAGCTTGGTATTTTGCTCATTATTGGTTTATTAATTTGTGTTTGCATCTGTGATTGTCTTTGATCGTTGGTAGATCTATTTTCGGGACTTTACAATTGGTATCAGAGCAACACCAGTGTCAAAGGCATTCAACAGCTGCGTTTTCAACTAAATCGACATCCACTGCAGTTTAGAGAAATTTATTTCAGTCGAAATCAAGGTTTCCAGAAGTTTACGGCCTAAGTTTACGGCCGTAAACTCCTCTTACGGCCTCATCTGCACTCTTCAAAATCGATAGTTTTTCACGTCTCTCAAGCCTTCGTAATCACACCTTAGTTCTGGGATTTAATTGAGTTGTGTTTTAAAATTAAAATCGAACTTTTTATTTGAATTTCATTGACCGTAAACTAAATTACTCACAAAAATTGACTTTCTGTTAATCGAAATTTGAACCATTATTTTTCGGAGTTTAAATCAATAAGTATTCGTGGACCGTAAACTCAAGTTTACGGCCGTAAACTACTTGACTTGAGGTTTACGGCATCGAGTTTCCGGCTTAAAAGTTTACGGCTACGTGAGTTGATTTTATAAAATTGAAATTAATTATTGAGTTAGTTTTAAAACAAAATAACTTTTGACCGTAAACTCCAGTTTACGGCCGGGAGTTTACGGCCCAGTATTTTCTGCCTTTATTTACATGACAAAATCAGCATCTTTACAGCCTTAAATTTTTTTGTGATATTTTTTTAAATAAAAATGGATACACAAAATTCAACTCAATACCAAGAGCTTGATGCTGTGATGGGTACAACCACACGAATTCCAAGATTTATGTCAGCTGATGGTTTTCCCGAGTGGAAATATAGAATTGAGAAGTATATAAAGATGAAAGACTTTAAGATTTGGAAATGTGTTTTAAAGGATCCAGTCAGAATCACCACTACAGTTGGGGGAAAGGTGGTCGACAAGGCAATTGAAAATTACACTGATGAAGACTTTGAGAGTGTGGAAGAACAAGAAAAGGCATTGGCCATTTTGACTATGGCATTATCTCCAGACATTGCTCAAGGATTCAGAGAGTATACTTCTGCCAAAGCTCTGTGGGAAGCTCTCATTGAGGTATATGAGGGAAATGAAGACATGCGGGAAAGTCGCCAAGATATGCTGAGACAACGCTTCAATATGTTTAATTATGTTCC
The DNA here is from genome assembly GCF_002870075.4 of Lactuca sativa. Classification (NCBI taxonomy): domain Eukaryota; kingdom Viridiplantae; phylum Streptophyta; class Magnoliopsida; order Asterales; family Asteraceae; genus Lactuca; species Lactuca sativa. Next base: position 196,393,351 of record NC_056630.2, on the reverse strand, counting down.
TGGAGAGACTCTCGAAGCTCAACTGCAGAGATTTACCACTCTCAACACGGAGATGACTGTGGCAGGGATTTTCTATACAAAGTCAGAGATTAATAAGAAGCTACTAAATGCTCTCCCAAAATCTTGGGACATGAATGTAGCAGTAATCAAGAAGACTAAGGATCTTAATCGACTTTCCCTAGCTGAAGTGATGGCTATCATCAAAGCGTGTGATATTGATGACAAACAGCGAGAGATCAATCATGTGAACTCATACTCATATGCCAATCTTGGCATTTCATCTAATAATGCTCTCTCTTCTTTCTCCTATACTTCTGCAGGTTCATCTTCCTCTGCACCGGTCATTCCTTACCCACAAGGCCAGCCTATTACATCTACCCAAAATATTTCATCCTCTAATGTGGCCTCTTCATCAAAGGGAAAGGAGGGTGATGAAAACCTTGTCTTTGCAGCAGGGCTTGTGAATTGCTACAATGCTCTTGTAGCTGGGGAACTTCCTCCTCAACTGTCATTTGCAGATCTTGATCAAATCCATCCAGAGGATGTTGAGGAAATGGACATCACATGGCAAATTGCCATGGCTGTATTTAGGGCAAAACAGTTTGCCAAAAAGACAGGGAAGAACAATTGGGGAATGAGTGCTGACAAGAAGGTTGGATTCAACAAAGGAAAGCTTCGATGTTTCAATTGCCACGAGCCAGGGCATTTTGCTCGTGATTGCCCACACCCTGATAGGAGGGTCAATAATGACAGAACAATGGTTGCAGTTGGGAATAATCGAAGCAGTGGTCAAGCAAACAATGAAAAGGCTATGGTTGCTCAATCATTTGACTGGGATGATCAAATACAAGCCCTAAATTTGTCTGGACCAGAAAATGCTCATCTAGCACAAGTGAGGAATGACGCTCAAGCAAGGACTGCAGCAGCTGAAGACAACATGATGAAACTTCAATTTGGCTTGATGGTATCCTCCTCCCATGAACCTAACTCATACAAGGTAAGTCTTCCATCATGCTCTAAGGCTTGTGTAGACTATGTGAAAACTTTACAGGATAAAATTGAGACATTAGGTGATGAAGTAGAAAATCTTAGGATTCTTCGTGAACTCAATGACAAATTAATAAGAGACGTAGAAGACCTTAGATATGAAGGGTACCGACTTCGAAAAGGACAAAAACCACTTAAAGCTCAACTCGAATAAAAAATTAAAGACTTTAGGAGACTCCAGGAAGACTACAGCAACAAATGTGAAAATTACAATTATGTAGTCAAACAAAATGCTGAGCTTGTAGCTGAAGTTGAATCCTTGAAAGGAAACTTTGAGACCGCCAAACTTGATGTCAGAAAATATGATTTCTCAAGTGAGGTGGTTGCAAATATGATAGACCAAAGTATGCAGTTTAAAAGAAATCAATCAAAAGGTCTAGGGTATAAATTTGTACCTTCTCCCTTCAATCATTCATACGAGCCCAAGCCCTTGTCCAAAGAAGAGATTGCCAATGAATCATTTATGATTTATGGCAAGCCCTCCGGTTTTGTTTCGGGAGGATTTATTAATGTTGAAAGTACTAACATTTCTACTTCTCCTTCAGATCAATCCTTGAATCAGTCAAAGCACAAAGTTGAAGGATGTGTTTCTGAAAATAAAATCGAGTCCAAACCTGAAGTTTTTATTTTAAATAAAGACAATTCTTTGTTAAATGTTTTGAGTGACAATTTTTCTTGTGGTGTTTTAAATTATTCTGATACAGTAGCTGCTATCTCTGATACAGTTTTGAATGTTTCTGATATGTCTGATAAATCTTTGAACACTTTGGTTGATGCTCTCGTATACTTCCAAGTTGTATCAGACGTTTTACAGTATTAAAGCGTATGCAAGCTTGGTATTTTGCTCATTATTGGTTTATTAATTTGTGTTTGCATCTGTGATTGTCTTTGATCGTTGGTAGATCTATTTTCGGGACTTTACAATTGGTATCAGAGCAACACCAGTGTCAAAGGCATTCAACAGCTGCGTTTTCAACTAAATCGACATCCACTGCAGTTTAGAGAAATTTATTTCAGTCGAAATCAAGGTTTCCAGAAGTTTACGGCCTAAGTTTACGGCCGTAAACTCCTCTTACGGCCTCATCTGCACTCTTCAAAATCGATAGTTTTTCACGTCTCTCAAGCCTTCGTAATCACACCTTAGTTCTGGGATTTAATTGAGTTGTGTTTTAAAATTAAAATCGAACTTTTTATTTGAATTTCATTGACCGTAAACTAAATTACTCACAAAAATTGACTTTCTGTTAATCGAAATTTGAACCATTATTTTTCGGAGTTTAAATCAATAAGTATTCGTGGACCGTAAACTCAAGTTTACGGCCGTAAACTACTTGACTTGAGGTTTACGGCATCGAGTTTCCGGCTTAAAAGTTTACGGCTACGTGAGTTGATTTTATAAAATTGAAATTAATTATTGAGTTAGTTTTAAAACAAAATAACTTTTGACCGTAAACTCCAGTTTACGGCCGGGAGTTTACGGCCCAGTATTTTCTGCCTTTATTTACATGACAAAATCAGCATCTTTACAGCCTTAAATTTTTTTGTGATATTTTTTTAAATAAAAATGGATACACAAAATTCAACTCAATACCAAGAGCTTGATGCTGTGATGGGTACAACCACACGAATTCCAAGATTTATGTCAGCTGATGGTTTTCCCGAGTGGAAATATAGAATTGAGAAGTATATAAAGATGAAAGACTTTAAGATTTGGAAATGTGTTTTAAAGGATCCAGTCAGAATCACCACTACAGTTGGGGGAAAGGTGGTCGACAAGGCAATTGAAAATTACACTGATGAAGACTTTGAGAGTGTGGAAGAACAAGAAAAGGCATTGGCCATTTTGACTATGGCATTATCTCCAGACATTGCTCAAGGATTCAGAGAGTATACTTCTGCCAAAGCTCTGTGGGAAGCTCTCATTGAGGTATATGAGGGAAATGAAGACATGCGGGAAAGTCGCCAAGATATGCTGAGACAACGCTTCAATATGTTTAATTATGTTCCTGGAGAGACTCTCGAAGCTCAACTGCAGAGATTTACCACTCTCAACACGGAGATGACTGTGGCAGGGATTTTCTATACAAAGTCAGAGATTAATAAGAAGCTACTAAATGCTCTCCCAAAATCTTGGGACATGAATGTAGCAGTAATCAAGAAGACTAAGGATCTTAATCGACTTTCCCTAGCTGAAGTGATGGCTATCATCAAAGCGTGTGATATTGATGACAAACAGCGAGAGATCAATCATGTGAACTCATACTCATATGCCAATCTTGGCATTTCATCTAATAATGCTCTCTCTTCTTTCTCCTATACTTCTGCAGGTTCATCTTCCTCTGCACCGGTCATTCCTTACCCACAAGGCCAGCCTATTACATCTACCCAAAATATTTCATCCTCTAATGTGGCCTCTTCATCAAAGGGAAAGGAGGGTGATGAAAACCTTGTCTTTGCAGCAGGGCTTGTGAATTGCTACAATGCTCTTGTAGCTGGGGAACTTCCTCCTCAACTGTCATTTGCAGATCTTGATCAAATCCATCCAGAGGATGTTGAGGAAATGGACATCACATGGCAAATTGCCATGGCTGTATTTAGGGCAAAACAGTTTGCCAAAAAGACAGGGAAGAACAATTGGGGAATGAGTGCTGACAAGAAGGTTGGATTCAACAAAGGAAAGCTTCGATGTTTCAATTGCCACGAGCCAGGGCATTTTGCTCGTGATTGCCCACACCCTGATAGGAGGGTCAATAATGACAGAACAATGGTTGCAGTTGGGAATAATCGAAGCAGTGGTCAAGCAAACAATGAAAAGGCTATGGTTGCTCAATCATTTGACTGGGATGATCAAATACAAGCCCTAAATTTGTCTGGACCAGAAAATGCTCATCTAGCACAAGTGAGGAATGACGCTCAAGCAAGGACTGCAGCAGCTGAAGACAACATGATGAAACTTCAATTTGGCTTGATGGTATCCTCCTCCCATGAACCTAACTCATACAAGGTAAGTCTTCCATCATGCTCTAAGGCTTGTGTAGACTATGTGAAAACTTTACAGGATAAAATTGAGACATTAGGTGATGAAGTAGAAAATCTTAGGATTCTTCGTGAACTCAATGACAAATTAATAAGAGACGTAGAAGACCTTAGATATGAAGGGTACCGACTTCGAAAAGGACAAAAACCACTTAAAGCTCAACTCGAATCAAAAATTAAAGACTTTAGGAGACTCCAGGAAGACTACAGCAACAAATGTGAAAACTACAATTATGTAGTCAAACAAAATGCTGAGCTTGTAGCTGAAGTTGAATCCTTGAAAGGAAACTTTGAGACCGCCAAACTTGATGTCAGAAAATATGATTTCTCAAGTGAGGTGGTTGCAAATATGATAGACCAAAGTATGCAGTTTAAAAGAAATCAATCAAAAGGTCTAGGGTATAAATTTGTACCTCCTCCCTTCAATCATTCATACGAGCCCAAGCCCTTGTCCAAAGAAGAGATTGCCAATGAATCATTTATGATTTATGGCAAGCCCTCCGGTTTTGTTTCGGGAGGATTTATTAATGTTGAAAGTACTAACATTTCTACTTCTCCTTCAGATCAATCCTTGAATCAGTCAAAGCATAAAGTTGAAGGATGTGTTTCTGAAAATAAAATCGAGTCCAAGCCTGAAGTTTTTATTTTAAATAAAGACAATTCTTTGTTAAATGTTTTGAGTGAAATTTTTCTTGTGGTGTTTTAAATTATTCTGATACAGTAGCTGCTATCTCTGATACAGTTTTGAATGTTTCTGATATGTCTGATAAATCTTTGAACACTTTGGTTGATGCTCTCGTATACTTCCAAGTTGTATCAGACGTTTTACAGTATTAAAGCGTATGCAAGCTTGGTATTTTGCTCATTATTGGTTTATTAATTCGTGTTTGCATCTGTGATTGTCTTTGATTGTTGGTAGATCTATTTTCGGGACTTTACAATTGGTATCAGAGCAAGACCAGTGTCAAAGGCGTTCAACAGCTGCGTTTTCAACTAAATCGACATCCACTGCAGTTTAGAGAAATTTATTTCAGTCGAAATCAAGGTTTCCAGAAGTTTACGGCCTAAGTTTACGGCCGTAAACTCCTCTTACGGCCTCATCTGCACTCTTCAAAATCGATAGTTTTTCACGTCTCTCAAGCCTTCGTAATCACACCTTAGTTCTGGGATTTAATTGAGTTGTGTTTTAAAATTAAAATCGAACTTTTTATTTGAATTTCATTGACCGTAAACTAAATTACTCACAAAAATTGACTTTCTGTTAATCGAAATTTGCACCATTATTTTTCGGAGTTTAAATCAATAAGTATTCTTGGACCGTAAACTCAAGTTTACGGCTTTAAACTACTTGACTTGAGGTTTACGGCATCGAGTTTCCGGCTTAAAAGTTTACGGCTACGTGAGTTGATTTTATAAAATTGAAATTAATTATTGAGTTAGTTTTAAAACAAAATAACTTTTGACCGTAAACTCCAGTTTACGGCCGGGAGTTTACGGCCCAGTATTTTCTGCCTTTATTTACATGACAAAATCAGCATCTTTACAGCCTTAAATTTTTTTGTGATATTTTTTTAAATTAAAATGGATACACAAAATTCAACTCAATACCAAGAGCTTGATGCTGTGATGGGTACAACCACACGAATTCCAAGATTTATGTCAGCTGATGGTTTTCCCGAGTGGAAATATAGAATTGAGAAGTATATAAAGATGAAAGACTTTAAGATTTGGAAATGTGTTTTAAAGGATCCAGTCAGAATCACCACTACAGTTGGGGGAAAGGTGGTCGACAAGGCAATTGAAAATTACACTGATGAAGACTTTGAGAGTGTGGAAGAACAAGAAAAGGCATTGGCCATTTTGACTATGGCATTATCTCCAGACATTGCTCAAGGATTCAGAGAGTATACTTCTGCCAAAGCTCTGTGGGAAGCTCTCATTGAGGTATATGAGGGAAATGAAGACATGCGGGAAAGTCGCCAAGATATGCTGAGACAACGCTTCAATATGTTTAATTATGTTCCTGGAGAGACTCTCGAAGCTCAACTGCAGAGATTTACCACTCTCAACACTGAGATGACTGTGGCAGGGATTTTCTATACAAAGTCAGAGATTAATAAGAAGCTACTAAATGCTCTCCCAAAATCTTGGGACATGAATGTAGCAGTAATCAAGAAGACTAAGGATCTTAATCGACTTTCCCTAGCTGAAGTGATGGCTATCATCAAAGCGTGTGATATTGATGACAAACAGCGAGAGATCAATCATGTGAACTCATACTCATCTGCCAATCTTGGCATTTCATCTAATAATGCTCTCTCTTCTTTCTCCTATACTTCTGCAGGTTCATCTTCCTCTGCACCGGTCATTCCTTACCCACAAGGCCAGCCTATTACATCTACCCAAAATATTTCATCCTCTAATGTGGCCTCTTCATCAAAGGGAAAGGAGGGTGATGAAAACCTTGTCTTTGCAGCAGGGCTTGTGAATTGCTACAATGCTCTTGTAGCTGGGGAACTTCCTCCTCAACTGTCATTTGCAGATCTTGATCAAATCCATCCAGAGGATGTTGAGGAAATGGACATCACATGGCAAATTGCCATGGCTGTATTTAGGGCAAAACAGTTTGCCAAAAAGACAGGGAAGAACAATTGGGGAATGAGTGCTGACAAGAAGGTTGGATTCAACAAAGGAAAGATTCGATGTTTCAATTGCCACGAGCCAGGGCATTTTGCTCGTGATTGCCCACACCCTGATAGGAGGGTCAATAATGACAGAACAATGGTTGCAGTTGGGAATAATCGAAGCAGTGGTCAAGCAAACAATGAAAAGGCTATGGTTGCTCAATCATTTGACTGGGATGATCAAATACAAGCCCTAAATTTGTCTGGACCAGAAAATGCTCATCTAGCACAAGTGAGGAATGACGCTCAAGCAAGGACTGCAGCAGCTGAAGACAACATGATGAAACTTCAATTTGGCTTGATGGTATCCTCCTCCCATGAACCTAACTCATACAAGGTAAGTCTTCCATCATGCTCTAAGGCTTGTGTAGACTATGTGAAAACTTTACAGGATAAAATTGAGACATTAGGTGATGAAGTAGAAAATCTTAGGATTCTTCGTGAACTCAATGACAAATTAATAAGAGACGTAGAAGACCTTAGATATGAAGGGTACCGACTTCGAAAAGGACAAAAACCACATAAAGCTCAACTCGAATCAAAAATTAAAGACTTTAGGAGACTCCAGGAAGACTACAGCAACAAATGTGAAAATTACAATTATGTAGTCAAACAAAATGCTGAGCTTGTAGCTGAAGTTGAATCCTTGAAAGGAAACTTTGAGACCGCCAAACTTGATGTCAGAAAATATGATTTCTCAAGTGAGGTGGTTGCAAATATGATAGACCAAAGTATGCAGTTTAAAAGAAATCAATCAAAAGGTCTAGGGTATAAATTTGTACCTCCTCCCTTCAATCATTCATACGAGCCCAAGCCCTTGTCCAAAGAAGAGATTGCCAATGAATCATTTATGATTTATGGCAAGCCCTCCGGTTTTGTTTCGGGAGGATTTATTAATGTTGAAAGTACTAACATTTCTACTTCTCCTGCAGATCAATCCTTGAATCAGTCAAAGCACAAAGTTGAAGGATGTGTTTCTGAAAATAAAATCGAGTCCAAACCTGAAGTTTTTATTTTAAATAAAGACAATTCTTTGTTAAATGTTTTGAGTGACAATTTTTCTTGTGGTGTTTTAAATTATTCTGATACAGTAGCTACTATCTCTGATACAGTTTTGAATGTTTCTGATATGTCTGATAAATCTTTGAACACTTTGGTTGATAATTTAAACGTCTGTGATAAAAATGTTAACATACCATTAGTCTCACAACCCTCAATAAATACAGCACCCTCACTTGCCTCACAACTTGATAATACTGCATGTTTTTGTGAGACAAGCAAGGGTGTTTGTGGGGAAAACAAATCTGACAAATGCAACACAAGTTCTAACAATAACTATCAGATTTGTTTTAATTGTGGCACTAAGGGTCATATTGCTAGAAATTGTCTTAATCGAATGTTTGTGAATTATAATCTTCCAAGAGGAGAGAACGAATTCAGAGGAAGATCATTAAATAGAAATTCCTCTAGAAGTCGCTCTCGAAATGACTATTGGGTAGATAAAAGAAATAGAAAAAGGGGCATATTTCACAGTCATAAAAGGTTTCTTAATCACCTTGTCCTGAACAGTCTGTCAAAAGGGAGCATAGCCATGCAAAGGTCAAGCTCATCCCAAAGCTATAATGGATCTTCAACCAATTCTGGTAGAAGTAAATCATGCTTTAAGCAGATCGTCAGACATAAAATGACAAAGTTGACTGAATTTTTCAAAAAACCTAATTATATATGGAAACCCAAATCTATTCCCAATACGTCTTCTGTATCCTCAGAGAAGCTCATGTGCAATAAATCTGAAAAGGCATCGGGATCACCCAGGAAGATTATGACCTGGGTGCCCAAATCTAATTAAACCCACCCATTTTGCAGGGGCAGTTGCGGGGAAATGTCGTCAGACCATGGTTCGTCGACAGCGGCTGTTCCCGACACATGACAGGAGACATCACCCAATTGAACGACATTAAATCATTTAATGGGGGATACGTCTCTTTTGCGGGTGGAGATGGAGGAAAAATTACACAAAAGGGCACGGTATCAAATGGAGTCTTGAGTTTTGAAAATGTGAATTTCGCTCCAGAGCTAAAACACAGCCTGCTAAGTGTTTCGCAAATCTGTGACAAAGGCTATTCTACGCATTTCACTGACAAGGAATGCATGATTTTAAAGCCAGGTTTTGTCATCCCTGAAGAATGGATTCTCGTAAAGTCAAAAAGGGATGGAAATGCTTACATTATTGATATGAATAGCAATCTTCCAAAGCAGGTTACTTGTTTGTTCTCCAAGATCTCTGAGCAAACCGCAATGTTATGGCATCGAAGATTTGGTGACGCCAATGCCAAAAATCTCAATCGTCTTGCAAAGAATGAGATGGTCCGAGGATTACCTGTCAAAGACTTTATCACGTTTGAGAAATGTGTGTCCTGTGCTCAAGGAAAGCATCATCGAAAGCCACATTTATCGAAGCAAGTTAACTCAATAAGTCAGGTTCTACAACTTCTTCACATGGACCTATTTGGTCCAGTGAATGTGCTAAGCATCAATAGGAGTTCCTACTGTCTAGTTGTCATTGATGATTTTTCTCGTTTTACGTGGGTTTTCTTTCTATCCAACAAAGCTGGCGTCGCTGAATTGATCAAGAAGTTCATCATACTTATTGAGAATCAGACCAATCATAGGGTGAAGGCTCTTCGCACCGATAATGGTACGGAATTCAAGAATTCTGTTCTCAATCACTTCTGTTCTGAGAAAGGGATCCTACATCAATTTAGTTCCGCTCACACACCTCAACAAAATGGTGTTGCTGAGAGGCGAAACAGAACACTTAAGGATGCAGCAAGGACGATGTTGTGTGACTCCAAGCTCCCTGTTTTCTTTTGGGCAGAGGCAATAAACACTGCCTGTTATGTTCAAAATCAAGTACTCATCAACAAAGCTCAAATGAAAACTCCATATGAAATTTACTATGGTCACAAACCGTCTGTTAGTCATTTTCGAGTATTTGGCTGTCCTTGCACCCTTCTTCACCGAGATGCCAATCCGAAGTTCAATGCCAAAGCTGATGACTGCTATTTTGTGGGGTATGCTGCACGTACCGCTTATCGAGTCTACAACAAGAAAACCAAACAGATTGTGGAATCCTATGACGTGCGTTGGTTGGAAGAGAATGAGACAGACGTGAGAGTGGGTCCGGACTGGTTATTTGATTATACGTCACTTTTCAAATCCTTAAACGTATATTCAAATGATGTCTCAAGAACTGATTCGCATTTAAAGAGTATCTCTGACGATGAAGTCGAAGAAGTTGTATACAAACCTGTATCTAAAACTTCCAGTTCACTGAAAGGAAAGTCTAAAGCTTCAACTGAATGGGGGTCCTCCAACTCGCACAAAGGAGAATCCTCTGCTCCAGTTGAGGGGGAGTCTTCTGCTTCATCTGAGGGGGAGCCGTCTGCTGAAATTGAAGGGGAGTCTTCTGCAACATCTTTCAATAAGTCTTCTGCTGCTTCTCAAAGGAGGCCGTTATTGGAACATGTCACTCCTCAATCAGACCATATTGATTCCTCGAATGTTGAATCAAGACCTTCCACATTATTAGAGAAAGAGTTCATTCCAAATGATGCTTCCGCTGTCTCTTCAACCCTGATGGAATTACTCTTTCTTGATCTCATTGCGGATGAGTATGTTGCAGAACCAACTTCTTCTACTCAACACGCAAATGAAGGAGGTCTTAACATTCACACTCTACCTGTCTCCATCAATGACATCAGCCAAGAAATACCCTCTAGGATTCAATGAGATCATCCGCTCGAGAACGTTATCGGCCAGCTAGACAGTGGTGTTAAAACCAGAAGTCAAAGTGGAGACGTGAATACATGTTTGTATTCTTGTTTCATCTCTCAAATTGAGCCCAAGAATGTAGAGATGGCTCTAAATGAACCTAGCTGGGTGGATGCGATGCATGAAGAATTGCATCAATTTGAAAAACTAGGTGTTTGGAAGTTAGTTGAGTTACCAAAGGGCAAAAAGTCTCTTGACACACGGTGGGTTTATCGCAACAAGCAGGACGATTCAGGGGTCATTGTGCGAAACAAAGCCAGATTGGTAGTTCGCGGATTTCGACAAGTCGAGGGTCTTGACTACACTGAGGTTTATGCTCCTGTAGCTCGCTTGGAGGCCATTCGTATCTTCTTGGCGTACGCTTCATATATGAACTTCACTGTTTTTCAAATGGATGTCAAGACTGCCTTCTTGTATGGCAAGGTGAAGGAAGAAATCTACGTTGATCAACCTCCAGGGTTTGTTGACCCGAAGTTTCCTAATCATGTCTACAAGTTGGATAAAGCGTTGTATGGGCTGCATCAGGCTCCTAGAGCATGGTATGCAACTCTAACTAAGCATTTGCTCGAACATGGCTATATGCGTGGTACTATCGATCAAACATTGTTTATAAAGCATGTCGACAAGGACCAAATACTTGTTCAAATATACGTCGACGACATAATCTTTGGATCAACAAGCCAACAACTTTGCAAGAAATTCGAAAGTGTAATGAAGAAAAGATTTGAAATGAGTTCTTTGGGAGAAATGACCATGTTTTTGGGGCTTCAGGTTAAACAAAATTCAACCGGCATCCTTCTTCATCAGGCCAAGTACGTGGATGATATTCTTGAGAAGTTCGCACTTCATGATGCTAAATCTGCCTCAACACCGATGGCTGAACGACCCCTCCTGACTCCAGATCCAGAAGGCGAACCCGTAGATCAAACTCTTTATCGATCAATGATTGGATCCCTAATGTATCTTACTGCAAGTCGACCAGATATTATGTTCGCAGTTTGTCAATGCGCCCGCTATCAGGCTAATCCTAAACTCTCTCATCTTATTGTTGTTAAAAGAATTTTTCGGTATATCAAAGGAAGCCCTAAATTGGGTCTTTGGTATCCGAAGAATTCTGAATTTAATCTTTATGTTTTTACTGACAGCAATTATGGAGGTTGTGAGCTTGACAGGAAATCAACTTCAGGCGGATGTCAATACCTAGGTGACAGACTAGTTTCATGGCAATGCAAGAAGCAGCACACTGTCTCGACTTCGACAGCAGAGGCAGAATATGTGGCAGCATCAGCCTGTTGTTCTCAAGTTATTTGGATCCAACATCAGCTGCTGGACTACGGTTTGAATTACTCAGAAACCCCTATCTATTGTGATAATGAGGCTGCCATACAAATTGCTAAGAACCCAGTCCAACACTCTAAAACCAAGCACATCGATATTAAAATTCACTTTATCAGAGACTGTTATGAACGATCTTTAATTCGAATCGAACAAGTCCACACTGATAACAATGTGGCTGACTTGTTCACAAAACCTTTTAACAAAGCTCGTTTTGATGTGCTTGTGGGATTTCTGAAAATGATACGTTTTGAGGATTAAGTTTTTTTAATTTTTTTTCTTTGTTTATTTCTTTAATTTTATTTTTATTTCTTTTGTTTTTATCTTATTTTAATTTTAATTTTATTTCATCTTTGGTCTTCTTAGTCTATTTTAACATCTTACCAAGTTTGTCTTAAATTTTTGTTCGGTATGTTTAAATTTGCGCATTTTTTTTGTTTAAAACTCTCAACTTTGCACAAATTTAGGGGGAGAAAGAAAATAAAAAAAAAATATATCCAAAAATAGTGTCATTTCAGTAAAGAATCCAAAATAGGGTTATTTCAAATCAGAAATTTAAAAATTTCTGTTGTTAGCAGCCTTCGTTGTAAGTTCTGTGATGGGAGATGATATTAATAAGTGATAAAGGACGACCTGAATCGGCGTAACGTACCTAAGTTGAATCGTCTACGCTCTGTGCTCGATGTGCTGGTAGGCGCGAAAGATTTTAAAAAGGGGACTTGACTAGGAAAGTTGAACCTAATGAATTTAAGGACTCGACAAATTTTGACCTAGTTAGATCCGTTCAATCTGACATCACGACGCTCGGATAGGTTGAGCAGGGAGATAAACACGAGAATCTACTCGTCACATTAATTGAACCCGTACTTGGAACCGTGGCTTAACTTTTCCTCGATGTGCGGATTCTGTCCTTAATTCTGGTTGGATGGGGCGACTGGTAAATTCCGATAAATTAGGTCTGTAGAAAATCGTTTTCTTTCTTTCTTTCTGTTAGTCATATGTTGTCTCCTTTGCGCGACTTCTAATCCGACCTGGTACACAACATATGCAACTCCATTTCTCTGTAGGAAATATATATGTGCTTGAAATATATGTGTGAAATGTATGTGTGAAAAATTTCTCATCTGTTAGCCACATGCTGTCTCCTTTGCGCGACTTCTAATCCGACCTGGTACACAGCATATGCAACCTTCTTCTTCTCAACCCCTCTGAAGTAGGTAGAAATAGAATTCTGTATCTCTTCTCTCTCTAAATGGTTGTCTGCTCACCTGGTGTAAGGAGTACTCTGGAAGTTCTTGATGGCTGGGGCATATCAGGAAGCGGGAAACACGTTCCAGTACACCTAAAAATTGAACTCATATAGATTGTCTGTAGATCTCGCTGCTCAATTTAGGTGGACAACAATATCCCTGGTTATAGTCAATTAAATGGTCATAAGGTAATTTCACGTAAGATTTAGGAGTTATAATAATTACCAGAAATTTACAATTAGGTATATGCCCGAATCATGTCATTGGTAAAAGGTCCAAAATGTCACAAATCCTTCGCGTTTAAGTGGACCACAATACTGGCAATCGGTCAGACGAAGATGTGAAAATAAGGGTACCGACAAGTAGAATAAGGCCGTCCAATAACTTTGATCCAAGCATCACAAAAGAAGTGGTAGTTAAAGTGTTTCTTAATTTATTTGACGTTGATTTTTTATTTTTATTTTTTTATTTTTATTTTTTTTTTAATTTTAATTTTATTTTTATTTAATTTTTCAACTTAAAATTTTATATTAATTTTATTTTACTTTTATTTTTCTAGCATTTAAAAATTATGGTGTGTTAGTTTTTATTTTTAAAAGTTTTTTTAAAAATTAAATTAATCCTCAAAAGGTTTTATTTTTATTAATTGGCGAAAAATTAGAAAGACTGGGTAGCTATCAGGCAGGAGGGTAAGAAAGGGGGAAAGGTAAAAAGATAAAAAAGGGGAGTTCACGGCCGAAATCTCCCCACTCAACAGTTTCCGGCCGCAAACCTCTCCCAAAAGCTCTCAAGGTGTCGAAAATTTTTTCTTCGATTTTCGGAAAAACGAGTATATCATCGTGAAGGTAGCATCGTGTAGATCACGAATATATATTTTGTTTCACGGAATCTCATCACATTGTGCTTAAAAATTAAATAAACTCAAGTCAAGGAGTTTACGGCCGTAAGCTTAGGCCGTAAACTCTGAAACTTGATGATTTGGATTCGAAATTATTTTGTTATGATGCGACTTCTCGTTGTGTTCACGTCTATATGCTTCTCGTTCGTCATCTCAAAGTGAAAGACCAATTTTTAGCCTTTTTTCGGTATAGACATTCATAGGCCGTAAACTCCCAGTTTACGGCCCGTGAATTCAAGTGTAACTTTTCTGGACGGTTTGAAATATTTCAATGATAATTATGCATCGTGTTTTCGAAGAAATTTCTAGGCCGTAAACTGGAGTTTACGGCCCAATAACATTTGTCGATTCAAGCTGTTTGTTTGACTGGGTAACGATTGCTTGTTTTTCCTTGCTTAAACCGTGAACCTAAATTTTTCTAAGGGAGTTCTTTAGGCCGTAAACTAGAGTTTACGGCCCAAGAACCAAAAATGTCAAAAGGTTTAATTTTTTTTAAAACATACATCACTAATAAATAATTTTATTTTGATCAAATTTTATTGTCATATGTTTGTCAAAATAAGTTTTATCATTGGTGTAGATTTCTTACAACTGTGTTTGAGTGCAGGAAAATGGCAAATCTTAAGTTTGCAGACATGCACAATCTGGCGATAGTTCTTGCTGATCCACCTGTCATTCATTCCGACATGCTTTCAATGATTCACAGGTTGCGTGAATGTTGTATTGCATCAGCATTGACAGTCAATCTGGTGATCTATCAGAACATCGTTCGTGAGTTTTGGGCGACGGCGAGGACGCAGATGGATGATAATGGAAATTTCACAGTTGCAGCGAAGGTGCAAGGACGAGATATTATAATCGATGAAAGTTTTATTCGAAACGCGTTGTTGATTGATGATCAACCGAACTATCCGACGGAAATTGGCATAGAGGATGTTCAGAGAATACTACGACATATGAGTTATGAAGGAACCTACCCGCCAACGTTGAAAAAGCTGCTTCATCCATATTGGAGATTTCTGGCTCATGTGTTCGTAAGTTGTATATCCGGTAGAAGGAGTGGGCATGATGAAATTTCTCAACGCACAACTGGTGCATTGGTATCTTTGGCCTCTGGAATTCATTTCAATTTCTCAAAGTTCATCCTAGAGGAATTTGTCATAAACATCCGGGCTTCTACAAGGGATACTTTTCTCTAATATCCCCGCTTCATTCAATTGTTTGTCGAGATGCAGTTTCCTGAGGTTAGGAAGTCAGGAGATACCCTGGATATGAAATCTTTGGGTCCACACACAGTGGGACTCGTTAAGCAAAACCGAAGAGGAAAAGTTGTCTTTCGAGGGCGTTATCAATTGGAAAAATTCGGTAAGTTTACAGAATTGGATGAGACGCCAGTGTCATACGAATCATCAGAACCGACTTCTTCTGAGAAAACGTCCACTGAGGGTTCGACTCCAGCAAACTTCGTGATAGACGTGACTGAAGATGATGATGATTCACCAGCTCAGAGAGATCCAGGTACCTCTAGTCATGAACATGAGTCAAATGAAAGACAGGATGAAAGGGAAATAGGTACTGGTAATGATGGACGTGACTCATTTGAAGATCTTGATCTTACGGGATTTGATAATGATGACATTGAGGCTTCTTTAGCCAGTAGTGCTAATGTTGTGTCTAACGAGATATTTGACACGATTTTTCAAAATGTTGATGATAGTGTTTTGCCATCAACTGAGAAGAGAAAAACGAGCGAAACTCTTACTCCAATTTCCGAGCAGATGGTGTCAACGTCAATTCCAATGGAGGTAGTTGTGGGATGTTCCCCTCCCGTGTCTATTTCTCCGTCATCTGAACCATTTGTTAGTATAATACCTCCACAGGCTGACCAACCTCAATCTAAGAGGAGAAGACTTGATGAAAGACAATCCGAGCTAATTACTAGTTTGGTCAGTGGTCTTCCTACACCACCAATCACTACTGCTACTACACGACTTTCTGTAACAAAGATGTTTGCAACTGGACCTAGTTCAGTTTTTGATGTTGGTGGCCCTTCAGCTCCGCCTGGTTTTCCTGTTCCAAGATTTAGTAGGGATGCTTCTTCTGAGAGACTAGCTTTGCATATGGCAGAGGAACAGTTTCGTTCGTCTAGCCCTCAAGGAAAGAACATTTCTATGAGTGAAGGGGGTGCTCCTGACGATGATTCATCTGATGATAGTTTACGAAAGGAGATCTCGGTATTAAGTCAGAAGAACATAGAGCTTGACATTCAGGTAGCTGAACTTCGTGCTCAGAACATTGAGCTATGTACTCAAGTGTCTAAACTTCAGTCAGATAGAACTTATCTTGGCGGACAACTCGCAGAAGTTAAGAGGGATAGAAAAGTAAAAGATAAGCAAATTTCTGACCTTCAAGAACATTTCAATCTGCTGACTTCAAGCTACTTCGAATTGAAAAAGAAATTGGAGGATGATTTTGGTGAGAAGTATAAAACTAGCGTAGAAGAACAAAGAATAAATTTACATGTGCAAGCGTATCCAGTAGATGTGCCAGCTGGTCAATCTTCTGGTTCTGCTGAGCGTATTAGAGTTGTTCCTCCTATGGCTTCTCATATTCAAGAGATCATTCGGAAAAATCAAGAAGATGATACTGAAAGGGGGCAATTATTATTCAAGCGAAATGTTACTCAGAGCAATTCTAAAGGGGAATCTTTGATCACTGTCACTGATCTTGAAATTGTTCGGTTCAGAGATACTTTTGGAGATCGGTCGGGTGTAGCTGCTTGGGGATTTCACGGTCCTCTTCGACTTTGGATTATTATTCGCAAGATTGGTAATTCAGAGTTGTATAAGGATATTCGTGCCTTTAGTTCGTTGACAAGGGTTGATCTTGCGGAGTTATCACAAGCTCCGTTTATTAATCTATTAAACAATCCTCAGGTTTTGCAGTTCAAATTCTTTCTAGATGAGCAAGTGAAGAAGGGATTTCCTACAATGCCAACTGCTGAGTCAGTCATTCTGGAACATCCAGATGTGTTTGAAGCTTCTTCTGATAAACCTTTACAGTTGGTTATGTGGCCGCCCACGACTCAAGTTAAACAATTTCCCATTGTTCAAGGTTATAAAGATGGATCGCTCGGTTCTATGGAGTGCTGGGTTTATGATGAAAGTACTTGTGGTGCAGTCATTAAGCTCAAGAATGGGTGCATACGGTTGTATGATCAAAGAGACCTTCTGCAGTTCAGGAAGTGGGATATTCATTATCTGAGCAATTTTCAAATCAAAGTGGTTGAAGATATCTATGAGCAAGGAGCCAAGGCGTATACCAGGATGGTTGCTGAGATTTTGAGCAAAAAGATGTGGAATGGTGCTATGGGCCAAATGGATGTCATGCTAGTAAAGAAAGGAATGGGGCCGAGCTAGTCCAAACCAAGGGGGAGATTGAAAGACTCTGTAAAATGGTTTGGTCTAGGCATAGTCGTAGATAGCAGTAAAAATGTAATTGTTCGTGTTTTGTTTTGAGTTTACGGTGTTTATGGCCAAAATGGGTTTACGGCCGTAAACACCTTATGGTTCCTAGTCAGGTCTTTAAATAGCAAGTTATGTCAGTCTTTATGAGTGGTTGATGCTCTCGTATACTTCCAAGTTGTATCAGACGTTTTACAGTATTAAAGCGTATGCAAGCTTGGTATTTTGCTCATTATTGGTTTATTAATTTGTGTTTGCATCTGTGATTGTCTTTGATCATTGGTAGATCTATTTTCGGGACTTTACATGTTGCGACATTCATGAGTGCTTATGAACTGGTTTTGAGCATTGGAACAAACCCGCGCTTGCTGGAATCACCTTATGGAATAGGATATAAAAGGATGATCGCAAGACGATAATATCATATAGTCTTAAAACCTAGATATATGGTTTATTATTTGCTAATTGATTGTACATTGATAATGCGAAAACGCATTGGTAACTCAATGTTATAAAACGCACTGTTGTGTATAGTTGATTATTGAATAAGTAAATGCATATAAGTCGAAGTTTATCTATAACTTTTATCTAAGAAGGTAAAAGCGGTATCTCGGCCGCTCGATGATTTGATTTGACTTATGTGCCGAGCCCGGTCAGAACTGAATTGATGTGTTCGATTAAGTTCTATGTCGAATAAATCAGAGATTGAGAAACCTAAATGCTTGATTAATCATTCCATATAATTGTCAGCATGATATCTAATAGAGGACTGTACGATCTCTTATCTAAATGACAAGATTGATTAGATCAGAGTTTGACAACGTCTTTGAGAACTACGATTGCAAACCGAATTGTACTTGTGCATATAGTTACTAGACTTATCCAAGTGGGAGACTGTTGGAATAGTGTCTAAGGCTACAACTATATTAGGCAAGTAATTGACCCGGTTGTGCATGGTCCTTTTGGGTTGCCTTCACCATAGCAACTTGATAGGATGATTTATTAAGAGAGAGTAAATATTATTAGTATATTATGTGAATAATATAAAGAATAATATATTGTTATTTGATTAATATAAGTCATAAATTAATTGGAATTAATCTGGTGACTTAAAGAGATTAATTAAATAAGAGGGTATAAACTGTCAATTGTTTGATAGTTAAACTTTAGACTGTAAATCCATATTGATATGCATTGGACGGATTCTAGAAGCTAAGGATAGCTTCAAATCGTCCAAGGGGTCATCTAAGGAATGGATTTGGATAGCCTTAAGAGAAGATTATCCAATTAGGGTTTAGGTTGTAACCCTTAAGGAGTCTACAAGTATAAATAGACCCTATGGCATAAGGAAATCGACACTTCATCTAAAGTATATAACCCCTGGCCGATTTCCTCCCCTCTCCTCTCTCCCAAATCATCCTCCTTGCTATTTGGTGTTTGTAAGCCATTAGAGGAGTGACAATTGTGACTCTAGAAGCTCCAAGACAACAAGATCAACAAGGAATTCAAAGGTATGATTCTAGATCTGTTTTAACATTGTTCTTATTCCTAAATAGTCATTAGAAGTCTTGGATTCAAAGCATGTTTAATTAGAAAGCCTAGATCCAAGCATTAGGGTTTTTCATGCGCACATAGGAAAGTTCTTATGGCTAAAACCCAACAACTACGATTAAGACTCGATATATGTAATCAGATTTGGGACAAATATAGCGTGATCAACTATATTTTCCCGAGATCGGACCAATGTATATCAAGGAATGATCGTAGTAAGCAACAAGTCAAACTTACCAAAACATCACAAGAATCAAACACAAGAATTTAAATACTATAGGAGTATTTGCTACATAGACTAGTTTAACTTACATGTTTAATTCTTACATGTTCCAACTTCATTTCAATTCTTATAACCTTATTCTCGTACAGTCAAATGGATGGATTTCACCACCCCGACGACCCTTACTATCCTAACCAAGGCAACGGAGGATGGGTCGAAGACGATCCCGAGGAGGACGAAGAACCTATAGAATTGGATGATGACTCCGGTACCGACTCAGAGCCGGAAGTGATCAATCCACCTCCCACACAACCTCCCGTCTTCATCAGGAACTTTCAAGGACCGACTCCCGTCTGGGGAAGTCACCTCCACCACTAGAGCCAACAACAAAACCTACGCCCTCCCTACGGCATGTGTCGAGACTTCTACGATGTCCGAGGCGGAGGTTCGGCTGATCGGGCACTCCCAGTAATGGTTGGCAAACTAGCCAATCAGTCCTACCAATCCGGAGTTCAAGCTAGCCGGATTCGGGATGTCAACGTGGAAGTACAGGTTCATACTTCTGACATCCGTAGGCTGGACAAAATTCAGGACAATGCCCAACTCCAAACCGAGGCATTCCAAGCGCAAATGATTGCGGCCCTAGCCGAATTGAGGGAACAACAAGCCGTTTTTGATAGGCGTCTTATGGAATCGAAGCAATCGGATGCGGAGTCAAGCTCCAAGCGCAAACTACGTCGCAAGTAGTGCTTGCCAAAATCTCAAATTTTGTTATAAGTTAGGACCTCGGCTAAAAGTTTTTAAATTTTCTTAAACTTTGTAACCGGAGACCCTTATAGGGGTCAAATTTTCGTGATCATTGTATCAACTATTATATTAATATAAGTGGCACTATTATTAATTCGTGGAGTATTTCATTCAATCCCTAAAAAGTTATGGATAAACAAAATGCTTGTTTCATATTTTCAGTCTTACAAATAACTTTCATTCTTCTATTTGAGACTCGTACTATCATCTGTTGTTGGGCTATAGCAATATAGTTCATGAGTCACATATAGTTTCTATGCTATGGAATTCTTATCTTTATCTTTTCAACCTATAGTTGAAGGATGCCTCCGCGTAGGAACCCAAGGCGAAACAACGGTGGGGAAGCACCTATACCACCACTACCTCCACTTCCTCAATTTGATGCTGTCATGTTCCAAGCAGCAGTCACCGCAGCGGTAGCAGCTGCCATGTCACAGATCAATAACTCGAGTACTACTGGCTCGGGAACTGGCACACACCTATCCAACCATGGAGAGAGTCATGGGCAACCCCGAGAATGCACCTATAAGGACTTTACTAATGCCAAACCCCGGATGTTTTATGGAACTGGCGGCGTGATGGCGCTGAGGCAGTGGATCGAAAGGACATAATCAGTCTTTGAAATCTGCTCCTGTCCCGAGCATAGCAAAGTCAAGTTTGCAACCTTCACCCTTTTTGATAGAGCTTTAGCTTGGTGGAATGGCCACGTTAAGGTACTTACCCTGATAGTGGCAAACTCCATAAGCTGGGAGAGCTTAAAAGTCATGCTAATGAGCGAATACTGTCCATGAGGAGAGATTCAAAAACTCGAGCACGAACTCTAGACTCTTGGAATGGTTGGTACGATATCGCAACTTATACCAACAGATTCTGCGATCTAGCAATCCTCTGTCCAGATATGATTGCTCCTGAGAGCAAGAAAATAGAAAGATACATTTTGGCTGTCGCCCCAAATTAGGTCAAGCGTGTTAGCTTCGAAACCTGATACTTTTGAAAGTGCCAAGGAACTAGCACAATCTCTTTTTGACTACGGAGGTCATCAGAATTCAACGGTTGCTACACCAGAACCACAAAAGGGAAACAACAACAACAATAAAAAGAAGAGGGTATGGAATAAAGGGATGGGAGGGTCTTCCCAAGAACCCACGAAGAAACAACTGGTTTCAGTGAATGCTGCCATTGTACCTACTACCGTTCCTACGAATCCCTACCCAACAAAGCCTTATAGGGGTAACCTTCCAAAGTGCACGAAATGCACTTATCACCATCATGGACCTTGTCGGGAAATGCAGTGTTCCAACTGCAATAGAAAGGGACACACTGTCCGTTTCTGCAAGGATCCCGCAAAGCCGATCACTCAAGTTCCTAACGCGGGTGTAGGCCAAACTTGCTACCGTTGTGGCGAGGTGGGCCACTACAAGAGAAACTGTCCAAAGGCAGCAAATACCGGCGGGGTGGGACGAGTTTTGGCTATAGGCCACAATGAAGCCGTAGTTAATCCGACTGTAGTTGCTGGTACGTTCCTTCTCGATAATTCATATGCATGCATATTATTCGATAGTGGAGCGGAGAGAAGCTGCGTGAGTTGGATCGATTTGATCACTTTTTAGGCATGGACTCGCCAAGTCTCCTGATGGACTCACCGATTCTGATGATCAGACAGCAACAATTTCGATTTTTTTAAGCAGTTTTGCAAGTATAACAAGAAAACAAGCCTATGCTCTGATACTACTGTTGGGTTTTGAGCATTCTAACACTCCTAAGTGTACATGCAACCCTAAATACCTTGGATCTATGTTTTCTCTATTATACATACAAATATGAACATCCAAGGTATTATCCTAATGTAGCATACAAAACAATGAGTGTAACAAGATACAATACATACCTCTTTGATGTAGATAGTCTTCATGAAGCTTGAGTGCCTAATGCCCCAAGTGTGACACCTCAAATGGTTCACACAACACCAAATACACTTGGAATAACTTGAGAGAAATCTACACTTCATGAAATCGGCTAGCCCTCCTTTTTCACACACTAGTGGCCGATTTTTTTTGTCAAGAATAAGATCTTTATATAGTGTTACAATTAGGGTAAACCCTAACTGTCATGACTTTCCATTTCCTTGGATCCATGGGTTCAAATACACCATGGAGCATCCATGGACCATCCTATGGGTTTTAGCCCAGCTTGATTATCCATGGAGCATTAGCCCACTATACAAGTATGGATGATTTACACAATCAACCCATATATTTAATTAGTCTTCTTTTGATCACTTAATTAATCCTAGATTAATTCTTGATCAATACTAATTAAATAATCTTATTATTCTTATTATTAATATACTAGAACTTATAATATATTAATAACCATAAGTGTCTTATTTCTCTCATTATAGTCTATCCCAATGCATGATGCCATGCAACCCAAATGGACCATGCCGGGTCGGGTCAAGTCTTACCAATTATAGTTATGGACTTAGACATTAATCCAAAAGTCTCCCACTTGGATAAGTCTAAAACTATTATTGCGTATGACTTCAGGAACCGACTGGCAATCGTAGCTTTCAAAAGCTTCTGTCGAACTCTAACCTTGTAGATGAACTCTGACCTTTGTCAGTGACTTGTCCATTAGATAAGGGATCATATATTCCTCCATTCTAGATATCATATGGACTGAGACATGGATTATAGATCATTCTCTCTGTCCATTTGGTGTTTCCCGATTTCCGATTTATGATGACTGACTAATTGAACAAATCAAATCAGTCCTGGCCCGGCCGAGCACTTCCATTTGTCATCATCAAATCATCGAGGGGCCCACAAATATCGCTTTTATCCCGAAGGTAAAAGGAATGGATAAACTTCGACTCATATAGCTTGTTCTACTACTTGTTGAATCACACACAAAGACACGTTTTATAGCACCGAGTTACCAAATGCGTTTTCGTGCAATCAATGTACAACCAACTCATAGTAATAGCTCATATCTCTAGGTTTGAAGAATATAAGATATTATCGTCTCATGATCACTTGTGATAAAATCCATGAAGTGATTCCAATGGGCGCGGGTTGAATCCAATACTCAGAACTTATGAGCACTCATGAGTGTTGTACCCTTTGTCCAACACATTAGACCTCTACAAGCCAACCCATGAGAGTCTTAATTCATATCTACTTCCAACATATGACCGACTGTGGATAGTTTGAATAACTTAGTTATTCCGGAAGAATAACCCAGTTTATTCGGGAAGTCAAAACATGCAAAGTGAAACACAATAATAATTGAATCCAATATGGTATCAAAACCTATGAACATAAATAAAACACCTTTTATTTATCACCATATGATTACACATTATTCATTGTATACTGTTTCAGCTATGAACTTTATTCTTGAATTTAAAACAATAGTTGTCCCATGCTCCAAGCATGTACACTATGTTTTCTAAACACTAGTCATGCCACACACCAAGTATGCATACTATGTTTGTCTATGATCTTTACTTTGTGAAGTAGATCAATTGAACATAACTTCAATGATTATCTTTTCACACTCCCAAATCCTTACTACAAATGCAAGAATTCCAAATTCATGCCATTAACTTAAATCTGTTAGATTCTAAACTTATATGCATTGATCTTCTTGTAATGATTATGCACAAAGTCAGAAAGACTTGACAACAATCATTACAGAGCATTCCAAAGGAGATCAACTCCTTGGAAACATCCTTCTTGCATTAACTTTCCTAATCTTAAACAGATTGAAAAACTAACTTTGAAACATTTCCAGATTCCATTTTGACTATCACTTCTGAACAAGAGTTGCCTCCTTCCAGATTATGTCAATATGGTCCTTCCAGAATTATTGTTGGATTAATGTCTAAGTCCATAACTATATTTGGTAAGACTTGACCCGACCCGGCATGGTCCATTTGGGTTGCATACCATCATGCACTTGAATGAGAGAAATAAGACACTTATGGTTATTAATATATTATAAGTTCTAGTATATTAATAATAAGAATAATAAGATTATTTAATTAGTATTGATCAAGAATTAATCTAAGATTAATTAAGTGATCAAAAGAAGACTAATTAAATATATGGGTTGATTGTGTAAATCATCCATACTTGTATAGTGGGCTAATGCTCCATGGATAATCAAGTTGGGCTAAAACCCATAGGATGGTCCATGGATGCTCCATGGTGTATTTGTACCCATGGATCCAAGGAAATGGAAAGCCATGACAATTAAGAGTTTACCCTAATTGTGTAACTATATAAGCATCTTATTATTGAGGAAAAATCGGCCACTAGAGATAGTGAAGAAAGGGCTAGCCGATTTTGAAGAGTGTAGAATTCTCTCAAGTTATTCTAAGTGTTTTGATGATTGTGATTCCATTTGAGGTGTCACACTTGGGGCACTAGGCACTCAAGCTTCATGAAGACATTCTACACCAAAGAGGTATGTATTCTATCTTGCTATAGTCATTGTTTTGTATGCTAGATTAGGATAATACCTTGGAAGTTCTTATTTGCATGTATAATAGAGAAAACATAGATCCAAGGTATTTAGGGTTGCATGTACACTTAGGAAGTGTTAGAATGCTCAAAACCCAACAATTATCACTATACTTCCAACTGTCCTTGAGCAACCAATCTTTGGTAAACCTTAGATTGTCCTCGAAAATTGTTTAATCCTTTTAGTCATATCCAGTTCTAAACCTTTTCCCTTCTTAATTCCCTAGGCATTTGGAAAATTTTAGAAAGGATGAATATAGCACATGTAATCGATCCTATATCCGAAGCATATGGGACACGATTCATGATGTCTCACATAAAGACTAAACCAGTCTTTTGCTATAACATTTCCATTTCAAGTTGCCAAGTTCTCATAAGTCAGATTATGAAAAGGGATGTCGTAATCATAATCGAATTTTAGAACACAAATAATGGACCCATATACAGAATTTCCTTATGTTGAGCCATTCCAACATGAAATTCATATATATTTCCTTGACTAAATGATTAAAACCTCACGATCTAAGCTTATAGATTTGAGATGAAGTATAATTTCCTCTCCTTAATTATAGCAAAACAACTCTTTCCCAATTGAAACTTTTGTTTTCTATAATTAACATTGCTAGCTTGCAATACTTATCATAATTATCATGCTCCCACTAACATGATGATTATTAGCATAACACTTATGCGCCCACTAGCTTTGACATGTACTCAGAAATCAGCTGGACTTCTAGAAATCAATACTTCATTGACTTTCTTACCAAAGTTCAGATTTCTGATACTAGATTGTTTTGATAAAACTTTATCAAAATCATACACCTTCCCTTAGATAGTACACTTGTGTATCTAAACAATTATGAAAAGGGATGCCGTAATCATAATAGTTAGACCTTTTTGCCACTTC
Organism: Lactuca sativa; assembly: GCF_002870075.4. Taxonomy (NCBI): domain Eukaryota; kingdom Viridiplantae; phylum Streptophyta; class Magnoliopsida; order Asterales; family Asteraceae; genus Lactuca; species Lactuca sativa. Next base: position 196,367,789 of record NC_056630.2, on the reverse strand, counting down.
TCACAAGTCTAGGTTAGTGTGCCGGTAAACCACACACGCTCCACTAACGACTTTGAGAATGCAAATATCACAATTGCTATCTAGCTAAAATCTACTTAGTGAAAGTGTTTCCTCACCATCATTTTCATGAATCGGAGAGAAACCTTATGACACTTAGATTTGCTGGTGTATGTGTTCTTATCCATGTGAATTGTCAAAACCATAGTCACAAGACAAGGATAATGACAAATCCAAACTCATATCGACTGAACTCAATCTTAATTTCTTGCCACATGGCAGCTCAAAGGCCTTCCATTGCTTCCAAGTTGTTGTGAAACCAATTGAGAACTCTAAGAACTCATATGCAAAGCCAACTTTAACTGGAATGGGCACAGAATATGTCAACATGATAGGTTATAAACACCAAGTCGTGTGCTGGTGAAGAACTTCAGGTTCTCTTCTTGATTAGTTCTTGAAACTTTCATGACCTTTAAGACTCCTACTGTCCTCTTGACATATAAGACTCCCTTGTCAAACATCCAAGAGATAGTGCGGATTCTAATCAAGACAAACACTTCACAAAATTGGCCTAAGTTGGTCTTTGTTTTATCCAAAACATCACAACTTACCAATTTCAAATGTACAAGAGTAGAAAACTTTTACTCTTACATTTGACAAGTGTTTTAAACCTTCTTTAAGACATGTCACTCAAGTTACAATCTTGGAGTATGACTCTAAGACTTGTATTGGAACGAAGTATGACTCATCTTCTTGATTTAACCACTTCAACAATTGAAGTTCGTCTTCTTAGTCATAAGAATGCACTAAGATTTCCTTAGAGAACTAATTTTGATATGGTTTCTTAATCATTAAGATGATCACAAAACTGATACTAAAGTACTCTCCCATCTTTTCAGACTTGAGAAACTTTTATCCTTCTGCCTAATTTGATTCTTCTTATTCGTATCGCCTTACATTGGAACCTTTTTCCAATGTCTCAGAGTTACACGTAAGCTTGTAAGTATAATCATATTTAATGAGCTTTAGTAAACTATGACGAATAGTCTTATCAATCTTTTGTGGTGGACTTAATTAGTGCACAAGAATGTGAACTCGATCCCTTGTTCCTTTACTTGACTCACACATCCATGTGACCGAGTAATTAGTCTTAATTCTTCCAATACTTGAAAGTTCTCATTCATCATGCTATACACCTTGCATGATTCCAAGTCCCGGTCCAATTGAAACTTGGGTGATGAGAATCTTTCCTTATTTGGCAAATTTAGACATTACCACAAATGAAAGAATCAATTTCATATTTCCACTCTTGCTATTAATGGATTCTTATAAGCAACAAAAATTTTCACAGATGCCATTTTAAGGATATTTTAAAATAAATAAATTCAAAAATTTTCCTTTTATTTTAAAACTTTGTGGAAAAACTTATCCTTACAATCCATATGAAAACATGTTGTTATCTATTCCTAAACAATATCTCATAACTCCTAAGAAGTAGCTCAAGAATCCAATTTTCAAACTACGCGATAGAAATCCATCTACACGATCAGATTCAATATATTCTTTCTTTAAGTTCCTTTACTTTTCTTTGATTCTTAAAACATCAACATGTGACCCAGTCACATCATGTAATATGAATCTCAGAATAGAAACGTAGCAGAGTTAGATAGTGGACTTTACCTGGATTAGAGTCAAACTTATTGACTTTAACATCCTTAGGTAAATTTGGCAGCTTCTCAACCAATGCCCTTTTCTTTGGCAATATAAACATATGGACCCTTTGATAATGGTACACGGGACTATCACAGACTTAGCTTTTCTCTTTACCATTTGGTCAACTGAATTGACTATGGCCGATCCCTTTCCATTGGGAAGAGAATGCTTTTCTGGATTTCCTGTGTCACTATTGTCAATGTCCATCAAGTTTTAAGGAAGTTGATCTTAACAAATAGATAAGATCATTAAGGGTCTTTTCATAGTCTATTTCATAGGTGTTCCAAAAGAACTCACTATGTGACTTAGAAAGTAGTTGAACCACCAACTTTCTTTAGACTTTGACACCCAACTCTCCCGACTTGTCAATATTTGACTACATATCCAAGATGTGACCACACCTAGACCTTGCCTTGCCAATAGGGCCTGAGTGACCTTAAACTTTTCAAGAACTTGTGGGTTGGGGAGAATAATTTGAAGAGGTGAAAGAAGTATGATATCCATGGGACATCATCTTCATTAGGAAAGTTTGTTTCAAGAGATTTCGGAAGATCATAAATGTCTAAACTAGACATCTTTTGGGAGATATTCAAGATAGTTGATCTAAAGTCCTTAATATGACACCCAATATGAAATATTAAGGCTAGGACCCAACAAACTATTTTATAACTTAGAAGAGGTATGCCGTAATCCAAGCTATAAAATATTTGAAGGTAGGTGAATGACGATTCACCAATTTCCACCAAGATAAACGAAATGTATTATTAGGTTTTAATTGGATTTGAAACTCCTAGATCTGTTGAGATTCATTGAACTGTTCAATGGCATGTTTCAATCTCGAGTCTGCCCTTCAGGTTTTGTGACTGGGATGCCGAGGATCACAAAACAAGGTGTGAAGTAACCATGCAAATTACTTGGTACCCTTAAGTGTTTACCCCTCAATCGATGTGTCGGTTAACCACACACGCTCCATCGATACTAAGATAAACATTAAGTTACCCTTTACCTACCTTGTTAAATACGAGTTAGTGTGTCAGTTAACCACACACGCTCCACTAACCGACTTAAACAAAGTGCAAAGTGTAATTTCATGGATTAGCACCTTATTCAAATTTTCCTAAGTAACTAAGATTGGGTATTATTAAGAGTTTAGTTACTTAGTATTTATCATTAATACTTTTAATGAAGGGAGAATTCTAGTCCTGTCAAACCCGTTCGGCTAACGACCCTCCACCAGTCAAGCAAGCGGTGGGTGAGAGTGGACACCCATTAAGTTGTCATTTTATAGGCAACAACCTTATACCCACCTTATAGACCGGCTTCGTGAATGAGGCGTACTAGCGGTAAGACTGACTTTACTCTTATACATATATATATATATATATATATATATATATATATATATATATATATATATATATATATATATATATATATATATATATATATATATATATATATCATTAACTTATAATATTATAAAGTATAAGGGATGAATTTTAACTTTTAAAATTCTAAGGGCTAACTTGGAATTAAAGTATTCATAAGAGAAAACTTTACAAATTCCAAAACTTGAGGGCAAGTTTTGAAACTATTCAAAACTAATTAATTCCATAACTTATGTGTTTAAAGTAGTTTTAATCAAAAAACTCTTCAAGTTCCATAACTTGAGGACAAGTTATGGAAGACTTTAAATTAATAAAAGAATTAACTTTTCTTTATTTTATAACTTATGGAATTAATTAAGGTTACACCTTTTTTTAATTTATTATTTAATGAAGAGACTCTTGGCCCTCCATAACTTGAGGACAAATTATGGAGTCATAAACCCATTTAATTAGAACTAGACTCTTCATTTTTGTAACCTTTGCCAACTATTATGAGTTTTATGAAAATTAAATGTGACTTTTCATATAACTTGAGGACAAGTTACAAAAACACATTTTAGAATCAACTCTTAGATTAATTTGGATTGAAAACAAATATTTCAGTCAACTTTTCTATTAATCTAAGCAATTCATAAGAACAAGATAATTCAAATCAAACTTTTTCATGTAATTAGTCTAAACCTTAAACTAATACAAAACATGAATTTATTGAAAATTATCTTTGAAACTGGATTAGCATGAACATTACCACATCAAAAACAAGTTTATAAGTTCAAAAACATCTTAGGGTAATATTCCTAGTCCAATTCCAGCCAAAAAAGTCGAAGTTATGCTGTCTGGGGGTCCAACTCGTCGAGTGTACGAACCAACTCGGCGAGTTGGATGCTTTTTGCCTTGGACTCAGCGAGTCTGCTGGGCAGACAACAACAAAACTCGATTTTCCAGCTTCTTTTGCAAGTATAACAAGAAACCAACCCTAGTCTCTGATACCACTGGTAGGTTATGAGCATTCTAACACTCCTAAGTGTACATGCAACCCTAAATACCTTGGATCTATGTTTTCTCTATTATACATACAAATATGAACATCCAAGGTATTATCCTTATCTAACATACAAAACAATGAGTGTAACAAGATAGAATACATACCTCTTTGATGTAGAAAGTCTTCATGAAGCTTGAGTGCCTAGTGCCCCAAGTGTGACACCTCAAATGGTTCACACAACACCAAATACACTTGGAATAACTTGAGAGAAATCTACACTTCATGAAATCAGCTAGCCCTCCTTTTTCACACACTAGTGGCCGATTTTTTGTCAAGAATAAGATCTTTATATAGTGTTACAATTAGGGTAAACCCTAATTGTCATGACTTTCCATTACCTTGGATCCATGGGTTCAAATACACCATGGAGCATCCATGGACCATCCTATGGGTTTTAGCCCAACTTGATTATCCATGGAGCATTAGCCCACTATACAAGTATGGATGATTTACACAATCAACCCATATATTTAATTAGTCTTCTTTTGATCACTTAATTAATCCTAGATTAATTCTGGATCAATACTAATTAAATAATCTTATTATTCTTATTATTAATGTACTAGAACTTATAATATATTAATAACCATAAGTGTCTTATTTCTCTCATTATAGTCTATCCAAATGCATTATGCCATGCAACCCAAATGGACCATGCCGAGTCAAGTCAAGTCTTACCAATTATAGTTATGGACTTAGACATTAATCCAACAGTGTCGTCCCTACTTAGATCAGTTCGTCATCGTCTTCATCGATGACATACTCATCTACTCCCGAAGTAAGGAAGAGCATAGTCAGCACTTACGAAAAGTCTTAGAAACATTGCGATCGGAGAAGCTCTATGCGAAGTTCTCTAAATGCGAGTTTTGGATTCGAAGAGTCGAATTTTTGGGCCACGTTGTTAGCGAGAAGGGGATACACATGGACCCCTCCAAAATTAAGGCCATTGAGAACTGGTCGGCACCAAAGATACCTACAGAGATTCATCAATTTCTAGGTCTCGCCGGCTACTATCGCAGATTCATAAAGAACTTCTCTAGCATTGCGAAACCTCTTACTACATTAACCCAGAAAGGCGTGGCCTTTGACTGGGAAGCGAAAAAAGAGAAGGCGTTCCAAACGCTGAAACAGGCCTTGTGCACCACACCGATACTATCCCTCCCTGAAGGAATAGAAGATTCTGTAGTGTATTGCGATGCATCAAACCAAGGACTTGGTTGTGTTCTTATGCAGAGAGGGAAGGTTATTGCTTATGCCTCCCGACAGCTTAAGACACACGAAGTGAACTATAACAATCTTGAGTTAGGAGCAGTGGTATTTGCTCTGAAGATCTGGAGACACTACTTATACGGAACAAAGAGTACTATCTTCACCGATCACAAGAGCCTTCAACACATTTTTGATCAGAAGGAACTCAACATGCGACAACGACGATGGGTCGAGTTACTCAATGACTACGAATGTGAAATTCGTTATCATCCCGGCAAGGCCAACGTGGTAGCTGACGCCCTAAGCCGAAAAGAATACACTGGACGGAGAGTCAAATCTCTGACTATGACTATCCATTCCCACTTATCCACGCAAATTAAGGAGGCTCAACTGGAAGCTTTGCAACCTAAAAATGTGGCGAGTGAATCCCTGAGAGGAATGGACAAGAATCTAGAAATCAAGGGTGGCAGGGCATATTATCTCATGGACCGCATCTGGACGTCGAAGCATGGTGGTTTCAGAGACTAGTCATGACCGAAGCACACAACACGAGATATTCCGTTCACCCAGGTTCAGATAAAATATATCTGGATGTTAAGAAACTGTATTGGTGGCCTAACATGAAAGCAGAAATTGCTACCTTCGTAAGTAAATGCCTTACTTGCACTAAGGTTAAGGTCGAGTATCAGAAACCGCCAGGATTACTACAATAACCGGAGATACCAGAATGGAAATGGGAATGGATTACTATGGACTTCATAACCAAGTTGCCCAAGACGACGGGTGGACTTGATACCGTATGGGTCATCGTCGACAGATTGACCAAATTCGCGCATTTCCTACCAATCAAGGAGACTGACAAAATGGAAAAGCTTACAAGAACTTACATAAGGGAAGTAGTGCGACTGCACGGTGTTCCGATATCCATTATCTCCAATAGAGATAGTAGATTCACTTCAAGATTCTGGCAGTCACTACAAAGTTCCCTGGGGACTAGGCTAGATATGAGTACAGCCTACCACCCACAAACAGACGGGAAAAGTGAGAGAACGATACAAACTTTGGAAGATATGCTGAGAGCCTGTGTGATTGACTTTGGAAAGGCATGGGATATCCATTTACTCCTTGTTGAATTTTCATACAACAATAGTTATCATACAAGCATAAAGGGTGCTCCGTTTGAAGCCCTCTATGGTCGAAAGTGCAGATCCCCTCTGTGTTGGACTGAAGTTGGCGATACCCAGTTAGCTAGAGGACGAGTTCTTGAAAACACTCTCACCGGTCCGGAAATCATACAAGAAACGACAGAGAAGATCGTTCAGATTCGTGAACGGTTGAAAGCCTCTAGAGACCGGCAGAAAAGCTACGCGGACCAAAGGAGGAAACCTTTGGAATTCCAGGTAGGAGACCACGTTTTATTGAAGGTCTCACCGTGGAAGGGTTTAATACGCTTTGGGAAGCATGGGAAACTAAATCCAAGATACATAGGGCCTTTCGAGATTCTTGCTAGAATCAGCCCTGTGGCTTACAAACTTAAACTACCGCGTGAACTTAGTAACATACATGCAACCTTCCATGTCTCGAACTTGAAAAAGTGTCTGTCCGATGAGACTCTTGTTATTCCACTCCACGAGATCGAGATCAATGAGAGCCTCAACTTTGTGGAAGAACCGGTAGAAATCATGGACCGAGAGGTCAAACAAACAAAACAAAGTCGCATACCCATCGTGAAGGTTCGTTGGAACGCCAAGCGGGGACCTGAATTCACATGGGAACGCGAGGATCAGATGAAACAAAAGTACCCTCAACTTTTTCATATTCACTAGTATCCTTACTACTTTAAATTTCGGGACGAAATTCCCTCTAACGGGGGGATGATGTGGCAACCCGATATTTCAACTCTATGTAATGACCTAAAATGTAAATTATTATAACTACTTTTGTGATAATGAAATTAACTTCGAAAATAAAATGTCCAAAAAGTTTCTATTTAATTACCTACTATGTTAGATATCATTAAACCGTGATCGTACGTAAAAAGAACGCCCAAATCCGACTTCGTATATTGAAGTTATGACTTTTCCAAGTTCGGCTTAGCAGCAGACAGCTAAAAACTCGAATCGCAGATCGAACGACTTTTGGCCGAATGACCTAAACGAGAATTGAAGGTCTCGACAATGGTAATTCAGCGGTAAAAAGTCTGGCAAAAACCGACGTCAGATAAAGAAGTTATGAATTTCTAAAGAAATTCCTTAAACACGACATTTTAAAAAAAAATAATAAAAATAATTTCGAAATTTGCCGATAAAATCTAAACGAAAGTTGTAGAGCGTAGTCTCACCTACGCGTGGATATAAAGACCATCGAAAACGGAATTCGTATGAGGAAGATATGAATTTTTGAAGTTTATTAATTAAATTAAATATAAATTTAATTATAAACTCTTGGTAATATCCGAAGAGGAGTCAGCAGATAGGGCCGAAGTACGCCCTGCGTACCCTCGTACGCCCCGCGTACTCAAAGCCACGACCTCGGATCGTCCACGTCCCGGTCTATGCGAAACTAGCCTTGTCCCATCCGAAGTCCGAGGCAGTCGAGGACTCGGTCATGCATGATGTATGCGTACGCCCCGCGTACCGAGGCGGTTCCAGCCCCCATAAAAGGGATGCGAGGGTTCCGAAGAAAGGGATCCATTTCTCTCATTTCCTTTGCGTTCTTGCCTCATTTTCTTTGCCCGTGCTAACCCGAAGCCCTGGTCATTTTGCTCAAGTCCCGAAGATCGTTTGTACTCCCGAGATTCCCGAGAATCCCGAGAAAATCCGTTTTCCCGAGACGAAATTTTGCTCAGTTTCCATCTTGCTTTCTTCAAACTTTCAAGTCAGTTCATACCCCTTAATCAACCTTTTTAAATATTGTAAATGCTTTTATATGCTTTCAAGGGGGGGGGGGGGGGGGGGGGGGGGGATATAAGTAAAACACATGATTATTATCGGGTGTTATATATAAAGTTTTATTATACACTTTTATTAAATAGAATCATATGTGATTTATAAACTTTATAGGGAACTCTCGTATACAATTTATATTAAAATAGCATTCTATCTTTTGAAATATAAATTGTTGTAATGCATGTATAAACTAAACATTTTGCTTAGATTATATGTATACGTGTCTATCTTAGACACTATAAAAATCTATACTTTCACATCAAGTGATTCATTTTCTAGGGATTTCAAAACAAATGAGACACACTTTTAGAAAGCTATAATAGGTATAGTTTTACGAGAATTTTTCTAACTTTTACATTTAGAAACACCATTTTCAAGAAGTCATTTTCATATACAAGAACAAACGAACATTTTAACACGTAAATCTATTTTTATACTAAGATTTGTGAGACATTAACTTCACGTACGTTCGAGTACACATTTCAAGTCTTGTATTATATACTAGAATCCCTTGGAGGGGGAGCATGGTGTTTGTGTATAGATCTATACGGGCTTGACAACCCGCGCCTTGACTGTTAGCTACAGTCCACCATTTGGGGTGACAAACGTCATAACATTCCAACGCCTGAAGAACATTGTGTATAGGCATTCCGAGTCAATAGTATGGTTATAAAACTCACATGGGGTATTAAAAATACATTGATTTATGAGGTTTTCAAATACATAGGTTATTTTACACTTACATACATTTTTAGAAACAAACATTGGTCTTGAGAGAAGGCTACTTTTATACTAATAGAAAATATAGGATTTTCTAGAATCAAACAAACAAGGACAAAACATTTCATTTCATACAAACATTGTCATTTAATACTTATGAAACTCACCAGCTTAAATGCTGATCTACTCTTTCAAAACTACTTGTATGTCCCAGGGATTCAGTAATTTCAGGTATCAATACGCTTTTGGAGAAGGGACGCTGCGGCGCCAGTTTAATCTCATATTTTGACATCATATTGTAATTGGTTTTGAACATGTAACTTTTGACAAATGTAAACTTTCAATTATATATATGATGGTTGTATTGCTTTCTTTACTATGTATTCATTTGTTACGTTACCACATGAAGTCATCCGCCCCCGAACGTTTCCGCCGTTCCGGTTTGGGGGTGTGACAACAAGGGATGCAAATCATTATTATTTGACTTTTACTGATGATTACAGTAGATATGGATATGTCTACTTAATCAAGCATACGTCAGGGACTTTCGAAAGGTTTAAGGAATTTAAACAGGAAGTCGAGAATCAATTGGGCAGGAATATTAAGATGCTTCGATCCGATCGAGGAGGTGAGTATCTTAGTTCAGAGTTACTCGACTATCTTAGGGAATATTGGATTGTCTCACAATTGACACCTCCCAGGACACCACAGTTGAATGGTGTAGCTAAGAGGAGTAATTGAACCTTGTTGGATATGGTTTGTTCCATGATGAGTCGAGCTTCGCTACCAATATCATTTTGGGGGTATGCCTTAGAGACTGCCGCCCATATCCTTAATCTAGGCCCTACAAAGAAAGTTGCCAAAACTCCTCACGAGATGTGGACTGGTAAAGTACCCAAACTAGACCACATCAAGATTTGAGGTTGCGAGGCTTTTGTGAGGCGCGAGACTCATGATAAGCTAGAACCCTGAAGCGAGAGGTGTATTTTCATCGGCTACCCACAAAGATCCTTTGGTTACCTCTTCTACAGACCTAGTGATAATGTGGTCTTTGTAGCAAGAAGAGGAGTCTTTTGAGAGAGAGAGAGCTTATAAGCCAAGGAGACGGTGGGAGGCAAATTGACCTTGAAGAACTTCAAGAGTTAAGTGGTGAAGGAACTTCAAACCCTAGCCCTCAACTTGAGGAGGAAACTCCTGTTGAGCCAATTGACGAGTCTGTACCTTTGAGACGTTCCACGAGAGTTAGGAATGCACCTGAGCATTACTATGGTTTCCATATTACTGCGGAAGGTGAGACACTTATTAGTGATGAGACACTAGTAGGTCTGGATGAGCCTAACAGCTACATGGAAGCGATGGCAGGCCCTGAGGCTGCTAAATGGAAAGAGGCTATGGATAGCGAGATACAGTCCATGTATGAAAATCAAGTTTGGAACTTTGTTGACCATGTACCTGATCGTAAGGTAGTTGGGTGCAAATGGATCTTCAAGAAGAAGACCGACATGGATGGTAATGTACACACTTATAAGGCACGATTGGTTGCAAAGGGTTATTCTCAAACTCCGGGGGTTGATTATGATGAGACCTTTTCACCAGTGGCCAAGATAAAGTCTATTAGGGTTCTGTTAGCCATTGGTGCATTTCATGACTATGAAATGTGGCAAATGGATGTCAAAACCGCTTTCCTTAATGGAAAGTTGGCTGAAGATGTTTACATGGTTCAGCCAGAGGGATTTGTCAGTACAGAGTACCCTAATAGAGTGTGTAAACTCGAGAAATCCATTTATGGATTGAAACAGGCACCTCGCAGATGGAATCCTTGCTTTGATGAGAAAGTCAAGGAATTTGGCTTTTCGAGGAGTGAAGATGAATCTTGTGTCTATATCAAGGCTAGTGGGAGCATAGTCAGCTTTTGGTACTGTATGTGGATGACATACTACTCATAGGAAATGACATCCCAACCCTGCAGGAAGTAAAGTCCTGGCTTGGGAAGTGTTTCGCTATGAAGGACCTTGGTGAAGCTGCCTATATCCTAGGGATAAGGATTTTGAGAAACAGGAGTAAAAGACTAATTGGACTTAGTCAAAGCACCTATGTGGATAAAGTGTTGAAAAGATTCAACGTGCATAACTCCAAGAAATGTGAGTTACCCATTCAGAGTAACGCCAGATTGAGTAAGACACAAAGCCCTAGTATTGAGGATGAGATAGCAGAAATGAGTCAACTACCTTATGCTTCAGCTGTAGGATCGATCATCTATGCTATGACGTGTACTCGACCTGATGTAGCTTTTGTTTTGAGCATGGTTAGTAGGTATCAGGGGAACCCTGGCAAGGCACACTGCACTGCGGTAAAGAATATCCTCAAGTACCTGCGAAGGACTAAGGATGGGTCCTTACCCTTGGTGGGAGTGATCGCTTGAGAGTTGTAGGGTACAGTGATGCTAGCTTTCAGACTGACAGGGATAATTTCCGCTCTCAGTCGGGCTGGGTCTTTACCCTAAACGGAGGGGCAATTACTTGGAAAAGTTCCAAGCAGGAGACAGTGGTTAATTCAGGATCGAGCAGCAGACATATATGCTCTTAACTCGTATTTAAGAAAATATCAAATATTTCACACACAAACATATATTTAATACTTTAATCAATACTTGTATTAAAATCATGTTCATGAAAGGGACTATGCACTCACGTGTTAAAGTGATGATTCCAAACTCGGGCTCTGCTTCGCTTCTAACAATTCTATTTTCCATTGACTAAACCAAGTATCATTACCGCTGAATTTTAGTCTAATATTTATCGCGACTATTTACGAGCGATATTGTTTTATAAGTGTTAACAATACTTTTCAACCACTATGCACAGACATCGGCCATACATGAAACACCGTAGGGCATGACCATTTTGGCATTTAAGCACTTCTGAAATCAATCAACCCTATGCGGTCCTTCAAACCAGATTTCCTGTATCGCGAGTAGTTAAAATATATTATAATAACACCTTTTAAAATAACTTCCTTATACGAAGTCAGATTTGGATGTTCTTTTTATGCACGCTCTTGGTTTAACGTATACTACGACTTTCATTTAGATCGCTAAGGCTAAAAGTATCTTATCGAAAACTCACTTTTTACATCACACAGTGGCGTGCCAGTATTGTCGCGAAACTTCGACAGGTGACAACTTCTTCGTTATAACTCAGATTTCAGTGTTCTTTATATGTACGAAACCCTTGTGACATACACTATTGATGGGTTTTAGCCATAAGAACTTTCCTATGTGCGCATGCAAAACCCTAATGCTTGGATCTAGGCTTTCTAATTAAACATGCTTTGAATCCAAGACTTCTAATGGCTAATTAGGTTAAATAACAACATTGAAATAGATCTAGAACCATACCTTTGAGTTCCTTGTTGATCTTGTAATCTTGGAGCTTCTAGAGTCACAATTGTCACTCCTCTAATGGCTTACAAACACCAATAGCAAGGAAGATGATTTAGGAGAGGGGAGAGGGGAGGAAATCGGCCAGGGGTTATATACTTTAGATGAAGTGCCGATTTCCTTATGCCATAGGGTCTATTTATACTTGTAGACTCCTTAAGGGTTACAACCTAAACCCTAATTGGATAATCTTCTCTTAAGGCTATCCAAATCCTTTCCTTAGATAACACATTCGACGATTTTTGAAGCTATCCTAGCTTCTAGAATCCGTCCCCTATATATCTATAAGGATTTATAGTCTAAAGCTTAACTATCAAACAATTGACAGTTTATACCCCTTTATTTAATTAACCTCTTTAAGTCACCAAATTAATTCCAATTAATTCTATGACTTATATTAATCAAATAACAATATATTATTCTTTATATTATTCCCATAATATATTAATAATATTTACTCTCTCTTAATAAATCATCCTATCAAGTTGCTATGGTGAAGGCAACCCAAAAGGACCATGCACAACCGGGTCAAATACTTGCCTAATATAGTTGCAGCCTTAGACACTATTCCAACAGTCTCCCACTTGGATAAGTCTAGTAACTATATGCACAAGTACAATTCGATTTGCAATCGTAGCTCTCAAAGATGCTGTAAAACTCTGATCTAATCAATCTTGTCCTTTAGATAAGGGATCGTACAGTCCTCTGTTAGATATCATGCTGACAATCCTATGGAATGGTTAGTCAAGCATTTAGGTTTCTCGATCTCTGATTTATTTGACATAGAACTTAATCGAACACATCAATTCAGTTCTGACCGGGCCTGACACATAAGTCAAATCATATCATCGAGCGGCCGAGATATCACTTTTACCTTCTTAGATAAAAGTTACAGATAAACTTCGACTTATATGCATTTACTTATTCAATAATCAACTATACACAACAATGCGTTTTATAACACCGAGTTACTGATGCGTTTTCGCATTATCAATGTACAATCAATTAACAAATAACAAACCATATATCTAGGTTTTAAGACTATATGATATTATCGTCTTGCGATCACCTTTTTATATCATATTCCATAAGGTGATTCCAGCAAGCGCGGGTTTTTTCCAATGCTCAAAACTAGTTCATAAGCACTCATGAACGTTGCAACAACCCTTTGCTATGTCTAACACCATTTAGACAATCTACACACCAATTCATGACAATCTTCATTCATATCTACTTCCAACATATGAACGATTGTGGACAATTTGAACAATTCGATTATTCCTAATAAGCTCAATTATTCTGGAAGTCAAAACATGCAAAATGAAACAATAGTTAAACAATTAACATAAGACAGTAACATTACTCATAAATAAAACTCCTTTATTTAATCATCAAATGTTAATTACATTTATCAATTACACGTTTCTAATACTATCTAATCTATGCTAATATCATCCTTCAGCCCAATACTCCTAGCATGCTGCAAGTGCTTAACCCTACTCAGTCCCTTCGTAAGCGGATCTGCTGGGTTATCTTCTGATGATATCCTCTTCACTATGAGTTGTCCTTCTTCTACACGATGTCTAATGAAATGATATTTTCTATCTATATGTCTTGATCTACCATGATCCCTCGGTTCCTTGGTCAAGGCAACCGCTCCTTCGTTATCACAGAAAATCTCCATGGGCTCCTTTATGGCAGGTATGACTCCAAGATCACCAATGAAGTTCTTTAGCCATATTGCCTCCTTCGACGCTTCGCTCGCTGCAATGTACTCTGATTCGCACGTTGAATCAGCTACGGTTTCCTGTTTGGAACTGTTCCATGTCACTGCTCCTCCATTCAGGATAAAGACCCAGCCCGACTGTGAATGGTAGTTGTCCCTATCGGTTTGAAAACTGGCGTCACTATACACTCGCACCTTCAAGTCATCACTCCCTCCGAGGACTAAGAACCATTCCTTCATCCTCCGAAGGTACTTAAGGATATTCTTCACCGCAATCCAATGTGCTCTGCCAGGATTCCCTTGATATCTGTTAACCATGCTCAAAGCGAAGGCTACATCAGGGTGAGTACAAGTCATAGCGTACATGATTGAGCCAACTGCGGAAGCGTATGGTACTCGGCTCATTTCTGCTATCTCAGCTTCGGTACTCGGACTTTGAGTCTTACTCAACTTGGCATTACTTTGTATCGGTAATTCTCCCTTCTTCGAGTTTTCCATACTAAAACGTTTTAGTACCTTCTCTAAGTAAGTGTTCTGACTAAGTCCAATTAGTCTCTTACTTCTTTCTCTTACTATCCTTATTCCCAAAATGTAAGAAGCCTCTCTGAGGTCCTTCATAGCGAAGCACTTCCCGAGCCAGTACTTAACCTCCTGCAGAGTCGGGATGTCGTTTCCTATGAGTAAAATGCCATCGACATATAGAACGAGGAAGCTTACTACACTCCCACTGGCTTTGACATATACACAAGATTCGTCTTCACTTCGTACAAATCCAAACTCTTTGACTTTCTCATCGAAGCAAAGATTCCATCTACGAGACGCTTGCTTAAGTCCATAAATGGACTTCTCAAGCTTACACACTCTAATCGGATGCTTCGGATCCACAAACCCCTCTGGCTGAGCCATGTAAACATCCTCAGCCAACATCCCGTTAAGGAAAGCGGTCTTGACATCCATTTGCCAAATCTCATAATCATGAAATGCGGCAATTGCTAGCATCACTCTAATAGATTTAATCTTCGCAACTGGTGAGAAGGTCTCATCATAGTCAACTCCGGGAGTTTGAGTAAAGCCCTTCGCCACCAATCGTGCTTTATATGTGTGTACCTTTCCATCCATGTCGGTCTTCTTCTTGAAGATCCATTTGCACCCAACGGTCTTACGTCCGGGCACATAATCAACCAAATTCCAAACTTGGTTGTCATACATAGATTGGATCTCGCTATCCATTGCCTCTTTCCACTTTGCAGACTCCGGGCCTGCCATGGCTTCCTTATAGCTATTAGGTTCATCAAGATTTATTAGTGTGCCATCACTAATATACGTGTCCCCTTCGGTAGTACTATGAAAACCATCAAACTGGGGTAGAACTCTAACTCTATCGCAACGTCTAAGAGGTAAGGATTCGTCAATCGGTTCAACCGGAGTTTCCTCCTCGGGTTGAGTGCCAGTGGCAGAGGTTCCTTCATCTATCGACTCTTAAATCTATTCAAGTTCGATTTGCCTTCCACTGTCTCCTTGGCTTATGAGTTCTCGCTCTCAGAAAACTCCTCTCCTCGCAACAAAGACAACATTGTCCTTCGGTCTATAGAAGAGATATCCAAAGGATGTCTACGGGTAGCCAATGAAAATACATCGCTCACTTCGAGGTTCGAGCTTGTCGTGAGTATCTCGTCTTACGAAAGCCTCGCAACCCCAAACCTTGATATGTGCCAACGAGGGAGCTTTCCCTATCCACATCTCGTGAGGTGTTTTAGCAACCTTCTTAGTAGGGTGTTAAGGATATGGGCGACAGTCTCTAAGCTATACCCCCAAAAAGAGATAGGTAGTGAAGCACGACTCATCATAGAGCGAACCATATCCAATAAGGTTCGATTACGCCTTTCTGCCACACCATTCAACTGCGGTGTCCTAGGAGGCGTCAATTGCGAAACTATTCCACACTCCTTGAGATAATCGTGGAATTCAAGACTTAGGTACTCTCCTCCTCGATCGGATCGAAGCATCTTGATTTTCCTGCCTAATTGATTCTCCGCTTCATTCTTAAACTCTTTGAACTTTTCAAAGGTTTCTGACTTTTGCTTGATTAAATAGATATACCCATATCTACTATAATCATCGGTAAAGGTCACATAGAAGTGGTTCCGATCCTTCGTGGTTGATCTAAACGGTCAACATACATCGGTATGTATTAGGTCCAATAGACCTTCACCCCTTTCACATGTACTCGTGAAGGGTGACTTAGTCATCTTTCCAAGTAAACAAGACTCGCATGTGTCATCTTCCCTAAGGTCGAATGACTCCAACACTCCATCCTTTTGGAGTTGGGCTATGCGTTTCTTGTTGACATGTCCAAGATGACAATGCCACAAGGATGCTTTATCCATACTAGTGGAAGAATCTATATTCAAAACATCATTTCCTAAGTTATCAACAATCATAACAGTTTCATATATTCCATTACATGGTATAGCTTTAAAGTAAAAGACACCATTTAGATAAGCCAAAATAGAACCATTCTCATTATTAAAAGAAAATCTAAATCCTTGTCTATATAAACCATGAAATGAAATGATGTTTCTAGCCATTTCTGGCAAATAGCAAAAATTGTTCAAATCTAAACACAAATTATTCCTAAGCACCAAAGAATATACTCCAATCTTGGTCACAGGCGACGATCTTCTGTTCCCCATGATTAGATTGATCCTTCCTTGCTCCACATCCCTACTTCTTCTTAGTCCCTGCACATTAGAACAAATGTGATAACCACAACCGGTATCAAGAACCCAAGAAATAGCATTATTAGAATTGTTAGATTTAATTGTGTATATACCTGTGAAAGATGGCTTGATCTTTCCTTCTTTGATTGCTTGCAGGTACTCTGGGCAGCTTCTCTTCCAATGTCCTATCTTGTGGCAGTGGTGGCACTCTGCCTCCTTCGGGTTAGGATAGGGCTTAGCGGGATCAACTTTGGTCCCACTAGAAGAGGCACCATCTCGGGCTTTGACCTTGCGATAGTTCTTTGATGAAGCCTTCCTCTTCTTTCCCTTTCCTTGACCAATAGCCAAGACAAGAGCAGCAGGCGGATTGGGAGTTGGCGCAACAGACTTGTCTTTGAAGTTGCTCTCAGCAACCCTCAAGAGACCTTGGAGTTTGCTTAGGGTGACCTCTTCTTTGTTCATGTTGTAACACCAAGATTTCCAAAAACAAAATTTTTATTTAAATAATCAATTTAATATTAAAATTGATTTGTTTAAAATCGTATTCACATTCGAATTACAAAACATGGTTTCATTTTCATTATAATAGAAGACCAGGATCCTCCAAAACACAACTCTTTCTTCGGTGTGTACAATCGAACCGTTGCCATCCCGCGTTACTGTAAGAACCTGAAACAACGTAACATAAACAACGTAAGCACGAAGCTTAGTGAGTTCCCCAATATACCTTACGCACATACGCCTTCCGGCCCGGATCTTTCGATCCACATAATATCGCCTTCCGGCCCGGATCTTTCGATCCACATAACTTTGCCTTCCGGCCCGGATCTTTCGATCCACATAACATCGCCTTCCGGCCCGGACCTTTCGGTCCACAAGATAATCGCCTTCCGGCCCGTACACATATATAACACATAATACAAATACTCTAACACATAAAGCACATATATCACATATCATACCTGACCTTTCTGTCACATAATACCTTGCCTTCCGGCCCATATATAAGCATGTATATCACACGTAGCAGCTAACTTTCCATTCATAGCATATAAACATAACACACAACATACTTGACCTTCCGGTCACACAATCAAACCCTTCCGGGTGAGGTATAGTGAGAAGACTCACCTCGCGGACACTAGAAGATAGCAACTCCTAAAATCCCTTGCACTTGATCCTCCGAGCTACAAGCTCCCTGTAACATCATATATCCCTTATTTAATACTTCTATCTTCCACGTTAACTGACCCTA
This sequence comes from Lactuca sativa, assembly GCF_002870075.4. Classification (NCBI taxonomy): domain Eukaryota; kingdom Viridiplantae; phylum Streptophyta; class Magnoliopsida; order Asterales; family Asteraceae; genus Lactuca; species Lactuca sativa. The sequence goes on along the minus strand of NC_056630.2, from coordinate 196,349,629 downwards.
AGAATCACACCAGTCAACTCTGGTCAACAGTCCAATGTCAGCTCGACTGGACTCGGCGAGTTCCCTGGCGACTCGGCGAGTCTGGTCGTCCTTCAATCCTCTGAGATTCCCCTTCTACTCGTCGAGTATCCTCTTTGACTCGACGAGTCACTCCTGGAAGAATCGCGGGGCCACCCCGACTCCACTCGCCGAGTCTGAAGAACAACTCGGCGAGTCCCAGTGAATCTTCAAGCTACTCGCCGAGTCTGATCATCCGACTCGGCGAGTCCATGCCATGCAGTCAATCAAACTGCTTCCTGAGATACATATTTTCCCGCAATACACACTCATGGGACTTCTGGACCTCTAATCATCCTATTACTTGGGTATAAACTTATGTATAACAACATAATAATCCATCAAATCACCAAATGGGTTTCATAAACCCTACAATCGTGCACACATCAATATAGCAGAAATGATCCGGAATATTACCTGAATAACACCCCCTCTGTGTCTCCAAACCTCAGAACTCGATCCCTTGATATTCCTTTGGCCAAAACTCTTCTTCTTCTTGCTTAACAAATTCTTCAAGGTTCCAAAAGCTCCCTCTCCTGCCCTAGACGTCCACAGCGATTAAGGGTCCTTCTCAGTCGGCCAAAAGGCGAACAATGGAGGCATAAGATCCCTTAAATACTTCCCAAACCGAACGGCTAGGGTTTTCCACTGAACAGCGTCGACTCGCCGAGTCCCTACCTGGACTCGTCGAGTCCAGTCGCGAACCCGCGACCAACTCTGCGACCCTACTCGGCGAGTCTGGCTCCAACTCGCCGAGTCTCCCCTTTAAAACACCCCAAAATGCAATTTAGCAATACTTGAGATTTTGGGCTGTTACAATTCTCCCCCACTAGAATTAGACTTCGCCCTCGAAGTCTCACCCTGAAAATAGCTCCGGCTGCTGCTCCCGCATCTCACGTTTCGGCTTCCCTAGACACTACCGATCTCTCCCGAGGCCGCTACTGAATCAACACCAGAGGTACCTCCTTGTTCCTCAGAACCTTGATCTTCCGATCTCCGACGGCCACTGGCCTCTCGACGTAACACAGGCTCGCATCCACCTAATCGTTCTCTAGTAGAACTACTGCTGACTCATCCGCTATACACCTCTTCAACTGCGACACATACCAGTGTCATGGATCCGTCCCTATTCCGTTGACAGCTCCAAACGATAGGCCACCCTTCCTACCTTCGCACCTTCATGAAAAGACCCAACATACCGGGGCCCCCCATTTACCCCTCTTCCTAAATCGAAGCACCCGACAGAAATACGAAGTCGCTGACCTGAATCACTTTCCTGTTAACTCTAAACGATCACTAACTCTCCTTAACCTGCTGAGTCTGCTCTGTCGACTGAAGCCCAAACTCTGTACTGTCCATCTCTCTCTGTAACCGAGAACCACCCAAGATGCAACTCTGCTCTTAAACCCCAACAATCACTCGACCAATAAGGGTTAGGAAGCCCTGAATCACCGGATCCCCGATCCAAAGCCCACTTTGTCCATCCCAGACCAACTGAGAGATCCATTCTCACTCCCAGAGTAACTCTCACAATTTCTCCTCTTGCCATCATATACACATGCTGAACTAGCCCCAACACTCGTAGGTTGGAAGACCCGATACACTGATGATATCCTCGAACATCTCCCAAGATGAACCACTACATCCACCCTACACTCTGATCAGATTCACACTGAAAATTTAAAATTTTCTCTCTCCATGCATCCCTTCTGAGCCTCAACAGACATCCCAACCGGATGGGTTCCTACTCCACTGCCGCGAACACGATGCTCAAAACCATACTCGAAATACTCTAACCATAACTTTGCTCTGCAGCTTTCACTTTCGTGAACTTGCACCCCCTTCGGAGTTACATACCCTCCTCTTTTCCTTTTCCACGGAACTCTCTTGAACATAATGCCACTCCAACCGGTGCCACGGTGCTCGCCACAAGCGACACCACCCTTTTTGCGTAACTGCTATTCACATACTCTGGTTCTCATTGCAGGGGCTCTCAATCCCATGCACTCTCTCCACTCATCAAAATCACTGCCTCCGCTAAACAAGATCAACAACCCAGGGCCAGACCTTCCAATGCAATCACACTGCAACATGCGTGATCCGCAAATCTCAAACTAATCCAGCAATACCAACAGAGTCTCCAGTATGACTGGACCGACTCTCACAACACATACTAGCCACTCGAGGCTATATCTCTGTGGGTCCGTACACCCAACTCTGCGAACCCTCAGGTTCTAACTCTGGGAACCTTCCGGTTCCAGCTCTAGAAACATGCACAACATAATCCCGTGGGATTAATGCAGTACAACCATCACGTACCCCAAACGTACCAATACTCTGATCGCAAACTCCCGTTTACTTACTCAAGCTCGATCCCGACCTCCTCTCAGGCCTCCACAATCAAATGCCCTAGGTCTGTATCTCGCCCTGCATATCCAACACTCGCTCTCGTCGGCCTATACTTTGCGCTGACAAACACTGCTGAATCCCGGCAGCTAAGCACCCTCACATACTTATCGATCCCCCCGGAGAATTTTCTAATTGTCCCCCACTAAAGCACTGACTAACTGCCACCGATCGTCATTAACGACCTCTCAGAACAATCCTGCACAAAGAGAACATTTACCCACTGACTGCTTCCCACAAGCGTAAGCAACCCTCAGCAAAAACACATCTCCTCCCTGATCAATCCGCTCAAAAGAATCCGATCTTCCAATTATCCACTCCACAACTGCAGATGCTACCCGTCATTCAACCCAGTGCCGCACCTCCACTATCAACCCTCACGAACGATGACCAACGGAATTCTCAACAATAATCCGAAGCCAAAACCCGCAATCTGCCAAAGGATGGATACCACATCGAAAACTGCACAAAGCTATCGGCACTAAAACACCAGACTATAACCATACCAACCATCAGGGAACCACGAATGCCAAAGCGAAACCTGAAGCACCAATCCATAACCATGCCAATCCCGCGAAACAACGAATACCGCATCGAAATCCACACTACCAGCACAAACAATACGCCACAATCAACGCAAGCTAATCAAGACATCAAGACAGCATCATACCCGCAGCTGCCCCCCGGCACTGCTCCGTCTCCCTCTGCCGCAAGCCGATAAGCACAACCCTGAGCCCTTGGGCTCTACTCCATCCTGTCCTCCTCCTGAACTCCTCAAGGTGGCCGGTGCTAGAGCCTGCACCGATCCTGCAAAAGCTGTGGACATTTGACCCTCAAATGTCCAACCTGCCGACACTGATAACAAATCCTGGAATCCCGAATTGGCACTGACTGCCGACAACCCCGTGCACCATGCCCCTCCTTTCCGCACTCGCGGCATGCACCATTGGCCAACAAGCTCCGGTGCCATCTCTCTCACACTTCCCACAAGTGTGACCGCTCCGATCCCCCATTTCAACGTCTACGGTCCTGGACCGTTTCGGCGCCGACTGCGACTGCATCGGGGCCTGTCCCAGCTCACGCAACTGCAACTTAACCTCTAACTCACGCCACATGGCGGCCTTCTGCAACTCCAACAGGGTCTCGCACCTCCGCGCAGACACGAACTGTCTGATACCCCCTTGAGCTTACCCGAATATCGGGCATCTGAGCCTGCTCCGAAGCGAACTCAGGGCAAAACATCGCCCTCTCAACAAACATCCCGGTGCTCTCAGTCACCGACTCCAAATCCTGCCTCAGCTTAACGAACTTCCGAGCCAATTTCTCCTGTTCATCCCGCGGAACATAGCGAGTACTGAACATCCCTCTGAATTGATCCCATGAAACCGCAGCCCTCTGCGCATCGGAAAATGACCTCGTGGTCAACCTCCACCAGTCCTTCGCCCCGAGCCTCAATAGGTTCAGAGCACACCCCACCCTCTGATCAGCAAAGCATAAACTCGTGGAGAAACACCCCTCCATGTCTGATAACCATCTCATAGCAACAATCGAGTCCTGAACTCCATCGAATGTGGGAGGCTTCGCATAATAGGAGTCCCGATACTGAAAACCCCGACTAGTCCCTTTCTTTGCCGTTGCTACAGCCGCTGTAACCGCCGCGGCAGCTGTCTCTGCGAAAGCCGCATATCGCTCATCAAACTACTTCAATCATAGTGGTCCTGATCGACCCAAACAATTCTGGCGACTCAACCCGCAACAATGCAGCAACCTCATCACGCCGGATCTCGCGAATCCTCGTATCCCGCTCGCTCGTGCTCATCCGATCGATAACCGGATAACAAGATAGCCACAAGCATCATCCACTACGAACCATGGTACTCATCCCATGACATCCTTCCTCAACATGCTTCGGTGTATGGTACCTGAACCATAGCACCATTCCTCAACCTGCTCCAATGTATAGCACTCGAACCACAACATCTATCTCAATCTGTTCCGATGTATGGTGCCCTGACCATAACATCACTCTGTATCCGCTCCGATGTATGGTATCCGAACCATAACATCACCCCTCAATCTGTTCCTTAGGACCTTCAGAATGCCCCCTGTATCAAGTATGGGTCCTCTGCTTTCAGTAGTACGGGCCCATACTACCTGCCACATCTACCCATACTTTCCACACGGACCATTCTAGAGTTCCTAAGTAGCTGATAAACCTGCTCTTTCACCAACCTCATCGCGCGTGCTCGCTTTCCAGCGAAATCCTCTACTCTACCAGCGCACTCATCTGGCTAGGTTTACTCCCTAGTCCCTTCCGCTGTCCTCCCACTTCTTTGCTATCAGCTGCTGAAGAGTTCCCAATGATGCCAGCCCTCTACCTCCTGAGTATCGTCATACTCACTTGGTAGCTGACTCCCATCATCGATAACTCCACAAAGCACAAAGCAAGCAGCATTCGAGCATTGAAGCATACATAGGACTCCCCATCTGTGGTAGCTCCACCTTCTCGACTCACTCTCGGAAGTACCTCTGTACTCCGTAGCTTTACCCCTTGTGCGTGCTAACTAGATACTCTCACTCATCACATACACATAAAAGCATAACGCACATATAACAGCAAACCCTAGACTAAGGCATCACAAATCAGGCCACTCTAGTCCTAAGATGTGAAGTACCTAGCCTGTCTCTAGCATGCAATAATGTCTCATAAAGTGCATAATAGATATTTCATAATACAAAAGTAAAGGTATTTTGGGAAATCACCGTTTGGCTCTGGCTGATTGTACACACTGCTCTTTCTTGCTTTCTCTTTGAACTCTGATTCACTTTTAGAAAACCATTTATTTGGAAAACTTTTTCTTACTTCCTCAGTTTGAGTCCAGATTTACCCGTAGGCGCGTCCGAATCCCTCAAACCAAGGCTCTGATACCAATTTGTAACACCAAGATTTCCAAAAACAAAATTTTTATTTAAATAATCAATTTAATATTAAAATTGATTTGTTTAAAATCGTATTCACATTCGAATTACAAAACATGGTTTCATTTTCATTATAATAGAAGACCAGGATCCTCCAAAACACAACTCTTTCTTCGGTGTGTACAATCGAACCGTTGCCATCCCGCGTTACTGTAAGAACCTGAAACAACGTAACATAAACAACGTAAGCACGAAGCTTAGTGAGTTCCCCAATATACCTTACGCACATACGCCTTCCGGCCCGGATCTTTCGATCCACATAATATCGCCTTCCGGCCCGGATCTTTCGATCCACATAACTTTGCCTTCCGGCCCGGATCTTTCGATCCACATAACATCGCCTTCCGGCCCGGACCTTTCGGTCCACAAGATAATCGCCTTCCGGCCCGTACACATATATAACACATAATACAAATACTCTAACACATAAAGCACATATATCACATATCATACCTGACCTTTCTGTCACATAATACCTTGCCTTCCGGCCCATATATAAGCATGTATATCACACGTAGCAGCTAACTTTCCATTCATAGCATATAAACATAACACACAACATACTTGACCTTCCGGTCACACAATCAAACCCTTCCGGGTGAGGTATAGTGAGAAGACTCACCTCGCGGACACTAGAAGATAGCAACTCCTAAAATCCCTTGCACTTGATCCTCCGAGCTACAAGCTCCCTGTAACATCATATATCCCTTATTTAATGCTTCTATCTTCCACGTTAACTGACCCTAAGAATCACACCAGTCAACTCTGGTCAACAGTCCAATGTCAGCTCGACTGGACTCGGGGAGTTCCCTGGCGACTCGGCGAGTCTGGTCGTCCTTCAATCCTCTGAGATTCCCCTTCTACTCGTCGAGTATCCTCTTTGACTCGACGAGTCACTCCTGGAAGAATCGCGGGGCCACCCCGACTCCACTCGCCGAGTCTGAAGAACAACTCGGCGAGTCCCAGTGAATCTTCAAGCTACTCGCCGAGTCTGATCATCCGACTCGGCGAGTCCATGCCATGCAGTCGATCAAACTGCTTCCTGAGATACATATTTTCCCGCAATACACACTCATGGGACTTCTGGACCTCTAATCATCCTATTACTTGGGTATAAACTTATGTATAACAACATAATAATCCATCAAATCACCAAATGGGTTTCATAAACCCTACAATCGTGCACACATCAATATAGCAGAAATGATCCGGAATATTACCTGAATAACACCCCCTCTGTGTCTCCAAACCTCAGAACTCGATCCCTTGATATTCCTTTGGCCAAAACTCTTCTTCTTCTTGCTTAACAAATTCTTCAAGGTTCCAAAAGCTCCCTCTCCTGCCCTAGACGTCCACAGCGATTAAGGGTCCTTCTCAGTCGGCCAAAAGGCGAACAATGGAGGCATAAGATCCCTTAAATACTTCCCAAACCGAACGGCTAGGGTTTTCCACTGAACAGCGTCGACTCGCCGAGTCCCTACCTGGACTCGTCGAGTCCAGTCGCGAACCCGCGACCAACTCTGCGACCCTACTCGGCGAGTCTGGCTCCAACTCGCCGAGTCTCCCCTTTAAAACACCCTAAAATGCAATTTAGCAATACTTGAGATTTTAGGCTGTTACACATGTGGTAGGTCATCCTAAATTGGTTGTACATAGGAGGCAAAGAGTAAAGCACCATGTCGATCACCAAGTCTTCTCCAAAGTCAACATTTAACTTACGAAGGCGATCAACATACCTTTGCATCTTTTGCAAGTGCATGATAAGAGATTCTCCATGACCCATCTTAGCGGAAATCATGTTAGTGAAAATCTCATAACGCTCTTGTCTCGCGTTTTGGTGGTACCTCTCCAATAAGTCTTGGTGCATCTCGTACGGGTACATGTCCTCGTAGGACTTTTGGAATTCGGAGTTCATGGTAGCAATCATGATGCAATGTACCTTCGTTGCATCTCGCTCATGAGTCTCAAAAGCGGTGATTTCGGCTGGAGTAGCGATTTCGGGGTTGATTTTCTCGAGCTTCTCATCGAGGACATACTCCTTATCCTCATAGCGAGCAATGGTGCGAATGTATCTTATCCATTCGCTAAAGTTCGTTCCATCGAAGGTGACCTTTTGGCAAAGGCTCATCAACGTGAAAGAACTAGCAGCAACGTTGTTTGCGTTCGACATCTACAAAGAAAAGGACAAAGATAGATTAGAATAAGAATCCCTAATTATCACCCAATAAGAAAAATTAGGGCTAGGATCCAACAATAACATTTACATACTAGAAAAGGGATGCCGTAATCTAACATGCAAATAAATTGAAGGTAAGTGAATGACGATTCACTAATTCTCCAACACTAAACTTAAACTATTAGCCCTAAGTGTATTGAGAATTCCTAGGTTCGGATGAGATTCATTGAAACTATTCAATGGCATGTTTAAATCTCGATATGCCCCTCTTGTTTGTGACTGGGATACCGAGGATCACAAAGCGGGTGTGAATTACCATGCAAATTCACATGGTGCCTTCATTGTAACGATCACCTATTTGATGTGCCGGTAAACCACACACGCTCCATCGAACTATGATAAACAATGAATCACCCTTTGCCACCTTTGCTTAGAACCAATTAGTGTGCCGGTAAACCACACACGCTCCACTAACTTCTTAGCAAGGGTGCAAAGTGTAATTTCATGGGATTGCATCAATTCACTTTTTCCTAAAGTAACTAAGATTGGGGAATTTTAAAAAAATGTAGTTACTTTGTATTACTTTTAATGAGAGGATGAGGTTGCCCTATACTACCCGTTCGGCTAACGACCCTCCACCAATCAAGCAAGCGGTGGGTGTGAGTGTACACCCATTAAGCGCCATTTTATAGGTCGCAACCTTATACCCACCTTATAGATCGGCTTCGTGAATGAGGCCTACTAACGGTAAGACTAGCATTTAGTTATACATATATATATATTATTCTAGTAATATCATATTAGTATTGGGTTGTATTTTAAACCTTTTAAAATCTAGGGTTTGAAATTTAAGTTGTCTAAATTAAAACTTTTAATCACAAATATAAATTTCAAAACTTGAGGGCAATTTTTAAACATTTAAAACATAGAGGATCAAATAACAAATAATTCCAATTAACAGTTAATATCCTAATTATCTATATTTGATTTTATTCAAGATTTCTTTGAAGGATAATTACCAAAATAATTAAAATAATTAATTAATTATCATATAAGGAAATTAAATATTTTATTAGTTGATAAATACCTTTAACTAGATCAAGATAATAACCATATATATATCAAAAAATCGGATTTAGATTGATCTGTTATGATTAAGGTAAGTTTCCATAAGATAATTATGAAAAAATCCCGAATCTGGCCATTTCTGACACCTGGACTCGCCGAGTGTACAAAGGGACTCGCCGAGTCAGGCCTACTCGCCGAGTCCATGACTCAGAAACCAAAAAATCGAATTTTGCAGGTTTGTTTCAGTTAATCAAGCAACAATTTAAAGAAAACCAAGCAAGGCTCAGATACCACTGATGGGTTTTAGCCATAAGAACTTTCCTATGTGCGCATGCAAAACCCTAATGCTTGGATCTAGGCTTTCTAATTAAACATGCTTTGAATCCAAGACTTCTAATGGCTAATTAGGTTAAATAACAACATTGAAATAGATCTAGAACCATACCTTTGAGTTCCTTGTTGATCTTGTAGTCTAGGAGCTTCTAGAGTCACAATTGTCACTCTTCTAATGGCTTACAAACACCAATAGCAAGGAAGATGATTTAGGAGAGAGGAGAGGGGAGGAAATCAGCCAGGGTTCTCTTACTTTAGGTGAGGTGCCGATTTCCCTTGCCCATGGGGTCTATTTATACTTGTAGACTCCTTAAGGGTTACAACCTAAACCCTAATTGGATAATCTTCTCTTAAGGCTATCCAAATCCTTTCCTTAGATAACTCATTGGACGATTTTTGAAGCTATCCTAGCTTCTAGAATCCGTCCCCTATATATCTATAAGGATTTATAGTCTAAAGCTTAACTATCAAACAATTGACAGTTTATACCCTTTTATTTAATTAACCTCTTTAAGTCACCAAATTAATTCCAATTAATTCTATGACTTATATTAATCAAATAACAATATATTATTCTTTATATTATTCCCATAATATATTAATAATATTTACTCTCTCTTAATAAATCATCGTATCAAGTTGCTATGGTGAAGGCAACCCAAAAGGACCATGCACAACCGAGTCAAATACTTGCCTAATATAGTTGCAGCCTTAGACACTATTCCAACAACTATAACTTAGTTAAGATTATTTATTCTAAATAATCTTATTTAAAAACGACATTTTTGACGCTTATTGTCTCTAAATTGACTAGCCCGAATCTGCGGGCGTTACATGGGTGAAGGTGGATTGCACTTGATCTCACGTCGGCTTGGAAGGAGAACAAAACATTTCCTTATAATGGTTGTAGATACCTTCCTTGTCACAACACGTTTTAAAGGCATGAGGGAAGCAGATCCCATAAAAACTCTACAATTAAGCATGTCGGGCGAGAGCAAGCCAGGGATGGGTGATCCCCTGGGAAGTTTTCGTGTTGGGAGCCCAAAGCGGATAATATTGTGACAATTTCCAGAGGGGGATGTTATAAATTGTATCAGAGCTAGGGCATGGGTCGATGTGTTCAACAGGGATGTCGAAACCTATAATGGAGGGTGAAGGTGGGTTGCACCTGATCTCACATTGGGTTGGAAGGAGAACGAAACATTTCCTTATAAGGGGTGTGGATAACTTCCATATCACAACGTGTTTTAAATCCATGAGGGCAACAGATCCCATAAGAACTCTGCAGTTAAGTGTGCTCAGGTGAGACAAATCTTGGGATGGGTGACCCCCTGGGAAGTTTTCGCATTGGGAGCCCAAAGCAGACAATATTGTGATATGTGCCAGAGGGGGATGTTACATAGCATTCACTAGATTAAGGTAGACTATCATTAGGGTGGTCATGAGTATAAAGGATGACCAACTCGTGCCTTGGGCAAAGCGGACAGTGGGGTCGGAAAGCATATCTCTGTTATGGGATGAGGACCACTGGGGTCTGAGGCAAGGTTGGGGTAGGTCTCGATGGGGTGAGACCTGCAGGCAAGGCCTAATCATTGGTATAGACTGGATGAGACCCATGGGGCGAGGCTCGTGTGTCTATGGCAATGCAGGTGAAACCTAACCGGTTGGCGATTCGATGCCCGACGGGACCCGATGAAGGGTCGGGTGGGGGAGGGGGGCAGTGTGTGATTATTATGTATGGTATGTGGTATTTTGGGGAACTCACTAAGCTTTGTGCTTATGGTTTTTATGGTTGTGGTTTTAGATATTTCTGGTTCGAAAGGGAAGGGCCCGACTTGATCGCAACGCATCGACCCATGTTTCCGCACAATGATGATTTTGGGATTGCACTATGATAATTGTCTTTCGTATAAAGTTCTTTTAAATATTTTGGAAAGGGATAATGAATGTTAGCTTAAAGATAATTAATGCTTTGGTTGAATTAAAAATGAAAATTTTACCTCATAATTTTGGGTTGTTACAAATGAAGCTTTAGAATTTTCATTAATTACATCTTTAGACGGAAAACTTGTACGTTTTCTTTAGGTTGTCATAAATTTTGCATACAAACTCCGTTTTCAATGTTCTTTATATCCACATAATCGTAATTACACATACTTTCTGATTATGGTATTATATATACAAAATGATACTTAATACATATATCCATTTCAATAATACATTTTATTTCACCTTTCATTTACAACGACAAGTATCCGTTCATCCAAATTTTTCACAATTTGATGATTTAACTCATAAAAATGTATTACAAAGTATAATATTGTATTTACATGAAAAGAGTCAAATATTATACATTAGGCCTATTACATTGTTGTTCGTCATGTTTATGATTGACGATCGCTGACCAAAATTTGACGGTTGTCATAATGAGCACCTAAATTGTAGCACATGGTTCCCGGTACGTATTTCTTGTAATAAAAATTTATAATTCATGCATTTTTGCCTTGGACTCGGCGATTTGAAGGACCGACTCGCCGAGTAGGAGCAGGATGAGACGCGAGGTCTGAGCCTTGGACTCGGCGAGTTGGTTCCTCGACTCGGCGAGTAGGCCCTGTTTGGGCAAAAACCCTAACCCGAGTATTGTCACCCTATTTAAGCACACTAACTCAACCTCCCTTGTCCCTAACACTTCCAGAGACCTGTAGTGAGAGACCCTAGCCCCCATATTGTTCTTGTGAGTGAGTTTTGCTTGGTGGAAGGAAGTTTGGAGCTTAGAAGAAGAAAGAGGAGGTTGAAGAGTGCACAGAAAGGAGTAGATCTGAAATCTACACTGGGAGAAGCTTCCATTCAGGCAGAAAAGTTCCTACCTTTATCTTTAGGTCATTAGATACCATTTTTGTCCCAATTTAGTGGTTTTTAAGCCCTAAAATACCAAACTCCATGTGTTTGTGCTTAATGATCCTAAAGGACTTCCGATCTAGACCTTATGGACGTATTAGAAGCATAAAGTTACTGTGGTTGAAGTAATTGAGGTCCCCATTGAGTGTATGACCTCTTAAAGAGCTTGGAATTGCATTTTTGAGCTTAAAGGGCCATGCATGCACGTAAAGTTTGCAACTTTACGTAATAAGCATGCCCTGGGACCATAGATCTGTGGTTTTGAAGCGTTGCATGTCTCAGATTTGGCCTATATGGGAAATGGGTCAAGGGACTCGGCGAGTTCTATGAAGATGGCCTTAGACTCGGCGAGTTGGATGAACAAGTCGGCGAGTCCTATGAAGATTTCCTAATACTCGACGAGTTGTTCTTCAAACTCGGTGAGTCGTATGAACTGTTACTAAGTACGAGGGGTTTAAGTATTGGAAGTCCAACCCTTCATGTTTGCATGTAGAATTAGCAATCTAACGTGTTACAATAGTCCCAGAAACCCAAATCCTCATGAAGGATGCTCGGATAAGGATCTGGAAGCGAGTGGGAGGTCTGCTCGCATGGACTCGGCGAGTTGTTCTTGGAGTCGGCGAGTTGGGTCGCGAGCCGGTTCTATCGTCTCAAGTAGTGAGTTAAGGACAACTCAGTGAGTGGGAAAAAGGGACTTGTAGAGTGGGACCAGGTTAGTGGGAGAAGGACTCGGCAATTCGGTGCCATGACTCGGCGAGTCCAGTCAACTGGAAGTTGACCTTGGACCAGGGGTGGGTTAGTCATCTGACCTAAGGATGTATAAGAGAGGCTAACCTATGTTTATGATTTATAGCTGGAGGATTTCCAATTCAGCAGTCAGGCGCTTAGCAAGCAGACTTCAGCAGCTACTTTCGAGGTGAGTTACCTTCCAGTAGCGGTGGGTCTACGGCCATAATGCTGGCCCACCAGTAGGAGTTGTATGTTAGATGATTGTCTCTATGATATTCATCTAGGGTTGCTACTACCTGTGATATGTTTATGTGCTAGTATGATATGATGCTATGTGCTAGTGACAGTAGGGAGTGATAGTCCCCAGATTACCGGTCGATAGGGCCGAAGGGGCAGTCATGCCCAGCCATGCTAGATAGATTATGTGATATGTGTTATGTGGTAGTAGTAGTATGGGTGAAATAGTCCCCAGCATCAGGTCGAGAGGACCGAAGGGGAGACCAGCACCCATATATGCTAGTCAGTATCTAGTCGAGAGGACCGAAGGGTAGGCCAGCACTTAGATATGCTAGTCAGTATCCGGTCGAGAGGACCGAAGGGGTAGGTCGGGCACCCAGATATGCCTGACAATATATGTATGTTATGTGGTTATATGGTACGTGGTACAATGGGGGAACTCACTAAGCTTCGTGCTTATGGTTTTCAGTTGATGTTTCGGGTACCTCTTCTGTCAAGGGGAAGGAGTTGGCGCGGTAGCGGCGCATCACATACACTCTTTTGTTTTCCGCACCATGAGTCATTCTGGGATTTTGTACTCTGACATTCTTATGTTTTACGTTTTGGTTTATGGTCAAGAGACATGTTTTTACTAAAGGTTATAATCGTATGATATTTTGTTACTTACGTGTTGCAAATCACTTAATTAAAAATGAAATTTTTGGTCCGTATTTTTGGGATGTTACATAAATTATGTTGAGCGATTGATCACGATTTTAGACAGGAAGAAGAATACCTTGTTCAACAAGATAGTGAGATTGGTTAAGGTAAAATGTCAGCACTAGAAGGGTTCCTAGTGTACTTGGGAACCGGATGAGGAGATGTGAGATCCCTACCCTGAGTTATTCATGACAATAGATTTTAAGGACGAAATATAATTCAAATTGGGGGGGGGGGGAGAATTGTAACACCAACTTTTCAATTTCCCGTTATGTTTCTCATTTAAATCATTTGTTTGAAAATTTATTAGATTCATGACATCACCTTGGTGATGATCACGACATGATTGTTTAATGAAAGTCGCGATGTGATGTGCCTTGTGCACAATGCGACCTAGCTGATGAGTGAAACCCTTATTCTCTGCATTTGGGCCCTATTTAAAGGCTCTAACTTCTAGGGTTACCTTATTTGGGAAACTCACTCTCAAGCCCTAGCCTAGATAGTTATGTTTTGTGCCTTTGATCTTAATCTTGTAGAGTTTGGTGAAGAATGTGCCCCCTCTTGGTGCAAGGAAGTGAAGTTTTATCCTAGATCCAACATTCTCATTGGGTTTCTGGTCTATTGGAGGTATAAAGCTTCAATGTTGACCGTTGCTTCTATATATCTATGTTGTATGTCTCCTTTGGTAGTTTGAATCCCTTTCTCGGCGTTATTTGATTTTGGACATCTCTAGAATCATATGTGTAACAACATGAATTTCCAAAACAATTTTTCATTTTTAAAACATGCTTTCATTCATAATATAATATTAAAACATAATGTATCCAAGGTTATCATCACAAAAACATATCCCAATATCTCAAGACATAAACTCCATGAGTGTGTACGGATCATGCCGGCGCCTTCCTGCGATCCTCGCTAGTACGTGAAACACATAACACAACAACTGTAAGCATAAATGCTTAGTGAGTTCCCCAAAATACCACATACAACACATATGCCACTCAAGGCCATAACTCTGTGAGACCTTCCGGTCCAAGTGTCTCAGGGGACTTCCGTCCTGAAATCCTGGTAGACCTTCCGGTCCTACCCGTATCAACCTTCCGGTCTGTAACCTCCTGACCTTCCGGCCCATATCATCTTGACCTTCCGGTCCTTATCATTCATAACATATATAGCACATACATATCATATAACAGCATACAACACATACATCTCATAGCATATAAGACCTTCAGGTCACACACAGGTACCATTCCAGGTACAGTATAGTGAGAAGACTCACCTCGTACGATATCGGATAATCTCCCGTGCTCGAATACCCGACCTAGCCTCCTCCTCTCAAAATAACATCCCTAATAAACATTCTCTCATAATCTCATCTCTAAAGATTGAGTAGAAGGTCATTCTACCCCTCCTTGAACTCCCTTGGATCAGTCTTGACCAAAACCCTAAGGTCAACTAAAGTCAACGGTCAAACTTTGACCCGACTCGTCGAGTGCACATGGGTGACTCGGCGAGTTCATGCGGGGTCCTCTGAATCCTTCTAGCCTCACTTGGCACGTCGAGTCATCCCTTCACTCGACGGGTTCCTCCTGTCACGAATCGTGGGGCAACCCCGTCTCGACTCGTCGAGTCCACTTATGAACTCAGCGAGTTGCTTCCATGGCTACACTCAAATGACCTCCTGAGGTCATATTTGCTTCTGTAACCTATAGATATGACATTCCCAAGCACGATAATCATGTAAAGTTTCAGTCTTGACATTCATGCAACGCACACAAGGCTTTCCTTGGTGAAATGGCTTCTAAAATGGCAACATAGTCTCATATCCTCCATGAACCAACATAAAGCAGAATGGATAAGGCCCTCTGGACCTCTAGAGGTCCAGATCCAGAGTCTAACACTCAAAGGGACGACATACTCAACATTCCAAGCCAATAAAGGGTATAGAAAACCCTAAAATTCAAGGATCTCATACTAAACAGAAATAGAGATCGATTTACTACCTCAAAGTTGCAGATCCAAGCTGGAAACCCACAGAATAGCAATCCCCTTGACCTCCTCTTGCTGGAAACACCTTCTTTTTGGCAAAATCACACTAACAAGGATAAAAAAGGCTCTCTCTCTCTCTCTCACACACACACACAACTCGTCCAAGCTCTCTAGGGTTTCTCTCTCTGGACTGGTAGCCACAAATGAGGGCTATAAGGTCCTTTAAATAGGGCACATATCCGGAGATTTAGGGTTTCTGTCCACAGCACGGACTCGTCGAGTCCACCCATTGAATCGTCGAGTCCGTTCATTAATCCAGTCACCAAATTACGGTCCTACTCGACGAGTCCAAGCGTCTACTCGTCGAGTGTCTCCTCATAATTCAAAATAAAAATTTTAAATATGGTACCTGGAAATCCGGCTGTTACAATATGAGTGACCAAAATGGCTTTTGGACTTATTTGTTGAACAAAAAAGATGTGTACATGCTTTCTCTTTTAGTCCATGCATGGGATTTGGAAATTTTAGAGTTAGGTTTAGATATTGGATGAATTTAAACCATGAGAATGGATAAAGTTGGAAACTTTATCCATTAAGTCACTGAGAAGGTCTAGATATAAGGTTATGGACCTCTACCTAAGTGGTTAAGGAATGAATAGAGGGTGGTTATTAAGCCGAAGTTCACGAGGCAATGGACCAGATCTCCCAGCTCAACATCTGGTTATTTCCCAACTAGCTTGTCACCTAGTGATCACCACATGACCAGTAGCTAGTCACGACGTGATTACTTTTGACTGTTGGCCATTGACTTTTGACCACTTTGACTTTTGGTCAAACTATGGGTTTTGAGTTGTAGACTAAGGTTAACCTCCATTAGGTTTAGGAGGTCTGTGTATCTGACTTGGCGAGACTTCGAGTGTTCGTCTTCCAACTCATTGATTCAGGTAAGTTTTCTTACTCTATTACTTACCGCATAGTTTTTATGACATGGTCGTGTGTTGTGCTAAACTAGTAAGGTCTTGTTTGATGCCTGTATGATTACATATATTGTATGGCTGAAAGAGGCCGTAGACTGAAACAAACCATTGGTTGGGATAGCCGTTACTTTTATGTATGATATTCTATGTTGTATGTGATATTTTGGGGAACTCATTAAGTTTTGGCTTATAGCTGTGAATTAAATGTTTTCAGATGCTTCATTAGATCATGGAAAGACGAGTGTGTGACTGTACACATTTATCAACAACACGCATGTTTTGAGATTCCGCGTTTATTTTGTTACACTCTTATTTTGGGATTATGACTTATTGAACAAATGGTTATTATCGTTATTATGATTTGTGAAAATAGGCATTTTTATCTTATTTAAAAAAGACACTTTTATTATGAAAATTGAGACATAACATACAATGTAAGAGGATGGAAATTGCCAACGTACGAAACTCTAGGGACCAAATCTATCAATATAAGAAAGTTTTGTGGCAAAGTATGAAACTACAAAAGTAAACTATTGTTAAGGTCATTTATAGCCAAAATGTGTAATAAGAAAGTTTTATGGCCAAAATATGAAACCACAAAAATATACTATTCCTAAGTCAATTGGTTTTAATATATAGTATGATTTTTCTAAATTACTTTTAAAATATTAAGAAAAAGATTCATATTCAAATGAATCTACTATGGTGCAAAAATAGGATGATTAAACCATTTCAATCTAGAAATAAACACATCAATTTGCTACTGCACTTAACCTGGGAAAATCATATTGTCAATTGAAATAGTATGCATTTAGCCTATCAATTTGCTCCACTTTCTTGATATAAGATAGAAAGGCTTCTAAAAGAGGGAAACCATTAATGGAACTAAATTAATACACAAGAAAATTAGCATAAATAATAGCAAGAGAACATGATTTTGAAAGAGGGAAAACATGATTCTGTCACCACTATTCCTTGTTTGAAATCAAGAAAGATGCACTTAGAGATGACAACATGAATACCTTCCTACTATTATCTCCAACTGGTTTTTGATCTAATGCATTTGTCTACAACTAAAAACAACATAAACTCAAACTTCTTTCAACACATACACAATCATGTAAGACTCGATTTTTTTTCAAAGACACCTGGATATTTTAGATACAACTGGCCCAGAACTTAATTAATTTCCAATTTTCCATAAATGACCATAAAGAAACATAGTTAACGCACAGAAACAACCAGATTACAAATCATAAACAACATCGATGATCATGGTAGCCTTGTTCTCACAAATCCAATCTAGAAAGATGCAGATCTGATTTTATTTGTTTACTCATCATCAACCGGGGTCTCATCATTTTTATAAAGCAAATTAAGTTTCTTGTATGCATCCCTGAAATTGTTTCCAGTCATACTGTGTCCGTAATTCGTATCAACCTGCGTAATAACAGCGGATGTCGACCCGTTGTTGGATCTTTCTCGTTGAGCCAAGTCTGAGAAACCCGGCCCTTCTCCATTACTATAAGGATCGACGACGATGCCGTATGCAGAATTGTTCTTGTGCACAAAGCCTGAAAGACTACCGGCGGCAGCGCCATCGGTTTCAACCGACCCACGGTTGTCATTTCCACTAAGTTGATTACTCGAATGAATCAGGACACGTACAGCTGCTTCTTGTGGAGGTTGGATAACAACTTCAGTAGGCGCCAATCCGCGTTGACCAACTGCTGGGATCTGCTGCTGAGAGCTAATAAATCCGGCTGAATATGTCGGAGCAGGTGCCTCTGTTCCATATACACCGGCCTCCGTGGGTTCAAATTCTTCCGGATAGTCAGCTTTCAAGCTCCTAAGAGCCCCCGATGATTGGGTAGGAGGTGGTGTATAGGAATAACTCATTATGACACCGGAGAAGAAGGTTTTGAGATGTGGTGTTGGGTACTGAAATCTGATGGGGTAGATATAGACCGGAAAAAAAATAATAAGTCAACGAAGTGTTTCGCTCAGGTTTTTACGTTATTTACAATAAACACCCCTAACATTATGGGGTTGTATCATATACTACCCAAAATATCTAGAAGACTTGCTATTTGTTAGATGTATATTAAATGATGATTAACATTTTCGTCGGTTATATTTCAGAGGACGATTAAGTGCATTAAAATGTGAACAAACTTTATGTTATTAATAAAACAATTTTCATCAATTTAGTTGCATACTATCAAATCAAGCAAACACAAAAACAAATTCATGTGTGTAAGATTAGCGATTACCTTTGTAATAGAGGACGAAAATTAGAAAACTAAAATGAAATGCTCAAGTTGTAGTAAAATACATGACAGACGCTTGACTTTGTCAAGACAGTGATAAAATAAAATGTACTATTAAATTGCATTATTATTTGTCACACCTTTTTAAAGTTGAAGCATATAAAATTTTTAAATATTCGCAATTTTTTCTAAATGTTTGATTCGTAAAGTGGTCATAATCTCTTTTAATGTTCTATTGAGTTACATTATAAAAAAAAAAAAAAAAAAAAATCCAAATAGATTGTATTGGATCGGGTTAATGTTTTGGTATGACAATTGGTCCGTATTCGATACTTTCGTTGTTCTATTCTTTTCCCTGTTCGAATTTGATAAACAAAATTTTTGTTTTGTTTATGAAAGATTGTCAAATACAGGATTTAATTGGGCTTGAAAAAAAATTAATCTACACCAGGTGAAGGTCAGTAAACTCAATAGACTTTTTGGGCTTATCTTTTCTATTCATTTATCCGGAAGTCCAGACTCTTGAAAATCCAAGTTATCTCGAGATGGAGTTTTTCATGTTAACGATTTACGAACCCTTATCAACTTAAAGGTTACTCGTTCATTCAACAATCCCATGGTGTGAGTTCATCTGGTCCCTTCTAAAGTTGGGTGTTTTGGGTGGCGTGCTTGCTTAAATCCATTCCAACTTGGGTGGCGCTTGCTAAGAGGAGATTGAATGTGCCGAACACATCTTGTCAATTATGCAGCTACGGTGATGACGATACTGATCATGTTCTAGTAAAGTGTCTGTTCTCGAAAGCCGCTTTGGACTCGATTTTTGGATGGTGCAATATCCAGGCGTAACTGTAATGACGTGAAAATTTAAAACATTTTTTTTTCATTTTTCAAACAACATAAAACTCATACAATATTTTGAAATCTCATATTCATCAAATATCATCATAATAAAACATATCCCAAGATCACAAAATACAATCCTCTGTCAGTGTGTACGAATGTCGGTGCCTTTCCGCGATGCTCGCTAGTACCTCAAACACATAACACTGTAAGCATAAATGCTTAGTGAGTTCCCCAAAATACCACATACAACACATATTAGCCACTCGGGGCTATAACTATGTTTGACCCTCTGGTCAATGTGTCTCAGTGGGACCCTCCAGTCCCATAACTCTGTGGACCATCTGGTCCTAACTCTGTGGACCTTCCGGTCCTAACTCTGTAAAATCTGAATCATACATGGCACAAATCACATAGAAATCACATCATATAAATAGCATACAAATTACTCTATCACATAACTCTAATTACCACTCTAGGTAAAGAATAGTGAGAAGACTCACCTC
This sequence comes from Lactuca sativa, assembly GCF_002870075.4. Lineage (NCBI taxonomy): Eukaryota > Viridiplantae > Streptophyta > Magnoliopsida > Asterales > Asteraceae > Lactuca > Lactuca sativa. The sequence continues at coordinate 196,329,459 of NC_056630.2, read as the reverse complement.
GTATGAAGTCGGATAAACTCTCGTGCTCAAATACCCCGACCTAGTCTCCTCCTATCAACAAGATAACATCAAGTCAAAATCCTCTCATGTTCTCATCTTTAATAATGGGTAGAAGACCATTCTACCCCTCTCTGACCTCTATTGAATCAGCTTCACCAAAACCCCAAGGTCAACTGAAGTCAACTCTAGTCAATGGTCAAACTTTGACCAGACTCGTCGAGTGCACATGGGTGACTCGGCGAGTCCAAGCGTGTCCTCTGCATCCTTCTAAGGTCTCACTCGGCTCGTCGAGTGAACCTTCCACTCAACGGGTTACCACTGGTCATGAATCGCGGGGCAACCCCGACTCGACTCGTCGAGTTCCCTTATGGACTCGGCAAGTTCCTTCCATGGCAACACTCAAATGACCTTCTGAGGTGAGATATGTTTCTTTAACCTATAGATCTGACCTTACCGTACTCAATAATCACGTAAAGGTCCAATCTTTACACTCATGCAACGTCTATAATGCTTCTTTTGGTGAAATAGCTTCTAAAATGGCAACCTAGGTTTATATCTACAATGGAACAGCATAAAGCAAAATGGTTAGGACTCTTTGGACCTCTTAAGGTCCAGATCTAAGATTTATTCCACCTCGGGACCTAATAAGCGTCGAATCCAAGCTAAAGAAGGTATAAGAAAACCCTAGATTCAAGTAAATCACCATAAACACGAGATAGAGCATAGATCCATACCTCTAATAGCCTCTTCTGATTAAATGGTAGCAAATCTAAGCTCCTTAAGCTGTCAAGCTTGCCATCCTTCCTTCTTCCTTGCAAAATCACACTAGAAATAATGAAAATGGCTTCCTCTCTCTCTCTCTCTCTCTCTCTCACACACTATGCTCTCTAGTTCTCTGGTGCTCTCAAGGGTGAAGGTGGTAACAAATGAGGGTCATAAGATCCCTTAAATATGGCATAGGCCCGAGAATTTAGGGTTTTTGGCCACAACGCGGACTCGTCGAGTCGACTCCCCGACTCGTCGAGCCCCTTCATTAAATCCAGTCAGCAAATCACGATCCTACTCGACGAGTCTAGGCGTCTTGTAACGACCCAATTTTCACGTCCAAAAATTTCATTTTAATTAATTACTTTAATTAAACATTCATAGGAAAATATTGTCGAATCATAACATCTCACAAAACATTGTATAATGTCTGAAAAACCCAAATTGTAAAATAGTGATAATAATAGAGTATAATCCTAAGGAATCTCATAGTGCGGAATCTGAGGTGTGTGTATGATGTGCAGCTACCGCGCCGGGTCCTTCCCCTTCGCTGAAGAGGTACCAGAAACAAAACTGAAAACTGTAAGCACGAAGGTTAGTGTGTTCCCCCATCGTACCACATACCATACAATATACTGTCAGGCAATTCTAGGGCACCTGACTTACCCAGGTCAAACCATTCTGAGGTGTTTGACGTACCCAGGTCAAGCCATTCTGGGGTGCTTGACGTACCCGTCGGTCTATTTCACCCGACTATCGGGGACTATTTCACCCCTACTACTACCACATAAACACATAGCATAACATAATGTACTGTCAGACAATTCTGGGGTGTCTGACTTCCTAGGTCAAGCCATTCTGGGGTGCTTGACGTACCCGTCGGTCTATTTCACCCGACTACCGGGGACTATTTCACCCCTTACTAATACCACATAAACACATATCATGCTAGCATATAACATATTAGGTAATAGTAATCCTAGGTGAGTATTACAAAGACAATCACCTATCATACGACTCCTACTGGTGGGCCGGCATTGTGGCCTTAGACCCACCGCTACTGGAAGGTAACTCACCTCGTACGAGTAGCTGCTGATAACCTGTGCGGGAAACCTCTGCCTGCTGCTGCTCCGGAAATCCTCCGGCTATAATCCCCACAAAATACTCAGTCAGAATTTGATATCTACTCTTAGGGTAAAATGACTATTTTACCCCTAACCAAGTCCAAGTCAAAGTCAACTTCCAGTTGACCCGACTTGCCGGGTTGGGCCGTTAACTCGTCGAGTCCCTAACCCTTTACCTGTCCTTATCCACGACTCCACTTGTCGAGTTTAGCAATGAATCGACGAGTTCCTCATCTATATGAGCATCGAATGAACCTTCATCCAACTCGCCGAGTTGTATGAACAACTCGTCGAGTTCACCTTATTCTGATGAACAAGTCCTATCCTTGACTCGCCGAGTTGTATGAACAACTCGTCGAGTTTATCTTCAACTATTAGGAGATTGCCTTGGACTCGCCAAGTCTGTTCTAGCACTCGTCTAGTCCCATGAACTCCAGGTCTAAGTCTAAGTCCAACACGTGGGGTCATTCCCTTGGACCCTGTAAAAACCCTTATAGCGCTCACTAGGTTCCTTCAAACCCTAACAGAAAAGGGGAGTCTCACCTCGGACTCGCCGAGTCTTAAGAATGAATCGTCGAGTTGAGTATGTCCAAGTCTCATTTCTCGATTTCCAGCGTACAACTCTTGACCAAAAGATAGATCTAAGCTCCTTTAATCGTTCTAGCACGTAAAGTTACAAACTTTACGTGCATGCATGGGACTTTGAGCTCAAAAGGACATAAAATAAGCCCTCATGATGCATGGGACCTTACATGGGTGCAAAAGGAACCCCTAACTGCCTTGTAACTCCCTTAATGACCTAATTCTGAAGCCTCAACCCCCAACCATGCTTGCAATCATGGTTGGTCACCAAAAATGGCTTATAAAACCCCTGGTCTCCACTTGTTTCCTCAAGTCTTTCACCTTCCTCCTTATGGTCACAACTAGCAAGATCCACCAAAATGCCTTAGTTCTTCTCAAAAACGACTAGGGTTTTCTATGGGGAGTTCTGGAAGCATTAGGGACGAATGGGAGGCTGAATGAGTGGTTTTAATAGGGTGCAAATCCTCAAACTAGGGTTTTGACCAGACAGTGCCTACTCGTCGGGTCCGACCGCCGACTCGTCGAGTAGGTCATTAAACTTCCGCGTCCAAGATACTCCGACTCGACGAGTTGGACCTCAACTCGCCGAGTCCAAGGCCAAAATGCAAGGTACTAGAATGAAATACATACCTGGAACCAGGTGCTACAAATCTCCCCCGCTTATTTTAGACTTCGTCCTTGAAGTCTGCTGTTCAATCCTAAAAGAGTTTTGGATAATGCTTCATCATCTCGTCTACCGGCTCCCATATCCATTATGAGCCCTTCCGATGCTGCCATTGCACCTTCACCAGCTCGACCTTCTTGTTCCTCAGATCCTTCAACATCTGGTCGATGATCGCCATAGGCCACTCAATGTAGTTCAGACTGTCATCAACCTGAATATCCTCTAGGGGCACCACTGCCGAGTCGTCTACCAGGCATTTCCGTAGTTGGGAGATGTGGAAGGTGTTATGAATCTGATTGAGTTCGGTTGGCAGGTCCAGCCAATATGCCACGTTGCCCACCCGGGCTATGACCTTGAAAGGTCCAATATACATGGGGCCCAACTTGCCCCGCTTCCTAAATCGGATGATGCCTTTCCAAGGTAACACTTTCAGGAGAACCATATCCCCAACCTAGAACTCCAGGTCTGAACGACGCTTGTCGGCATAGCTTTTCTGGCGACTCTGTGTAGTCTGAAGTCTGCTCCTGACCTGCTGAATCCTTTCTGTCGTCTTGAGCACTACTTCGGTGCTCCCCATGACCCTCTGGCCAACCTCACCCCAACATATCGGGGTCCTGCACTTCCTCCCGTATAACATCTCAAAGGGAGGACGATCGATACTCGCGTGGTAACTATTGTTGTAGGAGAACTCAGCCAACGGAATGTAAGTATCCTAACTACCACCAAAATCTAACACACACGCCCGCAGCATATCTTCCAGAGTTTGGATGGTCCGCTCGCTCTGGCCATCCGTTTGCGGGTGAAAGGTGGTGCTGAAATGCAGACGAGTACCCAACTCGTCGTGGAATTTCTTCCAAAACTTGGAAGTGAACCGAACATCCCTCTCAGAAATCACGGAGACTGGCACCCCGTGTTGAGCCACCACCTCTCAAATATAGATATCGGACAGCTTCTCGGCCGATATGCTCTCCTGGATCGGTATAAAATGGGCACTCTTGGTCAACCGATCCATGATGACCCATATGGAATCCACTCCCCGCGCGGTTCTGGGAAGCTTGGTGATGAAATCCATACTAATATCTTCTCACTTCCACAGGGGGAATATCCAATGGCTGCATCTTGCCATGTGCCCTCTGGTGCTTGGCCTTGACCTTCCTGCAGGTCAAGAACCGCTCCACATACCATGCTACATCCCGCTTCATGCAGGGCCACCAATAATCAAGATGAAGATCTCTATACATCTTCGTCGCCCCGAGATGAATAGAGAATCGGGATTTGCACGCCTCCTCCATCAGAATCTGGCGCACGCCTCCGTGGTATGGAACCCACACCTTGCGGTGTAGTGTCAATAATCCCCTGCTGTCATAGTCAATGGAGGAAACCTGACCCACTATACGCTCATTCTTCCAATGTTCCTCCTTTATAGCCTCCTGTCGGGCCTCTCGGACCTGCTCCAATAATGGGGTCACTACTGTCATCCGCATGCAGATATCTCTGATCGGCGCTACCTTGCGGCTAAGCGCATCGACCACCACGTTGGCCTTCCCCGGGTGGTAAAGGATATCACAATCATAATCCTTCACCACGTCCAACCACCAACGCTGCCTCATGTTCAGATTTGGCTGATCCATGAGATACCTCAGGCTCTTGTGATCCATGTAAATGGTACAACGAACCCCATAGTGGTTATGACGCCAAATCATGAGCACAAAAACAACAGCCCCCGGCTCCAAATCATGCGTCAGATAATTCTCCTCGTGAGGCTTCAGCTGCCTCGAAACATATGCAATAGCGTGCCCTCTCTGCATCAAAACTGCGCCCAAACCCGCAATAGATGCGTCAAAGTATACCACAAAATCCTCTACGCCCTCAAGCAGGGCTAGGATCGGCGCCTCGCACAATTTCTGTCTCAGAGTCTCAAATGCGGCCTGCTGCTCGGGTCCCCAACGGAAAACTACGGCCTTCTTCGTAAGTCGAGTCAAAGGCACGGCTATCTTGGAGAAATCCTGGATGAATCTCCGATAGTAGCCGGCTAATCCCAGGAAACTCTGAATCTCAGATGGAGGCTTCGGAACCTCCCATCTCATCACGGCCTCCACCTTGGCCGGGTCGACCAGAATCCCGTTCTGATTGACAAGGTGCCTAAGAAACTGCACCTTGCGCAACCAGAACTCACACTTGGAGAACTTGGCATACAAGCTCTCCCTCCTTAGAGTATCCAAAACCTCTCGCAGATGCTCCGTATGTTGCTCCTGCGTCTTGGAGTAAACCAAGATATCGTCAATAAATACTATCACGGACCGATCAAGCATCGGTCTACATATGCAGTTCATGAGATCCATGAACGCGACATGAGCATTGGTGAGCCCGTAGGGCATTACCATGAACTCATAATGGCCATAGCAAGTCCGAAACGCAGTCTTCTGTATATCCTCCTCTCTGACCCTCATCTTATGGTAACCCGAGCGCAAATCAATCTTGGAAACCCAAGATGCTCCCTGAAGCTGGCCAAAGAGGTCGTCAATCCTCGGGAGTGGGTAACGGTTATTCACTGTTACCCGTCCTTCTTCTTGACAAACAGAATCGGGGCTCCCCAAGGCGAACTACTCGGCCTGATAAATCCTTTGTCTAGCAGCTCCTGCAGCTGCATAGACAACTCCTGCATCTCGAGAGGAGCCAACCGATACGGTGCCTTGGCTATCGCAGCCGCACCAGGGACTAGGTCGATCCTGACCTCCACCTGTCGCTCCGGAGGTATCCCAGGAAGCTCCTCTAGGAACACATCTGCGTACTCTCACACCACCAGAACGTCACTCACCGTCGCCTTACCCGCCTCCCGGGTATCCATGACATAGGCGACATATCCAACGCAACCCTGCTGAAGCTAACACCTAGCCCTCGCTGCCGAACATAAAGCTGGTCCTCGTTGTGGCCTCTCACCCGAAATCACCAGCTCTCCCCCACTTGGGGTCCTGATCCGCACCAACTGTTGCACGCAGTCGATCACCGGCCCATTGGGGCTTAGCCAATCCATGCCGATAATAACCTTGTTACCTCGCAAATGTATGGGAACCAAGTCTACTAGGTAGCGCTTCTTGAATAATCTCAACACACAATCTCGGAATACTACTGATGCCCGCACCGATCGATCATCGGCAATCTCTACCTCTAAAGGGCAATCCAACATGTCCGAAGACTCGGAAAACCTCTTGCTAAGCGCAAGAGAAACAAAAGATCGAGTGGCACCTGAATCAAACAACACCAGTACTAGAATACCGTTCACACGGAACGACCCTAAACATGCATATACAGAGCATATATCAATACCATAAACATCATATAGATAGATCAGAGAGGAAGAATGATACCCGTCACCACATCGGGTGCAGCGTGCCTCCTCGGTAGTCAACTGGAAGGCCCGGCACCTCACCACTGGAGCCTCCGCCTTGCCTTGCCGGCCATCAGTAATTTGCAGGGTCGCTGGAGCTGGCGCCTTCACTGGCGCTGCTGCTGCTGTCAACTGGGGGCAATTGGCCTTCTTGTGGCCCTTCTGGTTGCAATGGAAACACAGCAACTCCGACGTCTAAATAACAGGTGCAGGGGCAGTATAATCCCTGCTGAAATATCCCGTCTTGCTGCACTTGTAGTAGCCAGACGATCCCATCTTGCATGCTCCCTCATGTGACCTGCCGCATTTCCTGCAGTGGCTCGGTCCCAACTGGCCTTTCGACCTAGCATCTAAGCCCTTGGGCTTCTTCCCCGAAGCCCGAGTCACATGTCCCTCCTCCGCCTTCCTCCTACCAATGTGCACCAGATCGATCTCTCTCTACCTTGCCCTGGAAATCATAGAATCCAGGGTGGGACAAGCTGAGAAGCTGACATGCTCTCAAATGTCAGCTCGTAGCATGTCGTGGTAGCAGGTCCTCCTCATATCCCCGTCTCCCGGATACTGGGGCACCAATAAAGCCCTCTCTCGAAACTTGGTGGTGATCTCCACCACTATCTCAGTCGTCTGCCTCATGTCAAGGAACTCCCGGGTCAGCCGTTCGAGTTCTATAGCGGGTGCGAACTCAGCCCTGAATCGGGTCACGAAATCCACCATGTTATAGCCTCAATAGCTGAGGCTCTTAGAGAGTCACCAACCGACGCCCACCAATCTCTGGCCCTGTCCCTCAAACATCCCGCCGCAAATCGCACCTTCGACCCCTTGGGGCAGAAGCTGGTCAACTGTGCAGACTCAATGTCTGCAATCCATCGCCTGGCATCAATGGGGTCCTTCGCCCCATGGAAATCCGACACGCCACTGCCCCTAAATTCCTTAAAGGACAGTGGGCGTGATCCTGACTGGCTGGTCGCCATGTCACTCCTGAACGCCCTAAGGCGATCCTCTATCAGCTCGACAATCCCTTTCTTGATCTACCCAAAGATGATCGGGGTCGCATCAAGGATTCCTCTAGTGATCTCGGACACGACAAAATCACGTAGCCTCTCATCCACTGGTTTGGAGCCTGAACCCGAACCAGATCCCTCTCCTGAGCCGCCAACTACTGGCCTCGGACGTAGTACCAGCATTCTGCAATTCATAATGACAATCGTTAGTGATACTGATACATCTAGAGGGATCACATCCATCACGAGTTCCTTGGTCTTGCCTCAGCCTTCCTCGATTCAAGTATATATCCTCTACTTTTAGTAGTACGGGCCCATACTACCTTCCACATCTATCCGTACTTTCCTCAAGAACTGCCTCGACTCCACCAAGTCACTACTACTGCTATTGATCTCGACTACTCTCATCCTAGGCTTACCTTAGGGAAAATCTCTGACTCCATAGAAACCGGTCCTCAGCTGCTGAAGGCCTCCTCGTAATGCCAATTAGCCATCACCTGAATACCATCACATGTAACGAGACTCAGATAATCCTTCGAGTAAAAGACTCGTCCCTACAAAGGTTAGACTCAAACGAGAGCTGTGTAACAGGGCCAAATCCAGCACTCTGAGATTATTCAACCCTAATCACATGTGACGTGATGTACTCACCTAATGGCTAACTCCCATCATTCAGATTCCCACAAAGCACAAATCAAGCAACATTCGAACGCAGGAAACTACTCAAGCAAACATGTCCTCATAACAAGAAACAGTACTAGCATACAAAGCTAAGCTCATACTATCAGGCATAACCTAAACAGGCTATTCTACTACTGTCTACTCAATACTAGCATGCAATTCTCACAAGCTGAAAACACGTAAAGCATGCACATAAGGCATCACCCCTAGATCCTTAGTCCTATTCTAGCATGCTGTTCTAATGAAGCTGATAAACATAACATAAACTTGTATGGGTACTTTGGGGAATACTTACATGAGCTCGGCCGGTCGCAACACTTCGTTTTTCTCAAAACTCCTTTAACTTATTCTTTAGAAAACCATTTTCTTGTAAACGCTTTTAATCCCTTGATTTGAGTCCAGACACCCCCCGAGGGTGTGTCCGAATCCCTCAAACCATGGCTCTGATACCAACTTGTAACGACCCAATTTTCACGTACAAAAATTTCATTTTAATTAATTACTTTAATTAAACATTCGTAGGAAAATATTTTTGAATCATAACATCTCATAAAACATTGTATAATGTCTGAAAAACCCAAATCGTAAAATAGTGATAAAGTCAGAGTACAATCCCAACGAATCTCATAGTGCGGAATCTGAGGTGTGTGTATGATGTGCAGCTACCATGTCGGCTCCTTCCCCTTCACTGAAGCGGTACCTGAAACAAAACTGAAAACTGTAAGCACGAAGCTTAGTGAGTTCCCCCATCGTACCATATATCATACAATATACTGTTAGGCAATTCTGGGGCGCCTGACTTACCCAGGTCAAACCATTCTGGGGTGTTTGACGTACCCAGGTCAAGCCATTCTAGAGTGCTTGACGCACTCGTTAGTCTATTTCACCCGACAACCGCGGACTATTTCACCCCCTACTACTACCACATAAACACATAACATAACATAATGTAGTGTCAGACAATTCTGGGGTGTGTGACTTCCCAGGTCAAGCCATTCTGGTGTGCTTGACGTACCCGTCGGTCTGTTTCACCCGACTACCGGGGACTATTTGACCCCTACTAATACCACATAAACACATATCATTCTAGCATATAACATATCAAGTAATAGTAATCCTAGGTGAGTATCACAAAGACAATCACCTATCAGACGACTCCTACTGGTGGGCCGGCATTATGGCCTTAGACCCACCGCTACTGGAAGGTAACTCACCTCGTACGAGTAGCTGCTGATAACATGTGCGGGAAACCTCTCCCTACTGCTGCTCCGGAAATCCTCCGGCTATAATCCCCACAAAACACTCAATCAGAATCTAATATCTACTCTAGGGTAAAATGACTATTTTACCCCTAACCAAGTCCAAGTCAAAGTCAACTTCTAGTTGACCCGACTCGCCGTGTTGGGCCGTTAACTCGTCGAGTCCCTAACCCTTTACCCATCCTTATCCACGACTCCACTCGTCGAGTTTAGCAACGACTCGACGAGTTCCTCATCTATATGAACATCGAATGAACCTTCATCCGACTCGCCGAGTTGTATGAACAACTCGTCGAGTTCACCTTCTTCTGATGAACAAGTCATGTCCTTGAATCTCCGCGTTGTATGGACAACTCGTCGAGTTCATCTTCAGCTATTAGGAGATTGCTGTAGACTCGCCGAGTCTATTCTAGCACTCATCGAGTCCGATGAACTCCAGGTCTAAAGCTAAGTCCAATATGTTGGGTCACTCCCATGGACCCTCTAAAAACCCTTCTAGCGCTCAACTGGGTTCCTTCAAACCCTAATAGAAAAGGGGAGTCTCACCGCGGGCTCGCCAAGTCCTAAGAACGACTCGTCGAGTCGAGTATGTCCAAGTCTCGTTTCTCGATTTCCAGCGTACAACTCTTGACCAAAAGATAGATCTAAGCTCCTTCAATCATGCTAGTACGTAAAGTTACAAACTTTATGTGCATGCATGGGACTTTGAGCTCAAATGGACATAAAATAAGCCCTCATGATGCATGGGACCTTACATGGGTGCAAAAGCAGCCCCTAACTGCCTTATAACTCCTTTATTGACCTAATTCTGAAGCCTCAACCCCCAACCACGCTTGCAATCATGGTTGGTCACCAAAAATGGCTTATAAAAGCCCTAAATCTCTCCAAAAGGGTTCTATCAAAAGAAAGAGCAAGATAACAGCTTTATACCTCCAATGAACTGTGGATCATCAACTTGGGTTCCCCTGGTCTCCACTTGTTTCCTCAAGTCTTTCACCTTCCTCCTTATGGTCACAACTAGTAAGATCCACCAAAATACCTTAGTTCTTCTTAAAACTCGCTAGGATTTGCTAGGGGGAGTTATGGAAGCATTAGGGACGAAAGGGAGGTTCAATAATTGGTTTAAATAGGGTGCAAACCCTCAAACTAGGGTTTTTTCCAGACAGTGCCAACTCACCGAGTCCGGCCGCCGACTCGTCGAGTAGGTCATTAAACTTTCGCGTCCAAGACACTCCGACTCGACAAGTTGGACCTCAACTCGCCTAGTCCAAGGCCAAAATGCAAGTTAATAGAATGAAATACATACTAGGAACCAGGTGCTACACGTCTACTCGTCGAGTCCCTTTTCTCGAAAAAATAAATAATTAAAATATGATACCTGGAATTCTGGATGTTACAGTAACATTTCACTTTGGTCATAGAGTTGGTGAATGTTGCTACCCAATCGGGTCGGTGTCCTAAAAAACATAAAATTCTTCTTGCTATCATATACAGTTTCCTTTGGTGCCCAATGGGGTCGGTGTCCTCAATGGTTTTTGTAACATCCATAAATTTGACGCCAAATTTAAACTTTTCAATCATAAATAAAAAACAAATAGCATTGTTTACAAAATGTTTTCCAAATCATTTTCCATCAGAGTGTCCCAAAAATCACGACTTAAGGATGACGAGTGGTACGGTCACGCCTTCGCCTTGTCATGGTCTCCCGAAGTACTTGAAACAATAAACTTAAAACTGTAAGCCTGAGGGCTTAGTGAGCTACCCCCTAAATACCAATACCATACTGACAGAAACCATATCAATAACAATAAATCAATCAACACGCATACTGGGCCATTGGCCCGACTGGTCCGCCCTACTGGGCCTACAGTCTATCTGGATCTATCCCGAGCCTTGGGCATGACTGGTCCGCCATGTGGGCCTACAGTCTCCCCGGACCGCTCATAAGGTATGTTGGCCTTCAACACGAAGCAGGACCGCCTTAACCCAACCAACAAGCAAATAACCATGCATAACTATCATATACGGGCATATACAAACACCAAGCATATCTATCTTACTGATCATCAATCATGGAATTCTCTAGAACACTGACCTAGCAGGCCAATAACATACCAATCCCTACGGATCATAAAAACATAACATACTGTCTATCCTGATTCCAATCAAAAAGACCATAATCACATGTAGCATGCCATAACTATAAAAACAAAAGGGTCGGCCTTGGTGTTGTAGACCTTATCAATATAGTGAGGATAACTCACCTCACAAATGTCGAATCAGAAGGTAAACTCCAACTCTCAGATCACTCGACATAGGCTCCACCACCTATACCATAGTTCAATACTCTCATAAGTACTTAACCTTATAAGATACTCCATAACCCAATAGTTAACCCCTGATCAAGGTCAAAGTCCTCAGTCAAGGTCAACAGTCCATGTTGACCTTAACTCGCTGAGTACACCTAGCTACTCGTCGAGTTCCTTGAAGCACAATCTAACTCGTCGAGTTCCTTCGAATCCCAATCAAACCTTAAGGCCACCCGTCGAGTTCCCTCTTTGCAACTTGACGGATACACCCGCGAACATGTTCTTGGTTAAAACTCATCCGACTCGCCGAGTTGTTCTTCAACTCGTCGAGTCTTATGACAATCTTCATCGGACTCGCCGAGTTGTTCATCCAACTCTTCGAGTTCATGGCCAACTCCATGCGACTCGCCGAGTCTATTCAGTCCGCTTTCCATACAGATCCATTTTGAGCCATGCAGTGGCTCCAAATCGCATATCCAAGCTTCTAGGGCATGCTTATCACGTAAAGTTACAAACTTTACGTGCATGCATGGCTATAAGAGCTCTAAATGTCTGTTTTATGTTATTAATGGAACTTCATGCTCAATAGGGACCTTAATCACGACCAAGACTGTGACTTTATGCTTCTAGAATCCAAGGAGGGTCCAGATCTGAAGTTACAGCTCCAGATCTAGCCCATAGCTTATCATACCAACTTTAAAATCCATATAAAGCCCTAGAAACTCAACAAAAGGGAAAAGGGAAGTAAGGATGGCACTTTGATACCTCCAAAGGATGTCAGTTGAGGTAATTCCTACTTCCCACTCCTTCCTTGCTTCAATTTCCTTTGAGCTCTTAGCTTTCTTCCTCCAAGATTCTCTTCTCCAAGCTTCAAACACCACACCAAGGCACACACACGAATTAGGGTTTTAAGGGGGCTTTCAAAGATTGTAAAGAGGCCAAATGAGGCTAAGCCTCCTTTAAATAGAGGTGAAAACCCTGGGATTTAGGGTTTGCACTGCCAGCTCCTACTCGCCGAGTCCCAAAATGGACTCGTCGAGTAGGTCACTTAACACGCGATCCTTCTCGCTGCTACTCGATGAGTAGATCAACCAACTCGTCGAGTAGGGCCCAACCCAAAACCCATATTAAAAAATACCTGAGAATCGGGGCGTTACAACTATCCCCCACTTGAACTAGACTTCACCCTCGAAGTCCGCTGGAATAAACAATGTCGGGTAATGCTGGCGCATCTCCGCCTCCGGCTCCCAAGTCCACTCGGATCCCTTCCGATGTTCCCACTGTACCTTTACCAAAGGTATTTCCTTGTTCCTCAAAATCTTCTTCTTTCTTTCCAAAATAGCCACAAGCCTCTCCATGTGGTTCAGGCGCTCATCGATCTGACTGTCATCCAACGATACCACTGCCTCCTAGTCCATAACACATTTTCACAATTGAGAAACATGAAACGTATTGTGGATCCGGCTGAGATCCTCCAGAAGCTCTAGCCTATAAGCCACCCTACCAAGCCTGGCAACAATTTGGAATGTTCCAATGTAACGGGGACCCAATTTTCCTCTCTTCCTGAAGCAGATCACAGCCTTCCAGGGTGAGACCTTCAGGAGAACCATGTCACCCACCTGAAACTCCAGCTCAGATTGGCGCCGGTCCGCATAACTTTTCTGCCAGCTCTGAGCGGTCTGCAGTCGCTGTCTAATCTGCCGTATCATCCCGATAGTTTTCAGAACTACCTCTGTCCGACCCATCACCCTGTGCCCAACCTCTCCCCAACAGACTAGGGTCCTACACTTCCGCCCATACAACAGCTCGAAAGGCGGGGCGCCAATACTGGAATGATAATTGTTGTTGTAGGCGAACTCCACAAGTAGAAGGTGGGAATCCCAACTCCCACCAAAATCAATGACGTATGCCCTCAACATATTCTCGAGGTTCTGGATGGTCCGCTCACTCGGCCCATCAGTCTACGGATGAAACGCCGTACTGAAATGCAGCCTCGTACCCAGTTCCTCGTGGAACTTCTGCCAAAATCTTGAAGTAAATCTGACATCCCGATCAGAAATAATGGAAACCGGGACCCCGTGGCGAGAGACAATCTCACGGACGTACAGGTCGGCCAACCTCTCTGCCGACGAACTCTCCCGAAAGGCTAGGAAATGGGCACTCTTGGTCAATCGATCCACGATGACCCATATATCATTGAACCCCTTTGCCGTCTTCGGAAACTTCGTGATGAAATCCATCACGATCTGTTCCCATTTCCACATGGGAATCTCTAGAGGCTGCAACTTACCATGCGGCCTCTAGTGCTCGGCCTTGACCATCCTACAGGTCAAGCACCTCTCAACAAACCAAGTGATATCTCGCTTCATACCCGACAACCAATAACTCGAGCCCAGATTAGGGTACATCTTGGTGGCTCCCGGGTGAATAGAAAAATGAGACTTATGGGCCTCTTCCATCACTATCTGCCGGACCCCTCCGGTCATCGGAACCCAAACCCGACCGTAACTGGTCATCAACCCGCGGCTATCCTGAACAAACCGGGCTCTCTCTCCCTTAATCCTTTCCATCTTCCAGTTCTCCGGTCTCATACCCTCGATCTGAGCATCCCTGACTAAACCCACTAGCGGGGAATCCACCGCTATCCTCATGCACCTGGTCGGGGTAGAGGAACCAACTGACTTGCGGCTTAGGGCATCCGCAACCACGTTGACTTTACTTGGATGGTAAAGGATCTCACAATCATTGTCATTAACCACATCCAGCCACCTACACTACCTCATGTTCATGTTCGGCTGATCCATGATGTGTCTCAAACTCTTGTGATCCGTGTATATAGTACAACGGACCCCGAACAGATAGTGCCTCCAAATCTTGAAAGCAAAGACCACCGCTCCAAACTCAAGATCGTGCGTGGGGTATCTCGTCTCATGCGGATTCAATTGCCTCGAAGCATAAGCTATCACTCACCTATTCTGCATGAGGTTGCCCCCAACCCTGTGATGGACGCATCACAAAATACCACAAAATCCTCAATTCCCTCGGGGAGTGTCAACACCGGCACCTCGCATAAACACCGCCACAGGGTCTCAAATGCCCTCTGCTACTCAGGGCCCCACCGGAAATCCACCCCCTTCCTCGTTAGACGAGTGAGGGGTACGAAAATCTTGGAGAAATCACGAATGAATCTCCGATAATACCCCGCTAAACCCAAGAAACTCCTGATGTCCGAAGGAGTTTTCGGAGTCTCCCACTGCATAATCGCCTCCACCTTGGCTGGATCGACCAAAATCCCCTCTTGGTTAACGAGATATCCGAGGAAATGGACCTCTTGTAACCAAAACTCGCATTTCGAGAACTTGGCATACAACTGTTCTCGTCTCAGAACCTCTAATAGCTCCCTGAGATGCTCCTCATGCTGCTCTCGGGTCTTGGAATACACCAAGATATCATCTATGAACACAATGATCGGGTGATCGAGCATCGTTCTGTAGACCCGGTTCATCAAATCCATGAACATTGTTGGTGCATTGGTGAGTCCAAACAGCATCACCACGAACTCGTAATGACCATAATGAGTCTGAAACGCAGTCTTCTCCACGTCTTCCTCCCTCACCATGACCTAGTGATATCCTGATCAAAAATCAATCTTGGAAAACCAAGATGCACTCTGCAGCTGATCGAACAGATCGTCTATCCTCAGGAGTGGATAACGTTTCGTCACCGTTAGCTTGTTCAACTCCCTATAGTCAATGCACATCATGTGCAAACTGTCCTTCTTCCTGACGAAAAGGATCAGTGCTCCCTAGGTGGAACTACTCGGACAAATAAACTGTTTACCCAGCAGCTCCTGCAACTGAGATGATAGCTCTTGCATCTCAGGCGGTGCCAAACGGTACTGTGCCTTAGTGATAGGGGCCGCACCTGGCACTAGATCAATCCTGAACTCAACCTGCCTCTCCGGAGGCACTCTGGGTAACTCCTCAGGAAACACGTCAGCAAAATCCCTCACGACCGGGACCTCAGAAACTGCGAGCTACTCTCTAACCCGCGTATCTACCACACACTCCAAATAACTGGCACACCCGTGTTGAATATACTATCGAGCCCTAGCTGCCGAACAAAACCCTAATCCCAACCTGGTGCCCTCACCATATCCTACAAGTTCTCCCCCACTTGGGGTTCGAACCACCACCCGCTGTCCCTCACAGTTGATCATGGTGCCAAAACGGCTAAGCCAATCCATCCCTACAACCACGCATACATCCCCCATGGGGATAGGAATCAAATCTATCGGGAAGGACACCCCGAAAATCTCTAACTTGCATCCCCGGTAGACCGAAGAAGCAGAAACCCCATGCTCGTTGGCGATCGAAACTCGCAACGGACACCCAACATCATCTATCGGCACACTGAACCCCCTAGAGAAAGTCTGAGATACAAACGACCGACTCGCCCCCGAGTCAAATAATACCAAAGCGGGCAAAGAATTCACTAAGAACGTACCTACAATAACTGAGACAGAGAATAGAAACGTACCAGCAACCACATCTGGTGCTCACTTGGCCTCCTCGGCCGTGAGCTAGAAGGCGCGACCCTGAGCCTTCGGAGGCTCCACCTTGACTGACCTCCCATCCCCAATCCTCATAGTAGCGGGTGCTGAACCCTGAGCCGACTTGGCGGCGAGCTGCTAACAGTTGGTCTTCACACGACCAACCTGATGACAATGGTAACAGATCCTCATATCTGCTGGAGTGGCGAACTGGCGGCAGTCCCTGGCATAGTGCCCCTCCTTGCCACATTTGTGGCACCCACCCCCTGCTCTACAAACTCCCGAATGAACCCTATCACACTTTCCACAAGTGCGGCTGTACTGACCCCCAGACCGTGTATCAGCGGTCTTAGACCGCTTAGGCGCCGGTTGAGACTGTACAGGTGCCTGACGCTGCAACTCTATCTCCAACTCACACTGCCTCGCGGCTTCCTGGAGGTCCAGGAGGGTATCACATAGCTGTGTAGACACGAACTGTCGAATATCAGTCTTGAGCATACTCAGATAATGAGTCATCTGACACTGCTCTGAAGCAAACTCCGGGCAAAACATAGCCCTCTCTGTGAACATACAGGTAATCTCGATCACAGACTCCCCATCTTGTCTCAAGGTTAGAAACTCCTGCGCAAGCTGCTCCCGCTCGATGCGTGGAACGTAGTGGGTGCGGAACATATCTCTGAACTGCTCCCAAGTAATAGCATCCCACTGATCATCAGTATACAACCTAGTCGTTAGCCTCCACCAGTCCTTTGCCCCAAGCCTCAGCAGGTTCAGGGCACACCTGACCTTCTGGTCAGCAGGACATGAGCACGTAAAGAAATAGCCCTCCACGTCAGATAACCACCTTATAGCTCTAATTGCATCCTGTGTACCATCAAACGTCGGGGGCTTCGTATTATCGAAGTCCTAGTACTGGAAAGCCCTGCCGGCTCCTTCTCCAACCCCTACCGCAGTTACAGCCGAAGTGGCTGCAGCGGTAGCTGTCTCTGCTAGAGCTGCATATCGCTCATCAAAATACTTAACCATTACGTTCTTGATCGACCCAAACATCTCTGGCAGCTGCTCTCGGAATGCAACAACAATCTCTTCGTGCATGATCTCTCGAATCTTGGCATCCAACTCCTCGGTCCTTATCTGAACCACGGGTTCAGGTACTACCGGCACCTCCAATCCTTCGTCTCCCGACCCTGATCCTGATCCGGATCCCGAAGCAACACGTCTCATCACCACCATACTGCAAACACACTCAATATATAAGATAAAAAATATAATGTCGGGAGACCAATACCCTCAATCCCTAGGGGTTGTGACTTCCTTGCTACGCATATGGGTCCTGTGCTTTCAGTAGTATGGGCCCCTACTACCTTCCACACCTACCTACATTTGTCTCAAGTATCACCACAACGCCCTAATACTATACTCAACATAATATGCGCTCAACCCTCACTAACAGGGGACATCGCCTATCTCGCAACTAATCCCGCAGTTCCGCACCACTCACACATCTATGAAACTTCCATCAGCCCTTGCAGCACTAGTGTACACTGGCTGCACATAACGCTGGACCCGATAGACTTTCGAATATCCGATCCTACACTAAGGTCGAATCAGACATTCTCAGGCTATAAGATCTTGACTACACACAGCCGTGGTGCATACACTAAACATCTACAGTTATGATGTCAATTCCATATACAAGAACCCTAGGCTAATAGGCATCATATAATCAGACAATTCTATCATGCGATTCCTGAAGATCCCTAGCCTAGCACTAGCATGTTGTTCTAACATATCAGAACATCAAATAACTGTATGGTATTTTGGGGCTTACTTACAGGCTCCGGCTGATCGTACCTTCTGCATCCTCCATCCTTATTTAAAAAACCATTTTAAAATTTTTACTTTCCGAAAATCTCTTTGATTTGAGATTGGATTCACACAAGTGTTCCTCCAATTCACTCAAACCAAGGCTCTGATACCAACTTGTAACATCCATAAATTTTAGGCCAAATTTAAACTTTTCAATCATAAATAAAAACAAAATAGCATTATTTACAAAATGTTTTCCACATGGGCCTACAGTCTCCCCGGACCGCTCATAGGGTATGTTGGCCTTCAGTACGAAGCATGACCGCCTCAACCCAACCAACAAGCAAATAACCATGCATAACTATCATATACGGGCATATACA
The DNA here is from genome assembly GCF_002870075.4 of Lactuca sativa. Classification (NCBI taxonomy): domain Eukaryota; kingdom Viridiplantae; phylum Streptophyta; class Magnoliopsida; order Asterales; family Asteraceae; genus Lactuca; species Lactuca sativa. The sequence goes on along the minus strand of NC_056630.2, from coordinate 196,310,942 downwards.
AACACCAAGCATATCTATCATACTGATCATCAATCATGGAATTCTCTAGAACACTAACCTAGCAGGCCAATAGCATACCAATCCCTACGGATCATAAAAACATAACATACTGTCTATCTTGATTCCAATCAAACAAACCATAATCACATGTAGCATACCATAACAATAACAACCAAAGGGTCGGCCTTGGTGCTGTAGACCCTATCAATATAGTGAGGATAACTCACCTCGCAGATGTCGACTCAGAAGGTAAACTCCAACTCTCGGATCACTCGACAGAGGCTCCACCACCTATACCATAGTTCAATAGTCTCATAAGTTCTTAACCTTATAAGATACTCCATAACCCAATAGTTAACCCCTGATCAAGGTCAAAGTCCTCAGTCAAGGTCAACAGTCCATGTTGACCTCAACTCGCTGAGTACACCTAGCTACTCGTCGAGTTCCTTGAAGCACAATCTAACTCGCCGAGTCATCGAGGTGACTCGTCGAGTTCCTTCAAATCCCAATCAAACCTTAAGGCCACCCGTCGAGTTCCCTCTTTGCAACTTGACGGATACACCCGCGAACATGTTCTTGGTTAAAACTCATCCGACTCGCCGAGTTGTTCTTCAACTCGTCGAGTCTTATGATAATCTTCATCGGACTCGCCGAGTTGTTCATTCAACTCGTCGAGTTCATGGCCATCTTCATGTGACTCGCCGAGTCTATTCAGTCCTCTTTCCATACAGATCCATTTTGAGCCATGCAGCGGCTCCAAATCGCAGATCCAAGCTTCTAGGGCATGCTTATCACGTAAAGTTACAAACTTTACGTGCATGCATGGCTATAAGAGCTCTAAATGTCTCTTTTATGTTCTTAATGGAACTTCATGCTCAATAGGGACCTTAATTACGACCAAGACTATGACTGTATGCTTCTAGAATCCAAGGAGGGTCCAGATCTGAAGTTATAGCTCCAGATCTAGCCCATAGCTCATCACACTAACTTGAAAATCCATATAAAGCCCTAGAAACTCAACAAAAGGGAAAAAGGAAGTAAGGATGGCACTTTGATACCTCCAAAGGATTTCAGCTGAGGTAATTTCTGCTTCCCACTCCTTCCTTGCTTCAATTTCCTTTGAGCTCTTAGCTTTCTTCCTCCAAAATTCTCTTCTCCAAGCTTCAAACACCACACCAAGGCACACACACGAATTAGGGTTTTAAGGGGGCTCTCAAAGACTGTAAAGAGGCCAAAGGAGGCTAAGGCTCCTTTAAATAGAGGTGAAAACCCCGGGATTTAGGGTTTCCACTGCCAGCTCCTACTTGCCGAGTCCCAGAATGGACTCGTCGAGTAGGTCACTTAACACGCGATCCTTCTCGCTGCTACTCGACGATTAGATCAAACAACTCATCGAGTAGGGCCCAACCCAGAACCCATATTAAACAATACCTGAGAATCGGGGCATTACAGTTTTTGGATAATATTATCACTTTTGTTTTTAATTGGATCAATTATAGGGGTAAATTCAGGAATTGTAAATGGGGAGCTTGGTGTTGTAACCCCTTCGAGACTTTGTAATTGATTGTTTTGTTTTCACCCTATCTTTTTCTTTTAGGCAGCGATTAATATAATTTCTGCCGTTAAAAGAAAAGAAAAAATTGAATAAAACAATTTAGCTGAAATCTCTAAATGAGTTTTGTCAAAACCATTTCCAATCTAGCATTAAGACACAAACTTTTATATTAAAATTTGTGCTAAAGTTACTTTCACAACATTAAATTCCATATTTTTAATATTATTCTAATAAATAATATAAAACAAGCGACATTATTTAATAAATAATGATAAAGTTTTATTAATATAAACTAGGTGTAAGACCCATATATTACATAGGTTAATTTAAAAAATTAAATATAAAAATCTAAATATTTAAGAAATTTGGATTTATAAGAAAATAAGAAAAATAATGAATTATTAAAATTGATTTTTTTTATCTTTATAATTTAAATAAATAAAATAAAATAAAGTAAAGAACTTTAATTTGGTTACTTTGAAATAAGAAAGTAAGTCTATTAATGAAATTGACATTCATTTATTAGTATATTTATTGTAATTATTACATTAAATTATTACGTAGAAGTTATTAAAATAGAAAACCCAGAAAATGACATTTGGCAAATTAAATGAGAATGTAACATGTGGCAAAAAAAACCTATTAGAGTAGACTAGGTTATAACTCATGGAAACCACGGGTATATTTAAAAATTTTATATAGATAAAAAAATAATAAATGTCAAAAAATATCAAGAAATAAGTAATTATAAATTAATTTGTTAAGCAAAATAAACATAAAAATATTATTAGGATATGATTTTGTGTTTTCAAAATTCGAATTAAATTTGATTTGTTACTAAAAAATAAATAATAAAAATCATTGAAAAATAACAAGTGTCAAAGAGACATTTTAAAAAACTGACACGTATCATTTTTGAAGTTTCATTTATTAGAAGAGGTAGATTAGTCCCATTAATATAATCACATTATATAATGCTAAAATTTCTTTAACATAAATTAGTCTTTCAATTGTGAACAAAAAACTTCTTATTTTTTATATAATTATATTATTTATTTAATAAAAAAGTTTGTTTTATTATAAGATGCAATACGTCTTTTATATATATATATATATATATATATATATATATATATATATATATATATAGAGAGAGAGAGAGAGAGAGAGAAAGAGAGAGAGAGAGAGAGAGAGAGAGAGAAATATTCATTTGAGACCATATGTTCCAACTATTCATCTTGGAGATCAAAAAAATTTATAAAATATAAAATAAAAAGAAAATTTTGAAAATTATTTTTTTTTTAAATATTATATTCATCATTTAATTTATAAAAAAAAACAATATTGGTTTTTCGAAATATATGCAAAATATTCTAATACAATATTACACTATAAATATTCAAATCAAATTTTTGGAATATTAGAATATTCTAATATTCAAATAATGCTGTTAAAGGGAAATCGCCAATAAAGCCCTAAAATTTTGGTTCACTTTACGTTTTAGTCATAAATTAATTTTTATTTACGAAAAGTCATAGATAACGGCAAAAGTTTGCATTTTGAACCTTTTTCCGGCTGCAACCAGTAACAAATTAATTTGGAAGTATTACGTAAGCTGACCTAAAATATTATGACTTATCTGCAAATAAAACTATTATGACTTTTCTTCAAACAAAAACCTTTTTATTATTATTATTATTATCATTATTATTATTATTATTATTATATTAAAAATTTAAATAAGTATACTATCTTATTATTAATATTGTTAGTAATACATGATGGGTTTTATACAAACAATCCTATGTGTGCATGCAACCCTAGAATTGGATCTATGTTTTCACTATTAGATACACAACATTATGAACACATAATAAAACCCTAATGAGTCATACTATTTTCAAAATTCACCAAGAAGATTAGATTACATACATCTTGTTGTTATGTTGCAATAACAACTCAAATCCTCCTTGTAATGGCTTTAGAAAGCTTAGAGTCACAAGTGTTACTCCTCTAATGGCTCACAATCACCAAGAGCAAGAGGTTGAAGAATGATAAGAGAGGAGGCACCCAAAAAACGTGTGGAAACCCCAAGGAAAACTCTTAGCCACGTTTTTGTTGCTCTAGGGATCCTTAAATAGTGAGGCTATTAGGGTTATCTAACAAGGAAACCCTAATTTGACTGCTTAGGCCCTAAGCAACTCATGGACTCCCTCCTTAGAGGCCTATGACGATTTCTAATGGGTTTCCCCATAGAATTCGTCCACCCCTCTAATATGGAGTCCATTAGCCCAATATTCAACTATCATACAATTGACAGTTCTAGTCCCTTAAGTTTAATTAATGTCTTTTAGCCACGAAATTAATAGATCCTACATATTTGTATCTCTTAAAGATGGAAATGAAATAGAAGTTAAGGAGGATGGGAGATGGGATGGTGACTGGTGGGATCCAACTTAAAATATTCAAATGTTGTTTTAGATTTAAGGTGAGGAGATACATATATATATATATATATATATATATATATATATATATATATATTATATATATATATATATATATATATATATATATATATATATATATATATATATATATATGAAGTTTTTCTAAATATATAAAAAATAAATACATTAATAAGAAAATAACTTAAAAAGGGAACAATATTCTTTTGAGGTAAGACATGGACCAAACAAACAACACAAATAAAGAGTAGGGGTTATCCGAGTTAAAAAAATAAGTTAGGAACCAATCGCACAAAATACCCAAACCGCAAGGACCATTCATGTAATTTACTCTTACATTTTCGGTTTGTTCACATCTGGGTAACTGTTTTTTTTTTTTTTGTATACATCTAGATAATGAACGTTTTGGGAGTGTTCACATATGACCATTATGACCGTGTGTAACCTCCTACAGCCGGTCATAGTGGTCATTTGTGAATACTTCCAAAAAATTCGTTACCAAATTGTGTACAAGAAAAAGATAATTACCTAGATGTGAACAAAACGAAAAGTTAATTACCTTAATAAGTCTATTTCCCTTGAAAGTAATAATAACAAATGAGAAATGACCATATATAAAGTGAGAATATACAACATTCATTATTTTAATGTTTAAAGCATCACCATCCTTTACACCTTCATCCGTAAAAAATATCTTTAATATTCTTTTTTTACTTAGAGGTATTTATATATATTATTAACAATATTAATAATAACAAATTTAAAAAATAATATACATATTTATATTTTTAATATGATAATAATAATAATAATAATAATAATAATAATAATAATAATAAATAGTATACTTATTACAGACTTTTTTTTATGATTCTCATTTTATCATAATACGTTATTGATAATCATATTCTGTAAAAATGAAAATGATTAAAAATTTATGCATGAGAACAAATATGAATAAGAATTAGTGACAATACATGATAATGATGATAGTTGTGTGAGGTTGAACGCATTCATATTACCAAACAACCTATTCTTATAGTTATTCTTATAGAATAGTACTGTCCACACACGTCTTCACAATATATGTCATCCATATTATAACCTCTCTTGCTCTCTCTCTCTCTCTCTCTCTATATATATATATATATATATATATATATATATATATATATATATATATATATATATATATATATATATATATATATATATATAGGGAAATGATCAAATGAGAACACCAAAAAGGTTGAGAACGCGATAACAGTTCTGAACCAATCAATAGATAAGGGCATATAGGTAAACTTGTCTTTTAATTAAATGATATTTTCTTAAATTTTTGGGATTCTAATTGACTGTTACCAAATTTTTTTTTCCATTTTCTTTATATCATTAATGAAAGAGAAAAAAAGTTATCAATTTAAAATGATTTTATCTTGCTTTACGTGATTATTGTCCATAAATGAATAAATATCAAACTAATTTATTGAGTATACAATCAATTAAAAATATATAACAGTTAACTAATTTTGTAATTTAAGTTTGTCAAATAGTGTCATATTCATAACTGAAAATGTCCTGACTGGATTTGTCCTTTTTTTTGTTCATGAATTGATATTAAAAAATATTTAAGAATTCATCATTTCGTTGCAAATGAATACGCCTTTTATTACAATCATAAATGAATACAACTCTAATCATACATGAATAAATTTACAAGAATACAAAAAACATGTAAATTCCTATATTTCCAGTAGTTATATTCATATAAGATTATAATGTGAATCATAGATGAATTACTACAACATTGTTTTTTTTTCTTCATATTTTCTTGCTGCTATCATACATATATAAACGAAGAGGGATGCCCTTGATCCTGCTATCAATTTCCATGCTTTAAGGTTATCCTTATTAGAAACATCAAGCGCTTAATTACATCTGTTCAAAACATAAATCGTTAAGATATGAAATCATGTGATTATAATATACTTCTATTCATTGATGTTTAATTACAAATGAGACATTTGACATTGTATTCTTATAAGATTACAACTGAAACTTTATCTAAAAAACATAGTTCTAATCATTAACAGTTAATCAATATGTAATACTGATTCACATCTATTACCCTCGTTTTCTTATTCCTTGTTCTTTTCAAATGAATCAACCAAAATAAAAACCAAACCCATTTTTACCCTTCTTCTTCCTTCCTATGAAGTTACAGTCAAGAACAAATTTTGTTTTGTTCTCGTGATTTCCTGCAAACAAGAAATACAACCATTGGGATTATTGCTTCATCTTCTTCATATCAACTTCCAGCAAACAAAACACCAATCTAAATCTAGTAATATAAACCCATCGGTTTCTGTTGGAAAATCAAAGTCGAACACCCATCATTAAGACCTATTGATTTACAGTCAAATTAAAAGTAAAAGAAAAAGAAGCGATACCCGATGAACTGCCCCTGTCGTGACCTATCGATTTTTGTTGATAGATCGTTGTTACTGCCTGTTTCGTTGTCCCCTCACACCTTCCTCTTCTTCTATCGAGCACCACGGTGAAAAACCTCACCGGAGCTGCTGTTTCTGCTTGCCTTGCTCCATCGGGCCAAATGTTCTCCTCCCCTTCGCATATGCCACCGGAATCGAAGGAGAAGCAGCCAAAAACTGCTTGAGCAGCCCTTGCTGCACCTACCGAGACCAATGATGATGGGAACAGATCTTTGTGGTCGGTTGTAGGTGATGCCAAGATCGATGATGGCATGAGTTTTATGAAACCCTAAAAAGAAGAGGTGCAAATATATACAAGACAGATTAAAAGAAATATATGAGCGGGTGAGAAATTATAGGAGATATTAAAGTTGAAACTCCTGTTATGTCCTTCAAACCATTTAAAAATTACATTTTAATGCCAACAGTTTAAGAATTTTTCATAAATCCCCCTTTCAATAATGACCTTAGATTTAAGTATTTAAATGGTCCAGATTTGTTCTCGCGTTCTCAGCCTTTTTAGTGTTCTCATTTGATCATACTCCTCTATTATATATATATATATATATATATATATATATATATATATATATATATATATATATATATATATATATATATATATATATATATATATATATATGTATTTATAGGCTTAGGATTATTTGAGAATTCAAAGATAGTGAAAACCTGATTTTTTTTGTTTTATATTAAAAATATTCTGAGACATCTTATATTTCTTTGATTTTATAGCATTAAGTCACTTATTAAGATGTAAATTCGCTGAAAAATATTTGAAACGAATTATTTTTGTGCATATATACACATTTTCTTATATGGATACATACATATATGAAAATGTTCATATGTGCACAAAAAAATCGCTTGTTTTTTTTTTTCTTTTAGCATCAAATTACTTCTTAATAACATACTTAGTAGCCTATAAAGTCAAACATAATTAGATGTTTCAAAGTATTTTTTTTGTATTTTTTTTAAGTTTTTGGATTTTCACATATCTTTGACTTCTCAATGGATCTCAACCATATATATATATATATATATATATATATATATATATATATATATATATATATATATATATATATATAGACACACACACACACGGATTAGTATCATCAAATAGGATTATATTTTTTATAAAATCATATTTTTACTCCATAGTAGATGTCATGGCATATTGTATATGCTTGATTGAAAGTATGTTAACATATATTGTTTTATTTCAATTATGAGAAATAAATAATTTGATAATTAGTATTGTTAATAATATTGAACCATTACTAATGTCTAAAACAAACAAGTCGGAAAATAGTAATGAGAGTTAATTGTCATTAATTGCAAATAATTGGTAAAGAGACAAAAAGAGTGATGAGATCTCATTTTTGGTGTGTAATAAATGGGACATGAGAGGTCCTATTTGTACTAATATTATAACCTTGGAATCCCATAATAAAAATGAACTGTTGATGACGTCTTGTCTCTCATGGGTTTCCACATGACACTTTGTTGACCACATAAAATCCTAAGAGTTGGTGTCATTATATGGAAGCTTATGGAAGTTTCTTGATGCTTACAGTGCGGTCAATGTGTGGTTAACTATCATAGGGTGGGTCCAACCTTATCCAATTAGAATGCATCTAAAAGAAGATACTCGACTCCTAACGACGATATGGTGGTGTAAAGTTTAAAGTGTGCTTAAATCGTAATACTTTGTGAACCTTGCATCTTGTATTCATGTCCTGGCTGGGCACGCATGTGGGAAACGACCCATATTTTGATACACTAAAGCCTTTGATGGCTATTTCCAAAGCATACCTTATAAAAACTCTCAAGGTTCTTCCCCCCACCTATGTAGGATAAAAGGAATTTACCTACTTCAAAAACTTTCCTATAAGTTTCATATAATTCATATAAAGTTGGTAAGTTTCCTTTCTTTTAGACAGATAATGTATCTTAGGTGTCTTGAAGTTTAAACCGTAGTTTAATGTCAACAAAACAAGAAGACGTCAGTTCAATGCTATCTAATGAATTTTAACAAAGAACCTGGTTGCCTTTCCAATTTACCCACACACATCACCTACCATATTTGGATGAATTTTCACTGAGCGTGAATATAAACATGTAGTATAAACTCTTTTCACAACCCTTTAGAAGATAACCCATTATTATTTATTTGAGGTACGACCACTCTCGATCACATATATGCACAGTTTTATAACATCTTAGTTGCTTAGATGTCTCTAAAACTTTTTTAAGAGTATTAACTCAATCTTGTTCTCATAAATCAAATATTGTCTTACCTCACTTATATTTATCATTATTGATAATTTCTATTGTTAGTGACTTCGTTATTACCCTTTAAACTTGAATATTTTAGTGTTAAAACTTGAATATTATCATTAATTTAAAGTTGGGTTACCATCACTAAACTATGTATAAGATTGTATTTTTTATACAATGTGGTTTAACTATCACAATACATTAGAATAGATGACATTGGAGTACACCACCGACGGATATCTAAGAGTAGATATCTAATCCACTCCACCTCTTTTCATGTTGATATTAAGACAAGAAACTCGAACTCCAACATTAAGTTATCTATAAATGTATATTTCTTTCTAAACCAAGAAATAGTTCGTCCAAGTAGAGTATGTATCTAAACACTCCTGTATTTTGAATTGTTGGTGTAATCTATCCATATAGCATTTGAATACCCTTATAGTATACCAGGAGAAGATGTATACATAAATTTGAGAGTAATTTTGTGAATCTAGTACTCGAACAACTACCTTCTAGTGGTTCATACCAATGGTGACAATATACCGACTTAGCTTGCTTATAGAGAATACATTGTCAAGTCAAGTGTAATGATGACATACATCATGCTACTCAACTATACTTGCATAATCTAGTTGAGTTACTTCTCAACTAGATTTCACATTATGTTTCACGCTTGAATCAAAAGGCATTTTGAATTCCTTAATATTCAAATGCTGAAACTTTGTCAAATTTTTTTTTGTATTTAATGATATTGAGTTACTGAAGTCTAACTACCTATTTTTTTACCTTGATACCAAGAATGGTATCTACTTATCCTAGATCTTTCATCTCAAAGTTCAAGGATATATATTTCTTCATCTCAACAATATCTTCTAGGTGAGTACCAATGATCAACATATCATCAACCTACATGCATACAATAGTTGTGTATTTGACTAAGAAATTGGTATAAATGTAATAAAAAGCAAAATCAATCTCAATGGTATAAAATCTCTCACGGGTTACCATCACTAAACTATACATATTATTTTAAACAATCTTCGTATATAATTATTCAAAATGGCTCTCTTCACATCTAATTGATAAAGGTACATTCTTTTCAAGGCTATGATTACTATAAGATCTCTTATAGAAATAATCAAAATAACCAAATCATAAGTATTGAATTAACTAATTCCTTCTCTCTGCCTATATCTATTATCAGCTAATATTTCTTTATAGGAAGATATAAATCCATTTGTATTATATTTTCTTTTGAAAGTCCATTTGGATCCTATCGATTTCTTTTCCTAAGGTACATCAACTAAATTTGTTGTTCCATTTCCCACCATAGAATCCATTTTATCATTGACAAGTTCCTTCCTTAGAAGAACATACCTAGAAGGGATTTAAATTCATCAAGGGTCTGAGGATCATCATCTCAGTTAATGAAGAAACATCGCTTGACACTTTCTTTTAAGTCCCCTTAATCAAATAAGATAGATAATCATCTGATAAAATTCTCTTTTCTATCCCTTATACTTTTCATTGGTTCTTCTATAATTTAAGAAGATCATACGTTATCTCAAGAAGTACTTTGGAGCTGTTATGGGCTTTAAGTTTTCATCATTTTTAAAACATTTCCCTTGAAGAATTCCATATCTCTGGATTCTACTACTATACATGATTCATTATCTAATAGTCAGTAAGACTCGTTGGTTTAAGAATGTCTAGTTAATATATTCTTCATAGCTTGGACTCCTAATTTGAATTGCTTAGAATCAGGTATACGATATTAGGCAACACTCCATACTATCTAAACTAGTCTAGGTTAGGTTTTCTTCCTTTCCACACCTCATAAGGGTTTGTAGGAATCACATGACTAGTGATCATGTTGTGTATATAATAAGTAGTCAATAATGCTCCTTCCATAAATTGTGTGGTAAACTTGATTGGTTTAATATGCAGTTCAACATTTCAGTCAGGGTTTGATTATTCCTTTCATGCAAACCATTATGTTGGGAGTAAATAGTTAGTTCTTTTATGTTTGATACCATTCTCTTTGCAAGATATGTAAAACTCTTGATTGAAGAATTATATTCCTCTATCTGAGCGAATATCTTTATGCATTTATCATGTTGATTTTCTACCTTAGCCTTATATAGTTTAAGTGCATCAAAAGCTTTATATTTGTATGACAACAAATTAACATGTAAGTAACTGCTTGAGTATTCATAGAAAGTAATAATATATCTCTTACATTCTCGCGTGAGTATTTTGTTTTGCTCGCATATCCAAATTGATTAACTTTAGAAATGTAGTAATGCATTTTACACTTGGAAAATCTTTATTTGCAAATTTTGATTTTACACATGTTTCGCATTTATCAAATTTTATATCATTTTTTTTTCTTTCATACCTTTAGTTTGCATTTTTTTCAATATTATTTTGGTATTCGAGTGTGCTAACGTTTGTGCCATAAAAAAATTTAACAAATGATATAATAAGAAAAATAATTTAGTTCAACTAATAAACAACCACATCATTGTTATAAAAAAAGGAAATACTAGTGTTGTTAATATCAAATGTTACTATCCTTACAATCATTAAAATTAACATCTAGTATAGAAAACATCAAACTCAGATCTACCATGACTTGCAACTCCTTCAATCAAATCAAGCGGATACATTCCATGGATTTTGACTGATTGACTGACAAAAATGTTGTTTCTAGAGAACTCCACACCTCCTTAGCAAATTTACAGTTAACAGAATGATGAACTTGAGTTTTTAACTCTACCTCACTAAACAAGTGCAAAAGATTGTTCGACTCAGTTCTTCATCTATTAAAATTAGCTAAGGTAGCCAACCTATTCCTACAATCTTCGACCTCATGATATTAATTTTAATAACAATTTTGTTTTAAAAATTATACCCACTATCCAAAGTTAAAGTACAATCCAAATGTATCTAATTGATGAAATAGAATATTCATAACAACATTCCAACTCCTAACTCCACCTAGCAAAGATTTTAGTGAATCCAATAAACCCTTCTCTTCATCTTTATTCATTCTTCTTCAACACGTGTTATACAATTTGATACACCTTATATCCTTTTGGGTTTCAAAAATGGTATGCTACTTAGGTTTGGGTGGCCTTATGTCGTTATAAATTCGTTACGCATTCATTGATTATACCGGAGACAACAAAAGAAAAAATACCCTTATTTTTCTGTATTTGATTTCAATCCAATGTTTTATAATAACACAAAATTTCTTGGTTTGATTGAATGATATGCAAGATGATGACATAATTTCCTCATTAATAGACCTTTGTTATTACAAATAAGGTTCATCCTTTCATACTCCTCTATCTCTTGTCAAGTGTCTACACATGCAACTCATGCATGTTTAAGAGAATGTGTTGATGAAATTCTATTCTTCTTACAGAACAATCTCCATTTGGTAATAGATCAAAATTACCAAATTGCACTCACATCTTTATGTTTATCATTTCTTATATTTGTAGTGGTTAGTTGGAAATAGTGCACAATAAGAGGCTAAGGTGTTGTTCAATACTTTTATGAATTTATTATAAATAGCTAACAAATCTAGATAAAAACATATGTATTATTGTATAAAAAATAAAAATAAAATGGTACAAATGAACACATATTCTTGATAACAACCAACAAACATTGGTCGCAAAGTAATATCTAAATATTGTAATTAGGGATTAAAGAATTTAACAAATTAAATTATTGGAAATAAACTTCAATTTTAAAATGAGAATTTTCAAAATTTTCATTTTACATTTATTTAATTAAATCAAGAGAAAAACTCAACAATGGTCCATATGGTTTTTTAATATCTGAGATATAGTCCTTAAGTTTAAAAAACTTCATAGATGGTCCATATCGTTTCAAAACTTTTAATAAACAGTTACTCACCCACATAAAAAGACTTATTTACCTTTTTTTAATTACTTTTACATTTTTCTTTAATTAAAACCATTTAAAAAAAAAAGAAATAAAGAAATAATTAACCCTATCCTTGGACCCTCATCTCTCTCTCTCTCTCTCTCTCTCTCCATATATATATATATATATATATATATATATATATATATATATATATATATATGGAATATGTGGCTGTCATGTACCTAATATTAGTTATAGAACCATTAAAAACTACATAATTTTAACAAAATTCAATCAAATATTTCTATCATATTTCTTGTGTCCTCTATTAGAGCTTACGTTAGGCCTTGTATATATATATTTTTTGGAGTTTTATGAGTTTAATTTTGCATCACAAACCATGTATAAAAATATTTTACCAATTACATGTAGTTTGGTATATTGAATTTTATTACAAAAACTATAGTGAAAAATTGAAATTGTTCGTTAAAAACCGGATAAACCTCTTCCAATAATCCATCAAAAAAACCAATGCAAATATACATAAGGTAGGTGTTGAAGGAAGTTACGAAGATTCTACAAAAGGTCTAATGAAAAACACATTCAAAATACATAGATGGAAAAGGAAGGAGAAACTTTAGACATGAAATCCCATGGGTCACACACTTTTAGTCTAATGAAACAGAATCGTAAAGGTAAATACTTGTTCGAAGGAAAGCAACCCTTGGTGAAATTCAGGATATTTGCTGAATTAAGTGATGAATTTGAGTTTGATGACTCCTCTGACCACATGGAATCTGAAGATGACATCATTACCATCTCTGAGCATGAAGAGGAAAGAGTTCCTCCTGTTACAATTATAGCAGAGGAACATGATAATATGATCAATGTGGAGGTGCAGAGTGATTTCAATAAGAGTCAAGATGTAGGTGGTGATGGTGATGATGATGGTAATGATGAGGGTTTCAGTGATGATGATTCAATTTTTGGTGGTAACTTGCCTAGGCATGATGATGTGGACTTTAATTTCGATTTTATGGTTAACTATTTTCCTACAAACAAGGACCTTCACTCATTCTTTGAAGGTGTCCATGAATTTGCACAACCGACAATAGAGACACGAGAAGTAGAAAATATTCACAAAGCTATGCCTTCTACCTCTGAACAAATGGCCAGTATTCCAATTGATACAGATGCAGCATCAAGGAATCCTCCCCTTAATGTTGATGTTCCAACCTCTACGTCATCTGTGATTGAACCTTTGATGACTCATACCTCCCAGCCTCCGTTGAAGAGAATAAGACATGATCTGAGCCCGGGGGTACTAATTCGAGAACAGACCTCACCAATTTAGCCGACAATCACAACACAACATTCTACACCAATCAATCAGACTCAAGAAGGACCCAACACAATATTTGAAGCAGGGGGCTCTTCAGCTCCTGGAGGTTCCTCCCCACCAAGGTCATCACATGACATTGCCTCTGTGAGGCTTGTAAGGGCCTTGGCAGCACAAGAAGCAACAGGTCTTCCTCCTCATGGTAAAGGCATATCAATCGAGGAAGGCAACTCAGAGGGAAATGAACCATCCAATTTAGAGCTCAAGGTCAAGATTGGAGTTCTAAAGCAAACAATCATTGAGAAAGATGTTTTGATCGGAAAACTTGATGTTCGAGTGATAGATCGTGAAGCTGATGTCAATTCCAAGTCAACGCAGATAACTGATCTCCAAACTCACCTGGGAGCATTAATTGTATGCTATTATGACTTGAAGAACAAACTTTATGAAGAATTTTGTGATAAGCTTAAGTCATCTGTTGATCAGCCTGTAGTGTCTTAAGGTTTTCCTAGTGTCCCGATCTAGCCTCCTCTAAATGACTATCCTATGAATCAACCACCTCCCAAAACCACACAAATTGTTGATCGATTCGAAACTGAGCCTGTCAATGCCAACACATGAATCACTATCAAGCAAGCTAAAATAAAGGTCACTGCTGAGAAGAAACAAGGTTTTCTCTTCATGAGGAACACTGATGAGAACTGTAGTAGAGACCAGCATCAACTCATAGTGACTGATATTCAAAATGGAGGTTCGATGACACGTTTGGCAATCGATCAGGAATTAAGATGTGGGGATATCATGCTGACTTAAATATGTGGTTAGTGAAGAGGAAATTTGTTGCTCCTGAATACTACAAAAATACACAAGATTTTTGTTACTGGACAAAAATCGATCTTACAGAGCTTTCAAATGCTCCTTTCCACAATCCCTCCAAGGATCCTCAGGCTAAAAATTTCAAACTCTTTCTAGAAAGATAGGTAAAAGAGAATTTTTTCAGGGATGAAGACTGCAGGATCTCTAGTTAGAAAATAAATGGATGTGCTAGATCATCAAACCAACGAGCCAATGAAGATAGTGTTGTGGCTTGCTACTAAACAGCTAAAAGAAATCCCAATTCCTCAACATTTTCAAGATGGATATCTGGATCAGATGGAATTTTGGGCTTTTGATGAGGCCACAACCACTGTAGTTACCAAGTTTTCCGACAACGACACTATCCTTCGACTTGTTGAAGCTAAAGATCTTCTAAGGTTCAGAGAAAGAGATATCCACACCTTGTCAAAACATCAAGTAATCTGCAAAACCAAAATCATGGAGGCAGTTGCTAAGGAGTTCAATGGAATGGTTACGAAGATAATTGACAATAGGATTTGGATTGGGGCGATGGGAAGATCGGATGTGAGGTTCCTAGAGATTCCAAGATAAAAGAAGACTGAGCTCATGCTAGCCAAAAACCAAGGGGGAGATTGATAGGCCATAAATAAGTGGTTTGGACTAGGAAATCATTTATATAAGTCTTATGGGGTCTTGATTATATATTTTATGTGTTTGTGTTTGTTTATGGCTGAGTTGGGGTTCACGGCCGTAAAAGTGTGTTCGGTCGTAAACCCAGTTTACAGCCAGTCTATTGCTTATATATATTGTCAGAGTCTGTCAGTGTACAGTGACGTGTCAAGAGTGTTTGCGGTCAACTATGTGTTTCTTAAGGTATACTAGACGTTTTTTGCTTATAAACGTGTGCATTGGTTGATCATCTTCTTAATCTACTCATTTCTTACTTGTATTTGTTCTTATTACTGGTTTGGATCATTGGACTGGGACCTTACAAATATATGTGCTAGCTGACTTGTGGCTCAAAGTATCAGCGACAACATTCGCTTTCCCTAAGTGATAAAGAACCTCAAAGTCATAGCCTTGACCACGTCAAGCCATCTATAATGTCTCATATTCAGATTCGGCTGATCCATGAGATATCTCAGACTCTTGTGGTCTGTGTAGATGGTATATCGGACCTCATATAGAAAATGTCGTCAAATCATGAGGGCAAAAAATATTGCCCATAACTCCAAATCATGCGTCAGATACTGAACCTCATGTGACTTCAGTCGCCTAGAAGCATACGTAATGACTCTCCCTCACTACAAGAGCACTGCCCTAGACCGGTGATAGAAGCATCATAATATACAACAAAATCCTCCATGCCCTCTAGAAGGGTCAACACCAAGGACTCATATAATTTCTGCCTCCTCGTCTCTAACGCAACTTGTTGCTTAGGCCCCTAGCAAAAATCCATTCCCTTCCTTGTCAAACGAGTAAGAGGTACAACAACCTTGGAAAAATCCTAAATAAACCTCCATAATACCCGGTAAGCCCATAAAACTCTTGATCTCCGAAGAAGACTTCAGGATCTTCCCCTACATAACTGCCTCTATTTTGGTCGGGTCGACCAAGATCCCATTTTGGTTATCGAGGTGTCCCAAGAACTGGACCTCCCATAACTAGAACTCACACTTTAATAGCATGGTATTAAACCTCTCCCTCCTCAAAACTCCCAGTAGCTCTCGAAGGTGCTCCTCATGCCGCTCCTTAGTGTTGGAATAGACCAAGATATCATCAATAAAAACAATGATCGAATGATCGAGCATTGGCCTGCATACCTGATTCATCACATCCATAAATATTATCAGTGTATTGGTGAGCCTAAATGACATCAAAACGAATTTATAATGACTATAACGAGTTCAGAACATTGTCTTCTCCACGTCCTCCTCCTTGACTCCGATTTGATGATACCCTGACCTCAAATCGATCTTGGAGAACCAAGATGCTCCCTATAGCTAATCGAAGAGATCATCAATCCATAGAAATGGGTAATGGTTCTTCACCATCAACTTGTTCAACTCCCAGTAATCAATTCACATCTGGTGTAAACGATCTTTCTTCTTGACAAAAAAAATCAGCGCTCCCCACGGAGAACTGCTATGTCTGAAAAACTCTTTGCCCAACTGCTCATGAATCTGAGAGGATAACTCCTACATATATAGTGGAGCTAATCGATATGATGCCTTAGCAATCATCGCTACACCAGGGATTAAATCGATCATGAACTCCACTTACCTTGCGGGAGGCAAGCCATGTAATTCCTCCTGAAATACATCTGGAAACACTCTAACTACATGCACATCTGAAACCAAAACCCCTTTCTCTACCCAAATATCAACATATATGCAAGATAACCCATGCACCTATGTTGTAGATGTTGGGTTTTGAGCGTTCTAACACTCCTAAGTGTACATGCAACCCTAAATACCTTGGATCTATGTTTTCTCTATTATACATGCAAATAAGAACTTTCCAAGGTATTATCCTAATCTAGCATACAAAACAATAAATATAACAAGATAGAATACATACCACTTTGATGTAGAAAGTCTTCATGAAGCTTGAGTGCCTAGTTCCCCAAGTGTGACACCTCAAATGGTTCACACAACACCATATACACTTGGCATAACTTGAGAGAAATCTACACTTCATGAAATCGGCTAGCCCTTCATATTCACACACTAGTGGCCGATTTTTGTCAAGAATAAGATCTTTATATATTGTTACAATTAGGGTAAACCCTAATTGTCATGACTTTCCATTTCCTTGGATCCATGGGTTCAAATACACCATGGAGCATCCATGGACCATCCTATGGGTTTTAGCCCAACTTGATTATCCATGGAGCATTAGCCCACTATACAAGTATGGGTGATTTACACAATCAACCCATATATTTAATTAGTCTTCTTTTGATCACTTAATTAATCCTAGATTAATTCTTGATCAATACTAATTAAATAATCTTATTATTCTTATTATTAATATACTAGAACTTATAATATATTAATAACCATAAGTGTCTTATTTCTCTCATTATAGTCTATCCAAGTTCATGATGCCATGCAACCCAAATGGACCATGTCGGGTCGGGTCAAGTCTTACCAATTATAGTTATGGACTTAGACATTAATCCAACAGTCTCCCACTTGGATAAGTCTAAAACTATTATTGCATAAGAATTCAAGAACCGACTGGCAATCGTAGCTCTCAAAAGCTTTTGTCGAACTCTGACCTTGTAGATGAACTCTGACCTTTTTCAATGACTTGTCCATTAGATAAGGGATCATATATTCCTCCATTCTAGATATCATATGGACTGAGACATGGATTATAATCATTCTCTCTGTCCATTTGTTGTTTCCCGATTTCCGATATATGACGACTGACTAATTGAACAAATCAAATCAGTCCTGGCTCGGCCGAGCACTTCCAGTTGTCATCATCAAATCATCAAGGGGCCCATAGATATCGCTTTTATCCCGAAGGTAAAAGGAATGGATAAACTTCGACTCATATGGCTTGTTCTACTACTTGTTGAATCATACACAAAGGCATGTTTTATAGCACCGAGTTACCGAATGCGTTTTCGTGCAATCAATGTACTATCAACTCATAGTAACAACTCATATCTCTACGTTTGAAGAATATAAGATATTATCGTCTCATGATCACTCGGGATAAAATCCATGAAGTGATTCCAATGAGCGCGAGTTGAATCCAATACTCAGAACTTATGAGCACTCATGAGTGTTGTAGCCCTTTTTCCAACACCTTAGACCTCTACAAGCCAACCCATGACAGTCTTAATTCATATCTACTTCCAACATATGACCGACTGTGGATGGTTTGAATAACTTATTCATTCCGGAAGAATAACCTAGTTTATTCGGGAAGTCAAAACATGCAAAGTGAAACACAATAATAATTGAATCCAATATGGTATCAAAACCTATGAACATAAATAAAACACCTTTTATTTATCACCATATGATTACACATTATTCATTGTATACTGTTTCAGCTATCAACTTTATTCTTGAATTTAAAACAACAGTTGTCCCATGCTCCAAGCACGTACACTATGTTTTCTAAACACTAGTCATGCCACACACCAAGTATGCATACTATGTTTGTCTATGATCTTTACTTTGTGAACTAGATCAATTGAACATAACTTCAATGATTCTCTTTTCACACTCCCAAATCCTTACTGCAAATGCAAGAATTCCAAATTCATGCCATTTACTGAAATCTGTTAGATTCTAAACTTATATGCATTGATCCTCTTGTAATGATTATGCACAAAGTCAGAAAGACTTGACAACAATCATTACAGAGTATTCCAAAGGAGATCAGCTCCTTGGAAACATCCTTCTTGCATTAAGTTTCCTAATCTTAAACAGATTGAAAATTCTAACTTTGAAACATTTCCAGATTCCATTTTGACTATCACTTCTGAACAAGAGTTGCCTCCTTACAGACTATGTCAATATGGTCCTTCCAGAATTATCACTATACTTCCAACTGTCCTTGAGCATCCAATCTTTGGTAAACTTTAGATTGTCCTCGACAATTGTTTAATCCTTTTAGTCATATCCAGTTCTAAACCTTTTCCCTTCTTAATGCCCCAGGCATTTGGAAAATTTTAGAAAGGATGGATATAGCACATGTAAACTATCCTATATCCGAAGCATATGGGACACGATTCATGATGTCTCACATATAGACTAAACCAGTCTTTTGCTATAACATTTCCATTTCAATTTGCCAAGTTCTCATAATTCAGATTATGAAAAGGGATGCCGTAATCACAATCGAATTTTAGAACGCAAATAATGGACTCATATACAAAATTTCCTTATGTTGAGCCATTCCAACATGAAATTCATATATATCCTTGACTAAATGATTAAAACCTCACGATCTAAGCTTATAGATTTGAGATGAAGTATAATTTCCTCTCCCTTAATTATAGCAAAACAACTCTTTCCCAATTGAAACTTTTGTTTTCTATAATTAAAATTGCTAGCTTGCAATACTTATCATAATTATCATGCTCCCACTAACATGATGATTATTAGCATAACACTTATGCTCCCACTAGCTTTGACATGTACTCAGAAATCAGCTGACTTTCTTACCAAAGTTTAGATTTCTGATACTAGATTGTTTTGATAAAACTTTATCAAAATCATACACCTTCCCTTAGATAGCACACTTGTGTGTCTAAACAATTATGAAGAGGGATGCCGTAATCATAATGGTTAGACCTTTTTGCCACTTCTCACAAGTCCAAGTTAGTGTGCCGGTAAACCACACACGCTCCACTAACGAATTTGAGAATGCAAATATCACAATTGCTATCTAAGATAAAATCTACTTAGTGAAAGTGTTTCCTCACCATCATTTTCATGAATCGGAGAGAAACCTTATGACACTTAGATTTAATGGTGTATGTGTTCTTATCCATGTGAATTGTCAAAACCATAGACACAAGACAAGGATAATGACAAATCCACACTCATATGGATTGAACTCAATCTTAATTTCTTGCCACCTGGCAGCTCAAGGGCCTGCCATTTCTTCCAAGTTGTTGTGCAACTAATTGAGAACTCTAAGAGCTCATATGCAAAGCCAACTTTTACTGGAATGGGCACAGAATATGTCAACACGATAGGTTATAAACGTCAAGTCGTGTGCTAATGAAGAACTTCAGGTTTTATTCTTGATTAGTTCTTGAGACTTTCAACACCTTTAAGACTCCCACTGTCCTCTTGACATATAAGACTTTCTTGTCACTTATTCAAGAGATAGTGTGGATTCTAATCAAGACAAACATTTCAAAAAATTGGCCTAAGTTGGTCTTTGTTTTATCCAAAACATCACAACTTACCAATTTCAAATGTACAAGAGTAAAAAACTTTTACTCTAACATTTGACAAGTGTTTTAAACCTTCTTTAAGACATGTCACTCAAGTTACAATCTTGGAGTATGACTCTAAGACTTGTATTGGAACGAAGTATGACTCATCTTCTTGATTTAACCATTTCAACAATTGAAGTTCCTCTTCTTAGTCATAAGAATACACTAAGATTTCCTTAGAGAACTAACTTTGATATGGTTTCTTAATCATTAAAATGATCACAAAAAACTGATACTAAAGTACTCTCCCATCTTTTCAGATTTGAAAAACTTTTATCCTTCTGCCTAAGTTGATTCTTCTTATTCGCTCTACCTTACATTGAAACTTTTCCAATGTCTCAGAATTATACTTTTGCCTGTAAGTATAACCATATTTACTAAGCTTTAGTAAATTATGACAAATAATCTTATCGATCTTTTGTGGTGGACTTAATCAGTGCACAAGAATGTGTACTCGATCCCTTAGTCCTTTACTTGACTCACACATCCATGTGACCGAGTAATTAGTCTTACTTTTTCCAATACTTGAAAGCTCTCATTCATCATGCTATACAACTTGCATGATTCCAAGTTCCGGTCCAATTGAAGCTTGGGTTATGAGAATCTTTCCTTATTTGGTAAATTTAGACATTACCACAAATGAAAGAATCAATTTCATATTTCCACTCTTGCTATTAATGGAATCATATAAACAACAATTTTTCCTCAAATGCCATTGTAAGGATATTTTAAAATAAATAAAATCGAAAATTTTCTTTTATTTTAAAACTTTGCGGAAAAACTTATCCTTACAATCCATATGAAAACTTGTTGTTATCTATTCCTAAGCAATATCTCATAACTCCTAAGAAGTAGCTCAAGAATCCGATCTTCAAACTACGCGATAGAAATCCATCTACGCGATCAGATTCAGCATATTCTTTCTTTAAGTTCCTTTAGTTTTCTTTGATTCTTAAAACATCAACATGTGACCCAATCACATCATGTAATAAGAATCTCATAATAGAAACTTAGCAGAGTTAGATAGTGGACTTTACCTAAAGTAGAGTCAAACTTATTGACTTTAACACCCTTAGGTAAATTAGCAGATTCACAACCAATGCCCCTTCCTTTGGCAATATAAACATATGGACCCTTTGATGATGGTACACGGGACTATCACCGACTTAGTTTTTCTCTTTACCATTTGGTCAACCGAGTTGACTATGGCCGATCCCTTTCCATTGGGAAGAGAAATGTTTTTCTGGATTTCCTGTGTCACTATTGTCAATGTCCATCAAGTTTTAAGGAAGTTGATCTTAACAAATAGATAAGATCATTAAGGGTCTTGTCATAGTCTGTTTCATAGGTGTCCCAAAGGAACTCACTATGTGACTTAGAAAGTGATTGAACTACCAACTTTCTCAAGACTTTGACACCCAACTCTCCCGGCTTGTCAATATGTGACTACATCTCCAAGACATGACCACACCTAGACCTTGCCTTGCCAATTGGGCTTGAGTGACCTTGAACTTGTGGGTTGGGGAGAATAATTGGAGGAGGTGAATGAAGTATGATTTCCAAGGGACATCATCTTCATTTAGGAAAGCTTGTTTCAAGAGATTTGGGAAGATCATAAATGTCTAAACCAGACATCTTTTGGGAGATATTCAAGATAGTTGATTTTAAAGTCCTTAATATGACATCCAATCTGAAATATTAAGGCTAGGACCCAACAAACTATTTTATAACTTAGAAGAGGTATGCCGTAATCCAAGCTATAAAATATTTGAAGGTAGGTGAATGACGATTCACCAATTTCCACCAAGATAAACGAAATGTATTATTAGGTTTTAATTGGTTTTGAAACTCCTAGATCTTTGAGATTCATTGAACTGTTCAATGGCATGTTTCAATCTCGATTGTGCCCTTCAGGTTTTGTAACTGGGATGCCGAGGATCACAAAACAAGATGTGAAGTAACCATGCAAATTACTTGGTACCCTTAAGTGTTTACCACTCAATCGATGTGCCGGTTAACCACACACGCTCCATCGATACTAAGATAAACATTAAGTTACCCTTTACCTACCTTGTTAAATACGAGTTAGTGTGCCGGTTAACCACACACGCTCCACTAACCGACTTAAACAAAGTGCAAAGTGTAATTTCATGGATTAGCACCTTATTCACATTTTCCTAAGTAACTAAGATTGGGTATTATTAAGAGTTTAGTTACTTAGTATTTATCATTAATACTTTTAATGAAGGGAGAATTAAAGTCTTGTCAAACCCGTTCGGCTAACGACCCTCCACCAGTCAAGCAAGCGGTGGGTGAGAGTGGACACCCATTAAGTTGTCATTTTATAGGCAACAACCTTATACCCACCTTATAGACTGGCTTCGTGAATGAGGCGTACTAGCGGTAAGACTGACTTTACTCTTATACATATATATATTATTAACTTATAATATTATAAAGTATAAGGGTTGAATTTTAACTCTTTAAAATTCTAAGGGCTAACTTGGAATTAAAGTATTCATAAGTGAAAACTTTACAAATTCCAAAACTTGAGGGCAAGTTTTGAAACTATTCAAAACTAATTAATTCCATAACTTATGTGTTTAAAGTAGTTTTAATCCAAAAACTCTTCAAGTTCCATAACTTGAGGACAAGTTATGGAAGACTTTAAACTAGTAAAAGAATTAACTTTTCTTTATTTTATAACTTATGGAATTAATTAAGGTTACACTTTTTTTTAATTTATTATTTAATGAAGAGACTCTTGGTCCTCTATAACTTGAGGACAAATTATGGAGTCATAACACCATTTAATTAGAACTAGACTCTTCATTTTTGTAACCTTTGCCAACTTTTATGAGTTTTATGAAACTTAAATGTGACTTTTCATATAACTTGAGGACAAGTTACAAAAACACATTTTAGAATCAACTCTTAGATTAATTTGGATTGAAAAGAACTATTTCACTCAACTTTCTATTAATCTAAGCAACTCATACGAACAAGATAATTCAAATCAAACTTTTTGATGTAATTAGTCTAAACCTTAAACTAATACAAAACATGAATCTATTGACAATTATCTTTGAAATTAGATTAGCATGAACATTACCACATCAAAAACAAGTTTATAAGTTCAAAAACATCTTAGGGTAATGTTCCTAGTCCAATTCCAGCCAAAAAAAGTCGAATTTATGCTGTCTGGGGTTCCAACTCGCCGAGTGCACGAACCAACTCGGCGAGTTGGATGCATTTTGCCTTGGACTCGGCGAGTCTGCTAGGCAGACAACATCAAAACTCGTTTTTTCAGCTCCTTTTGCAAGTATAACAAGAAAACAAGCCTAGGCTCTGATACCACTATTGAGTTTTCAGCATTCTAACACTCCTAAGTGTACATGCAACCCTAAATACCTTGAATCTATGTTTTCTCTATTATACATGCAAATAAGAACTATCCAAGGTATTATCCTAATCTAGCATACAAAACAATAAATATAACAAGATAGAATACATACCTCTTTGATGTAGAAAGTCTTCATGAAGCTTGAGTGCCTAGTGCCCCAAGTGTGACACCTCAAATGGTTCACACAACACCATATACACTTGGAATAACTTGAGAGAAATCTACACTTCATGAAATCGGCTAGCCCTTGATATTCACACACTAGTGGCCGATTTTTGTCAAGGATAAGATCTTTATATAGTGTTACAATTAGGGTAAACCCTAATTGTCATGACTTTCCATTTCCTTGGATCCATGGGTTCAAATACACCATGGAGCATCCATGGACCATCCTATGGGTTTTAGCCCAACTTGATTATCCATGGAGCATTAGCCCACTATACAAGTATGGATGATTTACACAATCAACCCATATATTTAAGTAGTCTTCTTTTGATCACTTAATTAATCCTAGATTAATTCTTGATCAATACTAATTAAATAATCTTATTATTCTTATTATTAATATACTATAACTTATAATATATTAATAACCATAAGTGTCTTATTTCTCTCATTATAGTCTATCCAAGTGCATGATGTCATGCAACCCAAATGGACCATGCCGGGTCGGGTCAAGTCTTACCAATTATAGTTATGGACTTAGACATTAATCCAATAGTAGATACTGTCGAGCCCTGGTAGTAGAGAAAAAGGCCGATCCAACCCCGATATTCTCACCATAAATAGTTAGTTCTCCCCCACTTGGAGTTCGAACTACCACCTGCTACCCTTAACAATCTACCATGGCACTAAACCTGCTCAACCAGTCAATCCTTACTATGACACATACTTCCTCCATAGGGATAAGGATCAAATCGATTGGGTAAGACAACCCAAAAATCTCAAAGGTACAATTCTAAAAAACGATCAATGAAGAAACCTCATGTTCGTTGGTGATGGAAACTCATAACGAGCAATACAACTCTCCTCGCGACGTGTTAAAAATCCTACTGAAGGACTAGGACACAAAGGATCAACTCACACCCGAGTCAAAAAGCACAAGATCAGGTAAGGAGCTTACTAAGAATGTACCTAACAGAAATATATTCATAAGCATACAATAAAATAATTTGACAAAATCATAAATGAAAACATACCAGTAATGATGTTCAACACCGCCCCGACATCATTTCCATGATATGAAAAGTACGACGTACCCCTGGCCTTCGGGGCCTCAGCTCTCCCTTGTTGCCTATCCGTAATCCAAAGAGTAGTCAGAGCCAGTGTCTGCATCAACTTCACAGTAAGAAATGGACAATTGGCCTTCACATGGCCAACCTGATCATAGTGGGAACAAATCCGGATGCTCAGCAGTAGAGCCTGCCGATGACAGTCCCTCACAAAATGTCTCTCCATGCCATAATTATTGTACACTATCGATGATCAACCTACTCCCTCATGATCCCTCTTGCACTTGCCACAAGTGCGGCTCCTCTAACCTCTAGATCATGAATCAGGGGGCTTGAACTGCTTTTCTACCGGATGTGATTAAACCGGGGTCTGCCTCTCCTCTCTAGTATATGTCTCAATCTCAATCTCCCTCTTTTGAATGAAAGACTACATCTCGGAAAGGGAACTGTACCGTCGAGTAGACGTAGACTCCATGATCTCAGTCCTGAGAATGCTCAAGTAACGGGACATCTGAACCTACTCCAAAGCAGCATACTCATGGAAAAATAGAGCTCTTTGTGTGAATATCTTGGTGATCTCCATTAATGACTTACTCCCTCATGAGCCCTCCTGCACTTGCCACAAGTGCGGCTCCTCTAACCTCCAAATGGTGAATCAGCGGGCTTGAACCACTTTGCTATTGGTTTT
Organism: Lactuca sativa; assembly: GCF_002870075.4. NCBI lineage: Eukaryota > Viridiplantae > Streptophyta > Magnoliopsida > Asterales > Asteraceae > Lactuca > Lactuca sativa. The sequence goes on along the minus strand of NC_056630.2, from coordinate 196,284,750 downwards.
GATTGAAACGGGGTATGCTTCCCCTCTCTAGTATATGTCTCAATCTCAATCTCCCTCTTCTGAGCAAAAGACTGCATCTCGGAAAGGGAACTGTACTGTTGGGTGGACGCAAACTCCATGATCTTAGTCTTGAAAATGCTCAAGTAACAGGACATCTGAAACTACTCCAAAGCAACATACTCAGGGAAAAAGAGAGCTCTTTGTTTAAATATCTTGGTGATCTCCGTTACTGACTTTTTCATCTACTTCAGCGATAGATAATCTTGGGCTAATCTCTCTCTCTCTCTCTCTCTCTCTCTCTCCACCAACGACACATACTTAGTGTAGAACATCTTCGAGAACTACTCCCATTCACTACAACTTTCTTCACAGGAGAATAAGCATTGACACCATCTTCCACCAATCCTTCGCCCTCAAACGAAAAAAGTTCATGGCATACCTGACCTTTTGGTCCTTCGGACACACACATATGAATAAATAGCCCTCCACGTTAGAAATCTTCCTCATAGTCATAATCTAGTCCTTGACCCCATCAAACTCTAGGGGCTTCGTATTTCAAAAGTCCTGGTACTGGAATGACCCTCTCCCCTAAATCCCTGCAACAACTACAACTGTGGTAGCTACAACAGCATCAACCTCAGTCACAGCTGCGTAATGCTTAACGAACACCTTAATTGTCATGGTCTTGATAGACCCAAACACCTCCTGGATGGCACCACGAATAGCCTCAGCTGCCTCAATGGAGATCAAATTGTGAATGTCATGCTATAAAATCTTAGTTATATACAACTATGATGCACATAGTAAGCAACTACAGTAATGATGTTAACTCCATCTATTCATACAAGAAATTCTCATAGGCTATTAGACATCATACATCAGGAAATTCTATCATGCAATCCTTGAAGATCCCTAGCCTACTACTAGCATGTATTTATATCATAATCATCATAAGCATATAATAGTGTGGGTATCTAAGGGTATACTTTCTTGCTCCAGCTGATCGTATACATCTCATCCTTCCTTGGGTACTTTCGAAAAAAATTCTGAAAATACTTTTGAAAACATTTACGAAATCCTTAGCTTGAGTGTAGATTCACATGAATGCTTATCTAATTCTCTTAAACCATGGTTCTGATACCAACTTGTAACATCCCAAAAATCAAGGTAAAATTTTTATTTTTTAAATCAACCTAAAAATCATAAGTGTTTACAAAATATAGTTTCCAAATGTCATAAACAAGAATCAGAGAGTCCTAAATCAAATCTCATAAAAATTCGGGAGGATGTGCATAATCAATGCTTTGCCTTTCTCTTGTCCTCTGAAGTACATAAAACCATAAACGTCAACTTATAAACCAAAACATAGTGAGTTCCCCTAAAGTACCACATACATAGCTAAACAGATACACATAATGCATGTTGCGCCCACAGTCTCTCAACTAGATTTGCCTGTTTATACAGTCCCCAGAATGGATTGCCCCTGGCTAACAATCTCCCGAATGGATTTCCCTTGGCCCAAAGTCTCCCGACTGGATTGTTACTGACCCTTATCATGTCGACAAGCACATTAAATAAACATATAACTAGCACACACAGGTAATTATACAGATCTACCAGTCTAACATCTAATTAGCATACACAGGTAATCTTATTGATCTACCAATCTAGCATATCATCATCCTATAAATAAGACCACATACTCTAATTCGCCAACATTGGTGCCTTTCACCTACAAGTATAGTGAGGAAAATTCACCTCATAATTTGGAATGTAGCCGTATAGATCACTGCTCTAACTCTGTCTCTAATGGTCACATATACAATAAAAAGGGAGGTAATCTCAAAATACTATTCAAATTACCCAAAATGCCCCTAAATCAAACTTGGTTAAACCCCTGGTCAAAGGTCAAAAGTCAAAAAGTTAAAGGAAGTTAACATAGACTTAGTGCGCCTTGCGTACTCAGTCACTATGCTTAGCATAATGGATCCTTTCTTAGTTACAAGGCTCTAGCCTGGGACGTGTAGCATACCACCATGTATGCCCAGTGTATGCGACCGGTTCCATTTTCCCCATTAAGTGCTTATTCGATTAAGATCTCACGTCCAAAGCTAAGATCTAGTCCCAAATATCATTCTAACTCCTAAATTTTCCAAATTTATGACTCTTCAAGGCTAGAAGAGGTCCAAAAACCAAAACCCTAACTTAATACACAAACCAAAGCACCATAACTCTTACATGAAGGGAAGAAAGAGACAAAGACCACATTTTTATGGTTCCTAGAAATCACAATCTTCTGAAAGGACAACTCTTATGGTTTAGAGTAAGCCATACTCATGAATACCAACACAATGGGACCAAAATACATAGAATCTTAAGATCTAGAAAGATCTAAGGAAAACATTCATCAAGTTCCAACGTTTATACCTTGAACGGATGTTTGAGGGTGAGATACTTCTGGATCTAAGTTGCATTTGGCTTCCAAGATGATTTAACACCTTCACAAGCACAAAGAACACACACATTTCAAGCTCAAAATCACATACCAAGGAACTAGGGTTTGTAAGGGACGTTTTTGGGAGATGGAGGTTGGACGTTGAAAGGGTTTTTAGAGTCAAGGATGCCTAAATAATGCTCAAAAACTTAAAATTAGGGTGTGCATACCTGCTGAGTACGCCTAACATACCCCTAAATATGCCCAGCATACGCACATGAACCCGCGATTCCTTTAATGATCTACGTCATACATAGAACCCAATTACGCATGACATAAGGCCCAAATTGTAACAATTTTATACCTTTTAGTGTAAAAAGGAAAATACCTAATTGCTAGGTGTTAGAATATATATATATATATATATATATATATATATATATATGTGTGTGTGTGTGTGTGTGTGTGTGTGTTTTAGACTAGATTAGAAGACTCTAGTTCATATTGTGCTAAGAAAAATACGTACCGACCTTTTGAGGTCTGTGGTCTTCTAAAAATCAAATAGTATGTGAAGGATAATGTCTACGTATGGTATGTGTGGTGCAGATATAAGACACTAGAAGATTTGTAGACAAAAAATAAATACCAACCAAATGTCAAGACTGTCCAAAAGTTTCATCTTGGTGGCACGCCGAGAATGGTTTTATATCACAATGAAAGAAGAATGTAGCTACTTTTGATGAAGAACTTCACTAATGATTTGTATTTATTTGATATCTACTGCCAAGAAAGGTTTTATATCATGCTAAAAGCAGATTGTAGCTGTTTTCAAGTATGTTCATCTTCAAGGGATGTATCAAGTGGTTGCTTTGCTGCTCTTAGGGTGTGATTATGAAAGAGGAATCCTACTTTGGATTCTCATAATTTGTTTCACTTGCTAGAACACACAAGAAAAAGTCTACAAGGGTATGTATTTTGTATGGACGAACTTAGTTGCAATAGATTTGATTGAACTTGGATCGTCTTTTGGATTTTGAGATTATTTGTTATTGCTTCTTATGTGCCTTTGTGTCCTTTTGTATCCTATAACCCAATAGTGGTATCTAAGCCTCTAGTTCACATCTTTTTCAATTCGATTTCTAGTCTGTTTTGTGTAAATATATTTGCATGAATGTGGATTGATTAGGTCAGACCACTATAAATTTTAAAGTCCTTCATAAGCATTTTACAACTGAAATCAATTATGGATTAAGAATAAATCATTTCTGCCAAGTATACACGTAGTGTCGCCTATTTGTTTATGGTGTGTAAGTAGCTAGAAACCTGAACCCTAATTTGTGGAATGCGAAGCATATCTCCCTGGTTTGGAATGAGTGTTCACACATGGAATGCAACACATTGTCTCTGGTGTGTGACACATGTTTACTATTTATTCACATAAATGAACATTTTAAGCTTTCTAAACTAATTATGCTTTGGTCACATTAATAAATCCGAATCAGATTAATAAAATTTAATGAAAATTTGATAGTTTTACAAATATTGATTATCACCTTGCTTGTTGGTTTTAATTTGTTTAATTATAGTTATTAAGAAAGATAAATCTATGGCATTGTTGTTTAAAAGATCTCTTGCATTTGACATCATAGAAACAATTATATGTCAACTTGCTTTAAATTTTATGGTTATTTATTTAATCTAAAAGTTGTAATCCAAGTTTGCAATAATTATGTGGCTTGAATTGTGTGACACCCCAAAACCGGAACGGCGGAAACGTTCTGGGGTGGAGGACGTCATGTTTAGTATCACAACACATGCATCATAGTAATAAAAGTAATAAACAACCATTTCATTAGAAAGAAAGTGCTTACAAAGTATGTGTTCACAAAACATAAAGTACATAAGCAAATAACAAAACAAGACATGAGGCTATACTGATCCATCTTCTGAATTCCCAGTGTGAGTACCTGTCTACTAGTTTCCTGAGAATACAAGTTATTTTGAAAGTGTGTATAAACAATTAAGCTGGTGAGTTCATAAGATTTTAGTGATGTAAGTACGTTGTAGAAAGCTTAATAAGTTGTAGTAAATTGTAAGTTTTGTTTTTGAAAAGTTCGCTTGTTCCTCCGGAAAATCCTATATTTCCTGCTTTGATGAAAGATAAGTAAAAATGACTCTACAATCCTTTCTATGAGTACTAAATGGATACAAGTTATATAAAACTCAGAGTAAACAATAAATCGATTGTGTGTATCTGCCATAAGCCCACAACCAAACAAGGAACAAGGAATGAGGCGGATGGCACACATCCTATTGGTTGTTAGATCATTGTTGTATATAACCTTGGTGTATTCACTTGGTACTCACGGAGTTAACTGTAATAGTTCCTTTAAATTTGATGAAAAGACTCTTTAAGAAAACCCTTATTTCTTATAATAAAATACTAACCATAGTGGTGCCTTCTATAATCACTTAGTTTATACTAGCTATATATAATCTAATATCAAACAGATAGTTAATTGTGTGAATCTGCCCTAAGCCCACAACCAAAGAAGGAATAGGGAATGAGGCGGAAGGCACACATCCAACTACCTATCGGGTATTAATTATATATACCCTGATGTATAAACTAAGGTATTATAGAGTTAACCACCTAAGGTCCTTTAAGCTTATACTTGGTTTAATAAAATGGATTAAATCCTTTACTGGTAAGTTTCTAGTTTTGTACACCAAATGTTCTATTTGAAAAGTATGTTTTGTACTAGAAAAATGTGCATTGAATTAGTGTCCTATGACCTGACCCATACCTGGTACCCCTTATGATGACTTAATGTATACAGAACATATATATAACAATGATCGAATGGATAATAGGTTGGGTGAATCCGCTCTAAGCCTACAACCAAACAAGGAATAGGAAATGAAGCGGAAGGAACACATACTATTACATGTCGGATCCTATTAGTATATATCCCTTGATGTATACATTAAGGAATCATAAGGTTAGCATTATGGTCCCTTTCTACTGAATGTACTAGAATCGACTGTTCTGATTGTCATTAGTAAAATGTAAGTTTTCCCTAGTTTATAACTATCTTGACTAGGAAATAGTTTGCATTAACCTTCAACTGGAACTGTCACTTTATGAAAGTAATGGGAAAATGAAAGTAATCAGTTTTCTTTTAAATTGACATCCTAGCATACTGATTTCCTTAAAACATGTTTGTTTTATTATGGTCAAAATGTGAAGGCTAGTACCCATACTATATGCTCTCCCTGTCAAGAGATTTTGGGAACCATGCACGACTTCCGAAAACCAATTGCTAGGCCGTGTAATCCACATTAAAGTTATGTGATCATGTATACTCAATTTAACTATCACCTTTTCTTTAGAACAATGAGTTGGTGATTCATTGGTAAAATTATATCCTGTATTTGTTCCATGCTATAGCATCTTAGTGTGTTCGTTCTGTTATCGTATCTTAGTATGTTCTCGTTATAGTATGAACTGAACCCCTAAACTATACCCCTTATAGTTTACTAGTATTTTACTTAAACTGTTATTGAAACGACTCATTTTACTACTACATTATGCTTGTGCTTTAGAAATGGAGTTTTGTTAAACTATAAAGTAGCATAACTTTAAAAGAGTTTTTGAAATGTTTTCATCACTTATAAAAGACATAAGCAATCTTTTGAAATACGTTTATAACAAAAATTTACACAATTATCATTGTGTTCAACTTGTATTCCCCCCCCCCCCCCCTCCCTTAAAATCATTTAAAACAGTTAAAAGATTCATTACGGGGTATGAACTCACCCGATGTGGGTGATTCAAACGAATGTGTGTGTAAGGATAAGAAGTTCCACGAATGAAGTCCCGAGACTTAACGAGTCCTAAATGACATATAATGGCATATATTGGTGTAAAAATAGTGTTTAAAGAAACTAACATGCTAGGAAACACCTTTAGGGACTAGGAAACACTTGAAGTGAAGTGGTGAATCACATGTGATTGATCAAGGGATAGTTCACGGACACAAATGGAGTTTACGGCCATGAGTTTACGGCCAAAGGATTTTATGGTCATAAACTCATGGTTAATCTTGCCAAAGTGTGTGTTTTAAGGTCCTACAACATCCATTAAGGGTTCAAGGTCAAAGGCTTGGACTTAGGAAGGGTTTGCGGCCAAAATGGCACACTTATAGGGGTTTACGGCGAAGGGAGATGCTCTTGGCCGTAAAATCGTTTTGTTCTTGCATTCTTGATGGTTTCAAGGCTCTAATAAGGTGTTTCAGCTAGATAACAAATTAAGGAAAGAGTACTTACGATATAGAGGCTTGAAAGGGTTGATTTCGGCCAAAAACACTAGTGTGTGTTCTTGGTGTTCTTGGTGAAAGTTGAAGATTTGAAGATCTAGTTAAAATGGATGTTTTAATGGATGAATCATGAGGGTGTTACGAGATAAAGAGATGTATCAATAAATCAGAGGAAGAACACTTACGTTTTTGATGATCTTAGATGACGAACTCCATGATACTTGAGAGAGAATTGGAAGTTCTTGAGGTGGAACTGAAATAATGAAAGAAAGTTGAAGGATATGAGACTATATGGAGGAATTTACGGCCAGCCTTGAGTTTACTACCGTAAACTCTTGTACCTTGGCCGTGAACATCTTTTTGATGATGCTTAGGCTTTGATGATGCTCAATGAATTTAGCAGGTACTTCCCAACACTTATTGCTTAGGTGTACTCGGCTAAAACTCCTTAGAATGACCTTTAACAAGGCTAGAAATCATTACTAATGAGTCTAACACTCATTTGAGTTGACCGACTGAGCTTTCAAAGAAAAACTTTTCGGGTTGTCACATCATCTCCCCCGTTAGATGGAATTTCGTCTCGAAATTAGCTTTCTTAGTTGTACTACTGGGGTTGTGCTCCTTTGATTTGTAGAATATCCATTCGTAGACCTTGCAACTTTGTCCTGGAGTTCATTATATGACTCATACTCGGTCCATCTATCATTACCTCATGTATACAAGTCGCATAGAATTAGGATTCGTAAGACGGTCGGTTGTGCGACTATGCACCAGGTCCACAACCAAACAAGGAACATGAGATAGGGCGGAAGCACACATCCTAAATCTGCATCATCATAATCATATACCACCCTTGCATATACACTGAATAGTGATAGGTGGGCTGTATTCATCCTTAGCCTCTGTGCTCGAACTTGGTCTGTTGGACGAGTGGTATTTCGTGACGGTCTGTGGAACATACGACGGCAAGGCTTCGGAGGACAAAGTACCCTTCACACGAGTACTTCGGGGTTTAGAATATGAAAGACAAAACTAAGGTTTAGGTCGGACAGTCAATACAAATGACGAAGGTTTCGTGAACTTTACGGTTGAGGCAATAAAAACATATGAACTTAGTATGGTGAGGACCATGCCAATTCATGACGAATGATAGTAACATACTCTTTACTGAACAAAGTTTTGGCCAATTTGAAAGAAACGTCTGTGTATACGATGACGTACTCCTAGTGTGTTCGACAATGTACTCTTTGTAACTGTTCTAGTGCTTTATGTTTTCCCTTTGATACTAACACTTCTACATTCGTACCGCGATGAGCGAGTACATGCAAATGGAAGTGTCTTGATAACTAGTATCGATAGTTTATACCACCCTCCCTGGTACCACTACGATTGTCTATCATATACAAGTTATGAATAATTAAGATGAATAAGATAGTCGACTGAGTAACTCTGCCTCAAATGCACAACCAAACAACGAACAAGAATTAAGGCAGAACCACTCGCTCTAAGTCCGCAACATCTTAGCTATGCACAACCCTGATGTATATGCTAAGCCATCATAGCTTCTCTGAACGGATCTTTTAGTTCTCTTGAATATTGTGACTTGTTTCAATAAGTGAGTTATTATAATTAATTTGAAGTGTTTTCCCCAAGTTTTAATCTAATATATAAATATTAATTAATTTTAAAAATAATTAACATTTCGAAAACGTACCGCTTCTCGAAGGCGACTCCAGGGTTGATTCTCCTACGGTGAACATCAAAATACGTCCATTCGCACCTGAGTTCTTTGTTATCGGGCAGTCCCTCTGGCAGTGTCCAGCTTCGCCACAGCTATAGCAGGCTTGGTTTTCTACAACTCCGGGGGCTTGGGAGATCGGTTGAGCCGGTGCCATGCAGAAACGGACTGTGTGTCCCTTTTTGTGGCAGTTCAGACACTACATTTCTGATGGGTTTTGGCCATAAGAACATCCTATGTGCTCATACAAACCCTAATGCTTGGATCTAGGTTTCTCTATTGTACATGCAAGTTATCCAAGACTATAAACCCTAGATCTAGCATATGACAATCAATATAACATATAATTAGGGTTTAGATCATACCTTGATTGTTATATAGTAATAACAATCCCAAATCCTTCTTCTATTGACTTTAGAAAGCTTAGAGTCACAAATGTCACTCCTCTAATGGTTCACAAACACCAAGAGCAAGAGGATGAAGAGGAGAGAGGATGGAGGCTGCCCTAAAATGTGTGAAACCCTAGAAGGATGCTTAGCCACGTTTTTGGGTCATAAGGGTTCTATATATAGTGAGGCTATTAGGATTATCTAACAAGGAAACCCTAATTTGGATGCTTAAGCCCTAAGCAACCCATGGGCCCCTTTCCTTAAGGCCTTGGACGATTTCCTTATGGGTTTCCCCATAAAATTCATCCACTCCTTAATACAAGGCAATCCAAGGCCCAATTGCAATTATCTTATAATTACAATTCCAGTTCCTTAAGTTTAATTAATCTCTTTTAGTCACAAAACTAATTACCAATTAATTATTGACTAATATTAATTAAACAATATGATTTCTTCTTTAATATATTATTCTCATAATATATTAATAAATCATATTTAATCCTTTCTCTCCATAATTCATCCTATCAAGTTGCTTTGGTGAAGGCAACCCAAAAGGACCATGCACCATCGGGTCAAGTACATACCAAAATATTTATGGACTTAGACACTAATCCAACAGTCTCCCACTTGGATAAGTCTAATAACTATTATGCGTATGACTTCAGATCCTGATCTGCAATCGTAGCTTTCCAAAGCCGCTGTCAACTCTGATCCTATCAGATACGCATGTCCTTTAGATAAGGGATCATATATTCCTCCATTCTAGATATAATATAAGACATGATTTCTAATCATTCTCTTTGTACTCTTTCTCGACTTCTGATTTATGACGACTGACTAATTGAACAAATCAAATTAGCCCTAGCCCGGCCGAGCATTTACGTTTGTCATCACTAAATCATCGAGGGGCCCAAAGATATCGCTTTTATCCTACTTTGGATAAAAGGAACGGATAAACTTTGATACAATGCTTTCTTGCACTTACTCACCAAATCACACACAACAATATGTTTTATAACACCAAGTTACTAGTGCGTTTACATATTATCAATGTGCAACCGATTTGCAAGATACAACTCACACATCTCGGTTTCAAGAATATAAGATGTTATCGTCTCACCAATCACTCGTGATACAATTCATGGAGTGATCCAAGTGAGCATGGGTTTAATCCAATGCTCAAATCATATTCATAAGCACTCATGAACGTTGCAACAAACATTTGCTTATGTCTAATACTCTTTTAGACATTCCACACACCGATTCATGACAGTCTTCATTCATACTTACTTCCAACATATGAACGACTGTGGCCCGTTCGAATAGTTTGACTGTTCTTAACCAATTAAATTATTCAGGAAGTCAAAACGTGCAAAGTGAAACACAAGAATAATACTAATCCCATATGGCCTCAACCCTTTGAGCATAAATAAAACACCTTTTATTTATCACCATATCGATTACTCATTATTTGTCGTTTCGGGTAATCAACTTCTTACTTAAATTATTACACTTGTCCTACGCTCTTAGCATGCACACAATGTTTACCTATGGTTCATACTTTGTGAAATAGATCAAATGAACACATTTCCAATCATACTCATTTCACAACTCCTAATCCTTTTTCATAAGTGAAAGAATATCGAATTCCTGCCACTTATGGAATATGTTAGATTCTAACATTTTATGCAATGATCCTTTCGTAATGTCACTGCACCAAGGTTACAAAGACTATTTCCAATGAAATTACAAAGTCCTCTATCGGAAATTGTTACAATACAATTCCTTAGATATGATGTCTCTCACTCAAAGTACATTCCTTTGAACATCCTTTTGCATAAAAGTTTCTAATCTAGTCATAGATTTTCAATATTCAATTCCCAATATGGAAACGTTTCCATATTTTCCATATGACAACTCATTCTTAATAGAATATTATCTATTCATAATAATGTCGATATGGTCCATCCAATATGGAAACATTTCCATATTTTCCAATACTATACTTCCAACTACTCACAAGCGACCAATCCTCGGCGAACTTTGGATTTTCCTTTGATAGTTGTTTAATTATCCTAGTCAAAACCAATTCTTGTCCTTTTTCCCTCTAAATGCGCTAGACATTTGGAAAATTTTAGAATGGTCAAATATTATAGCATTTGCAATCGATCCTATACCCGAAGCGTATGGGACACAATGCATAATGTCTTACATTTCTATTTGATGCTTTATCAATCTTCCGCCATAATATTTCATTTGCTATGTTCTCAAAATTCAAATTGTGAAGAGGAATGCGGTAATCATAATCAAAATCTTAAGAACACACTATATACCTTTGACTAAATTTATTAACATTCCACAACCTAAGCCTTTAGATTTGAAATGAAGCATAATATTCTCTCCCTTAATTATAGCAAAACAACTATTCCATCCTTACAACTTTGCAAAGAATGATTCTTGTTTTCTATAATTAATATTGCCAACTTGCAATACTTTCCTTAATAATCATACAATCATAACATTTATGCTCCCACTATCATGATGATTATTATGAACATAACACTTATGCTCCCACTAGCTTTGACATGTATTCAGAAACAGCTTAACTTTCAGAAAAACAATGCTTATTGAATTTCTTAAGTTCATGTTTCTAATACTTAGTGCTTTGATAATCTTTTATCAAGGCTTCTTGAACTTATACACCTTTGCCTTAGATAGTTCATATGTGTGTCTAAACAATTGTCAAACCTCACAATTCAAATTATGGAAAGGGATACCGTAACCATAATCGAATTCGAGAATGCAATTTTACAATTACTATCTTCTTAAAATCTTTCTTAGTGAAAGTATTTCCTCACAATCATTTTCATGAAGGAGGAAATCTTATGACACTTAGATTTAAACAGTGTATTTGTTCCTATCCATGTGAATTTGTCAAAACCAAAGTTTACGACAAATTCAAACTCATATGGATCGAACTTTATTAATCTCGATTTCTTGCCTTATGGTAACACAGCTGCCCACCATGTCTTCCAAGTAGTTAAGCAGCTCACCTTTTCTTATCAATGTACTTTTCATTGATCAAGGTCCTTGCCTTTTATGCATTCAAATGAGAACTCATAGAACTCACATGCATAATTAACTTAATTAGAACGGCACAGAAACAAAATAATGTCAACACGATAGGTTATAAACCTCAACTCGTGTGCTAGTGATGATCGATAAGATCTATTTTGATTTGTTCTTGAAACCTTTCAAGACCATTAAGACTCCCACTGACTCTTTGACATATAAGATTCTCTTGTCAATAAACATTTCTTGACAACCAAATATTCAAGAGTTAGTGTAGTTTTTATCAAAACACTTCATAAATTGGTCTTAGTTGGTCTTTGTCTTATCCAAAACATCACAACTTTCCACATTTGATGAATGTTATAAACCTTCTTAATACTTTTCACTCAATGTCACAATCTTAACTCTAAGACTTGTTTTGGAACGAAGTATGATTGACTTCTTGATTTAACCATTTCTTCAATTCTTGAATCCTCTTCTTAGACATGCAATTGTACTAAGACTCACTTAGAGGATCAATTGAGATATGGTTCTAAATCATTAAGACCTATCATAAAGCATAAAAGCTACTCTCCTTTCTTCTTATAATGGAGAAACTTTTATCTTTCTGCCTACTTGATTCTTCTTATTCGTTCTGCTATTGATGTAAACCTTTTCAATCAATTCAGAATTACACTTAATCTTGTAAGTATAATCATATTTACTAAACCTTTAGTAAATCATGACGAATATTTTTGTTATTCTTATGGTGGACTTGATCAACATGCAACTTTGTGTACTCGATCTCCTAGTCCTTCACTTGACACTTTGTCAATGAATTAGTCTAATTTCCAAATATGAAATTTCTCATTCATCGTGCAACCAAGTTACATGATTCCAAGTTTCTGTCCAATTGAAACTTGGGAGATGAGAAACTCTCCCTATTTGGTAAATTCTTGACTTTTTATAAACATCATAAACAAGAATCATATCCACTTGTTGTAGAAATATGCAAACATCAATTTTCATAACGATTTCATTGCAAGGAAATAACCAAATAAATAAATAAGTCAAACCAAAATTTATTTTATTTATAAAAGCAGCGGAAAACATTTTTCCTTACAATGCAAAATCAACTGAAAACTATGTATTCAAAAAGAAAGTTCCTAACAACTCTATCATAACTATCTAAGCTCAAAATCTAATCTTCAAGTCCATGCGATCTAGATCCATTTCTTTGTGATTAGATTCTTCTTGCTCTCTAACCAAGCTTCCTTTCTTTTCACCGATCCTGCAAAACATTCAAATGCAATCTTATCACATCATGTATCAAGAATCAACGAATAGGAACTTGACGGAGTTAGATAGTGGATTTTGCCTGAAGCACAGCCATACTCTTTGACTCTCCCATCTTGTGGACTCTTCAGGCTCTTTGGGCAGACTTGTATCCAACGCCCTTTCTCTTGGCAGCAAACGCAGGTCGGTTCTCTTAGAACGTCCTCGGAAGCATGGTTGGTTGACTTTCCCAACAAATATGCTCCATTGCTTTGCCAAATCATTTCTGATTCAGCAGCAATGAGCATGTAAGTTAGGTCAATAAGGTTATCATCATGATCCATCATATAATACTTTCTTTTGAACTCATTATATGATTCAGGAAGTGACTGCAGAACCCAGTTCACAGCCAGCTTATCGGGGAATGACACACCCAACATAATCAACCTATCAATGTGTGATTTCATTCCTAGAATGTGGGCACACACGGGTTTACCATCTTCATGTTTCATTTCCAATAGGGCTTTAGTGATGTTGAACCTTTCAATTCTTCGATCTTCTGGGTTAGGGAGAACAATTGTAGGAGGTGGAGGAAGTGAAGCATGATTTCTTGTTCCTCAATCGAATCATGGAATACCATCTTCATTAGGAATGCTTGTTCCACGGGATTTAGGAAGACCATAGTTGTCGAACTTTGACATCTACAAAACGGGAGAAAATGAATTCAATTTAGTCGATTTATTTAGTCCTTAGTAAATCACCCAAATGGGATACTAAGGCTAGGACCCAACACAATATCCTACAACTCGGGAGAGGGATGCCGTAACCCAAATTGCAGAACATTTGAAGGTAAGTGAATGACGATTCACTAATTTCCACCATGAAAAACGAAAAAGAAATTTAAGTTTTAAATCTATGAAAACTCCTAGATCCCATGAGATTCATTGAACATTTCAATGGCATGTTTAAATCTAGATATGCCCCTCTAGTTTGTGACTGAGATGTCGAGGATTACAAAGCGGGTGTGAATAACCATGCAAACTTACATGGTGCCCTCACATGTTACAGTCACCTATTCGATGTGCCGGTAAACCACACACGCTCCACCGAACTATGACAAACATTGAGTCACCCTTTGCTACCTTTGCTTAGAACCATTTAGTGTGCCGGTAAACCACACACGCTCCACTAACGTCTTCGCAAGGGCACAAAGTGTAATTTCATGGAATTGCATCAATTCACTTCTGCCTAAGTAACTAAGATTGGGAATTTGTAAAACATTTAGTTACTTTTGTAATTCATTATACTTATAATGGAAGGTTTCGTCCTATCCTACCCGTTCGGCTAACGACCCTCCACTAGTTAAGAGTGCGGTGGGTAAGAGTGGATACCCATTCAATCGCCATTTTATAGGCAATTTCCTTAAACACCCCTTATACACCAGCTTCGTGAATGAGGCCTACTAACGGTAAGACTTACTTTTACTCATACATATATATAATGTTAGACTTTTAATGTTATATATAGTATAGGGTGTATTTTACACTTTTAAAATATTAGGTGGTCAAATTTAACAATTATACTTTTAATTCAATTAAATTGTAAACCAAAACTTTATGGATTTATTAAGCCTCTTTTAATTATATGCCTTAATTAATTAATAAAACCATAAGGGTGTGATTTGAATCTTTTTCAAAACAATACTAGGGTTTTAGAATTTAACATTCCTAAATTAAACCTTTAATCAACTTTTAAATTCCAAAACTTGAGGGCAAGTTTTGAAACATTTCAAAACATTAGGGTTTAGAATTTAAATATACATCAATATTAAACTATTAATCAAAATTTAAATACCAAAACTTGAGGGCAAGTTTTGAAACCTTTTTCAAAACATTAGGGTTTCAACTATTTAAATTTCAAAACAACAAAAACTTTTGAGGTCAAATTTAAACTATAAAACCTAAAGGGGAAAATATGAAACATTTCATAACATAAGGATTAAATAACAAATAATCTAAATTAACATTTAATCATATAATTATCCATATTTGATTTATTTAATGATTTCTTTCAAAACAATTTACCAATTTAATCAAAATAATTAATCAATTATCACATAAGGAAACAAATATTTTATTAATTGATAAATATCTTCAATTAGATCAAGAATATAGTCATATATATCAAAAAAAAATTGGATTTATATTGATCTAATATGATAAGACAAGTATCCACAAGCAAAAACAGCAAGAAATCCCGGTTTTCCCTCATTCTGACCAGCCGACTCGTCGAGTCAGGCATGGACTCGTCGAGTCAGCATGGACTCGGCGAGTTCATCTATGGACTCGGCGAGTTCAGCAAGCAGAACCACAAAAATCGAATTTTTTCAACATACAAGGCATCAATACAATAGAAACCAATCTAGGCTTTGATACCACTGATGGGTTTTAGCCATAAGAACATCCTATGTGCTCATACAAACCCTAATGCTTGGATCTAGGTTTCTCTATTGTACATGCAAGTTATCCAAGACTATAAACCCTAGATCTAGCATATGACAATCAATATAACATATAATTAGGGTTTAGAGCATACCTTGATTGTTATATAGCAATAACAATCCCAAATCCTTTTTCTATTGACTTTAGAAAGCTTAGAGTCACAAATGTCACTCCTCTAATGGTTCACAAACACCAAGAGCAAGAGGATGAAGAGGAGAGAGGATGGAGGCTGCCCTAAAATGTGTGAAACCCTAGAAGGATGCTTAGCCACGTTTTTGGGTCATAAGGGTTCTATACATAGTGAGGCTATTAGGGTTATCAAACAAGGAAACCCTAATTTGGATGCTTAAGCCCTAAGCAACCCATGGACCCCTTTCCTTAAGGCATTGGACGATTTCCTTATGGGTTTCCCCATAGAATTCGTCCACTCCTTAATACAAGCCAATCCATGGCCCAATTGCAATTATCTTATAATTACAATTCCAGTCCCTTAAGTTTAATTAATCTCTTTTAGTCACAAAACTAATTACCAATTAATTATTGACTAATATTAATTAAACAATATGATTTCTTCTTTAATATATTATTCTCATAATATATTAATAAATCATATTTAATCCTTTCTCTCCATAATTCATCCTATCAAGTTGCTTTGGTGAAGGCAACCCAAAAGGACCATGCACCATCGGGTCAAGTACATACCAAAATAGTTATGGACTTAGACACTAATCCAAAAATTTCCCAACATACTCCGGTGTGGTGGTAGTTGCACTTTCCACACTTTGGGAGGGTTCCAGCATATCGACCGATAGGCGCTAAAGCAGCAGGCATTGTAGCGGCGTACATGGTACTTGTTTGTTGCCCTTGCGGGGGTTCCTGTGTTGTTTGCTTCGTCTTCCTCCTGTTCCCCGACTTCTGATTATAGTCCTCTCCCTTTGATGGCTCAGGAACTGGGACTTCTATGCCATGGCAGACTCCATGGTCGATGAGTCGTTGGGCCAGGCATTTTGCACTATCGAATGTAGATGGTTTAGAAGACAACACATCACCTTAGGTCGGGGCAGTTAGACCCCAGATGTATCTTTCTATCTTCTTTGTCTCCGGGGTAACCATCCCGGGGCACAATGTTGCCAGGTCTCTAAACCTGTCAGTGTAGGCCACTATGTCTGAGCCGACAATCGTGAGCTCCCATAGTTCTTGTTCCAGCATTTGAACTTCGCCCCTTGGGCAGTATTCTTCTAGCATCATCGCTTTTAGGTTCTCCCAACCTATTAAGTTAGCCACTAATAGGGTCAGTGACTTAACATGACTGTTCCACCATGTTAGGGCTCTGTCAGAGAAGGTTCAGGCAGCAAAACTTCACTTTGCTCCCTTTTGGGCAGAAACAGATTGCGAAGACCGAATCTGTTTTCTCGAACCATCGCATCAGAGCGATGACTCCACCATTTCCATCGAAGTTTTTGGGTTTGCAGCTCATGAATTCCTTATACGAACACTCCCTTGGGTGTTAGTGAGTAGCTCCGGGGATATTTAAGTGGGTACCGCTACCAGATTCGAAGGTACCACTTTCGCCAAAGTGAGCTACAGTAGTTGCCACTGCGGAGGATATCGTTGCTTGGAGAGCAGCAGGATCGAATTGTGGCGGAGGTAGTGACGGTTGAGTTGCAGTTATCGAAGTAGTGTGTCTCGCTGATCGACGTGGATGCATCTTTCTAAAAAGAATACAAGATGAAAAGGAAATAAGTCTATAGTAGTGGATAAAGCCTAAAGCTGAAACACAAGGTTATCCTAGTTCTGAGCATATCTGATCCTGACTTCCACAGGGTTCTGGAAACAATTCATAAAAATTCTATACCAAATAAACTTTATGAATTTGGAATGGCTATCCTCGAATGAATATCTGTGACCTGAATAAATGTTACCAGCTGCATGTAGAGAAAATAATCCTAACACATAGGGTGAGTAGTGTTGCCACTAACTCCTTAAGTTAACTAAGATTATTACTTATTAGTGTGACGCATATGATGTTTTGGTTACTTTGGTTGATACTTCTTTGAAAAATTCTTCTTGAACTTGATCTTGTTCCTCCTTGACTCTTCTGCTAACTACTATGAGGAAGTGGTTACATCTGTCTGCGTTTGTCGTGCGAGAATGGAAATGTCTAAAGAATCTATGAAATTTAGGGTAAATTTATGGGGTGATCCTTACAGAGTTCTCCTATAAATATACAATGTATACATGTTGTATATAATTTAAAATTAAATAGGCGTTCGAATAAGTGATCCTACTCCAAAATCACAACCAAACAAGGAACAAGTAATGAAGCGTAGATCAAAAATTCTAAGTCTATAAAATCTCAATTGTATAAAACCTTGGGAGTATACATTGCAAGATTATAGACCTATTTGTAAGGGTCTTTTAAGTTATCACACAAGTTTTATATATATATATATATATATATATATATATATATATATATATATATATAGTGCCTAAAATACTCCTATAGTATTTTAAATGTAATGTACTTAGTATGTTTCAAACTTGTTATCGTGTTATAGTATCATAGAATACTCCTATAGTATTCTAACATTCATGTTCTGATCTAGAAATATCTTGAATAGAATTTGGTAAGTTTTAAGATTGTTGCAACAAAACATCACTCCCAAACACATGTCGGTTGCATCTCAAATCAATATAGTTGATCAGGCTATATTGATCCCAGATACGATTACATAACTGCCTAGGTTTGACCGCAATATTCAACCTTTAAATACTTCTGTTCTGTTCTTCTTGTGATACTTGTTCTAGTATGTATACATGTATAAGCAAGTAGGTATATTTTTATAACTTATTGTTATATTCTTAAAATATATTATTATCCAGAGCACTTAAACCCCATTGTATTTATAGCTGTATATCTTTTATCGGTTGATATACTTAGTTCACTATAAACAATGCTCTGATACCAATCCGTCACACCCCAAAACCGGAACGGCGGAAACGTTCTGGGTGAAGGATGTCATGTTTAGTATCACAATACATGCATCATAGTAATCAAAGTAATAAAAAACCATTTCATTAGAAAGAAAGTGTTTATAAAGTATGTGTTCACAAAACATAGAGTACATAAGCAAATAACAAAACAAGACTTGAAGCTATACTGCTCCATCTTCTAAATTCACAGTGCGAGTACTTGTCTACTAGTTTCCTGAGATTACAAGTTATTTTAAAAGAGTTTATCAGCAATTAAGCTGGTGAGTTCATAGGATTTTAGAGATGTAAGTATGTTGTAGAAAGCTTAATAAGTTGTAGTAAATTGTAAGTTTTGTTTTAGAAAAGTTCGCTTGTTCCTCCGGAAAATCCTATATTTCCTGCTTTGATGAAAGATAAGTAAA